>NC_084833.1:123250615-123875615 GCF_033115175.1 Lepus europaeus | reverse complement strand
AAAAGATCAACAAAATTGGGGGCCGGCACTGTGGCTCACTTGGTTAATCCTCCACCCATCCCATGTGGGCTCTGGGTTCTAGTCCCGGTTGCCCCTCTTCCAGTCCAGCTCTCCACTGTGGCCCTGGAGGTCAGTGGAGGATGGCCCAAGTACTTGGGCCCTGCACCCGCATGGGAGACCAGGAGGAAGCACCTGGCTCCTGGCTTCGGATCGGCACAGCGTGCCGGTGGTAGCAGCCATTTGGGGCGTGAACTAACGGAAGGAAGACCTTTCTCTCTTTCTCCCTCACTAACTCTGTCAAATAAAAAAAAATAGATCAGCAAAATTGACAAAAATTTAGCCAGATCACCAAAGGAAAAAGGAAAGGGGACTAAAATAATTAAATTATAAGTAAAATAGAGGACACTACCACCAATTTTATAAAAAATAATGAGGATGGCCAGTGCTGTGGCTCACTAGGTTAATCCTCCACCTGTGGTGCAGGGGTTGGGGCACCAGATTCTGTCCCGGTTGCTCCTCTTCCAGTCCAGCTCTCTGCTGTGGCCCAGGAAGGCAGTGGGGGATGGCCCAAGTGCTTGGATCCCTGCACCTGCATGGGAGACCAGGAGGAAGCATCTGGCTCCTGCCTTCGGATTGGTGTAGCTCCGGCCATAGCAGCCATTTGGGGGGTGAACCAATGGAAGGAAGACCTCTCTCTCTCTTTCTCTCTCTCTCTTTCACTGTCTAACTCTGCCTGTCCAAAAAAAAAAAATAATGAGGATCATAAGAGAGTACTATGAACAATAGTGTGCCAACAATAATGAAATGGACAAATTTCTAGAAGTACACAAGTTACCAAGACTGAATTAGAAGACATAGGAAATCAGAGCAGAATTTCAAATACTGAAGAAATTGAGCGAATCACCACCCACCCCTCTAACAAAGAATAGTCCAGGAATATACGGTATCACTGGTGAAATCCACCATAAATTTAAAGCATTAGCACCAACACTCCTCAAACTCCATAAGAAATTAAATTAGAGGAGACATTTCTACTCTTACTCACTTAAGTCAGCATTGTTCTGATATCAAAGCCAGACAAAGACAGTACAAGAAAAGGAATCTGGAGACCAATATTCCAATGAATATTAATGCAAAAATGCTCAACAAAATATTGCAAATTGAATTCAGCATAAAACTAAAAAGATTACATCTGTAGACAAATAGACCTAGGTAAGATTTATTCCTGGAATGCCAGGATGGCTCAATATACAGCAATCAATGTTATGCTTCACATTAACGAATGAGGGGGAAATCCACATAATTATGTCAACTGATGAAGAAAAACTGACAAAATTAAATCTTTAAAATACAACAACTCAACAAACTAGGAATATGAGTATGCATGGATTTTAAAATATTTTGCACCAGAGTGAACTGCTCTTTTAATTCTATGTTTTCCATGAACTGCTTGAAGTTCCCTCATAGAAGGAAACTATTTCAACACAACACAAAGTGTGTATGAGAAGCTCACATCACACTCAAGAATGAAAGACTCGAAAGCTTTTTTCTAAGGTCAGGAGCATGACAAGGACACCTATTTTTGCCACTTTCATTCAATGCATCCTGAAGTTCCTAGCCATTGCTTAAAAAATGCACATGGGAAAGAAAATGATCTCTGATTGCAGATGATTTTATACATAGAAAACACTAATGGTTTTACATATGAAAATACTTGTTAAAATTAATAAATTAAGGTAAGTTGTAGGATACAAAAGCAGCATGTAGAATCAGTTATATTTCCATACAGTAAAAAGCAGAAAAGGAAATTAATAAAACAATTCTACTTATAATCACATCCAAAATACTCAAGAATAACCTCAACCAAGGAAGCAAAGGACTTACAGGCTGAAAACTAAAAAATCTTGTGAAAGAACTTAAAGAAGGCACATAAATGACAACTCGTGTTCATGAATGACAAGAATTATCATCATTAAGATGATATGGCTCAAGGTGACCTACAGATTTAGTATAATCCCAACAGTAATATCAAAATGCCAACAGTCTTTACTAAATGATTTATTTATGTATTTGAAAGGCATAGTGACAGGGAGAAGAACACACACACACACACACACACTTTTCATTTGCTAGATAACTCCCCAAATGGCTACCACAGCTATATGTGGGCCAGGCTGAAGCCAGCAACCAGGAACTCCATTAGAATATCCCACATGGGTGGCAGGGGCCCAAGTACTGAACTGCGATCTGTTGCCTTAACAGGAGCCTTAGCAGAGAGCTGGATCAGAAGTGGAGCAGCCGGGACTTGAACAGGCACTCTTATGTGGGATGCCAGTGTTATAAACAGTAGCTTAACCTGCTGTGCCACAATGCTGGCCCTCAATGGTATTTTTTTAAACAAATAGGAAAACTTTTCCTGAAATTTATATGGCATCACAAAGGATGCCAAATAGCCAAAACAATCTTGAAAAAAAATAAAGTTTGAGGTTTCATATTTCTTACTTTAAAACTTACAATGAAAGTTGCAGGGAGCCCATATTGTGGCACAGTGGGTTAAGCCTCTACCTTCAATGCTGGCATTCCACATGAGCTCCAGTTCAAGACTTGGCTGCTCCACTTCCAACCATCTCCCTGCTACTGTCTTGGGAAAAGCAGTGGAAGATAGCTTAAGTGCTTGGGCCCCAGGTTCCCATGTGAGAGACTTGGAAGAAGGTCCTGGCTCCTGGATTTGGGATTGTCCATCCCTGGCTGTTGGAGCTATTTGGGGAGTTAACCAACAGATGGAAGATCTCTCTCTCTCTCTCTCTCAATTCTGACTTTCAATTAAATAAATAAATCCATTTTTAAAAAAAGCTGCAGCGATAAGTGTGGTACTAGCATAAAGACAGAAATATAGACCAAATGAAAAAGAATACACTGCTAAGAAGAATCCCTCGCATATATAGTTGAATGATTTATCAATAAAAGTTCCAAGACTCTTTGATAGGAAAAATAGTCTTAAACAAATGGTGTTGGAAAAACTGGACGTTGACTTGAAAAAGAATGAAATTAACCCTTACCTCATATCGTACACAAAAATTAATTCAAACAGATCAAAGACATGAATATAGGTACTTAAACTAGATCCCAGTAGAAAGAACGGGCCATCAAAGAAGGAGGTACCTTTCTCTGAAGGGAGGAGAGAACTTCCACTCTGACTATGACCTTGTCTAAATATGATCAGAGTCGGCGAACTCAAAAGGCCTCCAAAGCCTTGGCAACTCATGACAAGAGCCTAGGTAGATTACTGATGCCATAAACAAGAGTGTCAAATTGTTGAGTCAACAACAGGAGTCACTGTGTACTTACTCCTCATGTAGGATCTCTGTCCTTAATGTGTTGTTCAATGTGAATTAATGCTATAATTAGTACTGAAACAGCATTTTACACTTTATGTTCTGTGTGGGTGCAAACTGATGAAATCTTTACTTAATATATACTAAATCGATCTTCTGTATATGAATATAATCGAAAATGAATCTTGATGTGAATGGGAGCGGGAGTGGGAGATGGGAGGGTTGTGGGTGGGAGGAAAGTTATGGGGGGGGGGAAGCCATTGTAATCCATAAACTGTACTTTGGAAATTTATATTTACTAAATAAAAGTTTAAAAAAACAGGGGAGGGGCTATATGATGCATTGGATTTGGCATGATTTTTTAGGATATGACACCAAGAGACAGGCAACAAGAGGAAAAAATAGATAAATTGTATTATATCAATATCAAAATTCAAAACCGTATCAAAGAACAGTGTGAAAAAGCAACCCATGCAATAGGAAAAGATACTCGGAAATTTTATATCTGATAAGGAGCAGCATCCAGAATATATAAAAAACTCTGACAGCTCAAAAACAACCGCAAAACACCAATAATTTGATTAAAAAATAGGCAAGGAACTTGAACAGACATATCTCCAAAGAGGTAAGCAAATGATTAGCAAACACATAAAAATATGCTCACTATCACTAATCATTAATAAAATGCAGATCAAAACCATAATCAGTCACTTGTTACGATAGCTACTGTATGTTTTTTTAAAATGTAACTGTTGGTGAGAATGAGAAGTTGGTACCTTGTATGTATGGTTGGTGAGAATGTGAATGGTGTGACTCCCATAGAAAATAGTAAGACAGCTCCTCAAAAATTAAAAGTGTAGTGACTATATGATCCAGTAATTTCACTTCCAGGTGTATAGCCAAGAGAATAAAGAACAAGACCTCAAAGGAACATTTGTACACCTATCTTCACAGGAGCCTTATTTGCAAAGACAAAAGGTGGAAGCGGCTCAAGTGTCCTTTGGCAGACAAATCAGTGTATATACAACAGAATATTATTCAGACTTAAGAAGGAAGGAAATTCTAGATTATGCTACAAAATGAATACCCTTAAGGACTGTATGAGTGAAATCAGTCAGTCAGAAAAAGACTAATATGTGATTCCACTTAGCATAAGATACCTACAGGAGGCAAACTCACACTGACAGAGGGAAAATGTGGTTCCCAGGGGTGAGCATTGAGAGAAGGAGAATTTATTATTTAATGAGTGAAGAGTTTCAGTTTTGCAAGAGCAAAAGTTCCAGAGATGGAAGATGACAATGTTTTACAACAACATGAATGTGTCTAATAGCACTGAGCTGTACATTCAGAAATGATCAAGAGTTCACGTTATGTCTACTTTACCCTAGTTAAAAATAATAAAAAGAAATCTATGCACATATAATTTGTTTCACTTCTCTTAACCTCTTTAAATCCTTAAGACTGAAGGGCAGGTGTTTGGTTTATCTGGGATGCCCACATTCTACATCGGAGTGCCTGCTTCCAGTCTCTGCTAGTCCACTTCTGACCCAGCTTCCAGCTACAGCACGTCCTGGGAGGCAGCAGATGATGGCTCAAGGCCTTGGATCCCTCCCAACCATGTGGGAGAGCTGGATGGAGCTCTGGGCTCCTGGCTAAAGCTCCTGGCTGGCTAGCCCTGACTTTTGTGGACATTTGGGGAGTGAACCAGTGGATGGAAGATCTGTCTCTGCTTTTTAAATCAAAGTGAAAATAAATGAAGAAAAATCTGTGAAGGGCATACATTGCATAAAGCGATGATTACAAGTTCTATTATTGTGTTTGTAACATGCATATAAGTAACATAAAAGGAAACAGGGGAGTTATACACTGGAAAAAAGATTCTACAGTTTACAAGAATAAAGCTACTTTTAACTTGAAGAAGATTGTAATTAATTAAGATGTACATTATGAACTCTTAACCCGTTATGAAGTTTCAACATCATAGGTAATTAAATGCTACACTAAAAATGGAGATCTGTGTTAGACTTGACATGATTTTAAGTGGGGATTAAGCCACCTCTTGCAATGCTGGCATCTCATATTGGGGTGCCTGTTGGAGTCCTGGCTACTTACCTTTGATCCAGCTCCCTGATAATGTACCTGGGAAAGCAGTGGAAGATGGCCCAAGTGCTTAGGCCCCTGCTACCCATGTGGGGGACCAGAATGGCATTCCTGGCTACTGGCTTCAGCCTGGCCCAGGTCTGACCATTGTGGCCAGTTGGGGAGTGAACCAGCAGATAGTAGATTCTCTACCTCTCCCCTCTCAGTCACTCAAATTAAGAAATAAATCTTTAAAAATGCTTACTTATTATCAATTTGATAAACAAAAACACATAAACAAAAACACAAGACATACTGAAAACAAGTGAAATGGCAAGTGTAAATTCAATCATATTAGTATTAGCATCACATGTGAGTGGACTAAATACTCCATTCAAAAGACAGATTGTTCACTTGGGTGGACACTGAAGATCTTACTATATGCTGTTCATATACATGAAATCTGCTTTCTTTATATTAATTTTAAGCAATAAAAAGTGATATATAATGCAAAAACCCCATATCTTCTGGGTCTAAAGAAGGTATTTTAAAAAGATTCATGGAAAATAGAATTAAAAGATGTTATTTTGGTGTAAAAACTGAAATCCAACAGAGAAAAATAGCTAGGGAAATCTGACATTGTGGTACAGCGGGTTAACCTGCCACCTGCGATGCCAGCATATCATAGTGGAACACCGGCTGCTCTACTTCTGATCCAGCTCCCCGCTAAAGTGCCAGGGAAAGCAGTAGAAATAGTCCAAGTCCTTGGGCCCCTGCACCCATATGGGAGACCTGGAAGAAGCTCCTGGCTCCTGGTTTCGGATCAGCGCAGCTCCAGCTGTTGTGGCTAATTGGAGAGTGAACCAGCGGATGGAAGACTTCTCTCTCTCTTTGCCTCTCCTCTCTCCGTGTAACTCTGACTTTCAAATAAATAAATAAATCTTTTAAAAAAATGTCATGCTTGGGTAAGAATAAACACAGAGATCAACGGGGAAAAACTGGGAATACAGAAATAAAAAAAACTTTTGTCATGAACTTAATTTTCAACAAATGTACCAAGTTAATTCAGAGGGACAAAAAACATGTTTACAACAAATAATGCTGGTATAATTATATGCTTTTGTATACTTATATATAAAATATATTGAGATCCTTAATACACACTAAGAAACTCAAAATCATACACCGAAATGGAATAGCTAATATCATAAAACATCTTGCATTGGGCAGAGTTCTTAGCTATGATACAAAAAAGTATTATGCCGTAAGTGAAAAAAATGGGCTTTATCAAAATGGAAAACTTTTTCTTTTCAAAAGAGAACACTAAGAGGCGGGCATTTGGCTCAGTGGCTAAGATGTGCTTGGATGCCTGCATCTCCAATCTGAGTGCCTGAGTTTGAGTCCTGTCTTTGCTTCTGATTCCAGCTTCTTGCTGATGGTACCGTGGGAGGCAGCTGATGATGGCCCAAGTATTTGAGTCCTTGTCACCCACATGGGAGAGCTGGTCGGAGTTCTTTTTTTTTTAAGATTTATTTATTTTTTAAAAAATGTTTTTCTTTCTTTCTTTATTTGAGAGGTAGAGTTACAGACAGTGAGAGGGAGAGATAGAGAGAGGTCTTCCTTCCGTTGGTTCACTCTCCAGATGGTCACAATGGCCGGAGCTGCACCAAGCCGAAGCCAGGAGCCAGGTGCTTCCTCCAGGTCTCCCATGTGGGTGCAGGGGCCCAAGGACTTGGGCCATCTTCTACTACTTTAACAGGCCACAGCAGAGAGCTGGATTGGAAGAGGGGTAGCTGGGATTAGAACTGGTGCCCAAATGGGATTCTGGCGCCGCAGGCTGAGGATTAACCTACTGTGCCATGGCTCCAGCCCCTAAGATTTATTTATTTATTTGAGAGACAGAGTTACAGAGAGAGGAAGAGAGTGAGAGAGTGAGAGAGGGAGAGAGGGAGAGAGGGAGAGAGAGAGAGGGGAAGGGGAGAGAGAGAGAGAGAGAGAGAGAGAGAGAGAGAGAGGTCTTCAATCCGTTGGTTCATTCTCCAAATGGCCACAATGGCTGGAGTTGAGCTGATCCGAAGCCAGGAGCCAGGAACTTCCTCTGGGTCTCCCACATTGGCCCAAGCACTTGGGCCATCTTCTACTATTTTCCCAGACCAAAGCAGAGAGCTGGATCAGAAGAGGAGTAGCCAGGACTCGAACCAGCGCACATTTAGGACGCCTGTGCCACAGGTGGAGGCTTAGCCCACTATGCCACAACACCAGCCCCTGGAGTTCTAAGCTTCTGGTTTGGTCTGACCCAGCCTATTGGTGTTGTAGGCATTTGGTGAGTGAACTCCAATATGGAAAATGTTTCTCTGTCTTGTCTGTCCTTGCCTTTCAAATAAAAATTATAATAAATAATAAAAGATAGAACATTGAGAAAATGAAAAGAAAACTCATGAACTGGGAGAAAATGTTGCATTTGTAATATGTAAGAGACTGTTAGAATTCAATAAAATAAAACAACCTATTTTTTAAAAAATTGAAAGTACATCAACCAAATATATGTAGCTAATAAACAGATGAACATGCTAACAACATTATACACCCAGGAAAGTACAAATTAATACCTTTTTGCACATGAATATCTCACGTACACAAACAAGGTAAAAAAAGACAATACAAATGTTGTGAGCATATGGAGAAACACGAACCTTCATACATTGCTGATGAGAATGCAAACTGTTACAGTTTCTTTGAGAAAAAGTTTGACATTTCTTAAAAAAGCAAATATATACCAAATATTTAAAGAACTGCTACTGCTTATGCATCTATAAACTCTTTTAAAAAATGAAAGAAAAAGGAACACACCCTGACTTATCCTATGAGTTCTACATTGCCCTGATAGAAAAAACCAGATAAGGATATCATAAGAAAATAAAACTATAGGTCAGTATCTGTTATAGATGTAAAAACCTTCAACAAGATACCAGCAAATGGAATCCAGCACACATAAAAATATATACCTGACCAGATGGGATTGTGCAAGAGCTGTTTTAATAAATGAAAGTAAAAACTAAGGCAATATACAATATTGGGAAATATACAAGGAAAAGCAGTGAAGGCATCAAGATTGAAAAGGAAGAAGGAAAATTATCTTTGTTGCAGATGAACTAACTTGGCATATTAAAAATTCAAAGGAAACCACTGAAAAACTATTATAATGCTATTATAATAAGTGAAATTGGCAATGCTGCCAAATAAAGATCATTATTCAAATATCTACTATACTTCTAAACACCAGCAATGAAACATCCAAAAATGAAATTAAGAATTCTATTTACAGTGGCATTAAAATGAATGAATAATGATAAATTAACAAATGAACTGCAAGATATATTCTTTGAAAGCTATAAACTCCAACAATTTAAAGTTTTTTTTTTTTTCCACCTGGCTCCTTTTTAAAGTGAGGGAAGAGGGCTCCAATTTAAGCTTTTAATAAATAGAAAGACACTGCACATCTAGAGTTGGAAGTCCCAGTATTGTCAATATGTCAAATTGATTAACAGAATAAATGCAATCCCTAATCAAATGCTGTCAGGTTTTTTTTTTGTTGTTGTTGGTAGAAGTAGACAAGCTGATCCTAAAATTCATTTGGAATTCAAAGATGCCAAAATAACCAAAACAATCTTGAAAAGAGCAAAGTTGGAGAAACCATACTTCCCAGTGTCAAAACATATCATGGGGGCCGGTGCTGTGGCATAGAGGGTAAAACTGCTGCCTGCAGTTCCGCCATCCCATATGGATGCCGGTTCAAGTCCTGGCTGCTCCACTTCCAATCCACCTCTCTGCTATGGCCCAGGAAAGCAGCAGAAGATGATCCAAGTCCTTGGGCCCCTGCACCCGCGTGGGAGACCCGGAAGAAGTTCCTGGCTCCTGGCTTTGGATCGGTGCAGCCAATCTGGGGATCTGAGGATCTGTGGTCATCTGGGGAGTGAACCAGCGAATGGAAGACCTCCCTCTCTCTCTCGCTTGCTCTCTCTCTGTTTCTGCCTCTGCCTCTCTGTAACTCTGCCTTTCAAATAAATAAATAAATATTAAAAAAAGTTATGAATCAAGACAGTGTCATATCTAGCATAAGGATAGTCACAAAGGTCAATTTAAATATATCTATGGCTAATTTATCTTGACAAAAGCAATATAGGAAGAACATTCTTTTCTTTTTTAATTTTTTAAAATTTACTTGACAGAGTTATAGACAGAGAGAAAGGTCTTCCTTCTGTTGGTTCACTCCCCAAATGGCCGCTATGGCAGGTGCTGACCCATCTGAAGTCAGGAGCCAGGTGCTTCTTCCTGGTCTCCCATGCGGGTGCAGGGCCCAAGCACTTGGGCCATCCTCCACTGCTTTCCTGGCCACAGCAGAGAGCTGGACTGGAAGAGGAGCAACTGGGACTAGAACCCGGCGCCCATATGGGATGCCAGTGCCGCAGGCAGAGGATTAACCAAGTGAGCCACGGCACCAGCCCGGAAGAACGTTCTTTTCAACAAATGGTGCTGGAGCACCTGGGTTTACATATGCAAGTGAATGAAGTTGACTACTTTTCCTCATGCTATCCACTCAGAGTGGATTCTAGACATAAATATAAGAGCCATAACTGTTGAACACTTAGAAGCAATAGAGGAATAAGTATTCATGGCAATGGTTCCTTAGATATTGACACCAAAAGTAAAAATAGATACATTAGGCTTCATTGAAATTCAAAACTTGTGTGCTTCAGTTGAAAAGTGAAAAGACAACCCACAGGATGGGAGAAAATATTTGCTGAGCATGTACCTGATAAGAGATTTGTACAGAGAATATGTAAAAGAACCTCTTATGAGTCAACAATAAAAAGACAGGTGCAGACATTTGGTACAATGGTTAAGATGTTACTTGAGACATTCTCCACTCATAATGGAGTGGTTTCTAGTTCCAGATCCACTCTTAATTCCAGCTTTCTGCTGATGTGTACCCTGGGAAGCTCAGTGATAATTAAGTAGTTAGGTCCCTGCTACCCACTGGAAGAGCTGGTTTGAGTTCCTGGCTCCCAGTCACTGTGGTCATTTGGCGAGTAACCAGCGAGAGATCACTCTATGTCTTTTCTGTCTCTCAAATAAAAATAAAAAAAGAGTTAAATGACAATTCAGTTATAAAATGGCAAAGGACATGAGGCCTTCCTTGCTCTAAAAATGATGTACAAATAGGCAATAAGTGCATGAAAAAATGCTCAACATCATTAATCATTAGAGAGATATAAATCAAAATTATGACATACTACATCATACTCATTAGGATGACTGAAATCAAAATGAGATAATAATTATGTTGGCAAGGATGTAGAGAAACTGGGGCCTCATGCATTGATTACGGAAAGGTAAAATGATACAACCATTTAGAAAATGTTTTGACAGTTCCTCAAAACATTAAACATATGACCTGGCAATTATACTGCTAGGTATAAACCCAAGAAAAATGGTCATATGGCTCCATGAGAACCTGTACACAAATGTTCCTAGCAACAGTATTCATACAAAATCATAGAAATAATCCAAATATCTACCACGTGATGAATGGATAAACACAATATGATATGCACAACACAATGGAATACTACTATGCACCAAAAGGGCTGCATTACTGAAATAGGCTGTAATGTGAATGACCTTTGCAAGCACTGTTATAGTGGTCAGTCACAAAAGAACAACTATTGTATGATTCTATTCCTATGAAATTTCCAGAATAAGCTAAAATGATAGATACAGAAAGTAGATTAATGTTTGCCCAGGGCTGAGGGACAGTGTTGTTGGGGGAGGGTGGGAACTTAGTGGCAAAGCCTTTCTTTTTTGGTGTGATGGAAATATTCTAAAATTGGGCTGAGGTTATGGTCCACTTCTTGTGAATATACTAAAAATTACTGCTGTTTACAACATAAATGAGTGAATTTTGTAGAATGGGAATTACGTCTCATTAAAAATGTTAAAAAAGGAGAAAATATTAAGCGTGAAGTTACAAATCCACTCCTAAGAGTCTACCCAAGAAAAATGAAATATCTGTGCATGCAAAGTTTTCTTTGTTGCAAGTGTTAATCACAGTGTAATTCATAATAATAAAAACTGGAAGCCATTTAAATCCTCATCAACTGGTTAATGTACTAATGCAATGTAGTATATCTATACAAAGGATTCTGGTATCCAATAAAAGAAAATGAATTAGTGATACACGCTACAGTACAGATGATCTTCAAAAACATGCTCCGTGAAATAAGCCATACATAATAGGATATAAATTCATTGGTATGAAATACGTAGGAAAAGCAAATCTACATAGAGAAAGAAAATTGGTGAGGTGAGGATAGAAGAAGGGATTAACTGCAAATGGGCAAGATAGACATTTTTGGGGTGATGGCAAGGTTCTAAAATTAGATTGTTGTGATGGCTGCAAAATTCCATGAATCCACTGAAGTGATTTGATTATATATCATGCAAGGTGAGTTTTATGTTATTACTTTATATCTTGATAAAATTGGATTTAAAAATTTGGTTTCTAATCCCTCAAAAGACAATAAGTACTGAGAGAGTGAAAAAGCAAATCATAGACTTGGAAAAAAGGTGGCAAAACACAAATTTGATGAAGGTTTCCTACCTGTAATATATAAGGATACCCTGTAAACCAATATGGGACAAACACTTCAATAAGAGCGCAGAGCCTCAGGCATTTCACAACAAATACACAGGAGGTTAATTGCCACCCCCCCCCCCCAAAAAAAAAGAAAGAAAGAAAAAGAAAAAAAAAAGAGGCTCACCACCATTTATAACCACTTAATTGCAAATTACTACTGTTGTTTTAGTAGACTGAAAGGAGTGACAGTACCAAATGTTGGCAAAACTATGGAGCAAGAGTTACCCTTATCATTCCTTAAGGGTTGTAGTTTGGTACAGCTGCCTTGAAACACTCTCTGGTAGACACCAATGCTGAATATATGTAAACCTATAACCCAGCAGTTCCAACCCCCAGTATACAGCCTTAGACGATTTGGTGCTTATGTCAACTGAAAGATAGGGATAAGAATATTTATAGAAGCATTATTTTGAAAAGAATCAATTCAGATATAATGCAAAAGTCCATCAGTAGTAAATCTGATAAATAGTAACAGTCAATAGTAAATAGCAATAGTCATAGTAAATTTGTATGATAGTAATACAAGGACTACTATCTAGAAACAAAATATTAAAGTTACAGCTTTGTGCAACAAGGATACAACATTGAGTAAATGGTGCCAGAGAGAAGAGTATGATGATTCTAGGCCAAAACTTCCTATTGTGATAGAGGTCAAAATGCTAGTAACCTTTGTGGGTGAGTCTTGACTGGGGATCTGCTGGGATATTAGAAATGTTATATATCTTGATATGAGAAGTGGTCAAATGGGTATGTGTGTGTGTGTGTGTGTAAATCTTTTTGAGCTGTACATATATTTGCACATTTTACTGTGTGCATTTCCTAATATGATAATAAAAAAGAACAGATCCCTGCATCTGCTTCATTTTGACAACATAAACATAGGACATACAGCCTAAAAACTTATGAACAAATTTTAATTTGTGAAATGAGTTAGAACACGGTTCAAGGAATATGGAGGGGGGTGGAACTTTCTTCCATATAACTTTTCATTTTGTTTTTATTTTTGAATTCCATTGTTTTAGTGTTAAAATTAAATTAAAATAGAAACAATTTCTGGGAGATAGGGGCAGAAACAGAGGTTGATGACTAATTTCACCTGCTATTTCACAACTTTCAGTCTCCCTTAGCACTCACGTGGAGCTCTGGGACTAGTATTGGCCCAAAGGCATTAAACTGAAGTCCCTGGGTTGAATCCTACAAGGGCTGGTTTGACTCCTCCCTATGCTCTCTCTTCTGCTGTGGCAACACAGGGGTCACAGCCTCAACCGGGGAGCCACAGGCTGGAGGCTTCCTGGATTTCCAAGTCACCACACAAAACACAAGTGCACAAAAGTGTTATTTATCTACCTCCCACTGGAGCTTTTGAGGTTGAGACAATCAACCTTTAGATTTGAAGGTTCATTTGTTGCCTCAGGCCCCTGCAAAGCTTCACCTGCTCTGCCCAATACAGTCCAGGTATAAAATTGTGAGGGTTGATTGAGAGGGAAGAGACATAGTGGCTATGTTAGGAGATTTGGGGAGAGAAATAAAGCTTTTTTTGTGGTTTTGAGAAGAGTAAAAATGGTACAATTTATAGAATACTAGAGTTAAGAAGAAAATGAGAGATATTATCTTATCCCTTTCATTTTAAGATAAAGAAACTAGTGCCAGGCAGACTAAAGATTACACTGGGACCAGATGCATGAAGAGTTACTGGTAGAGACAGGATTGTGACTGCAGTTTCCAAAGCCTTTAGGATAGCCTCCCGGCTGAGCTAAATCTCTTGAGAGCAGCTGAACATTTGCTTAGAGTCCTTTAGGAAACTGAGCTTCTTTTAATTTCCTGATAAAAGTTTTAGATGACAACAGGAACTATCTGAGTCCCCATCAATTTTTGGCCCCTAATTCTGAGAGCACAACACAATCCTCTTTCCTCTCCTTCCACCAAGACAGTTCACTATGGGTACCTTGAGATGGAATAATCAGGAAACATGAAATATTCCTGCTAAGAATTTTATTCCTTCCTCTTTGATCGGGGTGGAGGGGGGCAGAAAACAACCTCTTCCTCCCCCTGCATTGGTAAAGGTAAGACTAGGAAATACACACCCAGGCCTTGTTTTGAATGAATGTCTAGAGATCCCAGGTCATTTTGGCATTGATTTAATCCTTTGATTTGTAAAATTCCTTTTTGCTTCAGCATTGGTCATCTCCCCCCCTCCCATCCCAATCTGAGATTCTCTATCTGCGATTTAGGTAATCTCCTCTCTGTGTCTTCCTTGGGCTCATATTGTAAATATCTTGTCCTTACCTCTCATAGCTCCACCTCTCCATCTCTGAGCTATGACCGTCACTGAGGTAGAGCCTCCTGACTCCTCTGTTCACCTCCACCCTGGCCTCAGACATCAAAGGAGGTCATTGTCACATCACAACTGGCCAGCCAATCAGGATGGCCCCTTCCTTCAATGATCTTCATGTCCTGTAGGAGTTCTCAGCCAGTGTCAATGGAAGGAGGGAGTCAAGAAAGAGGCCTGGTTTTAGTCCAAAGATGATCATTACAACATGGATTGTGTATATACTCGCCCGGAAAGGTGCAGGGCTCCCCTTTCCACCAAAGACCAGCTCGGTAAGCAGCACTGGTGGTAGCCATGTGGGATTGCTTCTCGTGTATCTTTTCCTACTCGGTGCCCCTGCTGCTCACACATGGACAGTGCTTCACCCAGAAACCTGGTGTGTGTGGGGGGTCTCACAATATATAACCTGGGTTAAGAGAGGGGGAGGAGCTGGGTGTCTAGGTGTTCTGAGGTCATCAAGTTACCAATTTCTTCCAGGACATTGAAGTTGTGGAAAGTGAGGCTGTATCTGTGGTACAACATTGGTTGAAAAAAGTAAGTAAAATTTCTCCACGACTCAGAGTATCCTACATTTTGAGTCTGGACTCCTCTCTCTGTAGAACTGGGAAACTCAAACTCATTGCCGCATGGTCTACCTAGTACCGAGTCTAATTCACCCCAATGTGCTCAAGGACAATGGGGCTGTGTCCTGGTAGGAGATGGACTGTTGCTCTCACCAACCCCTCCTGCTTCTCAAACATCCTGGACTGAGGGATGAGATACCTTGGCTGACGCCCAAGGTATCTCAGGAACACCGGACACAGGGCCAGGGACTTAGGGAGAAGACATCAGAGCAGAGGAGCTTCTAGCAGGGCTGTGAGCTACCCAAGCATGTGTGTGCATGTGTGGCCTGGGTGGCTGTGATGGAAACAGAAGAAAAGGGAGAGAAGAGAAGAGGAGAGCTGGTCTTGGGGTTGGGAGCAGAATTACATTTCCAGAGGGAAATTCTTCACCTTTCAGACAGAAGACGAGGCTTCTAAGGACATAAAGGAGAAGATGTCCACCAACTTGGCTCCCACCCGTGGCCAAGATGTGCATGTGACCAGAGACGTGGTAACAGGGAACTGGAGACCATCCTGCTGGGAGAGGGAGCGAGAGAAAGGGGAGAGGCGGGATGCCCCCTGGAAGGAACTCTGGGCCATGGGGTCCCTGTTGCAGTATTCACGGGGACCCCACCTGAATTCCCTAGGTGAAGCACCACCTCTCGAAGTCTGATTTGTCAGCCAATCAGAGTCAAGAGGTTCTAGAGGAGAGAACAAGAATCCAGTTCATTCGGTGGAGGTAAGGTCCTCCGTGTGCTCCTTGCTGCAGGGTCCTGGCCAACACAGACCTCAGGCACCCTTCTCCAGAGGCACCCCGTCCTTTGACTGAGGAATCTCTCAGCCTTCCCCTGCTGTCTTAGGGAATACTTTAGCTATTTTGAAAGCTTATCTATTTCCTACATTTCTCAGTGACATGAGGGACTGGAAAACAGGGGTTTCTCTCCAGTTCATAAATGCTTCTGGGCATCTTCCAGACTTCTCTTAGTTTTGTATTTGAATCGTTGAGGAGTGGCTTCACTTTTAAGAACTTACAGAAAATATGCCCCTAAAATGCAAAATCCGAAGCCCTCACTGGGTTGTGCAATGTGTGGTGGCTTTCCAGCGCCTAGGGTTGGAATTCTGTGCTTTCTTACAACACCTGGTTCTGGCTCTGAGACGCTGACTCCAGGCAGAGAAGCTGGGCCTAAAGTCTTCCCCCGTGTTTTTCCCGGTACCCGTGTTTCCTGGGGACTCTGGGCCGCATCATCCCATTCCTCCGGGCTTCGGCTGGTTCATTGCAGAACCGCAAAGGAGGTCTGTCCTCTCCGTACTCTCCAGGCCCTTCCTCTGCCCCTTGGCCAGCCCTGTTCTCTTCTATCAGGGAGTCTATAGTCTCATTTTTGCTTCAGGACAGTGGTTCTCATGTGCTTCCCTTTTCCAGTGGCCTCTGCCTTTTAAGAGGATTCAAGGTGCAGTAATGACTTGACAGGAAGGGGTAAGGCATGGTGGAACATGAGCCCCAGGAGCCCACTCCATGTATGTGGTTGACCATCATCCTGACAGGTCTGCATGATGGAAATCTAAGCAACACATTCTTTGGTTGGACAACATGCACATAATCTTCAGATGTATTTTAAATCTTGACTGCATAATGAGTCTAGTTTAAGTTTTGAGACATGTTATATGAATCAATCATATAATTTTTCCATTTTAGACTTTAATAGAAACTTTGACTTCTACCACCCCAACCCACTAGTTTTGGTTGAGTCCTCTTAATTTTTAGATAGTATGTAGCTGGGGAATATTTAAAAGGGGGATTCATAAAATTCATGAAAAAAATGAAATGGAGCTAAAAGAGACATTTGTGGTTAAGTGGTTAAGATGCTGCTTTGGACCTCCACTCTGATACCTGAACACCTCAGTTTCAGTCCTGGCTGTGCTCCTGACTCCAGCTTCTTGCCAGTGTGCACCCTGAGAGCAGCGGTGATGGCTCCAATAGTTGAGTCCCTGCCAAGCAGGATAGTGTGGGAGACCGAGATTGAGTTCTGAACTCCTGGGCTTAGCCCAGCCCAGGCTGTTACAGGCCTTTGGAGAGTGGACCAATCCTATCTCTTAAACTTATTTCAAAAGAAGACTTGTATATTTATTTGAAAGGCAGTCAGAGAGAGAGAGAGAGAGAGAGAGAGAGAGAGAGAGAGAGAGAGAATGAGCATTTTCCTTTCATTAGTTCACCCCCAAGCATTTGGTCCATCTTCTGTGGCTTTCCAGGCACTTTAGAGGGGGCTGCATTGGAACTGGCTCTCCAATATGGGATGGCAGTGTCACAAGTGGGAGTTTAACATGCTGGGCAACAATGCCAGATTTTTTTGCACTCAAATCAACTTACCTTTTACTTCCATTTTCCATCGACTTTTTGAAATACCCTCATATCCCTTTGTGAAGCAGCACTCAACATTCATTTGCTGGATGGATGCACTCAGGGCACCTAGTGTTTGCTAGGCTCTGGAAGAGAAAAGAATAAGACACCATCTGCCATTTCAAAGGGCTAAGTTGAAAGATATGGTGTATGGAAGTTAAAATGTCTTGGGCAGGCATAGCATGGGGACCAGGCCATGTAAATTCTGAATCCTGCTGCCTGGGACACTTGGGAAAGGTTTCTAGCAGTTTGTTTGTTTGCTCAGACTTCCTTTGACCTGGGCAGGACCTGGAGAAGCAGAGCTAGGCCTTGGACTTTAGGGAATTGGGGAAACTTGGCAACCTGAGGGGTCCAGGGCTTCAGCCCCTTCCTCTCTGAGGCTCCAGGGCTACAGTTCGTGGTAATGGGCAAGAGCCCATTTGAGCCCAACTCTAGCAGTTTTATCCGGGACCCCAGTGTTCGCGTGGTGTTTTGCAGCCATACCCGAATCTTCCAAGTTCCAAGTCAGATGGCGAATGACGTCATGCAAGAACGGATCGAGCAGGTGAGGCGCAGGTAAGCAGTTTGGGATGAGGAGGTTTGTGTGCCTCAACAGGGCTGGCAGGTGGAAGGGCTGCTGGGCTCACAGTGTCCTTACACCAAGATCAGGACAGCAGTTCCTGGGCCTGCTGTCCATGCCTGTGTTCCACATTCGCGGGGCTTTGTCAGCCTTGTGTGGGGTCTCCACCCACAGAGCGGCCCAGGCTGAGCGCCTCTTCTCTGGACTCTGCTTCTAGGCCCACAGGTGATGACAGCCACGGCACAAGCTGCCAGTCCACTCCTGGCCCCTGTGCGGTGGTCTGGGTAACCCCTGCCCCCAGGCAGCCTCCCTTCCACCTCAGCCTCTCCTCTGTCCCCTGCAGCATCTCCCATCTTACCTGTGACTCAGCTCAGGACCCCAGCTTCAGATCTTCTTATTCGGAATGCTAAGAGCAACAGGTGAGTGTGTGGCAGGAGCAGTGGGGCGGAGGTGGTTCTCCTGGGCAGAGAGAGAGAGAGAGGGTGCACCTGCTGGGGAACTTGATACCAAGGTTTAGCCTTTCCCTCGTGGTGATCAGGCTCCTGCACTTGGGGCCAAGGTGGACAGCGAAGGCCACCACCTTGGACTCTCGCACTGCCTCTCCTAGCCCTAACTGTGGTGCCAGAGACCGGCTTCTCAGTTGCTAACGGGCCTACCGTTGAGTGCCTAGTTGGTTGCGGTGGAGCCTGCAACACTACATATCCAATAGTTCCCAGGCCTTGCTTTGAGTCACAAGATCCTACAGTGAGGGAGGCTTCATCTTGAGTTTTGGACCTGACACCAACTAGGAAGGGGACATTGAGTCACATGTGGCCTTTCTGATTGAGTCGGGCACTAGAGGTCCCAATGGTGGCTGTGTGTGGGACCTCAGGGGTGGAAGGCCATGGCAAGTGACAGTGCCACAGGAACCCCTGCCCCTGATGAGGCCAGAGGCTGCACTGGCTGTCATGGGAGCCAAAGGAGTGACTTAGACAGACTTGGCCTCCCCATGCTTAAAAGGAAGATGGTGATGCAATCCTGGTATTCACTGAGCATTTACTGTATGTCAGCCTTCTATGTGAGGTGCTCCATCAGAGCTTCTCATCTGACTCCTAAACTATTTTGGGAGGAGGGCATCATTCATGCCCATTATGTCAATGGCAGAGGTCAGACCAAGCCTGGGAGCAGAGGCTGGGTTCCAGTTTCTTCCTGCTGCTGTGCCTCGGTTTCCTTGTCTGGAACACGAGCAACTACTTCAGGGGGTTGTCTTGGGGTGACGGTATCTAGCACAGGGTGAACCCCACCTCGTTTGTTGGTTAATAGTCCCAGAGATGAGGTGTTGGAGGCTCTGGGAGCATGAGCAGCTTGCAGACCTGCAGAGACAGCCACCTGCAGTCTGACACACCACTGCCTCTTCTTTTGTGGGTCTCTGCTCTCTAGACCAAGCTCTGTGGCTGTAGGGAACAGTAGGGCTGGAGGAGGGAGGCATCACATCCCCAGGACACATCCCCTGGGCACTTCTCTGCTTTCCAGGGCGAAGTCCTTCAGGGTCAAGAGCAGCCTGTGTCAGAGGAAACGTCCATCTCCTGCTTGACCTGAAGAGTGCCTAGACTTGTGTAGAGACTCCAGCGGGTGAGCCCTTCGTTGTGACAGTGGTGGCGCTGGAATCTTCTCTCTGAACTGCTAATAAAGAGATGTGCTATTTAACCACCCATCCTGGTGTTGGTGGGAGTGCTTTGCCATCCATCCATCCATCCATCCATCCATCCATCCAATGCTGGGTGCCCCGAATGTCTGGCACAGGGGACATGCGGCTGACACCTTTGCAGTGTCAGGATGCAGGCAGAGTGAGCACCATGCAGCAAAGGCCATCTAGGAGCTCCTGGGCTGAGCAAGGAGGACTTCCTGAGGGAAGTGTGACTGTTTTGTTGCACGTATTTGTTTTGCCTTCATTTATTGCTTCTCTAAAGCTTTGCCTTTTTCTATGTGTATCTGAGTTTCTCACCTATATCCCTTTCCTTTTTTCTAAAGAATTGTTAATTTTTCTTGCAAAGCAGATCTGTTAGTGACAATTTCCATTGTTTTCTGATTAGCTGAGATAGTTATTATTTCTCCTTCATTTTTTAAAAATTAAAAAGGTTGGTGATTTTCTTCTTTCAAATACTTACTTTTCTTTCTTTCTTTCTTTCTTTTTTTTTTTTTTTGACAGGCAGAGTGGACAGTGTGAGAGAGAGACAGAGAAAGGTCTTCCTTTTTCCATTGGTTCACCCCTCAATGGCCACTTCTTAGTTTGATGTAATCCCATTTGTCTATTTTTGCTTTTGGGATCTTTTCCAAGATGTCTGCCTATGCAATGTTTTTCAGAGTTTCCCTGATCTTCCCTCTAGTAATCTGATAGTAACAGGCCATAGATTTAGATCCTTGATTCACTGTGAGTTGATTTTTGTATAAGGTGTAAGGTATGGGGTCTTGCTTCATATTTCGTGTGTGTAGATCCAATTTTCCTACCACCATTTGTTGAAGAGACTGTTCTTTCTGCAAGGATTGATTTCAGCTGGTTTGTCAAAGATTAGTTGGTTATAGATGTGTGGATTAATTTCTGGGGTTTCTATTCTGTTCCATTGGTCTACATGTTTATTTTTGTGCCAGCACCAGGCTGTTTTGATTATAACTGCCATGTAGAACATATTGAAATCTGTTATTGTGATGCCTCCGGCTTTGTTTTTCTTGTTTGAGATTGTTTTAGCTATTTGGGTTCTCTCGTGTATCCATATGAATTTTAGTGATTTTTTTCTAAATCTGAGTAGAATGTCATTGGTATTTTGATTGTGATTGAATTGTATCTAAATTGCTTTGGAAAATATTCATGGACATTTTGATGATGTTAATCTAATCCAAGAACATGGAAGATTTTTCTATTTTTTGTGTCTTGTAATGTTTCTTTAATGTTTTATAATTTTCATTATAGAGATTTTTCACATCCTTGTTTAAATTTATTCCAAATTATTTTTAAAAAATATTTATTATTTGAAAGAGTTACACAGAAAGGAGAGGCAGAGAGAGATAGAGATAGATAGATAGATAGATAGAGAGAGAGAGAAAGTCTTCCATCCAATGGTTCACCCCCCAATTGGCTGCAATGCCCGGAGCTGCACCAATCTGAAACCAGGAGCCAGGAGCCATGAGCTTCTTCCAGGTTTCCCATGTAGGTGCAGGGGCCCAAGGACTTAGGCCATATTCTACTGCTTTCCCAGGCCACAGCAAAGAGTTGGATTGGAAGTTGAGCAGCCGGGTCTTGAATCGGCGCCCATATGGCATGCTGGAGCTTCAGGCCTGGGAGTTAACCCACTGAGCCACCATGCTGGCCCCTCAAAAGTATTTAAATTTTTGTAGCTATTGTGAATTGGGCTGATCTTACAGACTCCTTCTCAGCCATGGTATTGTTTGTGTATACAAGGTAATTGATTTTTGTGCAATGATTTAATATCTTACCACTTTACCAAACTCTTTTATGGGTTCCAATAGTCTTCTAGTGGTGTCTTTTGGTTCCTGTATATATAGGATCATGTTATCTGCAAACCGGGATAATTCGACTTCTTCTTTTCTAATTTATATCCCTTTGGTTTGTTTTGCTTGCCTATTGGCTCTGGCTGAAACTTTCTTGGTGAAAATGGGCATCCCTCTCTGATTTGGATCTTACCCAATTTGCCTAAAGTCTTTATCATGAAAGAATGTTGCATTTTATCAACATTGAGGTAATCATATATTTTTATGCTTCAATTTGTTAAAGTAAATTACCACATTTATTTATTTGCATATGTTGAACCATCCCTGAATGCCAGGGATAAATCCCATTTGGTCCATGGGTGAATGATCTTTCTGATGTGATTTGATTACCTACTAGCTAATAGAATTGTTGAAGATTTTTGCATTTATCCTCATCAGGGATATTAGTCTATAGTTCTCTTTTTTGTATCTTTTTCTGATTTTGGAATTAAGGTGCTGTTAGCTTTATAGAAGGAGTTTGTGAAGATTCCCTCCTTTTCAACTGTTTTGAATAGATTGAGAAGTTTGGAATTAGTTTTTCCTTAAAGGTAGAATTCAGTGGTGAGAAGCCATCTGGTCCTGGGATTTTCTTTGTTGGTAGAGTTTTTTATTATGGATTCAGTCTTCATCTTGGTTGTTGGTCTGTTTAAGTTTTCTATGTCTTCATGACTCAACTTTGGCAGGATTGTACCAAATCTGTGTTCAGAAATCTGTCAATTTCTTCTAGATTTTAAAATTTGTGGGCATATAGTTGTTTGTAGTAATTCTTGATGATTCTTTTTAATGCTGTGGTGGTATTCATTGTAACATCTCTTTTTTAATCTTTACTTTTATTAACTTTGGTCTTCTCCACTCCTTCCTTTTTTTTTGGTTTGTTGGGTCAATGGTGTATCAAATTTTAAAATTTGTTTTCAAAAACCCAGCTGTTCAATAAACTGATCTTTTGTATTTTTTTGCTTCAAGTTTATTTATTTCTTCTGTAATTTTAATTATTTCTTTTCCTCTACTAATTTTAGGTTTGGTTTGTTCTTGTTTTCTAGGTCCTTGAGATGCATTACTAGATCATTTATTTGATGGCTTTCCAATTTCTTAATGTAGGCACTAATTTCTATAAACTTCCTTCTTAACACTGCTTTTGCTGTATCCTGTAACTTTTGATATGCTGTGTTGTCATCTTCATTCGTTTCTAAGAATTTTTTGATTTCTTTTAGGATCCAGTGTTCATTCAGAATCATGCTGTTCAGTCTCTATATGTTTGCATATTTTCTAGACGTTCTTAAATTGTTAATTTCCAGCTTCATCCCATTGTGACTAGAAAAGATAACATGGTATGATTTCAATTTTTTTGAATTTGTTGAAAGTTGCTTTGTGGTATTGCATATAGCCTTTCCTAAAGAAAGTTCGATGAACTGATAAAAAGAATATATATTCTGTAGCTGTGGGATGAAATGTTCTGTAGCTATCTATTAGGTCCATGGTTTAGATTAGTTCTGTTGTTTCTTTGTCAATTTTTTGTGTAGTTAACTTGTTCATTGTTGAAAGTGGGGTAATTATTGTATTGGAGTCTATGTCTCCCTTTAGATCCATTAACATTTGTTTTAAATAGTAGGTGCCTTGGCATTGGGTGCATATGCATTTCCTATAGTCACATATTCCTGTTGAACTGATTCCATAATCATTACTTAATGCCCATCTTTGTGTCTTTTAACAGTTTTTGTGTTAAAGTCTATTTTGTCTGACATTAGGGTGGTTACATCTGCTCAGTTTTGCTTTCTGTTAGCCTGGGATATCTTTTTCCATCCTTTCACTTCCAGTCTGTGTGTGTCTTTGCTGGTGAGGTGTGTTTCTTGTAGGTAGCATATAGATGGATTTTGTTTTTAATCCATTCAGCCAGTGTCTTTTAACTGTAGAATTTAAGTAATTTACACTCAAGGTTATTATTGATATGTACTGACTTGGTCCTCCATTTTCCCATAAATATTCCTATAGTTTGTTATGTGTTTTCTTTTTACTTTTACTAAGAGGTTTTCTACCTTCACATTTTATCATAATGGTGACCATATTTCTGTGCTTCAGTGTGTAGCACATCCTTAAGTATCATTTGTAAGACAGGATGAATGGTGACAAATTCTTCACATTTCTGTTTGTTTTGTATGGTCTTTACTTCATCTTCATTTATAAATGAGAGCTTGCTGGATACAGTATTCTGGGTTGACAGCTTTGTTTTCTTTTAGGAGTTGGCCTATGTTTCATTACTGTCTCCTAGCCTATAGGGTTTCTGATTAGAAATCGGCTGTTAGTCTAATTGGAGATCCTCTGAAGGAAATCTGGTGTCTCTCTCATGCTCATTTAAGAATCTTTTCTTTATGTATGTCTTTATGCTGATGATTGACTATGATGTGTCATGCTGAAGATCTTTTCTGATCATGTCATGTCTATTAGCAGTTCCTTGTGCTTCCTGTACTTGGATGTCCCTTTCTCTAAATTAGGGAAGTTTTCTATATTTCATTGAATAGGCCTTCTAATCCATTCTTTCTTTTCACACTTTCAGGAACTCCTAAGGCATGTATGTTTGGTCATTTTATAGTATCCCATAAATCTCAATCTCTATTTTTAGTTTTTCTATTTTTTTTGTCTGATTGAGGTATTTCCAAGGATTTGTTTTCTAGTTCAGATATTTTTTCTTCTGCCTCACCAAGCCTGTTGTTAAGGATTTACACTATTTTATCTATTTGACATATTGAATTCTTCATTTCTAATATTTTAGTTTGGTTTCTCTTCAATTTCTCTGTCTCGTGGCAGACTTTTTATCTATGTCGTGTATGGTTTCCCTTTAGAAAAGTCTGTTGTTAAGGAGAACAGAAAGCTCCTGACAGATGTTAATTTATTTTATTATTTTAATTAATTAGTCATCTTTGAAAGTCAGACTTAGAGAGAGAGGCAGAGAGAGCAGAGAGAGAGAGAGAGAGATCTTCCATCTACTGGCTCACTCCTCAGGTGTCCACAATAGCTCGGGCTGGGCCAGGCCATACCCAGAAGCCTGGTGTCCCCTCTGGGTCTCCCACATGGGTTCAGATTCCCAAGGACTTGCACCATTTACTGCTGTTTTTGCCAGGCCATCAGCAGAGATGGATGGGAAATGGAGCAGCCAGGACTCTAACCGGTGCCCATATGGGATGTCAGTGCTGCAGGCGGCAGCTTTACCAGCTGTGCCACATGCTGGCCCCCATGCATAGTTAAAGATGGCTACTCTCTCCTCTGCCTTGGGAAGTGAGTGACAGGCAAAAGTATGGAAAGTTGGGGCTGGTGCTGTGGCATAGCAGGAAAAGCCACCACCTGCAACACTGGCATCCCACATGGGCTCTGGTTCAAGTCCTGGCTGTTCTACTTGTGATCCAGCTCCTTGCTAATGTGCCTGGGAAAACAGCGGAAGATGGCCCAAGTGCTTGGGCCCCTGAACCCACATGGGAGACCCAGAAGAAACTCCTATCTCTTGGCTTCAGCCTGGCCCAGCCCTAGCCATTGGGGCTGTTTGGGAAGTTACCCAGAAGATGGGGGACCTCTCCCTCCCTCTTTCTCTCTCTCTGTAACACTGCCTTTCAAATAAGTACATCTTAAAACAAAGTCGTGAAGATCTGAGATTGACAGACTTGTCCACATGGTGCAGGTCAGCTTTCCTTGTCCTGTGTCCTTCCCTGGGCATCTGCTCTGGTAGCTGTGAGTCTTGGTGGCCACCATCCATCTCTCCCATTTTCAGACCTGCAATTTGTCCTGTGAGCTCAGTTCTCTGATGGATCTAGGAGATAAGTTGATTTTCAGCTGTTTTTCCCCCAGATTTTTCTTTTTCTTACTGTGAAGATGGGAGTGATGCCTTTCAAGCTCTTTGCATGTCAGATTAGAAAAGGGAGCCTCAATTTATACATTCAATGCAATACCAATCAAGATACCGAAGACCTTCTTCTCAGATCTGGAAAAAAATGATACTGAAATTCATATGGAGACACAGGAGACCTCGAATAGCTAAAGCAATCTTGTACAACAAAAACAAAGCCGGAGGCATCACAATACCAGTTTTCAGGACATAACAGGGCAGTTGTGGTCAAAACAGCATGGTACTGGTATAGAAACAGATGGATAGATGAATGGAACAGAATAGAAACACCAGAAATCAATCCAAACATCTACAGCCAACTTATATTTGATCAAGGATCCAAAACCAATCCCTGGAGTAAGGACAGTCTATTCAATAAATGGTGCTGGGAAAATTGGATTTCCACGTGCAGAATCATGAAGCAAGACCCCTACCTTTCACCTTACACAAAAATTCACTCAACATGGATTAAAAACTTAAATCTACGACCCGACACCATTAAATTATTAGAGAGCATTGGAAAAACCCTGCATGATATAGGTATTGGCAAAGACTTCTTGGAAAAGACCCCAGAAGCACAGACAGTCAAAGCCAAAATTAACATTTGGGATTACATCAAATTGAGAAGTTTCTGTACTTCAAAAGAAACAGTCAGGAAAGTGAAGAGGCAACCGACAGAATGGGAAAAAAATATTTGCAAACTATGCAACAGATAAAGGGTTGATAACCAGAATCTACAAAGAAATCAAGAAACTCCACAACATCAAAACAAACAATCCACTTAAGAGATGGGCCAAGGACCTCAATAGACATTTTTCAAAAGAGGAAATCCAAATGGCCAACAGACACATGAAAAAATGTTCAAGATCACTAGCAATCAGGGAAATGCAAATCAAAACTACAATGAGGTTTCACCTCACCCCTGTTAGAATGGCTCACATTCAGAAATCTACCAACAATAGATGCTGGAGAGGATGTGGGGAAAAAGGGACACTAACCCACTGTTGGTGGGAATGCAAACTGGTTAGGCCACTATGGAAGTCATTCTGGAGTTTCCTCAGAAACCTGAACATAACCCTACCATACAACCCAGCCATCCCACTCCTTGGAATTTACCCAAAGGAAATTAATTTGGCAAACAAAAAAGCTGTCTGGACATTAATGTTTATTGTAGCTCAATTCACAATAGCTAAGACCTGGAATCAACCCAAATGCCCATCAACAGTAGACTGGATAAAGAAATTATGGGACATGTACTCTATAGAATACTATACAGCAGTCAAAAACAATGAAATCCGGTCATTTGCAACAAGATGGAGCAATCTGGAAAACATTATGCTGAGTGAATTAAGCCAGTCGCAAAGAGACAAATATCATATGTTCTCCCTGATCTTCGACAAGTAACTGAGCACCAAGGGGAAACCTGTTGAAGTGAAATGGACACTATCAGAAACAGTGACTTGATCAGCTCTTGTCCTGACTGTTGATGTACAATGTAATACTTTATCCATTTTAGTATTTTTTTTGTTCTAGTACTAGTGGTTGAACTCTGTAATTAACACACAATTATTCTTAGGTGTTTAAATTTTAACTGAAAAGTGATCCCTGTTAAATATAAGAGTGGGAATAAGAGAGGGAGGAGCTGTACAGTTCGGCACATGCTCAGTTGGACTTGCCCCAAATGGTGGAGTTAGAAACGTGCCAGGGGATTCCAATACAATCCCATCAAGGTGGCATGTACCAATGCCATCTCACTAGTCCAAGTGATCAACTTCAGTTCACAATTGATCACATTGATAGGTCTAAGAGTCAAAGGGATCACACAAACAAGACTAGTGTCTGCTAATACTAACTGATAGAATCAAAAAGGGAGAGAAGGATCCAACATGGGAAGCAAGATACACAGCAGACTCATAGAATGGCAGGTGTCCTAAACAGCACTCTGGCCTCAGAATCAGCCCTTAAGGCATTCAGATCTGGCTGAAGAGCCTATGAGAGTATTTTAGGCATGGAAAGCGAAGACACTCTGGAAAAAAACAAAAAACAAAAAAACCACAAAAACAAAAACAAAAACAAAACCTAAATGAAAGATCTCTGCAAGTGAGATCCCAGTGGAAAGAACAGGGCCATCAAAGAAGGAGGTACCTTTCTCTGAAGGGAGGAGAGAACTTCCACTTTGACTATGACCCTGTTGGAATAAGATCGAAGTGGGTGAACCCAAAAGACTTCCATAGCCTTGGCAACTCATGACAAGAGCCTAGGGAGATTACTGATGCCATAAACAAGAGTGTCAAATTGTTAAGTCAACAACAGGAGTCACTGTGCACTTACTCCCCATGTGGGATCTGTCCTTAATGTGTTGTCCAATGTGAATTAATGCTATAACTAGTACTGAAACAATATTTTTACACTTTGTGTTTCTGTGTAGGGGCAAACTGATGAAATCTTTACTTAATATACACTGAATCGATCTTCTGTATATAAAGATAATTGAAAATGAATCTTGATGTGAATGGAATGGGAGAGGGAGCAGAAGATGGGAAGGGTGCTAGTGGGAAGGAAATTATGGGAGGGAAATTATAGGGGGCGGGGAAAGCCAATGTAATCCACAAACTGTACTTTGGAAATTTATATTTACTAAATAAAAAAAAGAAAGAAAAGGGAGCCTCCTTCAGCATTAGCTAGAATAACAGCTACTGTTCACTGAGCATGTGTTAAGCTTGGTCCTACCTAAGCACATTACATATATCCAAGCGCTTAATCCCAGAAGCACTTGGACACAGACAGATTTGAATGTTACTGTCAGAAAAGACCAGAAGCACAGGATCTGGGGGCTTTGGTCATGTTGGTGACCACAGAGAAGTGGACGCCTGGCCTTCTGGCCTCAGAGTTCCTTTCTCAAATATGGTATCCCAGTGTGTGTGGGTCCTGGGGTAAGTCCTGGAAAGCAGCAGTAAAAAAATCCCACTCACCCCAGTTCCTTCCCCTGGGGGAACTGCAATTTTGACAAAGGAGATGAATTTTTTTTTCAAGATTTGTTTATTTTGAAAGTCAGAGTTACAGAGAGAGGAAGAGACTGAGAGAGAACTTCCATCCACTGGTTTGCTCCCCAGATGGCCATAATGGCCAAAGCTGGCCCAGACCAAAGCCAGGAGCCAAGAGCATCCTCCAGGTCTCCCACATGGGTGGCAGGGGCCCAGACATTTGGGCCATCCTCTACTGCTTTTCCCAGGCCATTAGCAGGGAGCTGGATCTGAAGTGAAGCATCTGGGACTCAAACTGGTGCCCATATGGGATGCTGGCATTGCAGGCGGTGTCTTTAGCCTGCTCCTAAGGAGATGGATTTTTTTTTTCTGTAATTACGGAAGTACTATTTTTTAAACTTTTATTTAATAAATATAAATTTCCAAAGTACAGCTTTTGGATTACAGTGGCTTTTTACCCCCCATAACTTCCCTCTCATCCACAACCCTCCCGTCTCCTACTCCCTCTCCCATCCCATTCACATCAAGATTCATTTTCAATTACCTTTATATACAGAAGATCAATTCAGTGTATATTAAGTAAAGATTTCATCAGTTGCCCCCACACAGAAACACAAAGTGTAAAGTACTGTTTCAGTACTAGTTATAGCATAAATTCACATTGTACAACACATTAAGGACAGAGATCCTACATGGGGAGTAAGTGCACAGTGACTCCTGTTGTTGACTTAACAATTTGACACTCTTGTTTATGGTGTCAGTAATCACCCTAGGCTCTTGTCATGAGTTGCCAAGGCTATGGAAGCCTTTTTAGTTTGCCAACTCTGATCTTATTTAGACAAGGTCATAGTCAAAGTGGAAGTTCTCTCCTCCCTTCGGAGAAAGGTACCTCCTTCTTTGACGGCCCCATTCTTTCCACTGGGATCTCACTCACAGAGATCTTTCATTTAGGTTTTGTTTTTGTTTTTGTTTTTGTTTTTTTTTTTTTTTTTTTTTTTGCCAGAGTGCCTTGGCTTTCCATGCCTGAGATACCCTCATGGGCTCTTCAGCCAGATCCGAATGCCTTAAGGGCTGATTCTGAGGCCAGTGCTGTTTAGGACATCTGCTATTCTATGAGTCTGCTGTGTATCCTGCTTCCCATGTTGGATCGTTCAGGAGATGGATTTTAAACAAACTATGAGTCACCATTTTCATTACTATAGGGGAGAAATGCTTTATATAATGGGAATTGACCCTAAATAGAAAAGAAAGCAGAAGCGATTTTGTCTAAATGAAAAGCATGATACCCATTTTACAAGATGCGGAACAGGAAGTTCAGAGAGGCCAAGTAGCTTTCTTAATGGTATCACCAGAGGTTGAGTCCAGGTAGCCTCACACCAGAACCAGTGCCTAGCCCTGCCTTGTAGGGCTATGCTGGGTGAGGGATGCTTAGCTGGTGATGGCTGGGGTGCTGGATCCACCTGCCTCACTGTTGGGGGTGGGCAGGTGCACCTGAGCCGGCTCACTCACTCCAGCGGGGGAGGGAGGAGGGTGAGGAGGTCAGCAGGCAGAAGGGCAAGGGACAGGCTCTGAAGTGGGGAGAGAAAACAGCATGTGGGTGGAAAACATCAGGACCAGGTGGGGAGTGGGAGGGGCTGAAACCTTGGTAAGCACCCACCTTGGCACACATGTGTGTCGGAGGCAGCAAGGGAGTCTGCCCAGGAGACAGGCAGCAGGGGTTCCTGGTGGCAGTGGGGATAGGCGTCAGGGACCGGCAGGACACGGAGTTGGTGATCAGTGGTGCACGGCTGTGGAGAGCAGTGTGTGGTGCACCTGGCGACGGCTGGGCAGGGGGGCCTGGGCCGGGGGTGGGGGCATCTTGAGTTTGGGTGCAGAAAGACGCCCCACTGGGGAGACACACATGGCCTGGACTGACGGGTGCGACCTCAGGCGGAGCTTGCACAAGGTTCAAGGGGAGACTTGGCACGTGCCAGGGCTGCTGGCCAGGAGGGACCGTGCTCGTGCAGGGTCCAGCCGGCGTGAGAAGAGGTGAGCCGATCTTCCGCGAGTCCTCCGCACAGTTCTTGGGACGGCGGGGAGGGGCACTCAGCTCGCCAGAGCCCAGGTCAACGCTGCAGGAATGCACTCCCAGCTCCTGGGGGCCTCTGGAGCCTTCTCTGTCCACTACAGGGGGCCGAGGCTGTTTCGCCGTTGACCACCAGGTGGCGGCATTTCCATGCAAAACAGCATTTCTTGAAGGTGACTCGGTCTGAGTCCGCGCCAGCCTGGGGACCTGGTGTACGTGTTAGCGGCTTTTGGGAAGCCTAAATTGGTGGGCCGACTTTGGGGATCAAGTTTAGTTATAAGTAGGGTCCATGTGCTCATAGATGAACTACATAGGCGCCATTCATTTAAGCAGAAAGTACTGAACTGTGTGGGTTCAGCCAGGTGAGTATTTAGCGTCCAGTAGCCTGCAGTGGCCGAGGGGCTATGCAGACCAATAGTGGCAAACTGTGAGGGAACAGCCAGAGGACCATAGGTAGTGGTGCAGAGATGGGAGCGACTTTCTCTGCAGATTTCCAGAGCAGAGTTTTGGGGGGTGTTGGAGGCTCTGACAATGGAGGACGGGTCTCCTATGTTAGAACATCCACGTGAGAAGTGATCTGGCCCTGGCTTTGAGCTGGGGAAGGACCCTGGGTGTCGAGAGGTGGGCAGGTGCACACCCTCCACGGGGGCAGAAGCCCACGAGCCAGGCCGGGTTGCCCAGGAACTCGGGTGCCTAGGAGGAGCCCATGACACACAGGAGCCCATGACACATAGGAGGGTGCTACGGTGGCAGCTCTGTGGGGGAACACCCAGCTCTGGGGCCTGGGGAGAGAGGGACTCCCACTCCTCTCACAGCTGAGGTCCCTTGCAGCTTAGGGTGGAAATGAAATCATTAACTGGCTCAGAAGACATTTTGCTCTGTGCGTGATTGACCCAAGGAGGGGAGTTTGGGGACAAATATGCCTCCTCTACCTGTGTTACAGGGGGACTGAGCCACGGTAAATTAAAAGAAAATCACTGGCAAATTTGGGACCAGTGAGCTGTGACCAAGCCATTTGTGTAGTTAAATGGAGCTGAAAGAGCTAATAAAGGCTTTGTGGGTCACGGATCCCCGTGTGAGGGCCGGGTGTGGGAGGCAGGGGAGCTGGCCCAGGCCTGCAGCGGGACTTCCTGTGGTGGTGGCGACAGCGACTGGGAGGGGAGGGGTCCTAGTTGGCCTTCGTGGGTGTGTCCCTTCCCAGTGTTAAGCCTAGATATAGACAGGGACCCAAGCCTAGTCCCGGCTTCCAGTGTGTCCTACAAAACAGCCTCCAAGCACAGCCCAGCCCCGGGGACACCAGGGTGGGGGCGGAGGTGGTGGTAGGGTGTTCCCATCAGCCAGAGGGCAGGCAGGGTAGGGGGTTCATTGCAGAGGGGGCTGACGGAGGAAGCAGATCGGAGTTGCCATGATGAACCGCGTGGGGTTGTGCAGCTCTGCATGGGGAAGGCACTGCCCGCGTCGGGTGTTCACTGAGGGGTGCTGCTGTGCACCCGGCTAGGGCCGGTCCACCCTGGAGGGACTGGCTGCCTACTGGGCGCTCAGAGTGAGGCTGCCCGCTGGGGCAGGTGTGCGCCCCACCGCAGCCGGGCAGCGGCAGGTGGAGCCGAGGAAGTGCCTGGACACCACGTCGGAGCGCTGCTTCTGTTGCGGCCTTTCTCATCTCTGTCCAGCGGACCCCACTCCGCCGCCAAGGTGAGCTGCCTTCCAGAGCCGGGGAGGAAACGCACCCGAAGGGACGCCAGGCGCCTGCGCCGCACAACCAGACGCTTGTTCGACACGTTTTCCAATTACTCCGCAGCCTCTGCGGCGATGCTCAAAATTCATTTTCCGTCCTGAGAGGGCGGAAACAAAGGCGAGAGGAAGCGGCAGCCGCAGCCTGGCGAGTGGAGAGCCTCGCGGAAGCCAGGCCGGGGGCCCGGGCCGCCCTCTGCCTCCCCTCGGCCCTGTTCTGTCAGCTCTGCTCCAGGCCTGGGCCCAGGGACGCAGCCCCTCCGGGAAGACGGAGGCAGGGCCCTGGTGGCCTGGGGGGGGACTTGCGAGATTTGGACAGGGAGAGGGCAAACTCGGGTGGTGGATTAGTGGAGAAGGTGAGGGCCCCAGACTTCTTTTTATCATTAACTTTCAACGTTTATCTTTTTTTTTTTTTCCTAATTTTTATTCATTCATTATTTACTTGAAAGCCAGAGAGAGACAGAGAGAGAACGAGAGAGTCAGACAGCGAGACCGCTCTCAGCTGCTGGTTTACTTCCTAAATACTTGGGCCAAGCCAAAGCCAAGAGCTTGGAACTCTATCCAGGTCTCCTACATGGACCCAAATGACAGGGACCCAAATACTTTTTTTAAAAAAAGATTTATTTATTTATTTGAAAGTCAAAGTTACACACAGAGAGAAAGAGAGGCAGAGAAGAGAGAGAGAGGTCTTCCATCCGATGATTCACTCCCCAATTGGCTGCAACGGCCAGAGCTGCGCCGATCTGCAGCCAGGAGCCAGGAGCTTCTTCCAGGTCTCTCACGTGGGTGCAGGGACCCAAGGACTTGGGCCATCCTCTACTGATTTCCCAGGTCATAGCAGAGAGCTGGATTGGAATTGGAGCAGCTGGGTCTCAAACCGGCGCCCCTATGGGTTGCTGGCGCTTCAGGCCAGGGTGTTAACCTGCTGCGCCACAGCGCTGGCCCTAAGGGACCCAGGTACTTATGCCCTTACTGATTGCCTCCCAGGATGTGTGTTAGCAGGAAGCTGGAATGGAACGTGAAGCCGGCACTTGAAGCCAGGCACTCCAATAAAATGTGCAGGTGTCCCGGGCCCTGTCTTACCCACCCCCGCCTCAGACACTCTTGGCACATCCACTGTGCCGGTTAACCACCTGCTTCTCTACCTGTGCCCTGTCTGCTGTGCTAGGAGGGGAGTCCCGGAGGACCCAGACAGCCTCTGTCTTTCACAGCCGTTTGTTTGCCCAGTGCCCCTGAACCATGCCTGGTGTGGGTGCTCAGCAAATGTGGCCTAGGAAAAAAGCACTTGCATCTCAGCTCCCCGAGTCTGGGCCTTGAGGGTTTTTGCTGCTGTTTTGCTGGTGTTCGCATCAGTTCTGGGGCCTCCTCCACCCTTTCTGGGTTCCCACTTTTGTGTCTTCCAGTGGCTCCTCTGTGGACCGGCCTGGAGGTGCTGCAGAGGGAGGTGGAATGGCTCCTGTGGGGATGGCCTGGTGCATGAGAAGGGCGGAGGGCAGGTGTGGCTGCCCCCACCTCGTAGGCCCAGTGAGAGACAGCATGTAGCAGACATGTAGCAAAGAGGACACAGTTGCCAACAGTGAGTGCACAGAGGAGCTGTTTCTGATACACATGCTTTGCTGTGCAACAGCCAAGCTGGAAGTTTCTAGACTTAGATGGCTTGGGCTGGAACCCTGGCCCTCTCAAGCAGTGTCTATGTGACCTTGGGTAAGCTGCTTATCCTGCCTGGGTGCAGCTGCCTAGAATCCTTGTGAGTTTAAGTGTGGTAACTCCTGTCCAGGGTGCAGGGCGGCCCTAGCACTGGGTACACCTGAGCCTGGGGCAGTTAGTTACAGTGGTTCTTCACCCCAGAAGAGGTGCCAGGTTTCTAGCAGAGATCATCACTGGTTAGCCTCACACGCATAAAGTTCCTATGCCTCTCCCCAGATGAGTTGGTGACCTGCTTGCTCTGTAAAGAAAGGCTCCGTGGGAAGGGGCTGGCACTGTGGTGTAGTGGGTAAAGCTGCCGCCTGCAGTGCAGGCATTCCACATGGGCACCGGTTCAAATCCCAGCTGCTCCACTTCTGATCCAGCTCTCTGCTATGGCCTGGGAAAGCAGTGGAAGATGGCCCAGTCTTTGGGCCCCTGCACCCACATGGGAGACTCCTTTGGATCGGCACAGCTATGGCCGTTGTGGCTAACTGGGGAGTGAACCAGCGGATGGCAGATCTCCCTCTCTCTCTCCCTCTTTCTGCCTCTCCTTCTCTCTGTGTAACTCTGACTTTCAAATAAATACATGAAATCTTTAAAAAAATAAAAAAACCCACTATATTAAAAAAAACAGAAAGGCTCAGTGGGTGCCCCCTAGGAGTTTGCACTGGAAGGTGAAAGATTTGGGTATCTGCAGAGATGCTGAGGAAGCATGAGTTGAGGAAAAATAAGAATGTTAGGTGTGCAGTTGGGAGCCGGTGCTGGAGTGGTGTGGCCTTAAGGAAGACATAGTAGAACAGAGTCCCCTCTCCATGGACTCTGAAGGGGGCTGGCTGGACCCAGGACACCTTGCACCCCGGGTCTGTTTGCCAACCGAGGAGCGGCTGCCCTGGACCTGGACGAGGGTGGCGTGGCCCCCTGTGGCCAGCAGATGATGCTGTTGATCCAGCAGTGCCAGCTGCTGGGCCCTAAGCCGGTGCCTCCAGCACCGTGTTCAACCCCAGGCTGCTGATTGCTCATTTTCCACCAAGTACAACGTGCACAAACCGCCATGCTCTCCCACAAGCAAGCTGCTGCAGCCGGCTCTGCAGTTGTCCTTCGAGGGGGACTTTCCTCCACCTGCCCAGGCAGAGCGGATGCCAGGCTAGGGTGTGAGCACCGGACAGTGGATCTGCCATTACTGGGAGGAGGGACTGTGCTCTGTCCTGTACTGGGGCAGTGGGTCGGCCTGGCCACTCCCCAGAGCCACACAGCAGGCAGAGGCCTCTGGATCCAGCCAAGTGCCCTGTGAGAAGGGTGGAAAGGGGGACATGCAGACAAAGAGGCAGCACTGTGAATCGGAGTCTGGTGGCTTCAGAACCCCTTTGGGGACCAAACTTCTGCTGTCAGCTTTCCTGGCTTCTACCGATGCAGGTCATCAAACATCAGCCTCATTCTCTGGACTGAAAGGTTTGTGACAGAGCCCAGGAGCCCGAGTGCCTACTGGTCCCATCCAGGTGACTCTGCGCAGCCCTCAGAGCAGTGTCCAGGTTCTTAGAAGCAAAACTGCAGTTTTTTCTTAGTACCTTCTCTCTCTCTGTCTCTCCCTCTCTCTGTCTGTAACTGCTTCCCAAATAAGTAAATAAGTCTTAAAAAAACCCACCAGCTCCACTTATAAAAAAAAAAAAGAAACACCCCACCACCGAGATGTAGCACAGTCATGGCCAAGATCACTGGACGGGGGTACAGTAGGGAAGATGCTAAGGTTTGACTGACACCTTTGCTTCTTCCTGTGGCAGATCCAGTCAAGACCATGATGTCAGACCATCTTTGGCCCCGTTCAGTCCTCTGTGGCCTCCCTGCTGTCTTGTCCTCAGGCTGGCTTTGTGAGCAGGCCAAGGGGTCCTGAGCTTGGGAGCTACCCAGTGCTTGGAACGTGGTAGGCACTCAGTAGATTGTGCTGAATGAATCAAAGCTCGGATTGGCTGTGTGGCCTCGTGCAAGCCACTTGTCCTCCCTGGGATTACAGGTAAAACAGGATAACTGTGTGCATAGCATCCAGCAGTGTCTGAGCGTGGCTGTGGCTAGGATGGCTCTGACGGAACGGGCATTTTTTTTCCCTTGGAGGAAGTTTTCAATCTGAGCATTTCTCACCCCCTGTGTTGAAGGAGCAGGGAGAAGGCGCCATGGGAATAAGGCCAATGAACAAACTTTTTTTTTTTTTTTGACAGGCAGAGTGGACAGTGAGAGAAAGAGAGACAGACAGAGAGAAAGGTCTTCTTTTTCCATTAGTTCACCCCACAATGGCCGCTGTGGCCGGCGCACCGTGCTGATCCAAAGCCAGGAGCCAGGTGCTTCTCCTGGTCTCCGATGCGGGGGCAGGGCCCAAGGACTTGGGCCATCCTCCACTGCACTACCGGGCCACAGCAGAGAGCTGAACAGGAAGAGGAGCAACTGGGACAGAATCCAGTGCCCTGACCGGGACTAGAACCCGGGGTGCCAGCGCCGTAGGTGGAGGATTAGCCTATTGAGCCGTGGTGCCGGCCCAATGAACAAACTTAAACTCTTGCAATGCAGAAATGCCCTGTCTTGTCTTCCACAACAGAAAGGAAGAGAGCCACAGTGCTGGCTGAGGTTGTCCCTCTGCCAAGCCCCTGAGTCCGGGTCCACTCCCAGCTCCCTCCCCAGCGGTTTCAAAGCTTTGCATCGGCAAGTTCAGTTTAGATGAATAGTCCACTGCCTTCCTCCATAAGCAGTCAGTGCCGGGGACTTCCAAGAGGATATTTAATATTATTGTCATGTGTATTTGAAAGACAGTGAGAGAGAGAGAGAGAGTACGTGAGAGAGCGAGTGCTCCCATACTCTGGTTCATTCCCCAAATGCCTGTAATGCATGGGTCTGGGCCAGGCTAAAGGTGAGAGCAAAGAATTCAGTCTGGGTCTCCCACATGGGAGCAGGGGCTCAACTCAACTGCTTGGGCAATCATGTGCTGCCTCTCCCGGGGCAGAGCTGGGATTGGGACCCAGACTCTCCGCTATGGGGTGCAGGCATCCCAAACAGTGTCTTAACCACAACAGCAAACTCCCATCTCTTAGGGTCATTTTAGATAACCAGAGACCAACTCCTGTGTTCACCTAACCCCTCTGCAATGCCCTAATGAACTCTCCTGTGTGTTTTGAGCATGTCACTCACCCTTGAAGGCCAAGGTCAAATGCCACCTCCTCTGTGAGTTGTTCTTTCTCCTTGCCCCTCATTCTCTAACGAGAGTCAAATGTGTTTCCACATCTCACTGTCTACATAGTTAGCATACTTCTTTTTCATATTGTATTTTTAAGTAGTTTTCCCCCACCTGTAGACCTGTCAGAGTGAGACTTTAGGCTGAGGTCTGGGTCTTGTCAGGCTCAAAGGCTGAACTGATTCAGAACAGCCTAAACCAGCGCGGTGAGATGGCAGCCACTTTGCCAGGTGTGTTCTCAGATCCTGGCTGAAGCCTCATCCTACCTGCATTCCCAGTACCTCCATCTTCCCGTGGCCTCTCACACCCTGAGCAGTTTCCACACACTCTCATCTGCCCATGAACTGCTTCCTTCCCTGAATGCAACTTTGTCCTGGGTGAGACGAGGACCTTCTGAAAGGAACCCTGGCTGTAGAAAGCAGCTCTCCAGAGATCGCTGATGGAAGCTCCTCTAGCGATGGACAGCTTCACGGTCATTTCTTTGGGTTTACTGTTTATTGCTATTACTGAACCCAAAGGGCCTTTTGGGGAATACATAGAATGGGCACAAAGCTCTTTCAGAATCTCGTCCCTTGGGCTTCTTCTCTCTCTCTGCCTCTTCCCCACGTATTTCCATTTATCTCTCATCTATCTACATGCTTACCGATCATCTCTCTATCTTCTATCAAATATCTTCATCATCATTATCATCATCTGTCCACCTATCTACCTACTATCTCTCTAACTTCTTTCTATCCACCCATCCATCAATCAGCATCTATCATTTATGTAGTATCTGTCTCTTTATCTTTCTATCTTTCCACAAATTTCACCTACAATATCATGATCACCTTCAGCCTGCTTATTCCATGGTCAAGAACAAACTCTGACCCATTCTTCATGAGCAGTGCACAAAGAGTCACGGACAGGTGTATCTGCCACTCAGATACTACATTTGGCAAGAAGGGAGGGGCTCCCCCACCAGTGCACTGTGAGCCTGATGCATGGTGGCTACATTGCTGTGATCCCTTGAGAACGAGCCTGGTTTCTCTCTACTCTTCCAACCTAGGGTGACTGTGCCCAGACGTGAGTGAGTGGCTGCAGAGGAGATAGCTTCCTTGGGCACTGTAGGATGTCTTTGACCAGAGGCACACACCATCTTTGTATCATGGTAGCCCCGAGTTACAGTTACTCAGAATGTAGTTTTCATATAGTGAAAGGCTATGCCACCCTGAATGTGTGCAGTCTCATCTGGTCCCGGATGCCAAGCAGGGTTGGGCCTGATTAGTACTTGGGTGGGAGATGTTCATTTGGTTGAAAGAACATTGAACTCGAGGTCTCAGCTCTGTTATTTCCTAAATACGTAATCAAGGGCAAGTGACTTAATCTCTCTGAGACTCATTTAAAAGAGAATATATGTAGTGTGTGTGTGTGAGTGTGTGTGTGTATTTGAAAGATTCATGGGAAGTGGAATTAAAAGATAAGCTTAGTTTGGTGCAAATAATTTTAGATATCCATGCATCTGAGGAGTCTTCAAAAAGTTAATGGAAAATGTGTCTTATGAAAAAAATATGTGCGGATTTCAATTTTTTTTTGCATCAAAATAACCTTATTTTAAATTCTATTTTAGATGAATTTTTTGAAGTACCCTCATATGTGTGTGTGTGTGTGTGTGTAAAACTATTGAATGAGCTAATGAAATCTACTTGCCTATATCTCTCATCTCTATGAACTATTGATTTGTGCCCTATTTTTAGGATGATTGAAAGATTATGTAAAATGAAAATTCTGGGTGCGCTCTGAAAACTGCCGAGTACAATGTGAGTGATCCCATGAGGATGAGGACTGTGTGTCTCCAGCACCCGATGTGGTACCTGGTGTGTGTAGGTGTTTTAAGAGAGTACGTGGAGATTTCTCAGAAACGTGTGAGATGGACACTGGGCTGTGTGAACCTGGTGAGTGCTACGAGAGAGAACACGGGCTTAGAGTCTGCTTTTCTTTCCAGGAGATGCCGAGGGCAGCCGGGGAGAGAGACTTGGTTGCGGCTCGGTTGCTGGGAGTCACATACATCCACAGAACAGATCCAGCCCTTCTTTGGGCTGTGCCGGCATAGACTGACTGGCATTGCAAGCAATAGACAGAAAACCAGATAAACTGTGGAGGGGTGATGCTAAAAGAAACACAGGGGTCCTTGAAGAGTGGTATTTGATAGCAAATAACAGAGCACATGACTGACACAGGCTAACCAGTCAAGCCACATGCTCATCTCACACCATAGCTCCTCGGGTGAGGCTGAGTGTGTGGGGATGATACCAGGGCTGGCAGCTCCTTGTCTCTTCCGTGTGCTTTGCACGCCGGTTCTGTCTGCTCACAGGCGAGGCACCATGCACCACATCAGCCCACAACACATCCCAAGCTAGGGGCAAGGGGAGGTGTGCTGGAATCTTGTCTTTGGGAGGCTGTCTCTGGTCAGGTGACAGGAGACATTTCCAGGTAGGCTTCAGCAGTATGGACCCCCTTCCAACTCTGGACAGCAATGGCCCAGGGAGATTCAGGTCTCACTGGCTTCCACCAGTGCTGATTCATCTTTGGGAGCGGGTAGGAAAATGGGAATCTGTTACAAGAAAGAACAGAGGAAACGACTGGTGGGTGGGCAGCTAATGGACTCTACTGCCAGGCCTGGGAAGGAAGAGGATTCTGTGGCAGTGGTCGCTCCAGCAGTAGATGGGGGACACGCTGGGAGAGAAGCTTCTTCCATGCCCCATTGGGATGCTGTGTCTGCCTGTGGCCACAGGGAGGCGGGGGTTGGGTCCTTCCTCCAGCTGCAGGAGTCCCTTGTTCTGTGATTTTTTTGTTCTGTTTTAAAGGATCATCCTATTTGTTGGGCCTAATCACAGAGGTAATGCTAATCTGATGATGGTGATAATGATGACATTTAGAATCATCACGTGGGCATTTCCTGAGTGTTTGCAATGTGCTCCATTGTATCCCTCCATCCTCTACAGTCTCATGACAGGTGCTTCCCAGACCCATGTCTCACAGATGGTGAGACTGAGACATGGGGGACCAGGGTACAGGAGCAAGAGCACATAGATTATCTATGGGGGAGCCAGGGGTTTGGCACATGTTGGCCTAGCTCCCAAACTGTGCCTCTAACCATTGACCTGCCTGGTGCTGACTGAGGTAATTGTGAGGATGGCGTGGAGCAGGAACAATTACTACTGCTCTGGGCTGAGCAACTTTCATTTGCAGTGGGTAAAAGAAGGTCCCGGTTCGAGTATTTGGTCTAGTGGTTAGGAAACCCACATCCCTCATGGGAACACCTGGATTTGAATCCTGCCTCCGGCTCCTGACTCCAGCTTCCTGTTAATGTGGACCTTTGGAGGCAGTGATGATGGTTCATGGAGTTGGGGTCCCGCCACCCGTGTGGCAGGCCTGGAATGAGTCACTAGCCTTCAGTCTGGAACAGTTGCACGTATTTGGGGAGCGAACCAGAAAATGGATATGTTTCTCTCTCTTTCTCTCTCTCTCAAAAAATACAAAAAAGGACAATCCCTGCTACTGTATCCTAGTGGGGACAGGGCTGGACAGGAAATAGATTTATAGATAGTTGCCTGATTGTTAGGTAGATAGAAGATAAATAGAAGGCTGGTGGTGCTTTCTGCTTTGCAACATAGTAAAGTGTGTGTATGGGGGAGAATGAATGAATATGTCAATCATGGGACTGTCATTGTGACCCTACATGTTAAGCCACCATCTGTGCTGCCAGTATCCCATATGAGTGCTGGTTTGAGTCCTGGCTGCTCCACTTCTGATCTAGTTCCCTGTTAGTGCACCTGGGAAGGCAGCAGAGGATGGACCAAGTGCTTGGGCTCCTGACAGCCACATGGGAGACCCATATGGAGTTCCAGATTCATGGTTTCTGCCTGGCCCAGCCCCGGCCATTGTAGCCATTTTAATAGTGAACCAGTGGATGGAAGATCTCTCTCTCTCTCTCTCGCTCTCTCGCTCTCTCTCTCTGTAATGCTGTAGAGGGACCCGTACTTGCTGTAGCCCTGGTGGGCTGCACCCCACCAGGGTATGGCCTGCTATGTCTGGGCAAAGCGAGCCGGAAGGAAGGTGGGCAGGAGGCGGCAGCGTGAGCTGAGATACTGAGTCCCTTGGACAAGGCTGCAGAGCTAACGGGGGCAGTGAGGAGGCCAGGGAGGGAGGTGGCATGAGGCCAGGCAAGTAGGGAGGCTCTGATGAGGGTCACAGTCTGCATTTGTCCATCAGGTGGACATTTGAGGTGGCAGCAGGATGGCATGGCCAGTTTTGCCTCTCGGACATTCCCTGTTGGTCTCTATGAGTCAGTTTTCTCAGCTATAAAATGAGGTCAGTGCCACCAAACCTCGTCAGATATTGAAAGGATCAACTGAATTATTTTTTGCATTTTTGTTTAAATTTCTAAGAGGCAGAGGATAGGAGGAAGAGAGAGGGCAAGGAAAAGGAGAGGAAGTCTCCTGGCAACTTGTTCATTCCCTAAATGCCTAAGCTGAGTCAGGCTGTAAACAGGAGCTGGGAACTCCATCTGGGTGTCCCACCTGGGTGTGAGGTATGCAAGTTATTGAGTCATCACCCAGTGCCTTCCAGGGTGTGTATTAGGAGGACACTGGAATCAGGAACAGAATTGGGACTCAAACGCAGCCATCCTGATATGGGATGATGCAGGTGTCCCAAGTGGTATTTTAATTGCGATAATGTGCACCATTAATGCAGGCTGCTAAGATAATAATTTGGCCCCCTTCCCCTCTGTTGTATGGATTCCCATCTGTACAGACTACAGCCTAGATAACTATCTCAGAACTTGAAGATAATTAAATGATCCCACATAACCCTCACGCCCCATCTGAATGATTGAGATTATTATTTTCCCGTTGAACAGCAATGGAAACAGGCTTGGGGAGTTGAGAGAGGCTAACGCACGGAGCTGGAGGGTGTGGGAGATGGGCTTCTACTAGGACCTTCTGATGGTAAATCTGCTTCTCAGAGGAGGGTGTTTGTGGGCTCAGGCTGAGGGAGGACAAGGTTCAGAGCCACAGCTGGGTTGAATGTAAGCACAAATGGACAACTACCATTGTTATGGTCATGTGCACAGTCCTTTGGGAATGATGGCAGGGTCATATCCTGTCCAGATTGGCTTGCAATAGACGGTGCTGAAAATCCTCCAGGAGGGTGCTAGCTACAGCATGGAAAGCTTGGGGGAAGCAAGGTGATGTCATAACACACCAGCTGAGGGCAATTCAATACGGATGATGAAAGGGCAGTGTTGTTCAGCTGAGATCCAAGAGCCTCCCTGCTGCCACTGTAGATCAGGGCGCAGGGTCAGGAGGGTGCAGGCATGGGCAAAGCTGCCGGGAGAAGTCCCCGTGCCCACCCCTTCAAGAGCAGTTCTCAGGAAAGAGCGGGCGCTGGGTCCTGGAATTTCTCCTGAACCTCGTGCTCCCATGCCCTGATGCTTCGAGCTCCTAGGGTTCCCGGAGAGCTGTGAATTCCTGGTGCTCCCTGGTTTTGGAAGCAGCAGAGGGTCAGGAAATTCTGGAAGTGTCCACCACCTGATGGGCAGCTTAGCCAAGAGTGCGTCCACAGGGGCCCCTTGGAGGCAGCCGGCAGCCTCCGTGCTAAGACTCTCGGCGCAGTCTCCAAGTTGGCAGAGACAGGAGTTCTGCAGCCTTTACCATTTCTCCCTTGGCCAGCCGTGCCCTGCTGACAAGGAGGCTCGATCGTTCCTCTTGTTCATTCTTCATCTCCTGCCCTGGGCTTCAGTTGTTCTCGGAAAAGCTCCTTGCTGCTGAGTTTGCATGCTTGTGGGAAACAGAAGCGAGTGAGGCCGGAGTCCGGCTGAAGAGAAGAAGGAAGAAGAAGGAAAGCAGTGTAGGAGTCCGGCCGGCCACGGCTCCGGCCACGGCTCCGGCCACGGCTCCGGTGGAGGCATCCCGGGCGCGCCTCTGTCAGCATTATCATGCAATATTCCCAGCCTGCTTTGTCTTTGCTTTGCATTTTATCAATACCAGCGGCAGATCTTGCTGTCCCTTTCTGTGAGTTTATTAATATTGCCCTCTGATCTATTGGTAGCTGCCACGTTTTATATTCTAGCCCCATCCCGGCTTCTCCAAACTCAGACACCATATTTAATTAGATTTTCTCTCTGGCTCAGGCAAACAGAAATTGAACTCCCAGTATATCTCTATTGCTTCGGAGCTCACGCCCGACAGAAGCAGACAGCTCTCTTTCCCTCTGCGGCGTTCTCTGCTTCTTCCCCTCCGTCCCCACCTCTGACATTAATATTCCGGCACAAGCCCACTTCCAACTTCAGTCTTTGGCCCCAAGCTCTGAAATCCATTCGCATGTTACTGCTGTCATTCAAATGAGCCCTGTGCCAGAGGATTTTGCGGCTCAAACTTTTTTTTTTTTTTTCTCTTTTCTCCAGTTTGGGGCTGGCCAAACTGCTGCTGGCAGGTGGCGTGGAGAGCGGAGGAGACAGAACGGGGTGGAGAGTCTCTCAATCTGTACAGCAGCATTGCGGGGGCACAGGGACAGTCCTGCTGGGTGGGAGGGGGCCCGGAGCCCAGCAGGTCTTCAGGAAATGTTCTGTCTTCTCCCCTTCGGCTACCTGTGCTCCCCCAGGAAATTCACTTAATGTGTTTGAGACCCAGCTTCCTCACCAGTTAAATGGCGGTAATAATACTGCCTCTGCACGTCCCATGGATGTGCCCTCAAAGGAAACTGTGTGTGGCTGTTCCATGGGACGCTGCTCTAAATCAGCTGCTCCTATTCCCGGCTGCACCGGGACTTGTAATTGCTAGTGGATAATGGAAAAGAGAGGACAATAACATGTTTTTTTTTTTTTTAGTTTTAGAAAATAATTTCTAGTTGACTTTGAAACAATTTCATTTTTTTTTTAATCCAGGAAATTCACTGTTATAGTTAGCTTGCCTTGTCTGAGTTCTTAGATGGACTGGTGTCCAAAGGGATTTAGAATGACCAAAAAATCAAACAGTAAAGGAAGGAAGGAAGGAAGGAAGGACGGAAGGAAGGAAGGAAGTGAGAGAGGGAGGGAAGGAGGGAGTAAACCCGTAAGAGTCCTTGAGTAAGGTTTGAGACTGCATCCTGCTAAGATGTGGAAATGTGTGCATTTTCTTTAAGTCATAGAGAGTGTTTAAGATACTGTCTCCTTCAGAGGGCAGGGGTGACTGTACCTTCCCCCACCCCACACACTCCCTATCTCTGTGAAGGAACAAATGAGTGTGGCCGGATGGCTCTCCTCCTCTGCCTTCCCCTCCATGGGCACCGCCTGCCACCTGTCTCCCCAGGCAGTGCCTGGTGGTGTGGTACTCCCAGACACTGCACTGAGGGCACACACAGGGCAAGGGAGTAGCCCAGGCCTCTCCAGCTGACCAGGTGGAGAGCAGGCAGACATGGCCTTGGCATCAGACTTCAAGGGTTGCTGCTTTGGCTGTGCCACCTTGCAGTGCGACCTCTGGCAACTTGCAATTCTCTCCATGCCTCAACTTCATCACTTCCGTCAAACGGCACACACTGATCATGGGGTGGCAGGACTGAGGGGAGGCCGGCAGGGGAGGCACTGGGAGGATGTTGGTATGATACTTGGGTGTATCTGCCTCGTTCCCAGGGCTGGCCTCAGGGAGCCAGGTTGAGCACCTGTTCAGATCTGACTTTCAGGGAGCCAGGTTTGCGTTCTGACCCTGAGGGTCCCATCGATTAGGGAGCAGTGGGTCCAAGTTAGGGGGAAGCATTTGGGTGCCCAAGGTACATGCAAACGTCCTCAGTGGTGCCTTTGGGACAGGGGCTTCAGCACACCCCTTACATTCCCCGTCTCAGTTCCTCTGATAAGAATCAGATTTGGAAGCTCCCAGACACCTGCCAACCGAGGCCCCATCCACTTAGCCGCTGAGGTCTTGCTGCCGTACCCCTAGGGTGGAGCAAGTCTGGAACCCACACTTGTAGGGTGCACATGCCTTCTTCAAGAGAGTCCTATGACTCCCTTCAGTCACAGGGCTGTTCTTGGCAGAGCTGATTCTAGAAAGTCCTACGGCACCATGCTGTCTCTTGACAGCAGCTCTCTGCCATCCCCCGCATTGATGGGGTTGCTGTGTATCTCAGGCAAGGCACACTACATGATGCTCCAAAGTCACAGTGGCCTCCAGCTGTAGAAGTTCATGCTTGCTGACATAGCCACCCTCATGTGTTTCTGAAAAGCAGGTGGCATGTACTATCCCATAAATACTTGGGAACTGAGTTCTTCCATTCTGTGGTTCCCAGATCACCAAAGGCCTTGCCATCTCTTTCCGTAGGTGGCAGGAGGAGAAAGAGAGCTGGAGGGATGGGCACAGATACCTCTTTTTTAAAAAATATTTATTTATTTACTTGAACGGCAGAGTTACACAGAGAGAGGAGAGGCAAAGAGAGAGAGAGAGAGAAAGGTCTTCCATCCACTGGTTCACCCCCCAGATGACTGCAATGGCCAGAGCTGCACTGATCTGAAGTCAGGAGCCAGGAGCTTCTTCTGGGTCTCCCACATGGTTGCAGGGGCCTGAGGAATTGGGCCGTCTTCTACTGCTTTCCCAGACCATAGAAGAGAGCTGGATTGGAAGTGGAGCAGCTGGGACTTGAACCAGCACCCATATGGGATTCTGGCACTGCAGGCAGCAGCTTTACCCACTACACCACAGCACTGGTCCCAGAAACCTCTTAATAGCTTCTACTGGAAAGGACACCCATAACTCTTACTCCTGTTCCTTTGGTGGGAGTTCATGTACATGGCCACATACGACCATGGCAACCTGTTGCACAGACACCACGCCTGGTCACCAAGTTGGTGATGCTGAACACACTCCCGTCATGGCTGCCAAGGGTGCCTTTTTCTCTCTCAAGTCTTCTGGGATTTCCCAAGGCTTGCAAAGGCAGTTTATCTACACTTGACATATAAAGTGGGAATATACAATTGCTATAAAAGACCCAACTAGGGGTGAGCATTTGGCTTAGTGGTTAAGACAGCCACAGCCCACATAGGAGTGCCTTGGCTGGAGTCCCAGATCTGTTTCTCATTCTGGCCTCTTGCTAATGTGCACTCCGGGAGGCAGCAGTGTTGGGTCAAGTAGGTGGGTTTCTTTTCTTCTTTTTATTTTTTAAAATATTTATTTATTTATTTTTAGAGGCAGAGTTACAGAGAGACAGAGAGAGACACACAGAGAGATATTTTCCATGCACTGGTTCACTCTCCAAATGGCCTCAATGGCCAGAGCTGGGTCAATCCAAAGCCAGGAGCCAGAAGCTTCTTCTTGGTCTCCCACGTGGGTACAGGAGCTTGGGCCATTTTCTACTGCTTTCCCAGGTACACTAGTAGGGAGATGGATTGGAAGTGGAGCTGCTGGGAGTTGAACTGGTGCCCGTATGGGATGCTGGCACTGCAGGTGGTGGCCTTACCTGTTAGGCTGCAGCACCAGCCCGACCCAGAGTGGGTGAGTTTCTGTCACCCTCATGGAGCACCTGGGTTGTGTTCCTGCCTCCCAGCTTCAGTCTGACCCAGCCCCAGCTGCTGAAACATCTGGGGAATGAGCCAGAAGACGGAGGAACTCTTACTGTCTCTGTCTCTTAAATAATTTAAAAATAATGATGCTTTAAAAGATGTCCATTCAGACAGTGTCACTGGACAGACACACAGCCATTATGGATGAGACGGACCCCTGTTGGGCGGGCAAGGTGGGGGTGTCCCACCCTGGCAAGGGGGACTCCTTGATTGTTCCCAGCCTCCTCTCCCTGAGAGAAACGTCCTGTGTGCTGCTCTCAGAGTTCTCACTCACCCTCTGGAGGCTCCTGCTTGTCTTCTGCCCTCTGTGGTTGTGTCTGAGGATGGCATCTGTGTTAGTCAGCATTCGGTCGCTACAATGAAATGCCTGAAGCAGACTAACTTCGTCAACAAGAGAGCTTTATTTAGGTTCATGGTTTTGAAGATTCATGAGTCAAGATTGGGCAGGTCCAACTGGTTCAGCCTCTGGTGAGGGAGTTCTTGCTGGCAGAGTGCTGGGGCAGGCAGAGCATTCCATGCAAGAAGGTGCACACGTGTCGCTGTGACTCTGGTCTCTCTCTAAAATTTCAGTTTATTTTTATTTACTTTTTATAAAACATTTTTAAAAGATTTTATTTATTTATTTGATCGGTAGAGTTACAGTTAGAGAGAGGGAGAGACAGAGAGAAAGGTCTTCCATCTGCTGGTTCATTCCTCAAATGACTGCAATGGCCGGAGTTGAGCCGATCTGAAGCCAGGAGCCAGGAGCCAGGAGCTTCCTCCAGGTCTCTCACATGTGTGCAGGGATCCAAGCACTTGGCCCATCCTCCACTGCTTTACCAGACTACAAGCAGAGAGCTGGATCAGAGGAAGAGCAGCCAGTACCCAAATCAATACCCATATGGGACGTGGGGGACACAGGCAGAGGTTTAACCTACTACATCACAGCACAGGACCGCATTTTTATTTATTTATTTATTTGCAGAGAGAGAGAGAGAGAGAGAGAGAGAGGGAGAGAGAGAGAGGAGAGAGTCCCACTCATTGATTCACTCTCCAAATGCCTGCTGTGGGGTTCAGCCAGGACAAAGCTGGGAGCTTTGAACACATTCCAGGTCTCCCTGGTAATAGTGTTACCGGTAAATGGGCAGCGCAGAAAGGCAACCTCGATTCTTCGTCTCACATGGAAGAATTTCCACAAGGACGAAACAGTGAGCAAAGTCGGATTTATTTAAGTCAAGTCTCCTGCCACAGCAGCCAGAGCAGGTGGGGGTGGTCCAAGAGAGGCGGACCCAAGGAACTGTGAAGGTCTAGTCTTTTAAGCACACTTTTTGGGGGAAAGAAAACAAAAAACAAGATAGCAGCTAACAACCAGAGGACCAAGACAGACCCTTCAAAAGGCCAGATCTCATCTGTCCTGTCTAGCTTGCTCTTAAGACAGAAAGCCATCAGAAATGTGACTTTCTGTTTTCATGGTAACCTGAAATTACTACTTCCTTGCTATTCTCATGATGGCCAGTGTTGGCCTGGGGTGAGTTGCATAGGGGAATTCCAGGTCTAGGCAGAACGTAGCTGCAACCTTCACGTAACCCCTCGACCAACTGGAGCCCACCTGGCCACCATAAAACCTTAAAGAGCATGGCATCACTGACCAATCAAAGGCAGGACACGAGTTCCCCTGACCAACCAGGGTCTTGGACACAAGCTGATCATGCACTTCCCAGCCTCAATTTCTATCTATAAGAACCTTCACCCTGAACTCCTCAGGGAGCCCGGGAATTAAGCCATAACTGCCCTGCTCCTTGCTCTGTGCTTTATAATGAATACCTACTTTCTTCCACCACTCCGATGTCACTGATTGACACTCTGTGCATTGGGCAAGCAGACTCAGTTTGGGGGTTCTACAGCAATGCCTCCAGCCAGTTTGGGGTCTTGTTTGGCAGCCAAACTTGAAACTCTGAAGCAGTGGGCGCTGCACTTTTGCCTTGCTAAAGGAAGATTTGGGGGAGAAGCCTACAATGGGATTGGGCAATTTCATCCTGCCATAGGTAGCTTTGGTGGGGGAAGCAAGCATTTTGCACCCTCTTAAAGGGACTCCCCTTTCTTCCTTCTGTCTATTAACCTGTCTACATGTCACAATAGGAACTGTGCTATTTGAGCCAATGTCATTGCTTCCTAGAGTCTGCATTGTTAGGAAGCTGGACTCAAATCCAAACACTCTGAAATGGGATGATGGTGTCCCAACAGGTGTCTTAAGGTCTAGGCCAAATGCCCACACTCCTGTGGTTTTCTGTAAACCCCCAGGATCCAATCATGAAGCTCCACCCTGTGACAATCTGATTCAATCCAGTCTCATGATTGACTCACATCCCCACCTATTCCTACCATTAACATTAAGACTGGGGACCAAACCCCCCGCGTTTAGGGGACTGATCCCTAGACCATACTGGTGTCAGAATATGTCTGCCTGCTACTTGTATGAGCTTTTCACTCTGTTTCTTCCAGGCCAGCTAATAGAGTTTTTCATATTCAATTCTCTTAATAACTTGGAAGGTTCTGAACTGTTTGGTTCTAGTCGGCACCAAATGCTGGTGTCAGCCCCTACAGTTCTTTACACTGTGCTGTTCTCAGGTGTGGTTGCATTTTATTTTTTAATTCTTTTCTGCCCTGCACGACTTTCTTTCTCTCTCTCGATTGCATGACAGCCAACGGAAGACCTCTGATACAACAGGTGTGGAAAGATCTCCCATAACAAAGCATCACAGGAGCTTACACTGTACAGATTCACCATCACACACTTTGGGAGACTAACATGAAGGTGTTGTGGGCAGGGCTGGTTCATCCTGAGGGCTGGTGGCAGACCCGTGCCTCTCTCCTGGCTTCCTGTGATGTGTCAAGCCCTCTGCAGCCTTGTCTTTTGATGCATCACCCCCACCTCTGCCTTCCTCTCTGCAAACTGCTCTCCCTGAATGGTCACGTCTGCACCCAAAATTCCTTTTTATAAAGAGCCACAACATTGTCTAGGAGTCCATTCTGATCCAGTAGGACCTCATCTTAGCCAATTATATGTCATTCCCCTATTTCATTAGCTTTTTGAAGACCCCTCATCTACATGATTTCAAATTTTTTTGCACCAAAATAAATTTATCTCTTAATCTGTTTCCCTCAAGAATTTTTTTTTGGAAAGATGGAGAGGCATAGAAAGCTTATATCTGCTGGTGCACTCCCCAAGTGCTTGCAACATCCAGGCTGCGTTAGGCCTGCATTAGACCAGGAACTCCATCCTGGTCCCTCATGGGGGTGGTAGGGATCCAGATATTTGAGCCATCACCTGCTGCCTCCCAGGGTGTACATTAGCAGGACTTGGGTGCCTCCCACCCACAAGAGAGAGCAGGATGTAGTTTCTGGTTCCTGGCTTCCACCTGGCCTAGACTCCAGCTGCTGCAGGCATTTGGAGAACGAGCCAGTGGTTGAAGACCTCTCGCTCTCTTCTCTCTTCCAAAAAATAGTTTAATGGAAACAGAATCAAAAGACAAATTTATTTTGGTGCAAAGTTTTTTAAACTTGCACGTATGAGGGGGTCTGTGAAAGCTTACGAAAAACACATGGTATGAGTAAATAATGCATGGATTTCAAAATTTTTGCACTAAAATAAATTGGTCATTTAATTCTATTTTCCACAGACTTCTTGAAATGCCTTCACATTCTTAGAAAGAAAACACCCACATTAAGAGGAAAGAAAAGGAAATTAACACCTGCTGAACACCTACTATGTGCCAGGCACTATCACATATCCTATATCTCTCTTAGTGCCAAAATGCGGAGGCCCTGTGACATTACGGTCTTCAGTGCCTGGGAGAAGAGGATTTCTCCATGAACAGCTTCCATGCCATGTGCACACTCCCCACCCTCTTCAAGCCTTTTCTGCTGTCAGTTTGCAGCGGAGCCTCATCTCACGCCCTATGTAAAATGTAGCTGCTTCCCTTCCCTGCTCTTTTCCCCCATAGCATTTACTCTCAGCACCTTTTTACAGGGTGTGTGATTTTCCAGTGTTCATGTTTACTGTTTGTCTCTTGGCATTCCTTGTCTCCCAGGAGGCAGCCGCTCTGTTCACGCTTGCTCTGTTCACGGTCAGGGCCCAGAACGGTGTGGGCACACAGCACACACGCTGTAAACACCTGTCAGACGCAGGGTATCTGGGTCCCCGCTGCAAGGCTGGGGCTGAGTGCAAGTGCCCAGGGACTGATCAGAATTGCAGAGGAGCAAATGGGCTTAGAACCGCCCAGATCTGGTTTGAATCCCAGCTTGGTGCTTTCCCAGTGAGGCGGTCTGAGGAAAGTGACTTTGTCTTCCTGTTCTTTAGTTTCCTTCTTGGAAAATGGTGCAATATCAGTCCTTTCTTAGGTTGCTTCTGAGAGTCAATGTTTAGAGTACATAAGGAAATGCTTAGCAGGGGCTTGAATACTGCAGGCACTCAGTAAATGCAGCTTTTACTTGTTAGGGTTATTGTTCATAACACTGATTCTCACCGAAGAAAACCTCTCTGCCATTCCCATGTCTTATCGCTGTTGATAGAGTTTGGACTTGACCCCATATCAGGGAAGGCATGAAGTGACACCTCCATAGATAAGAAAGTGGCTTTTGCTGTAAGATCCTGTTTCATTCTGTTTCTTTTTCTACCAGATCCTTGGACCTTATCAAACTGTGAGACACCTGGACTGCAGGTTCAGCCTAGCCCCCTCCCAGCTGGGTGCCCTGAGTCCCTGACTCTTGTGACATCCCCTGTTTCAGCTTTTTAATTTGTTAAATAATGGCATTTATTTCATGGTGGAGTCTTTGAGGAGTTCCAATATTTGGATGTTGAGGTTTGGAATGGAGATGAAGCTGAAAGGGGCTTTGTGGAGCAGAGGCCCCCTAGTGAGCAGAGGCTACAGGGAAAGACTCAGGTGATGGGGGAATCCTTTCATTTTCAACTTTCCCTGATCCTGCTCTTTAAGGTTTAGCCTGAACCCTTCTCCACAGTTACTGCCCCACTTGCCCTGCCTCTAGACCAAGCTGCTGGTCTGTGGTCAGCTGAGCAGGTCAGATGCTCTTCTGGTCTCTGGCTTGCAGGGTAAGCTCTGGGTCCCCAGCTGCCCTGTTACTGAAACTGTCCCTCCTGCAGGAACCAAGTGCTCAGCAGGTCCCTGAGGCCGAAGTGCACAGGTGCAGAAGCAAATGTAAGGGGGTAGGGATGCTAGGACGGCAAAGTCACTTGCAGTCCTGTGCTCTCTCCTGGTGCCTTTTCCACATGGGAGCTCACTTGGGGCCAGCCAAAGATGGGGCTGGAAAATTATCCTCTGAGTGTGCATTTTATTAATGAAGGAAGACGACAGCAGAGGAGACTGTAATGATATCATAGTATGTCTGATCTAATTATGCTAATCAATTTCTACGGCTCTTCAGTGGGAATCCCAGTTGAGGCTGTGCCGGGAATCCCCAGAGGATCTAGAGAGGCTGTGCTAGGACATGCAGCCTGTTGGGAACTTCTCCTGCTGGTCCAGGCCATCGGCCACCCACTCCACTGGTGTGGCTGGGAAGTGTGGTCCTGGGAATTGGGGGAAAAGCCTCAAATAAGAACAGCCAGGCTGGAACCAGGAGCAGGGAGCTAGGGGCTGCCAGAGCTTTGGGTTCCCAAAGGATCAGCAGAGGCTCTTGGTGGGCTGTTGGCAGGGACCACAAAGCTGCACTGTCAGCATTCTGGCCTTCGCTGTCAGCCTAAGGCCATGCTGCCTGCTGCTTCTCTCTGTTGTCTCTGCTGTACTGGCTGATTCCACACTTCTTTTTGTTTTGGGCTTAAACCAGAGTCATGTCAAAGGGTCTGGGAATGAGTGTGAGTGCAGCCTCATGTCATCATCCCTCCTGTCCACCAGGAGCAATCACTCCCAGATCCTTTCTTGGGTGTTAATGCTGAAGATGGTGGGAGAACAAGGGCCACTATTTCCCAGTGTTGCCCAGGGCTGTATCTCCTGCGGTCACCTGTAGGACAAAGTAGAGTATCCCTCTGTCTCTTAGACAGGGTTTGTGCAACTCCAGGGGTGTCCTAGGGCCTGCGGGCCGAGCGCTGTCCCTGGCCAGTTTCCCATCTTCTCTACAGGGGCCAGGCTCAGGAAGATAGGATTGTGTCTGCCCGGTGTGTGATGCAGGAAGGTACTCTGATGAATATTTACTGGTGGCTGTGCCTTCCTTCTGGACAAGTGGTGTGAGTCTCAGAGGCTGGAGTGCAGGGGTAAGGGAAGAGGGATGGAGCAGAGGAGTGTGGGGAAGTTGTACCAGCTCAGGCCAGAGTTCTGGCAGAGGCCACCCTGAACATTCCCAGAAGCTAGTCTGAGGAACAGGGAGTGACTTCCTACTGGAGTGTTGGACACTGAGTGCTGGTGTAATATTACATTCAGGGTGTCACACTATGAGCTATTACTGGCCTTATTAGTTAGTTTTACATCACTGATATGAATACCTGAGGCAGCTGACCCATAAGGAGAAGAGATTTATGTCGTTCACCCTTTAGAGATTCAAAATCTGAGCAGCAAGGTGCAAGTTTGGCTCCAGCAAGGAGCCCATGGCGGGTGGTGGAGGGCACGTGGAGGAAGGATCACATGGTGAACTGGGAAGCAGAGTGGGACGCTAGCTTCAAATTCAGGCTTCTACACAACCCTGCAACGAGAACTCCCTTCCAGGGGGAAAATGCCCTTGACTACATGGGCCTTCTTGAGAGCTGTGCAGGGCCACATGACAGAGCTGTGGCCAGTGGGGTGTGGGTGGAGGTGTGATGTGCTATTTCTATGCCCAAAATTATGTGTCCCTGTGTACCTGCAGGACACACAGGGGCCAGGGGAGGCCGCTGGGCATAGGTGATGGAGAATCCCTGTCTCCATGATGGATGGAGCCTTCGCTGGAGTGTGCATGGGGTCATTGAGACTCTGCGGTGGTGGCACACCGGATGTTGGGATTCATGGTTGTCAAAGTCAGTCCACCCTGAATATTACAAAAACTGGTGCCGGAAGTGGGGGTTCCATAAAAGAAACATCTAAAACATGGGATACATGCTTAACAGTCGGGTGGTGGGTGGTGAAGTGTGCTGGAGGCTGGAGAGCCCCACGCGCAGTAGCAAAGCATTTGGTAGAATTGCAGTGACAGTTTGGAGGGGAGACTGTGTGCCTGGGAGTTTAGCTCTAAGGAAGTGGCTGGGAAACAGATTACTAGCAGGGTGTACATGTTTATGTGTGGTGGGCTTCTAGGGGCTGCCTTGGCAAGGTATACTCCAAGAAAAAGGAAGTCAGAAAAGAATAAGCTGGTCTACAAGAAAAACAAAAGGGAATACAGAGAATACAGAAATGTGGAATGTGGGGCAACAAGTGTGTTGTTTTTCCTATGACTGATTTATTTATTTTTTTATTTGAAAGGCAGAGGGACAGAGATTAAGAAAGAGAGGGATCTTCCATCTGCTGGTTCACTCTCCGAACGGCCTCAACATCTGAAGCTGGGCCAGGCTGCAGCCAAGACCAGGAACTGTATATCAGTCACCCACATGGGCATCAAGAACTCAAGTACTTAAGCCATTATCCACTAGGTCCCAGACACATTAGTAGGGAGCTGTATTGGAAGTGGAGTTGCTGGACTCAAAGTGGGCAGCACTCTGACATGGGATGCCAGTGTTCTAACAGCTGCTTGACCCACTGCACCTCAACAACGGCCTCTAAACATATCTTAACCATAAGTTTACGGAAAACTTAGTGCTGCTGGCTGCTTATTATGCTCCTCGACTGACTGTGTGTCAAGGAGGCAGGCAGGACATGGCAGGTGCATCTCGCCTCCTTCACATGTTTGGGTCTCAGCTGGGAGAGTTGAGGCTGGGGTCTTGGACTGAGGAAGGCTTATTTACTCACACGTTCAGTGGCTGATTCTGGCTGTTGGTAGGGACCTCAGTGCCTCCTGGTATAGACCTCTAAGTGGGGTTCCTTCCACATGGGTTCCTATGGACCTCTCTGTGGCATGGGGACTGGGTTTCTAGGCAGAATTTGTATCACCGTTATGGTCCAGCCTCAGGGATCACTTCTGCCTCATGCCAGTCATCACTACCGAGTCACCAAGGCCAGCCTGTATTCAGAGGGCGGGGATCAGACTCTAGTTCATGACAGATTGAGTGGCAAGGTTCTGGGAGAACACACAGAACTGGAAATATTGCTATGACTGAGGTCATTTTGGGGAGGCTACAACCTGTCTCAGAGGGGTTGGAAAGGTTGACTGCTTCCTAAACTCTAAGAGATATGATTGAGGAAGTCTGCAAGATGCAGAGACCCAAGAAGACGTTTCAGTTGAGCCAGATGACTTGGCCCTGTAGTGAAAAGTTAGAATGGTTTGCAGCTGTCCTGTCCCAGCCATCCAGTCTCAATACAGCTGCTGGGAATGGGAGAGCAGGAGAACGAGGCAGCAGGAAAAGATCTCACAGCCGCTCCAGCTCCAGCCCTTTGTCTAGGCAAGGATGTGTTTGTTTTGCAAATGGGACTGCCTGGAAGCCAACTGATCAGAAGCTACTTAAATCTTTGCATTTAGAAGGCCCAGTAGAGGACTCCAAAGCCCTAAAAAATAGGGGAGCAGCAGATGGAAGGAGCCATGGTCTCTGAATGACCCTCCTGACCCCCACACGCCACTGTTCCCACTGTAGACTGGGATGTGAGCAAGAAATAAGCCTTTGGGGTTTTCGTAAATAGCAGTTAGTGTCTCCTGACTAATACAGGCTGGTTTCCTGGCATATCCTTTGAAGAAGTAGTAAATAACATTTGTAAGTAAGTCCATTTCTCTAATGGACTGGCACAACAATTCCTGCCTCCTCCATGTCCGCCAGCCATGCTGATTGCTTCGAGGGGGTGGAGATGACAGACCCTGAGTCAGCCAGACTTCCCATCTTGGACATCTGGAGTTGGGCGTTTAGTAGGGTGGTGTTGTGCATTTGGGATGAGAGGTCTCGTTTGGTGGTGGGGCCAGGCAGCTGTTGCCCACTGCCATGCACAGAAGCAGGGAATTGGGCTACAGAGAGCGAGCACCTGCAGGAGGAGTCAAGTGATGCTGGGAACCTCCGGGAAGCTGAGGAAGCTTCCCAGGAACTGGTCCCGGATGCCCCAGCTGCCCTTTCTTGAGTTCTGTGGGAGATTCCCGATTGCTATGATGAAGTCCCTGAATCTAATTTTAGTGGGTTTCACTTACTGTAAACAACTGTTGATGGAGACAGAAGCAATATGGAAAAGAGTTTATGGTATTTCAGGTAGAAAGAACAGGCTATAAAATAGATGTGCCTTATGATTTTGAGCTTGTAACAGTAATTATGACATGGATAAAAAAGGAATGTAGACAGGACACCATCAGGTTGGCAACGGTTATCTCAGGAACTGGGGGAAAACAAATAGGTAATTTTTAAACTTTCTTTTGCTTTTACCTTTCACTTTTTATTTTTGGCTGAGAATATAATGGTTAGAAAAAATCAAGTTTTAAATATATAATATTGAGGCTGACGCTGAGGCTTAGGAGATAAAGCCACCACCTACAGTGTCAGCAATCCATTTGGGGGCTGGTTTGGGTCTTGACTGCTCCATTTCCAATCCAGCTCACTGCGATGGCCTGGAAAACAGTGAAAGATGGCCCAAGTCTTTGGGCCCCTGCACCTGCATGGGAGACCCGGAAGAAGCTCCTGACTTCAGATTGGCTCAGCTCCAGCCATTGAAGCCATTTGGGGAGTGAACCAGCGGATAGAAGACCTCTCTCTCTCTCTCTCTCTCTGCCTCTGCCTCTTCCTCTCTATGCCTTTCTAATAATGAAATAAATTATATATATATAAAAATAAAAATAATATACATATATGTAATATCTATGAAAAGGAAATTGAGAAAGCCAAAGCCAATTTAAAAGTAGTTGAGGAGGGTTTGCTAATAATAATTGATAGAATTAAAAAGGAGAATGATCCAACATGGGAAACAGGATACACAGCAGACTCATAGACTGACAAATGCCCTAAACAGCACTCTGGCCTCAAAATCAGCCCTTAAGGCATTAAGATCTGGCTAAAAAGCCCATGAGAGATTTTCAGGCATGGAAAACCAAGACACTGTGGCAAAAAATGACCTACATGAAAGATCTCTCTTAGTGAGATCCTGGTAGAAAGAAGGGGCCATCAAAGAAGGAGGTACGTTTCTCTGAAGGGAGAAGAGAACTTCCACTTTGACTATGGCCTTGTCTAAATAATGTTGGAGTTTGTTAACTCAAGAGGCTTCCATAGCTTTGGTAGCTCATGACAAGAGTCTTAGGTGATTGCTGATGTCATGCATAAGAGTGTCAATTGTTAAATCAACAACAGGAGTCACTGTGCACTTGCTCCTCAAGTAGGACCTCTGTCCTTAATGTGTTGTGCTATGAAAATTAATGGTAAAACTAGTCTTCAAACAGTACTTTATACTTTGTGTGGGTACAAACTGTTCAAATCTTTACTTAGTATAGAGTTGATCTTCTGTATATAAAGATAATAAAAAAATGAATCTTAATGAAGAATGGGATGGGAGAGGGAGTAGGAGGTGGGATGGTTTGGGGGTGGGCGATCGGGTATGGGGGGAAGAACTGCTATAATCCAAAAGTTGTACTTATGAAAGCTATATTTATTAAATAAAAGCTTTCTATATAAAAAAGTAGCTGAGGACACACATTGCAGATTTCTGGTTGGTGGTTTTTCTCTTGGGTATGTCTCCCTTTCTCAGAGGCAGCCCCAAGTCACTGGGGGCTTCTCAGCCCTTCCAACTCTATACCAGCTGCAGCCACAGGGGGCAGTCCTTTGACACCCCACACTCCCCCTTGTCCCTGTATTGCATTACATTTCAATTGGGCAGCAGCTCTGGATCTTTGGAAAAGAAAGACATGTGGCTCCTTAGCATTGGGCCTCGAGGCCAGCGCCGTGGCTCACTTGGTTAATCCTCTGCCTGTGGCACCAGCATCCCATATGGGTGCTGGTTCTAGTCCCAGTTGCTCCTCTTCCAGTCCTGCTCTCTGCTGTGGCCCAGGAGGGCAGTGGAGGATGGGCTAAGTGTTTGGACCCCTGCACTCAGCAAGGGAGATCAGGGAGAAGCTCCTGGCTTCGGATTGGCACAGTGCCGGCTGTAGCAGCCATCTGGGGAGTGAACCAACGGAAGGAAGACCTTTCTTTCTGTCTCTCTCACTGTCTATAATTCTACCTGTCAAATAAATTAAAAAAAAAAAAAGCAGTGGGCCTCACTTAGTCGGTGTTCACCTGATCTCTTTGATACTCACTGTGGCCACAAGATATCAATTTGGAAAATCCAAGAGACTTCGCTGTCATCATCTTCTCCCAGCTTTCCCATCTCCACTCTCCTTTATACTCAGCTCTGGACCATGGAAAGTCTACTCTTTGGCCTGGTTGGTTCTTGTGAAGAAAGCTGGCTGGCACTTTGCTCTTTGGTGACTTTTGAATTCTTCAGCTTTGTTCCAGCCTTGTCCTGTCTGGCCTGGCCACATATTCTTTCCAGGATTCAGTTGGCTTGGGTTTTTCCAATGTCCCAAAGCAGGGATGCTTGGCCCAGTTGTGCTCGATGAGCGGCTCCTCTCCTTCCTATTTGCTTTGGAGAGGGGTGATATTTCAGAGCACTTGCAACCGCATCATAAAAGCTGCAGAGTTCAAGCCAACGGCAAGTGGAAGACTCAGTCAGGCCAGGAGCAGCACACTCTCCCTTAGCTAGGTCCCCAAGGGCCCCGATGGACTCGTCTCCTGGAAAGGATGCAGGTAGTGACCGTACTTCAAAGGATTTAAAATGGCTTCCAAAATATAATTGTCCCGGCTCCCTGTAAAATGTCGTTGGTCGAAAACTCGTATTTTGAAAATACTGATGAAATTTTCATTTTATTGTTTGTTTTAATGATCACCCTCTCATTGCTTTGCAGCCATGTCCGCCCCCAGTCCCTGCTAGGAATGTTAGTGCAGAAACAACGGCGTCCTTGGGTTGGCAAAGAAGGGGCGCAGAAGGAGGGAAGCAGACTGCAGGCAGGAAATGAGTGTGACCCCAGCAATCTGCCTGGGCCCTGTGTCTGGAACACGTGTCCGTCACCAGAATGTACAGGCAGAGGGAGCCAAATCCCTCGTGAGGCCGTGTAGCTGGCCATTCTCAGAGATGGTTGTCCTTGAGCGGGCGTCAAGATGTGCATCCAGTTGTCTTGTTGGGAGACAGGAGACCTATCCAGGAAGTCCGAAGTTGCAACTAAGTAGGAATCCACGGTTTACAATCACCAGAGCACAGTTCAGAAGTGGCGTTGCTGCTTTAAATAACATCTCTGCTGACAGGTAAGGCATCTAGAGTGATTCACTGGGATTCGGCACCATTTACAAGGAGGGATTCCCAAGTGTGGCTTCCCTGTTGTGTAACTTCATGGGTCCTGGGGATGCTGGCCTCACTTGGGCCAGTCAGAGGGATGTGATGAACATGGCACAGCTCACAAGTCACAAGCATCGTGGACAATGCCACTTAGCAGTCTCCCGGGGATCCCAGGAGGTAGACAGGATTTCGGCCCCTACTCCTACACCTCCCCAGGGAGCTGAGGCTCTAAAGAGGTTCAATGTTTTGTTCCTGGTCAAAAACTCTTGGAGCCTGGAGGAAGACTCCCGACCGTTTAGCTCCAAGGCTCGTGTTTTATTTCTGTAAACACAGGAGTGAGGGGAACCAAAACCCACAGCAGCATACAACAAAGCAAAACATCTTGTTGTTGTCTGAAGGATGGCAATGGCTTCCCAGCCCTGAATTGTGGGAGGTGTTTTCATCATTCTGAGGCCCTAACTCCCCTCGGATTTACTCCTTTTAGACTGGTAGACTGTGACAGTGCAGGGAGAGAGACATCACTTAGGGCGATCCAAATCCTCTGAATATTTCGATGCTTATTTTGATATCACAGGATTTACTGGGGGCTTTGCTTAGGAAACCTGGGTTAGTGTGCACTGACAGCAGTCTGAGGGTTTGTAACGTGTGACAGCTAGGGAAAAATTCTGTTTCATCATTGATATTGAGGATTAAGGAACACGCCTTGAGTTCTGTCCTGAGCATCTGCCCTGTGGAATTCCTGTTCAACATTCACCATCACCATTCGGTCAGTCTCTCATCCTGATTGTCCCTTTACTCACAAATCCCCAAATTCTTCTATTGTTAGGGAAGACATAACAACGCACGTGCACTATTATAGTTTCAGAGCACAGAGGAGTGTGTGCTGAAGGCTTGCTTTAGCCTCTCTTTATGGGTTCTTTGAAATTTCATTGTCTCATCAGAGGATCGAATCCAATGAGTGCTTTTCAATTAGGTTTCTGTGGATGAGAGATGGGGAGAAATACCAGTATCACAGCATCCAGTTGCAAATATCATTTATTAACCTGAAAAGCCAGGGGGGATTTAGGGCTTTCTGAGTCAAACACTGAAAAGCTGAACATTTTCAGTCTTTAAAAGCTCAGGAACTGGGCCCCACACACCAGCAGGATCACTTCCTTGCCGTGTAAACTCGTGCTGTGCAGCCGAGGGTCCTTCTCCGTGCAGGCAGAGGCTGTATGGAAGGCAAGCTCAGTGTGGCAGCTGTCCCAGGCCTGGCTCTGTTTCCTTCCCTCCCCCACTGCTCCTTTCTGTTGGTGAGTCTCTGAGAGGATGGGGCCTCTGGGGACTTATCAGGTGCACCTTATTCACTGGGCTGCACTGTATGAGATGGGTCTCAGCTGGAGGCGGTGAGCGTGGGGGGGAAAAAGGGCTGATTGAATTCAGTTTGGGACTTGCTCCAAGTGCTGCAAAGCCTGCAAATGTTTAGGGGGTGATTTCCATATCACTCTAAAGTTGCTTGTCTTCCTCCCAAAGGCAAAGGCTGCTGCCAAGAGTGGAGGACTTAAAGCTGGCTGCTGCCCTAAAGCTGGGGCAATGAAGGAGACTCCGTTTCTGGAGCTCGCTGGTGTGTGTGTGTGTGTGTGTGTACACGTGTGCTCCCACATGTGTGCTGGTCTTTGGCTCCTTGTTAATTCCCCAGAATAGAGATCACAGTGCCGGGAAGTAGCCCAGGATGCCACCAGGCATTCAGCCAGCGGCAGAGGCACTGTGATGCCTGGAGAGGGGGTTCTTGGAACAAAGAGGAGAGTTGTAAAATGGGAATCTCCGGGGCTATGCAGTGATGTGCAAGGCAGGGTGGGCATGAGTCTAGTGGCCCTCAAGGAGGCTGTAGAGATGAGGGAATCAAGCAAGAGTGGGCAGGATAATCTGTTGTTGGAGGTCCTTTAGGCTGGTCACCTTCTGGCTCTCTACCACATAGTTTCTAGCTGCGGATGGAAATACCGATCCTCTTGGAACTCTCTGGTTAGTGATTCTACAGAGGAAGGAGGCACCAAGATGAACAGGCTGAATTCCTGCCATTGAGGAGCTCCCTGCTGAGCTGCTGCGACAGCATGGCTCGCAGAAGGCTGCAGTGCCGTGCTTGTGTATGATTTGGTGAGAGGAGGAGCGCTGGCTCCTGAGGTCCTTCCCAAGTCTAATATTCTAAGTGCCTGCAAATACAAGTCCATTGTATATTAAGTACCTCTAATATGCCAGGCCCGGAGAGTATATCCAGAAACGTAAGACAGAAATTAGGGGTGGGCATTGTGGCCCAGTGGATTGAGCTGCTGCTTGGGATGTCCTCATCCCATATGAGTGCCTTGGTTTCTTACTTCTTGTTATCTTGGAAGTCATCTCTATAGACCTCCAGTGGCCCCCGTATTTCCTCTATACTGTGCCACTTTCCTATCTGGCTCTCACCGGCTCATGGAGTTTGTGGCCATGCAGAGTATCCAATGTAAGAACTTAGCTCTTTTCAACTTTTCAGATGGTTACTCGAGAAGTTTGTAGGAGTAAGTCCAAAGTGCTTCAGCCTTGTACACATTCCAGGATTTTCAGCAAGTCTCTGTTCTAACTCCACGTGCTGTTCTCACTGCTCAAACTTGGTGGATGCATGCCGTGGTGAATTTGTGCTTCGTCCAAATCTTTCTTGAGATCCTGCCTATATACAGGTCCATAAAAGGATCCCCACTCATGGCATTACTGCTGTTATCTCAGTGGAAGCTGGCTGAATGAGAAGCTGACACCTGGTTCAAGTCCAGCTGACTCATGGGTTTAACAGCAGCCAATCAGCAACTCTTAGGAAATTGAAATAAAATGTACAGAGCCAAGGGCATTGTAGCTTCCTGGGTCATGCATACTAGCAACGGGGATGCTTGAGCGGCCATGACATTATAACAAGTAAATAACCTATGGCAAATAACTGGAAGGAGGAAATACATAAACAGATGAGAGACCCATTGGAGGAAGGGGGGAAGTAGATGGCTTCTTGGTTCTTTTTTTTAAAGATTTATTTATTTATTTGAAAGGCAGAGGCACAGAGAGTCAGAGTCAGAGAGAGAGAGAGAGAGAGAGAGGCCTTCCATCCATTAGTTCACTCCACAGTTGGCCTCAATGGCTGGAGCTGCACCAATCCAAAGCCAGGAGCTTCTGCAGGTTCTCCCATGCGGATGCAGGGGCCCAAGGCTTGGGCCATCTTCCACTGCTTTCCCAGGCCATAGCAGAGAGATGGATAGGAAGTGGAGCAGCCGGGACTCGAACCGGTGCCCATATGGGATGCCGGCACTGCAGGCAGTGGCTTTATCCCCTATGCCACAGTGCCAGCGCCAACTCCATGGCTTCTGATCCAGCTTACGGCTCATGCATATGGGAAGGCAACACATGAAGATCTTGGGTTCCTGGCACCCAGTGTGGGAGACCTGGATGAAGTTCATCCTCTGCATGGTCCTGCATTCCAGAGACAGATCAGCATCAAACACTGCACCGTCTGACCAGTGGTTCCCAGTTACCTGGCCTCTACTCTTGTTATTCTCATTGCTCCCTGTTTTTTTCTGATAAGATCTTGCCAAGCCATGAGCATTTTAAGAATTCAGATGAAAGAGGCCAAAGGGTTTGTGTTCAGAGCATGGCTCCAAATAGATGTTCTGCCCTAGCCCTACAGCTTAATGTGCAGTGGGCCCCATGGCTGCATGTGATCCACTGGCTGTGTTGACTGTAGATCACGTCTGAACTACTATGTATGTCCTTGTTTCCTGGATCTCTTCATGTTCTACATACAGCTCATCCAAAGCTGGGTTCATCATTTCACCACTAAACCTCTACTGATCCTCTTCTCTCCTTGTCATGCTTACCCTACGACATCCCAAACACACATGCACACACATACACATACACATACCCTTATATGTATGCTTAATCACACACAGAATCTCACACATACACACTTAGGCCCACATTCACACTATGAATCTCTCATAGTAAAAAATGTTGGTAACAGTCTCTCACTCGAACTCAATTCCTATATAAAACCTGATTTCTCTCTTCAGTCACTTAAATTACTTTCTCTTTATCCTTAATATGTTGCTGTATCTGGGTGTGTATTTCTATTTGTATGGTCTGTGCTCAGTTTTTGTAACATACCTTTAATAAGAAGGTGTACACTTTTGGCTGGCGCCGCGGCTCACTAGGCTAATCCTCCACCTTGCGGTGCCGGCACACCGGGTTCTAGTCCCGGTCGGGGCACCGGATTCTGTCCCAGTTGCCCCTCTTCCAGGCCAGCTCTCTGCTGTGGCCCGGGAGTGCAGTGGAGGATGGCCCAAGTGCTTGGGCCCTGCACCCTATAGGAGACCAGGAGAAGCACCTGGCTCCTGGCTTCGGATCAGCACGGTGCGCCGGTCGCAGCACGCCAGCCGCGGTGGCGGTGGCCACTGGAGGGTGAAACCAACGGCAAAGGAAGACCTTTCTCTCTGTCTCTCTCTCTCTCACTGTCCACTCTGCCTGTCAAAAAAAAAAAAAAAAAAGGTGTACACTTTCCTTTAATTTTGCAAAGTCTGTTACTCTCCCCTTAAATCTTGCCTCTCCTGTTTTCCCCCTTGATTCCCATGCCACTGCTTCACCTTTTTAATTGGTAGGCTTTGCTTTTAGAGCAGTTTTAGGTTTACAGTGCTAGGATTTCCCATATATCCCTGCCTTACCATCATGCCCCACCAGAGTGACATCTGTTACAATCCACAAGCTTTTTGTGTCTGCAGTTTCTGTTAAGGTTCATTCTCACTAGAGTGAAGTCGATGGATCTGCACAAAGGTATCCACCATTATAGTGTCATACAGTCTCACTTCCCTAAAGATCACCCATGCTCCATCTACCCTGCTTCTCACCATGCTTACCCCTGGCAACCATGGACGCTTTTAACACCTCCATAGTTCTTTCCTTTTCCAGAATGTCGCATGCTTGGACTCATTCATTCTATGTGGCCTTTTCAGACTAACTTCTTTCACTGAGTAATGTGCACTTAAGATTCCCCCACATTGCCTCAGAGTTTGGGATCTCATTTCTTTTTAGTGCAGAGAAATTTTCCATTCTCTGGGTGCACCACAATTTATGTATCCACTTACTTTTTAAAAATATTTATTTATTTATCTAAAAGACAGAACTACAGAGAGAGGAGGATTTATATATATTTATATATAAATTTACTATTTATATATAATATATATTATTTGTATAATTTACATGATTTATATAGCATATAATATATAAATATTTATATGTATTACATATTTATATATATTTATATAAATATAAAGAGAGAGAGATCTCCCATCTGTGGGTTCACTATCCAAAAGCCTACAATGACTGGGGTTGGGCCAGGCAGAAGCCAGGGGGCTGGAACCTGGAACTCCATCTAGATCTCCCAAATGGATGGCAGGGTCTCACGTACTTGGGACATCTTCCACTGTTTTCCCAATTCATTACCAGGGAGCTGGATCAGAAGTGAAGCAGCAGGGACTCAAACCAGTGCTCAGACAGGATGCCAGCTTTGCAGGCGGTAGTTTAGCCCACTATGCCACAACAGTAGCCCCTATGTATCTACTCACTGAATAAAGGACATCCTGGTTCCCAATTTCAGCAATTATAAATAAGAATGCTATAAACATCCATGTGCAGGTTTTTCTCTGGACACAAGTTTTCAAATAATTGGGGTAAATATATAGGAGTATGGCTCCTGGATTGTGTAGTAAGAATATGTTTAGTTTTGTAAGAAACTGCCTAATCGGGCTGCCTGCAGTACAGGCATCCCATATGAGCACTGTTTTGGGTCCTGGCTGCTCTACTTCTGATCCAGCTCTTTGCTATGGCCTGAGAAATCAGTGGAAGATGGCCCAAGACCTTGGGCCCCTGCACCCACGTGGGAGACCCAGAAGAAGCTCCTGGCTCCTGGCTTCTGATAGGTTAGCTCTGGCCCTGGATGCCATCCGAGGAGTGAACCGGCAGATGGGCCTCTGCATCTCTATAATTCTGCCTTTCAAATAAATAAATCTTCAAAAAAGAAAGAAACTGCCTAATCGTCTTCTAAAGTGACTATACCATTTTGTATTTGTTCTACTTCCTTGTCAACACTTGGTGCTGTCAGTGTTTGGGATTTTAACCATTCTAATAAGTGTACAATGTATCTCATTGTTTTAATTAGCAATTCCCTAATGACATATGACATCTTTGATTATGCTTATTTTTCATATGTTAATCTCCTTTAGCTGGGGTCTGCTCAGATCTCTGACCAATTTTTAAACCAGGTTGTTCATTTTCTTGCTTTCGGTTTTAAGAGCTTGTTGTATATTTTTGATAGCAGTCTTTTTATCAGATGCATCTTTTTGCAAAAATTTTCCTCTGGTCTGTGGTTCATCTTCTCTTTCCCCTGACAGAGCAGAAAATTTTTAATGATAATGAAATACAATTTATCAACCTTTTTAAAGGTTTATTTATAACCAACAGAGAAAGAGGAAGAGACAGAGAGAGAAATAAATCTCCCAGTCTCCAACTTGAGTGGCAGAGGCCCATGCACTTGGGCCATCTTTCATTGCCTTCCCAGGTGCATTAGTAGGACTGTGGACTGGAAGTGGAGCAGCCAGGACTCCAACCAGCACTCCACTAAGGGATACTGGTGGTTTAACTCACTTCACCACAACGCTGACCCCTATCAATTTTATCTTTTCTAGATTATGTCTCTAGTGTTGTATTTAAAAAGTCATCACCAAACCCAAAGGTCATCTAGATGTTACCTTTTGTGAATTTTATAGCTTTGAATTTTACACTTAAATCTGTGACCAGTGTTGAACTAATTTTTGTGAAAAGTGCAACGTCTGTGTCTGGATTCATTTTATTGCATAGGAGTTCAGTTGCTCCAGCACTATGTGTTGAACAGAGAACCCTTTCTCTACTGTATAGTTTTTGTTCCTTTGTCAAGGACCATTTGACTGTATTTATGTGGGTCTATTTCTGGCTTGTGTTCTGTTCCATTGATCTATTTATCTATTCTTTCACCAATACCACACTGCCATGATAACTGCAGCTCTATAATAAGTCTTGAAATTGGATAGCTTTAAGGCTGCTACTTTGTCCTTCTTCAATATTGTGTTGTCTATTCTGGGTCTTTTCCCTCTCTATACAAGCTTTAGTTTGTCAATATCCACAAAATACTTTACTGGGATTTTGATTGGGACTGCATTGGATCTATATATCAGTTTGGGAAGAACTTACATCACGACAGTATTGAGTCTTCCCATTCATGAATATGGAGAATCTTGCCTTTTATTTAGTTCTTCTCTGGTATTTTTGCTACAGTTTCTGACCAGATTGCCCATCTATCCCAGTCTGGAATCCCATGTGTAAGTTCGCAGATAAATTTACTCTCACAACCAGCTGCCACCTTCATTCTTTTGTCTCAGGACCCCTTCTCTGTATGGGGGGCATTACACTTTCCACTGACACTCAGATATTTCTGCCATATAAGACAACATTCACTCTTTCTTCATGCAAAGTAATAGACGCAGATTCTAAGGACTATAGCCATTTATAGATGATGAGAGAGATGAAGGCGACAGTAAAAAATATGATAAAAAGAAATCAGAAAAAGAGACACCCAGAAATGCATCAGTAAAAACTATAAATGTCAATGGATGGGGTATCTCAGAATAGAAAAAAAGACAAAAATGAAATTTATCTAGATGTGGTTTGTAGGAGACATAAAGAAACTATAAGACTCAAAAAAATATTGAAGGGAAAGAGTTTTAAAAGGGTATCCTGGGGCTGGCATTGTGGTGCAGCAGGTTGACCTGCCACCAGTGACAAAGACATTCCACATCACAACACCAGTTTGAGTCCTAGTTGCGTTGCTCCATTTCTAATCCAGCTCCCTGCTAATGCCTGGGGAAGCAGCAAATGATGGCCCAGGTACCCATGTGGGAGACCCGCATGGAGTTCCTGGCTCCTGGCTCTGGCTTGTCACAGCCCCAGCTGTTGCAGATATTTGGGAGTGATCCGATGGATGCAACATCCCTTTCTCTCTCTCTCTTTCAAATGAATAAAATAAATCTTTAAAAAACAAGGAAAGAAAAGAAAAAGATATCTTGAGTAAACACTACTTAAAAGAAAATCAGACTAGCTATAGCGATGACAGACAGAATTGGTCTGAGGCAAAAGCACTAGCGGGAATAAGTTCTAAGTCTGAATCACGATAGGCGAGGTTAGGCTTCAGTAACAAAGAGCTCAGCAGATCACGGCGACTTACTCAAAAGGTGGCTGATTTCTGGCTCACAGAACACATTCCACACAGGCAGGGAGCTCTTCTACTGGTTCTGCCTACGCTCGGGCCCATGCTGATGGCTCCATCACTATCCAGAGCAAAACAGGTATCATGGGAGAAGGAAAGAGAAAGACATTAGGAGCCATGCACTGCCTTTCAGCTCTACTGTTTGAAAGTGATGCTTCTCACGTCCTTGCAGAATTCACCATGAAAACACAATCAAAAATTAAACCTTATGTCAAGGGAAAGGGAAAAGGCCCTCTTCCCTTAGCAGGAGAAATGAAAATGTTAACAGTAAGTCTACCATACCGGCCACTGCATCATGATCAACAAAACTACTCCCCAGAAAATTGTAACAGTTCTGTGACTTTGTGTAGATAACGATTTAGCTTCAAATATTTCCCAAACTGACAAAATTACCTTAAGAAAATGACAACTTTTTAATCATATGTGGGGATTTTAGGATGTCTATTCAAATTGTATAAGGTAGATGGAATTAACAGAGATATTAAAGGCATACATGCAATGGATATATATATATATATATATATATATTTTTGACAGGCAGAGTGGACGGTGAGAGAGAGAGACAGAGAGAAAGGTCTTCCTTTTTGCCGTTGGTTCACCCTCCAATGGCCGCCGTGGCCGGCGCACTGCGGCCGGCGCACCGTGCTGATCCGATGGCAGTTGCCAGGTGCTTCTCCTGGTCTCCCATGGGGTGCAGGGCCCAAGCACTTGGGCCATCCTCCACTGTACTCCCTGGCCACAGCAGAGAGCTGGCCTGGAAGAGGGGCAACCGGGACAGAATCCAGCGCCCCGACCGGGATTAGAACCTGGTGTGCCAGCGCCACAAGGCGGAGGATTAGCCTGTTGAGCCACGGCACTGGCCGCAATGGATATTTTTAAAAAGAAGAAAATTGTACTATTTTTGAAAACAGGTGAATCTGGAAAATATGATTCTAAATGCATCAAGTCAGTTACAGGAGTACAGCTGTTGCATGCTTACCTACAAGAGGTGTCTAACATGGTCAAACTCACGGAAGCAGAGAGAAGGCAGAGAGAAGGTGGTTGCCAGGGGTTGAAGGAAGGAGAAATGAGTTATAATTCAACCGGTTTTAAGTTTTGTTTATGTAAGGTAAATGCCAAATATGCGCAACGAATGAGTTCTAGCAATCCCCTGTACAACATAGTTTCTATAATTGATGATAGAGCATTTAAAAGGTTTTTGAGGGTGACAGCGTTATGGTGTATTGGGTTAAGCTATTGCCTGCAGTGCTGGCATCCCATATGTGTACCTGTTCAAGTCCCGGCTGCTCCACTTCTGATCCAGCTCCCTGCTAATGGTCTGGGAAAGCAGAAGAAGATGGCCCAGGTGCTTAGACTTCTGCCAAGGGAGACCATGGTGAAGCTCCTGGACTCTGACTTCAGCCCTGCCTAGCACTGACCATTGTGGTCATTTGGGGAGTGAACCAGCCAATAGAAGATCTCTCTCACTTTCTGTGTCTCTCTTTCTCTCTCTTTTAATTGTGCATTCCACATAAATAAATTAGTTAAAAAAAAAGTTTGCTGAGAAGATAAATCTAAGGGCCTGTGCAATGACACAGTGAGTTAAGCAGCCAACTGCAGCATCAGCAACCCAAGTTGGAGTTCTGGCTACTCCACTTCCAATCCAGCTCCCTGCTAATGTCCCTGGGAAAGCAGCAGAAGATGGCCCAAGTGCTTGGGACCCTGCTATCCATGGAAGACCTGGATGGAGTTCTTGATTCCTGGCTTTGGCAGGGCCCAGCTCCGGCCATTGTGGCCATTTGAGGAGTGAACCAGCAAGTGGAAGCACTCTTTCTCTCTCTCTGTCTCTGTCTCTTTCTCTCTCTCTCTGTAACTTTGTCTTTCAAATAAATAAATAATTCTTTTTTAAAGAAGGGAGATCTCATATTATGCATTCTTCACACAAACACACACATTTACAAAGGGACACAAGGAAATTTTTGGAGGTGGTTGACATATTACTATCATGGGTGTATGCATATGTATAGTCATTAAACTGTATCCATAAAACATATGCAGTGAGTTTTCCTGTATATCAATTATACCTCAATAAAGTTGATTAAATAGGTGTATATGGTATAGATTTTTTTAAAAGATTTTATTTATTTATTTGAGAGGTAGAGTTACAGACAGTGAGAGAGAGACAGAGAGAAAGGTCTTCCTTCCGTTGGATCAATCCCCAAATGGCCACAACGGCCGGAACTGCACCGATCTGAAGCCAGGAGCCAGGAGCTTCTTCCTGATCTCCCACACGGGTGCAGGGGCCCAAGGACTTGGGCCATCTTCTACTGCTTTCCCAGGCCATAGCAGAGAACTGGATCGGAAGAGGAGCAGCCGGGACTAGAACCAGCACCCATACGGGATGCCAGCACCACAGGTGGAGGATTAACCTACTGTGCCACGGTGCCAGCCCCCATGGTATAGATTTTAACAGCAAAATGCAGAGAAAGTGGAACCAACAAAGACCATACATGGAACATTAGTTGTATATATGAAATATTTGAAATCTGTTCTTTTTTTTTTTTTTTTTGACAGGCAGAGTTAGACAGTGAGAGAGAGAGAGACAAGAGAGAAAGGTCTTCCTTCCGTTGGTTCACCCCCCAAATGGCCGCTACGACCGGCGCACCGCGCTGATCCAAAGCCAGGAGCCAGGTGCTGCCTCCTGGTCTCCCATGCGGGTGCAGGGCCTAAGGACTTGGGCCATCCTCCACTGCCTTCCCGGGCCACAGCAGAGATCTGGACTGGAAGAGGAGCAACCAGGACAGAATCCGGCGCCCCGACCGGGACTAGAACCTGAGGTGCTGGCGCCGCAGGAGGAGGATTAGCCAAGTGAGCTGCGGTGCCGGCTTGAATCTGTTCTCTTTATATAAATAAAATAAGAAAAAATAATTCAGTTTAAAACACATGTAGCAAAAAAAAAAATCTTGAACTAGCACAGACAGCATCTTGGAAAACTCAAATGTACAATCTCTTATAAATAAATCTTCTGACAAGCTGTAATTACATGAAAACAATAAAAGATAGACCAAGATAGTCCAAGAAATGCATGTTCTATAAATTTCAGTGCATTGCTATATAATCCATTGGATGTGGTAAGCCATTACTAACACAATACATAAAATTGAACATTAAAATATATTGTATTAACACTCACCATATGCATCTAAAGTTGTAATTAATAGGTAAATGTATAACTTTAAATGCACTTATTAAACACTGAAGAAATATCCAAATATCAAGATGACAGAAAAATAATATAGTAACAGCAAAGAAAAATTTTGTTGGGAAAGAAGATAATAACTAAGAGTAAAATTAACAAATAGGAAACAAAAAATTTGAACCAATATGAAAATTCAGCAAGTTTGTCACAAATAAAATCAATTTTTAGAGTTCAGTTGTGTTCCTACAAACCAGAAAAAAGATGAAAAAAAGTAGAAAATAATGGTATAGAGGAGTAACAAACAGTAAAGGATATGTCATATTTCTGGATAAAGTAATAAAGTTACTGAAAGGTATGAAGAAGACTAAGAGAGAAGCCATGTTCAATGGTAGAAAGTTAATATTATAAAACTGTAAAATCTCAAAGTCACCTATAGATATTGTTGAATCTCCCACAAGTGTGACAGAGAGTGTTAAGCCACTGCTTGCACATGTACCCATCCCATATCTGAGTGCTGGTTCCAGCCCCATCTCCCCTGTGATCCAGCTCCCTGCCCTTGTGCTTGGGAAGCAGTAGATGATGGCTCAAGTATTTGAGTTCCTACCACCCACGTGACCGACTCCAAGTAGAGCTCCTGGCTGCTGGCTGAGGCCCGGCCCAGCCCTAGTTGTTGCAGTCATTTGGGGCGTGAACAAGTGGATGAAAGATCTGTCTCTCCCCCTGCCTCTCCTCTCCCCCTCCCCCTTGCACTCTCCCTCCTTTTCCCTCTTCTTCTCCCTCTCCCTCCTTTCCCCCCCCTGCACTCTCCCTCCTTTTCCCTCTCCCTCTCCGTCTCCCTCTCCCTCTCCCTCTCCCTCTCCCTCTCCCTCTGTCACTCTATCTTTCAAATACATAAATACTTAAAATAAAAGACAAGTAGGGTCTGGTGTTGTGGCATAGTGGGTTGGACCCCTTCTTGCAACACTGATGTCCCATATCAGAATACTGGTAACTGGCTTTGGCCTGTGCCAGCCTTGGCTGTCGCAGCCATTTGAGAAGTGAACCAAGAGATGGGAGACTTCTAGGCACCCCCTACCCATGATGCTCTGCCTTTCAAGTAAATGAACAATACAAGCTTATTCTAAAGAAAATAAAATGACCAACAATTGAAGAAAATTTGTGAAGAATGAGAGTAATCATTTCACTAAATATTAAGATGTTATAAAACTATAAGATAATATGGTACTGCTGCAGATATATATATATATCTATATAATATATAGTATCTATCTATCTATCTATCTATCTATCTATCTATCTATCTATCTATCTATCATATAGAGCCCCAGAGATGGGAGCTTAAATATAGCAAAACTTGGTATAGTGATTATGTAAGGCTCTAAGGAAACAATAGGGTATTTAATAAATTGTGCTCAGGCAACTAGATACTCAGGTGGAAAAAAACAAATTATATTCCTCACTCCACACCAGTAGTATATTCCATATGTATTTTTTTAAGATTTATTTATTTATTTGAAAGAGTTACACAGAGAGAGGAGAGGCAGAGATGATTAAAGACATAGAAAGATGGAGTGAGTGAGCTAGAAACGAATAATGGAGCAGTCATCCCCACCTTGCTCCTCCGTGGAGAAAAGGTGAAATTTCCTTGATCTTGGAGTGCAAATGACACACGAAAAGAAATAAGGGCCCCTGAGCCTCAGTGAAATGGAGTGTTGCTGAACCTCGTAAGAATCAAGGAGCCAGTGGCCGGCACTCTGGCGTAGCCGGTTAAAGCCCGGGTCTGTAGTGCCGGCATCCCATATGAGTGCAGGTTCGGGTTCTGGCTGCTCCACTTTCGATCCAGCTCTCTGCTATGGCCTGGGAAAGCAGGAGAGGATGGCCCAAGTCCTTGGGTCCCTGAACCCATGTGGGAGTTCCCAAAGAAGCTCCTGGCGCAGCTCTGGCCATTGCTGCCAATTGGGGAGTGGACCAGCGCATGGAAGACCTCTCTCTCTCTCTGCCTCTCCTTCTCTCTCTGTGTAACTCTGACTTTCAAATAAATAAATCTTTTTTTTTTTTTTTAAAGAAGCCATGGACAATCTTGACACTCTGATACATGATGTGGTTATCTGAAGCTGCGGCCTAGCCTGCTGTTCTCCTCTTGAATTCCTTTTTTGTTAGTGGGCGCTGCTCTTCCCCTGATGATGCGGCTGTGGAAATTGCACTTGCCACTGCCTCCTTCTTTGACGTCACCTGCAGTCTCTCATTCTGTTCGGCACCTGGAGAGTCTTGCTTTCCTTCCTTCCTGGTATTCTTGGCTTAGTCCCTCAGGTCTGCTTTCTGATCCTATTATCAATGGGCTCTTCCTAGCCCCCGTGACAAATTCTTTTCCCTCTGATTTTGCTTTTCCCTCTTTTGTTGCATCCTCATTCAATCTATCAGCAAGGGCTTTATCTATCTTTAAATATATTCCCCAAATGACCACTACCAGAGCCATGCACCTAGCCTTAGGGGACTTGGCTTCTCTGGACCTTAGCCATAGGCTCCCTCCTGCTTCCTTATGGTTCTCCATTCTGAGTGAGCGGGTAATTTCAGCCCTTTGCCTTCCTCAGAAGTTTCCAAACAGCTTCTCACTGCATTTAGAATAAAGTCCAGACTATGTTTCATGGCATTCAAAGTCTGGCTCTGCCGAGTTCTGTGACAGCATTTTCTCCGGGGCTCCCTCACTCACACCACCACACCACACCAACTGCTTGCTTCTGCCCACATGGGATTCCACAGTTGTACCGCTTCCTGTTCATCTGCCTGGAAGACACCCCTGGATTCTGCATGACTTCCTTCAAGAGTTCATGTGCTCCTCCTAATATCACCTGCTCAGAGAAGCCTTCTCTGATGGTCCAGTTGAAAATGATCTCTAATTTCTATTATGCTATCTTGCCTCATTTTTTTCTTCATATCATGTATCACTATTTGAAATTATCTTTCTTATTTATTGTATTATTTTAAATGTTTATTTATTTGTATTAATCTATTTGAAAGAGAGAGGGAGGGGAGAGAGAGAGAGAGAGAGAGAGAGAGAGAGAGAGAGAGAGAGAGATGGATATGTCTTCCATCAGTTGGTGCACTCCCAAAATGTCCACAATAGCCAAGGCTGGGCTAGACCAAAGCCAAGAGCTTGAACTCCATCTGAGTCTCCCATGTGGTTGGCAGAGTTCCTAGCACTTACTCCATCATCTGCTGCTTTCCAGGGTGCACTGGAATGGAGCTGGATTGGAAGCATAGCAGCCAGAACCTGAACTGGTTCTTCCATATGGGATACAAGCATTCCAAGTGGTAGCTTAACTGACTGCACTGAAACACCACTCCTCTTTGTGCATTAATTTTCTTGGTTATTGTTGTCTCTTTCTCGGGAATACAAATGTCAAGGATTTTAACTTGCACCTCATATAATTTTGTCTCTTTATGCCTGGATTTACATATTAGGTTCTCAATAGATATTGATTATGTGAATGAATTGTGTTATTAAATTGACCTTTCTAGATGTAGCTTGGGCAGCTCACGTCCTAACATAGATTTTCATTGCCCCTCAAGGTCCTTTGTATGTGACCCACACCTTCCCTCTATTCTTATCTTGCATCATGCCCCTCCCTATCACTTGACATCTACCTGGGTGGTCTTTATGCTGTTATCCAAATTCTGTCAGATTTTTCTCACATCAGTTTCTCTAACCAGCGGGCCATTCCCCTAGAATCCTGAGTTTCTTAAAACAAAGCACAGCCCACTATCTCTTCTCATTAAGGTGATTCGTTCCCATCTTCACTTGCCTGGGGGAGCTCTAAATTTCCAAGAGATTTGCACCTCTTGGATTCCACATTACAATACTGTAATCTACAGCATTGCACCTTGTGCTGTGTCTCTTGGAACCACTCACAATAACCTCAGTATCTCACATATGCCACATAGTAGACACCCAAGAGATATTGGTTAAGTGCACGAATATTATACATTTGTTCTTTTTTAAAGCTGTGAATGTCATTGAAAGTTTTGTTTTTCCGAGTAACTTCCCATAGCACCAGAGTGAGTAAATGAAGGAAAGTCATTATTCCCAACTCCAGGGTGTAGTTAAAGTCACACAACTAATGAAACTTCCTATTTCATGGAACATTCCTTGACAGTCCTTGTCTCTGGGAGCACATTGTTTTGCTTACATCTCTAAGAGTTCTGTATATAGAATGATTAGACTAGCAGTTGATGATTATGATAGAAGAATTCTGAGACCACCTCCCAAGATTCTTAGCTCCTAGTGTAGCCGTATGTTTTCTCCGTTGTTCAAGCTTGAATCTAGGTTCTAATGTACAGAGGTTTGCGCAGATATTTTGAAAGTATAAAATTAGGGGTCAGCTCTGTGCTGCAGCAGGTTAAAGCTGTGGCCTGTGGCACTGGCATCCCATATGGGCGCTGGTTCGAATCCTGGATGCTTCGCTTCCAATCCACTTCTCTGCTATGGCCTGGGAAGGCAGTAGAAGATGGCCCAGGTCCTTGGGTCCCTGCACACGTGTGGGAAGACCTGAAAGAAACTCCTGGCTTCTAGCTTCAGATCAGCTCAGCTCTGGCCTTGCGGTCATTTGGGGAGTGAACCAGTGGATGGGAGACCTCTCTCTCTCTCTCTCTCTCTCTCTCTCTCTCTCTCTGGATCTACCTCTCTCTGTAACTCTTTCAAATAAATAAAATAAATCTTTAAAAAAGAGAAAGTATCAAATTAGTTGACCTTAAGGTAGGAGGTTATTGGGGTGGGGTGGACCTAACCACTTGAACTCTATAAAAGCAGAATTTTTCTTTGATTACCAAAAAAGAAGTCAGAAATTTCAGCCGTAAGATTACTGGGTGCACAAGGAATTCTCAGGTGCTGACTTTGAAGATGGAGGGAGACCAATGCAAGGCATTGTCTGGGAGTGGAGGGAGACCTCCCCAGGACTACTAGCAAGGGAACACTGACCTGTCTTACAGTTGTCAGGGGATGAATTCTGCTCATCCGTGGTTTCAAACTACAGTCCTAGTCACTGCCAGGATTGCAGCCTGGTGAGACCCTAAACCCAGAATCCAGCCACACCTGCCTAGACTTCAGACCTGCTGTAACTTTGGGATACTACATTCACGTAGTATATTGAGTGTGGCATTTTGCTGCCTATCAATCAGTGATGACGGTGAAGGGAGAGAGAGAAAAATTTCTGAAGGTCTGGACTGAAGAAAGAGCAGAAGAAAGCCTTCAAGCTTCACACATCCCAACGTAGGACTCAAGCTGTCCCAGGCTGCCAGCTCCAGCATAGGCAGGGGTCTTGATTCTGCCCCCAGACACTTGAGGCATCCTCTAGCAAAGAGGATTCAAATGCGATGAGTGGATGAATGTTTTCTTTGTTTGTCTGCATTTTCCTTTTAAGCTTAGAACAGAGGCACATGCTCTTTCTCTACTGATCCCCTTCTAATAAGTATACCAACCTGAAACAATTGACCTTAAAAAATAAAAATAAGTAACCAGCCCCCAGAGCCCTGGCAGGCAGCATTAGCATTCTCTCGTCTCCCTGGGTTGTGTCCTGGGAGCCTCAAAGAAATGAATCTTATTATTAGCCTGCTGCCAGTGACTGCTCCTGACAGCTCCCTCCTCCCTCAGCTGTCCTGCCAGCACAGGTGTCATGGAGCTGATGGCTCCCTGGATGCAGAAAGGGGACAGTGGAGCTGCATTAAGCTGTCAGCCCTACACCCGGGGCAGGCTCCTGGGACGCCTGGCTCCCATTTGGGCTCCTACTTGTCAGAGGAGCCTCCAAATCTCTGCTCCAGGGTGTTCTCATGTAGGCGTCTTAGGTACAGGGTAAGATTCACTGCTTAGAAACCTTAAGCCCTTCATTTGTTATTGTGAGATATAGTTCTCACTCAGAGGCTGGCATTAATACACTAGGTGTGGCTTGCAACCTTTTTGGCTTTTTTTGTACCAAAATAAATACATCTTTTCATTCAATTTTCTACCAACTTTTTGAAGTACCCTCTTCTGTGTATAGTTTTAAAAAATCATAAAGCAACTCCTGTGTAAAGAAATAATTACACAACAGATGTTGCCAGAGGTGCATGTCATGCGCAGCAGGTTAAATCATTGCTTGGGCTGCCTGCATCCCATGTTGGAGCACTGGTTCGAGTCCCAGCTCCACTGCTTCTGATCCAACTCCCTGCTAATGTGCTTGGGAAACCAGCAGAAGGCGATCCAAGGGCTTGGGTTCCTTCCACCCATGGGGAAGACCTAGATGGAGTTCTGGGCTCCTGGCCTTGCCCAGCCTGGCTATTGTGGGCAATTGGGAAAGTGAAGCCGTGAATGGGCAATATCTTTGTGTGTCTCTCCCTCTCTTTCACTCTATCTTTTAAATGAATGAATGAATAAATAAATAAATAAATAAATTTTTAAGCAAGTAAGCAAACAAACATTGCCAGCACCCTAGAAACTTCCCTGATTCTCCCTTCCTAAACACAATTTCTTTGTCCAGAGAGAGATGCTCACTACACTGATGTTCATAAAGATGAGATTTTTTTAAAAAGATTTATTTATGTATTTAAAAGGCAGAGTTACACAGGAAGAGAGAGAGGTGGAGGGGGGAGATAGAGATAGAGATAGAGATAGAGAGAGAGAGAGAGAGAGAGAGAGAGAGAGAGAGAGAATTTTGCATCCATTGGTTCACTCTCCAATGGCCAGAGCTGGGCAGATCTGAGGCCAGGAGCCAGGACAGTCTTCCAGGTCTCCCATGTGGGTGCAGGGGCCAAAGCACTTGGCCCATCTTCTGCTGCTTTCCCAGGCCATAGCAGAGAGCTGGAGCAGAAGTGGAGCAGCCAGGACTCAAACCAGCTCCAATTTGGGATGGTGGCACTGCAAGCAGTGGCTTTACCCACTATGCCACAGCATCAACCACCATAAAAGTGATCTCTTTGCCTCCATAAAGCCCCCAAGTTTTAACTCCTCTGTCTGCATTCCTCAGTAGGAACAGTGTAGGCAAACCTTATGGAGAGGAAAAGTACGCACTTTTGCATCTTGCTTCGTTAGTCAGTATGTGTTTTGGAGATTCATCCATACTGTCTTATAACTGGGATTTGCTTGTCTTCATTGATGTTAAGTATGTCATTTTCTAAAAATACCATAATTTATTTATTTTTATCACAATGAACATTTGATTTAGGTTGTATTTACTAATTGTTTAAACCACACTGCTGTGGACAGTCTTGTATTCATGCCGTCATGCAAGAATCTATGCAGGATGTGTGTGGAAGCGTGTCCTTTGATGGGCACAGCATGTGTGTATCTTTCATTTTACTAGATGATGTGAAATTGCTTTCCAAACTGAGTCAAGTTCACTCCCCAAATGGTGGATATAATTTCCTAATTCTTTGCATTTTTTCCAGTACTTTGTGTCTTAGGTTTTTTTATTGCTATATAAGAAATTGCTACAATCTTGGGGCTTCGAAAAACTTAAATTATTAAACAATTGAAACAGTACTATCTTATTGTTTGCATGGAACAGAGTGTGGGCACAATTTTACAGAATCCTCTGCTCAGTCTCCCAAGAACACAGTGCAGGTGTCCATTGGAGTCTCAGGGTTCTGTTCCAAACTCATGAGGCTATTGGCGAAATTCGTTTCCTTTTTGTTGTGGGTCTTGTGGCTTCACGGCCGACAGGAACATACCCCTTTGACTAAAGGAGGCTCTGATTAGGTCAGGTCCACTTTGAATACCTTCCCTTTGGGTTAGCTATAAGTCAGTGAGTGGCTGACTCAATCACAAGGTTGAGATCCCCATTCATTGGTTCTGCCCATACTTGAAGAGAGGGGTTTATACAAGACTCACTCATTGGGTGTGGAACTCTTGGAGACTACTTTAGAATTCTGCCAGTGCACTTGGCATTGTCAGAATGTCTAATTTTCAGCTCTTAGATCACTTAATGTTGGAACGTCTGAAGTTAAGCAAGTCTTCCTGTTCATTGATAACTTGTATTCTGGGAGTGCCTGTTTCACCTTCTCTGTTTGCAGATCTCTCTCTGACCTGGTTGAGAAACAGTCTTGCATAATAAATAGTGTCATAGATAGCATTCACTGAGTGCTCATTCTTTGTGAGACATTGCCATGCATCCTCTCTTTTGAATAGGTGCTATTGATTCTGTCACTGAAGCTTAGAGGAGTTTACATAGTAGGGAGGCCACTGATTGGTCCTTAGGCCATTCTGTCTGCCCTCATAGCCCATGCTCAGAGACTCAAGAGGGCCCAGCATGAGGGACAAGGAGAGCTGAGAGATGCAAGTTGTTTTCTCTTTCATAATGAAAATCTGCGTATTGAAGAGTGAGTTCTCTGTTAGCCTTGATCATTTCCTCCTGTGCTGTCAACCCCTAGCTGGCTGCTTCTGTCTTGCATCTATCCAATATGTTATGTTAGTCTCCTCTGGCCTTTGAGCTCATGGTGATAGATTATCTCCAAATCCTATGGAAACAACTGGGACTCTGACATCTAAGTCCTTTCTTAGTCTGACTCCACGCTTTTCTGTCAGCCTCTTCTTTGGCCATGGAATATGACCAGCATATACACAGCTCAGCACTGTCACTCAGACTTTGCCCCCAACTGTAAACAATAGTCTCTACTGTTATCCCCTCCGTCTCAGTTTTGCTAACCGTTCATGGTCCACTTAATCCACATCTTCTAAATCAGTCATCCCCCTAACTAGTCTGTCCTGCAGAGTTCTCCTTCTGTCTCCTGAGTTCCTGCAGCCTCTACAATTTTACCATTGACATCTGAGCGGATCCTTCATTACAATGCTACTTAGTCTTCCACATTTCAATAGAATCACTCACCCATTGCTAGTTGGTAGATTATTGACTTGTTTTCAGTTCTTATCTTACTTGGACTTTCCACAGCATCTTGTGCTGGGTAGTAGGACTCACATTTGGGGCTTTCCTCTCTGTTGGTTTCTAAGATATCTTTCTCTCCTAGTTTCTTCTTGGTTTGGATTTCTCTTATCATCCATATCCTAAGTGTCTGTTCCTTGGGATTCTGTCTTTCTCCCTTTACTTCATGTCTCACAGGTTTACTCTAGTGCCACGTTATTGGACTCCCTTTCTAGTCCCATCTGTGTTGCATCCCCAGGGCCTGACCCAGAGACTTGCCGGATACTTTCCTTGAGAACAGGTGCATTAGTTATCCAGTTTATGAACTGCATGGTATCACTGTTGCTGCAGCAGGTGACTGGATGGAGTGTACCCTTACAGGTTGAGGACAGAGGGACCATGATTTCTGAGGAAATATCCTCTTGGGAATTCTGTGCATTTTTTACTCAAGGTATAACTATGGGGAATGCCAATTGTCTTTAAATATTTAAAACACACATTGAAAACAATTTTGTGCCATTAGTCCAATTCATGCTTTTTGGATTTCTTCAGATTTCTTCTAGCTAAATACTAGTAAGGTAGTCAAAGTTCTTTTGAAGACCTGGCTCCCAAAACCAGATGTGGGAAGTTAAATCAGATACCTGATTCAGATATTGATTCCTTGTTCTCAAAGCATCTCTATGTCTTTCTTTCATTTGTTGATCATCAGAATACATACAATGCATGTAAAAATGCATCTCTTAGAAATATTTCTTGGTGCAAGTCATTGAGCATGGCAGTTAAGATGCTGCTTGGGATGTTCACTTCCCCCATCAGAGTGCCTAGATGTGAGTCTTGGCTCTGTTCTCAATACCAGCTTCTTGTTAATGTGCACCCTGGAAACGGCTGTGATGGCTCAAGGATTTGGGCCCCTGCTACCCACATGGGAGACCCAGGTTGAGTTTCTGGCTCCTGGCTTCAGCCTGGCCCAGCCCCAGCTATTAGCAGCGTTTAGGAGTTTTATATGTCTGTCTCTTTACCTATCAAATAATAAATGAGTGAAAATCAAAATGTCCTGATCTTGACACTGCAGGGTTCTGGAGGAGCCCTGGAGAACCGTTCTTATGTCACCTTGCTTTAATGAAATTGGCGTCTGCTGCCCTTACTCCCATTGAGGGCTGAGCAAATTGTGGCTTTGACAAATTACAAGGTTTCCTGTGGTTGCTCTGTGGGTGAATAAAGAGCTTGAATTCAAATCCTTTCTCCCCAGCCCACACACCTCTTTGCCTTGCTAAATGACACATTGACCCCTGAAGTTTGGTGGAAGTTTGCTATTTGTGCCATGTGTAGTTTGTGACTTTTCTGTTTCAGAAAGGAAAACCTATAGGAGCACCAAGAATAATGTTTTAAGCCAATATTTGGCTTCCTCCTTTGGGTTCTACCTTGTTGGATGACTCAGCGTCTAGGAGGTTTTTTTCTAATAATGATCTCAGGGCTCACTTGGACCTGGAGCCTTGAATGACCTTGCTCTCTGACCACTGGTGTATTTTCCATATGAGCCAGAGGGTGGGGAGCTGTAAGAAGTATGTCCTACCCTGCTCCACCTGGCTCCCATAGGCTTTCATGGAGCACTGGGGGGCGCGGCTGCGTAGATCTCCACCCCCATCCTGCTAACTTTCCTCTGAAGAAAGCAAAGGGTAAGTGAGATCACACAGCCAGGTGGGTGCCTGGATTCGCTTTCCCTGGGGCTAATTATGGAACTACATTAGATAAAAGTCAACATATGTTGTAAAAGGCACTGTGTATCATTGCTTGACAGTTTCTAACAATGTGCTCATGTAACAGCTGTCAAAGGCAGTGCTGGAAAATGAGTAATATGTTGATTTATGTATATCAGATCTGTCCTCATGCTCTGCGGCGGAGCAGACCCGGCAAGCTGGGCTCTGTGGGTGGAGACTCAGGAGGGGCGGCCAAGGAAGGAAGGAAATTCCCTCATCTTCAGAAGCGCCTGGAAGGGATGGCTGGAGCCGGTAGCAGCTGCTACTTCTGAGGTCCTTTGGAGAAGCATTGCCGAGGGGACATCTGTTCCCTCTTACAATAGTTGCAGGAGTAGAATCCAAGTCTCCTAAGGCAACAGGGGCTGCTGAGGCAATGGCCAGTGACAGGACTAGGGGCAAGCCATCGAGAAGCCGTCTGCCACTGTCCATGTAGCTTTTGGGGAAGGAGTTTTCTCTTGAAGCAGTTGCTTTGAGTTATCTTTATAGTCAGGGCATTCATAAAAAATGTTTAACTGAGTAAAATGGATTGTGTAGGGGCCAGCATTATAGCATATAGGGTAAAGCCACTGCCTGCAATGCCAGCATCCCACATGGGTGCTGGTTTGAGTCCTGGCTGCTCCATTTCCGATCCAGCTCCCCATAGTGCACCTTGGAAAGCAGCAGAGGATGGCTTCAGTGCTTGGGCTTGTGTACCCAACTGGAAGACCCAGATGAAACTCCTGGCTTCTGGCTTTGGCATGGTCCAGCCCTTGCCATTGCAGCCTTTTGGGGAGTGAACCAGTGGATGAAAGATCTCTCTCTGTCTCTGTCTCTCTCCTTTATGTAACTCTGCCTTTCAAATAAATAAATAAATCTTTATGAAAAATAATTAAAAATAGATTGTGTTTATTCTAGGAGTGCAATCTGATGGTTTGATACATGTATACAGGTGTAATGACCACCACCATTATTTTCATTAGCATACCCATCATCACCCTCATTGTAGCTCAGATCCTTAAAACCCATTCATCTTGTAACTGAAAGTTTGAGCCTTTAGCTGACATCGCTCCATTTTGTGCACCCCCTCAATCTGCTCTAGGCCCTGGTGACCATAATTCTGCTCTCCATGCATATGACTTTTTAAGATTCCACGTGTAAGCGAGCTTACATCCTATTTGTCCTCTGTGCCTGGCTTGTTTCCCTTAGCATAGTGTCCTACAAGTTCGGTCATGGTACTGGCAATGGCAGGATTCCCTTCGTTTTTAAGACTCGGTAGTATTCCACTGGGTTTGGAGAGCTCATTTTTGTTATCCGTTCATCCTTCAGTGGACTCATTTCTACATCTTGGTTATTATGAATTACACCATAATGAACATTGGAGTGCACATATTTCCTTGGTGTACTGGTTTCATTTCCTTTGCATATGTACACAGAACTGGGATTTCTGCATCATATGGAAGTTTAATTTTTAATTTTGTGAGAAACTTTTATACTGTTTTCTAAAATGACTGTACCAATTGACATTCTCATCAACAGTGTACGTTAGTTTACTTTTTTCCACATCCTTGCCAATGTTTGCTATCTTTTTGTTGTTGTCGTTAGTGTTAGTAGACATCCTAACAAGTGCAAGGTGATGGCCATTGCATGTTTTTAATGACCAAACCCAATTTAATTGTTTGTTTTGTAAGTATCTCATTTTATAGTCAAAGCATGTTAAAATAAGAACTAAAATAAGCTTTCTCATGTTTAAAAAGCTTTTTCAGAGTGAGCATTGTGGTGTAGTGGGTTAAGCTCCCAACTGCATCCAATGTCAAAGTACCTGAATTGAGTCCCATCTCTGTTCCTGATACAGCTCCCTGCTAACATGCCTAGAAGGCAGCAGGTGATGGCTCAAGTATTTGGGTCCCAGCCACCTGTGTGGCAGACCTGAATGAGATTCTTGGCTCCTGGTTCCTAGATTTGATCTGGCTCAGATCTGGATGTGGGCATTTTGGGATTGAACCAGCAGATACAAAATTTAGCTCTCTTTTTGTATGTGTGTGGGTGTTTGCATCTCTCTGTCACTTTTCCTTTCAAATAAATAAATAAACTTCAAAAAAGTAAAAGCTATCTCTGTTCCCTATGCTTCCTCTTGAGGTTATGCAGAGGGCCCAGTGTTCTCTCCGAGGACAGTCCTTAAATACTAAGAGAAAATCCTAACTTTAAATAATTAACTTGTGGTTTGGGGTGGGAAGGATGGTTCACTAACAAACTTGAATAAATAGTTCTGCTTCTTATTGAGACAAACATAGAAACTCTCCCTTTATTCTCAAGCCTGCAGGGCAGGGTTCTTGTGATGAGATAAATCACAAACACCCTTGCCTTTTGTGGAAGGCCTTTGGGGTTGAGGAAGTAGCATGTAGGGTTCACTGCTGGTGGAAGGGAAGGAGCAGGCAAGGCACCTTCTTCTCTCTTGAAGCTGGTTCTCTTTCAGGAGTGATGTGCATAAAGCTGTGTGGCCATCCTTCTGTTTGCACACTGTGCAGCCACCGCGCTGGCCAGCAAGAGGTGCAGTGGGTGTCAGAGCCCTGTAGGGCCATGCTTTCCTTGCCAAGGCCCTGACGGCCCTATTAGGCATATGTCCCTCCACTTCTCGATCTTCGGAGCTCCCAGCTGGCTCCTAAGTCATTACCAGCCATAGCCCAGCTTCTTCGTTGAAATCAGTTCCTAGCAGTTGAGTCAATGGAGAAAGCCACTTGCAAGCCCCTCCTTGGATCCCTTAGATGCTGAGGGAACAGTTGATTGCACACCCAACTAACAAAAACTCTAGGGTCTCTGCACATTCATTAATTAGGTCAAGGATTTAGAGAGAAGTCTATGATTCATAATAGATCAAGGGTAATTTATGTAGCCAATTCCAAATTTGGATCTCAAAACTTAGGCAGTAACTCATTGCTTTGTTGTAGTATACTGTTTCCTGCTCATTCAACAAATACTTGAATACCTACTGTATGTGAGGCACTGTTAGATAGGATGACCAAGGTTCCTATCCACTCTGAGCTAACTGTGTAGATGTGAATATAGATGGGAGAATGAGAGACGAAGGGAGATGGAGAGGTAGAGGGAGAGGAAGAAGGGGGAGAGAGAGAGCAAAAGAGCAAGCAGGCTTATTTAAGGAAAGAGAAATGATTTGATACATTTGGTTCATGGAATTGTAAAAGATGATATTGGCATGGTGGGCTGGGCCTTCACCTGCAGTGCTGCCATCCTATGTGGGCACTGGTTTCAGTCATGGCTTCTCCACTTCTGATCCAGCTCTCAACTAATGGACTGGGAAAGCAGTGGAAGATGGCTTGAGTGCTTGGGTCACTTCACCAACGTGTCAGAGACTCGAAAGAAGCTCCAGGCTCCTGGTTTCAGATTGGCTGTTGCAGCCATTTGGGGAGTGAATGAGTGGATGGAAGACCTCTCTCTCTCTCTCTCTCTCTCTCTCTCTCTCTCTGTAACTCTGCCTCTCAAATAAATAAATCAATCTATTTTTTTAAAAAAAGATGATATTGGAGATGTGAGCAGAAATCAGGCCCTGAACACCTTCTAAGCCATGGTAAATCCTGAAGATCAATTGCATAGCATGTACTAAGTGTGAAGACGCTTCAAAAATTTATGGAAAATGGAATTAAAAGACAAGTTTTTTTGGGCAATGATCTTGAAATCCAGGCATAGTTGTTGTTGTTGTTGTTGTTAATTAGTTGCATTTACCATGAACTTTTTGAAGATCTTTGTACACATGTAGTTCAAATTATTTTGCAGCAAAATAAACATAACTTATAATTCCATTTTCCATGAACTTTCTGATGTCCCTCTGTATTAAACCCCTTTATGCATTACCCATTCCCACTAGGATGTATGCATAGAGTTTTATTCCCCATCAGAAGGAGAACTTGTAGCCCAAAAGGTACTGGGTGGGAGTTAACCCTGTCTGTAGGCAGATGCTGACTCGGAAGTCAGGGTTCTGCCTCCTTTTCTACCCCAATCCTCTTTCTGCACGGCTGCTGGTACTGCTGATCTGAGCAGAAAAATAAAAATCTTACTCTGCAGAAGCTGCTTCACATCAGCTTTGCTAGGCTTGGCCCCAGCCCTGCTGAGCTGTGGGGCACTGGGCTGTAAGAGCTGTGTTGGAAGTGACTCCTTTGATGTTTTCAAAGGTCGGAGCACATCTCTCCCCTTTTGGAGTGTCACTCGGCTGTAGGCAGAGTATGTTTCAGCTGCTGGGAGAGCCAATTAGAGCCAATTATAACTCAACTAACCTCCCATGACACCGAAACTCCTTGTAGAACTTGCCAGCTTCTTGCAAAAATAGTGCTCACGTGAGCCTAACTCCAGCATCCCTTGTGCCCGGACTATGGAAATCGTCAATGCTTGAGTCACTGTCCACTATGACTACAAATGACAGTTATCTGGGTGGACTGATTACTGACACCCAGATTCCATATCCCAGAGAGTCCAATTTAGATGATGTAAATTGTGGGTCCAGGCATCAGTGCTTTAAAAATGTCCCCAGATTTGAAAATAGTGATGAATCTTATTCACGCCCATACACATCTGAGTTTGCTCTAAAACCCAACTTCTGCCACTTCTGGCATTGCAGACACATTTTCCTGGCTTAGTTGTTACCTGCTTTTATTAACATCATGTTCTTATTTCATATTTTAAAATTATTCACTCTAATTGTCATCAGCTCTTTCGGACATGTTCCTAATATATTTGTATTTTCATTTGATTTTGTTCTTTCTTAAGCAAATATATTCCTTGAACTATGCAAGTAAACAAAGTAAAATATTTTGTAAGCTAATTTCTAAGAGAATTTTGAAAACTGTTCATATCTGATGAGCCAGGAAGTAGATTCACAGCTTCCTGAGAAGCAGTGATGCATTGGACAGCTGTAGGCACATGCTTCATGTGACTGTATGCATTTTCCTCTATTTATCTGTAAACATATACCCATATTTCCCATACACACACATACACAAGCATCTTCTATAAGGCAAGGTCTTCTTCAAAGCATAAATCCAAAAGGAAGTGATTCTCGAAGGAAGAAATGAATGCATAGACACATGGATGCATACCCAGCAGCTGAAATTACCAGATAAATAACTTTTCTATTTGCACATAAAGATATGCATATCTATAGCTTATATGTAAATACAACCTTATTTCCAGTTGGCATTGACAATGACAGGACATCTGCTATAAGTTTCAAATCTGTCCTCAGTCTATGTAAATAACTGCTATATGTATGTAGCAGGATATGACTTTTAATTTTTTAAATGTTAGTGTATTACATTGATGCTTTTAATAATGCTTAAACAAAACTTCATTATATTCTCATTATTAAGGGGATACTGCCAAGATGAAATTTAAAATGTGAAGAGGATTGATTCATTTGACTCCATGACAAGAAATACAAAGAGACAGTAACTTCCAGAATAAACTGGGTTCCAGACCATGAGAATAATGCCAAATAGCATCAGAGACAATTGAGTCCAATCATTTTCAAAGATTTGGTTTTGATTTCAAACAGCAGCACTCCTTCTTTTCACAAGACTGTAAGCACAAAATTGATATAATATAACCAGAGTTCAGTCACTTCATGGGAACTGAGGAGGTGCGCAAAACTAGTTTTCCTGGGTTCCAGGGAAGCCAGTATGGAAGTCCTGGGACTTTTTAAAGAACTCTAGGGGCTGGCGCTGTGGCATAGCGCATAAAGCTGCCGCCTGCAGTGCTGGCATCCCATATGGGTGCTGGTTCAAGACCCGGCTGCTCCACTTCTGGCCCAGCTCCCTGCTATGACCTGGAAAAGCAGTGGAAGATGACCAAAGTCCTTGGGCCCCTGCTCTTGTGTGGGAGACCTGGAGGAAGCTCCTGGCTCTTGGCTTCAGACTGGTGCAGCTCTGGACATTGTGGTTGTGGCCATCTGGGGAGTGAACCCGCGGATAGAAGACCTCCCTCTCTATCTGCCTCTGCCTCTCTCTACCTCTGCCTTTCAAATAAAAAATAAATAAATCTTAAAAAAAAAACAACAACATTAGACCTCACCTTAGAGATCTGATTTACTTGAGGTAAGATGAGGCTCATGAACTACTGCTTTTGTAAACACTCCCCTTGCTGATTTTCATGGGCAAGGGAGAGTTGAGAGCTCCTGAGGGAGGACACCTCCTCCTCCTGGGCAGAACTGAAGCCCAACGAGTGTGATGGCTTGTGGCAAAACTAAGACAGCTTAGCTGGAGTGCGGGAGTCAGCCAGGACGGACTCTGGGCTCTTGAGTTCTTTTCTAAGACTGGAACCTTGCCCCAAGTAGACCCCACCCCAGCCCCGTCTCTGAGTGGATGGGTGGGTGGTCTCCAGAAGGGTCTTACATTGTCACAGCAAGAGCAGAAGAGGAATTTGACATGGTCTCCTCTTTAAAGACTTCCAACTCCTTCCCCTTAGGATTGGCAGGCATGAGCAGCAATATCAGTTTCACGAAGCTCTAGGTAGGAAAGAGGATTAAGGAAGAAAGGCTGGCAGGTGTGGGTTTAACAGGGCATCCCTTGGAAGCAAAAAAGAATATGAATGGCACGTGGTAATTTTGGTGGTAACGAGAGCAAGATTGGCTGTCTTATTAAGCATTCTATATTTAGTCTCTCAGCTAATCTTTGAAACAAACCATGGAACTTCACCACCATTTGGATGAGGAAACTTAAAAACCTCTTGGAGAGGTTTAGTGGTTTTCTCAAGGTCATGGAGCTTTAATTGGCTGAGCTGAGTTAATCACAGGTCCATTTGATTTGAGTGCCTGAGTGCTTAATGACCAGAATATAAAACAAAATATAAAATTACTCAATTGCCTTGGTTTTAGGGGCACTCAACTCGAACCCAAGGACCTCGGAGGACAGTTCAACTTTCCTTCATAAAACTTGGAGTCTTTCATAGCCAACAAACCATCCCCTGGGCAGAGAAAACCCTCGCAGATCAGGAAAAAAGCATTGCAATAAATGAGGCACATTAGCCCTCTTTGTTTGTGTATTTATTTCTTTATTATTTGCTGTCGTTATCTGGAAATCTATATTTTAACCCTAATTGTCTCCCTGCGGTAATGATTAAGGCATGAGTCTGAGATTTGCATTGCAAACACCATGAGGCCTTCAACGGGAGCAGATGAATTCTGAACTTGGCATCTAACAGCATTTATTGCTTCATTTCCAGGTCTTCCTGGCTTCGTTTTGGGCCAAAGTTATTAATATTTTTTTTTCAAGTTCCAAAAGGATGGGAGGCAGTGGGATTCAGGATCATGATTTTAGGCCTGCGTTGACTCTACCAGGATATCAAAATTGAACTCTCTACTGCTGAAACCATATCTTAGAAAAAAATAACCACGGACCAGTGCCTTGTGTACATTTTGCTAATGAATATTTATAAGGCCACCCACCGGGTGTTCAATCTCATACAAGCTACTCTATTTAGACAATGGTTATTTGGGAAAGCCAGCAAGGGCTTTAGCAACACGCTGTACGTAGGATGCATTTTTATCCCTCCCAAAGGGGAGGTGGGAGGCCTTCAATGGGTATTGGCACTTTTTCAGTTTTGTTACCTTAAAAGTTTTATTTATTTTAGAAATAGTTACAACTTAGCCAGGTAAATATATTGCCATACATTCCATTTACCTTTTTACCTCACTGGAATAGCCTTATAAAAGGCAACAAAAACCCACAGAAAGTTCAATGAGGGAATGAGATTGTCAATATGGTGTGTGCATTTGAAAATAAAATGGCACAATCAGGTGTAAAGGAGAATCTGTATTCAAGGTAATAAAAATCAATCTAGAAGAAAACATACTGCATTTTTGTGTCTAAGTAATCTCATCTCTTAATAACAATAAAACTTTCTACTTTATAGGGCTCTCTGTCTGCAGTCTCTAAGAGTTTATCCACAAGTGCTGGAATGGGACTGATGGTGCCCTCTGTTCAGAGCTCTTCTCCTGACCTCTGGCCACAAGGATGGCGAGGACCCACTAGGCTCCCTGCCATTGCTGTGTTTCAAGTTGCCAGTCAGTACTTGTCCCAAGCACAAAACCAAGCATAATTAAGAGGAAATAGGGACTCCACCAAAAAACGCTTGCCCTAGGTATGTCTTTAATGACAATAATGGAATGCCCAGTAGCTATGCCACATGAATAGATGAGTGAATATCCAAGTGCATAATAAGAAATCCGACCTGCAGAGCCCTGTAGGACCACTTAATTTTTATGGAGCAATCGTATTTTAATGTCTCTGAGAAGTCATTGATTGTAAGATATGCCATCAATTTAATAACTTTCCTGGGAAAAAGGAAAACATGACCCTTTTGCACATATCAGTTATAAGTAACATACTGATTTTAAGAAACGTTCCAACATGGGGGAAGTGTGTCTTAGGTTAGGGTTAGTGTTAGTGTTAGGGTTAGGGTTTAGGGTTAGGGTTAGGGTTAGGGTTAGTGTTAGGGTTAGGGTTAGGGTTAGGGTTAGGGTTAGAAATTAAGGAAGTAAATACAGCAGATTTAAATTTACATTAAGCTCAAACAGTACTTTGATACTTATCATCTAATTGAATTTCAGCACATTTTCATAAGATTGTTATTATTATTATTCCCATTTTACAGATGAAAATCCTGGCCTCTGAAATGTCCATTAATTCACCCAGGATCATGCAGTTAATCATACAAAACTCTTGACTGTTTGCTTCTAAATTCTATATCTGTTCCCCTACTCCATACTATATGGTGCTGTCTTGAGACAGTAGGACATTCTCATTTTAAATGTTTTCCTGACCATGAGTAAAGAAAGGTGCATTTTCAAACAGACTGCTATAGCAGATTCTCTACAACTGCTCCTGAAATTCCTTCATGCTTAGTTAAGATTGTCTTCACACCAACCCATAAGCCACAGTCTTCTCCTCATTGCAGTAGGTGGGTTAATAGAGGTGCGGCTCTCCCGGAGTGGGGGCCTTCCTCTAAGGGGAGACAGGGACCAACTGGCTGAATGCTCAGGTGCACGCCACAGTGGCCGGCTCACTGCTCTTCACTTTACCACTTAGCTCTGGACAAAGGACACCTGCTTTCGAGAATTAAAAGTTTGAATTGGTTACATTCATTACCTTTGGTCTATTTGTGAATCTGAACCTCGTTCTAGATACTTGACCTAATAAACGTGCAGTGCCCATAAAGCTTTCCTTAACTGGGTATGCAATCAACTGTCGCCCCTAGCATTTTAGCAATCTGAGTAGGGCTTGCAAATGGCTCTCTCCACTAACTGGATTGCTAGAAATGGATTATTTGGCTATGCCTGGTGATGACTGGGAGGCTTCTTTGGGGCTCAGCAAATCTGGAATCAGACGTGGAGGATCAGGGCTTGCCAGGTGTCCTGGTAGCCCCGAGTGGCCAGAGAGGAGCAGCTCTAGGACCCTAGTCAGTCTGAAGGCTGCTGCGAGAAGAATTGCATGTGTGTGTTAGAATCAAGGTTATGGGAACAAATAAGGTGTGGACTGAAACAGGAAGTGAGTAAAGTGAAGAGGTAGATGTAGACTGAACGTAGCGAGGGCTGCTGCTGCCTGGAGCAGCCTACAACACCACAGTGCCATCTCTATCAATCTGTGTTGCACAGACAGTAGATGTGCTGGATTGGGGGTTGGATGGGATATATCTAAATCCCACCTCTGCCACCTATTAACTGGGTGGATACTTCACCCCTCCAAGCCCTCGGGAAAATGGAGGTAGCGTGCTTGCTACTGTGAATGCAGCTGAAATGGAATAGCAAAGCTCCACCTAGCCAGAGGACAGGCTGAGGACAGAGGTCAGAGCCCATGCGTGCCCTGTCCTGGCACTGCCTCCCTTCATGTGTGCAGAATGGTCATCAGTATTAACTGGTGGCAGGTGGCAGCACGCTCCTTTTATCACAACCAGTGGGAGAAGAAGAGGGCTTCTCTTCTCAAAATTCCTCTCAGCTCTCCGCACAAGCTGGCTGAGGACAGCTGCCTTGGTTTCCTGTTGTTTCTGTAAGCAAGCCCCACAAACTGTGTGGCTCAGCCTGAGAGGAACTCATTGTCTGACAGCTTTGGCGAACAGAAGTCTGGAATCGAGGTGTCAGCTGGGCCCTATCCCCTCCGAGGATGCTGAGAAGGGCCAGGCCTGTGTCCCAGCTTCTGGTCGTTTCTTGGGGTGCACAGAATGTTTCCGATCTGCACATGGCATTCTCTGTGTCCAGATTTCTTCTTTTGAAAGGAAACTGGTGAGACCACATTTTAACTTGGTTATGTCTAAGAGACATAACCATTATGTTGGGATCCCATTATCAACTACTGGGAGATGGGGTTCCAACATGGTTTTGTGGAGAGAGACAGAATTCACCTACAACCACGGCCCATCCCTGAATTAAACAATGGAGAGAGAAAGGTCTGATTGATTGGCTTGGATTGCAGAAGGAGGGGGGTTGGATGTTGGGGAATTGTACCAGGTATACACTCATGGAATATTGGGAGAGCAATGGAAACTCAGAAACAAGTCGAGAGTGGACACATCAACTGTGTCTCTGGGGGTGAGGTGCTCAGTGCAGACCTGTGTCCACACATCAGCTGTGTCATTTGGGGTGACATGTTCTGCAAGGACGATGCCCATGTACCAGCTGTGTCATTGTGCTCAGTGTGGACCTGTGTCCATGCCTCAGCTGGGTCACTGGGGGTGAAGTGCTCAGTGTGGACCTGTGTCCATGCCTTGGCTGGGTCACTTGGGGTGATGCATTCAGCATGCACTGTGTCCATGCACAAATTGTATCATTGGTGGTGAACCATTCAGTTTGGACTGGTACCTGTGCACCAGCTGTGTCAATTGGAGAATGGTGCTGGGCCTCTCTAAGCTTCAGCATGTGCAGCTACAAAATGGGCTGATACTGCCTGTCCAGTTGGATGACTGTGCCAGTCACAGATGACAGATGTGGGAGCTTCAGTGTGGAGCCAGCCTCACTAGTTGCTCCACAAGCTAATAGTTATCGGTGTTGCTATTATCACTGTTATTAATACCGTGCTTTGACTACTGCTGAAGTTGTCTATGTAGAATCACTGAAAGAGAAACATGTGTCCCAAGAATCCAGAGTAAGGGAGAGAATTTGCCTTTGGAGTCTGAAATTAAGGCCTTAGAATGCTCATTTGATGACTTCTACTGTCTGGGGAAGACAGGTCCTGGAGCTCTGGAGAGCAGGTGTTGAGAACTCTGAATGTGAATCAGTTGGCTAGGGAGAAGCTGAAAAGGAGGAGAGAGGGAGAATGGGGGCTAAACTGTGCTGCACCTGCACTTGGGCATGGAGTGGCTGGAAAGCAAAGGGGGATTCTGCAACCCTGACAGCAACAGCATCTCACCCGACAGCCCAAGCTGTGACAGAAGATGCTGTGAATGCTCGGGACCATCACCAGGCCAGCTTCTGCATCCTCTGTGTGTGTTGGCTCAGCTATGTCCCTGCTTAGTGTGCAGAGAATGGAGGAGAAGGGAGGCCTTGGGAAGGGTGGACACTGGGAAGGGTCTTGGCGTACTGTGGCAATCCAAAGGGCCAAGGTAGCAATGCCAGGGTGTTTTTTCTTTTTAAACTGCACTGATATAACTGAACTGGGGCCTGCTTGGGGCTCCATCTGGGCAGGATTTGCAAAAGGATGCCAGATTAGGAATCCTTCTTTGGGCACCGACTCTGGAGGGTGGAGGAAGCTCCTGCAGCTCTCGGAGGGCACTGGGTTTTGTGTCCACATTCTGCTCCAGTGCACATTGTCTAGCTGGTTCACCCTTGGGCATTGGGGCAGGGAGGGGTAAGGAAGCTGCAGTGTTCTGGCCCACATGGATGCACTAATAAGGAGGCCCAGGAAGCTATAACTGTAGATGCACATTTGGGGCTGGGGGTGGAGATGACGACTCCTTAGGAGAAATATGCTATATAAATTCTAGGTTTTTTCTGAAGCCTGGCCCAAGTTCAAGGCTCTGCAAATGTTATAAACCAAAAAGAAAATTTTTCCCCCAAGCTTGTCATAATACTTTGAATTGATAAAACGAATGCATGCTGTAATTATTTAGTGGTTTATTCTCAATTTGTGGGTTTAAGCATCTTTCTTTTGTGATGCAGTCTGTGCTTATGGTTGGTTTATTCTTTCATTGTCTGTTCTACCATAGCCTTCTGTGGGAAACAGGGACTGGGTCTGTGTCAACACGCTCTGTACTGTGTAGCAAAGGTTAAGACTAAGGATAATTCAGTGTATTTCTTCTGTATAATGGAAACTATGGGAAAGACATTCTTTTACTAATAGAAAATCTTTTCAGGGTGTGAAGCACTTAGCAAGTATTAATATGGGGGGCAGTAAAGAAAATGACATAAAACTCACGGTCCCTGGACTCTGGCTGAGCACATGCGTGTCTCCTCCTATGGTGGCCGATTCTGGACTTGACTGCACGCGGGAAACACCTGAATGTTTAAACAGTAAGGATGCTTGGCTTCCACCCCGGCATTGGCAGATAGCGTGCGGCCTGAGCGTCACCGTTTCCAGATGATTTGAATGTGCAGCAGAGTTCAGAACTCGCTGTCCCCAGGTCTCCTGACAGTTTGGTAACATCAACATTACGTCTTTTAAAGCACAAGTAACAAAGAATGTTAGAAACCTGCACAATGCTGATTTCTGAATCAGTATTACAAATAGAATATCATATGCTGTCTATGGTAATATATGTAGAATAGAATAAATCAGTAATCATAAATAGTAGAAAAGACTGCACAGCTCAGACTTAAGTATATAAGTATTCAATGATATAGTTTACAGTGAAGGAAAAAAAAATCCATGAGTTGCTAAGGAAGGGAACTATTATTAATTGATTGGTTTTTTAAATGGTGACTTATTATCTTCATTCCTTTCCTTTTTTAAATAAAGATTTATTTATTTGACAGGCAGGTTACAGAGAGGCAGAGATAGAGGCAGAGAGAGAAAGGTCCTTTATCCATTGGTTCACTCCCCAGATGGCCACAATGGCCAGAGCTGGACCGATCCAAAGCCAGGAGCCTGGGGCTTCCTCCAGGTCTCCCAGATGGATGCAAGGGCCCAAGGACCTGGGCCTTCCTCTTCTGCCCTCTCAGGCACATTAGCAGGGAGCTGAATCGGAAGTGGAGCAGCCAGGACTCAAACCGGTGCCCACATGGGATGCTGGCACTGCAGGTGGCAGCTTTACCTGCTGGGCCACAGCACTGGCCCTAGTTGATTAATTGTTTAAAGATTTATTTATTTATTTGAAAGGCAGAGGAAATCTTCCATTTGCTGGTTCACTCCCCAATGGCTGTAATGGCTAGGTCTGGGCCAGACTGAAGCCAGGAGCCCGGAACTCCACACAGGTCTCTCATGTGAGTGGCAGAGCCCCAAGTACTTGGGCCATCTTTTGTTGCTCAGTGTGGTCTGGTGCCACAATTAGCAAGGAGCTGGATTGGAAGTAGAGCAGATGAGATTCGAACTGGTGCTCATATGAAATGGCATCATCATAAGTAGCAGCCTGACCCTGTGTGCCTCAACACCAGCCCTGGGAGCTATTATTTAGATTATTTAGGTAGGAATGTTGCCTAGGTATTTTTTTAAAAACAGCAATCTGAATTGTTGGTTGGTATTTTAGGGAGGTTAATAAATAATCTCTTCTATACAAGCCATGTTCAAAATGAGTTAGGAGATGGACACAGAGCCAGCAAGGTGGAGACGGTCACTAGTAAAGCCTGGGCAGAGACTGCAGATCTAATCTGTTAGAAAACCAGGCATGCCGGTGCTGTGGCGTAGCAGGTAAAGCCTCCATCAGCAGTGCAGGCATCCCATATAGATGTCGATTTGAATCCTGGCTGCTCTACTTCTGATCTGGCTCCCTGCTGATGGCCTGGGAAGGCAGTGGAAGATGACCCAAGTCCTTGGGTCCCTGTATCCATTAGGAGACCTGGAAGAAGCCACTGGCTCCTGCCTTTGGATCAGTCAAGCTCCGGCTGGTGTAGCCATCTGGGGAGTGAATCAGTGAATGAAAGACCTTTCTCTCTGCCTGTCTCTGTAACTCTGCCTCTAAAATAAGCAAATGAATCTAAACAAAAAGAAAGAAATAAAGAAAGAAAGGAAGAAAGAGAGGAAGGAAGGAAGGAAGGAAGCAAGAGAGAGAGAGAGAGAGAGAAAGAAAGAAACGGGCATGCTAGCACCTTGCACCTGCACTACAGAGACTTACTCTTACCCAGGTACAGTGCCCAGAAGGGATACTCCAAGACTTCCCATGGTGGCCAACCCTTGTGAAGCTGTAAGAAAAGGAACAGGTCAGCTGAGCCCCTGGAGCAGGGCAGACCCAGTGGAAAGAGGAAGAGCCTGGTGATCTCTCACATGCTGGGATCAGACAAGTGGAAAAAACAAATCACAATAAAACCAGAAGGATTAAAAAACTAAATGTGGTGAGAAAAGCCATCTGCATGGAGGCCTGGAACAATGGAGAGACCCCATCCCCCAAAAAAGATCCCCTGCACATCCACTAATCTCACATGGATCATTGAGTTAAACAGAAGAGAGCAAATTCTCTGAGAAACCCCAAGAACACTGGGCTGCCTCGGAAGGAGGGTGGCCTTTCCCAGCGCTGGAATGCTGCAGAGAATCTCAATGGAACCGATCAATAACTTCTACTACATACAATTTGGGGACTATCACATTATTAAAGATTTTTAAAAGATGAAGATAATACATGTTGGTGTGAGTATAAATTGAAGCAACCTTTGTGGACATAAATTTGGTAATTTAAGAGATTTAATGTGTTCATACCTTTTGTTTCAAATAATTCCATGCATAGAAACCTGAGAATATAATCAATGGTAGGTTCAGAGATTCATATCCAAAGATGACCTTTCTAAGTTATTCTTCATAATGAAAAAAATGGAATCTCCTGAACACTCTACAATAGCAGAATGATTAAATAAATGAATGTGTCTTAATTTTATGGGGGTGTGGGTTCCATTTAAAGTGGTGCTTTTGAGCACCTTTCTTTTCTCTTCTCCCTCCCTCCCTTCTTTTCTCTCTCTCTCTCTCTCTCTCTCTCTCTCTCTCTCTTTTAAACATTTGTTTTATTTGTTGGAAAGAAAGAGTTACAGAGAAAGAGAGAGAGAGAGAGAGAGAGAGAGAGAGAGAGAGAGGTCTTCCAACCGCTGGTTCATTCCCCAAACAGCCACAATGGCCGGAGCCAAGCCAATCTGAAGCCAAGAGCCAGAAGCTTCTTCCAGTTCTCCCACGTGGGTGCAGGGGCACAAGGACTTGGGCCATCCTCTGCTGTTTTCCCAGACACATTAGCAGAGAGTTAGACTGGAAGTGGAACAGCTGGAACTTAGAGAAGTGTCCATATTAGATGTCAGTGTCACAGGTGGTGGCTTAACCCCCTATGCCACAATGCCAGCCCTAACTTTTGAGCACTTTTCAATGAGATAATGTTTGCAAAAATTAATAAATTCAAAGTACAAAATAAATCCATTGTATAATTGCAATTGTGCAAACAATTTTAGAAAATATTATAAGGGAATGCATCCAGATGTTAATGATGATTGGGACTGTGGATATTTTTCATTGTTTAAGAATTCTAGTTTCTATACCATTTTTAAGGATTTATTTTATTTATTTGAAAGAGAGTTACAGACAGAGATAGATACATAGAGAGAGAGAGGGAGAGAGATATTCCGTCTGCTGTTTCCATCCCCAAATGGCCGCAATGGCCAGAGCAGAGCCAATCTGAAGCCAGAAGCCAAGAACTTCTTCCGGGTCTCCCACATGGGTGCATGGCCCAAGGACTTGGGCTATCTTCTGCTGCTTTTCCAGACACATTAGCAGGGAGCTGGATCAGAAGTGGAGCAGCCAGGACTCGAATCGGTGCCCATATGGGATGCTGGTGCTGCTTTAACCCAATGTGCCACAGCACTGGCCCCAATTTTCTTGGTTTCAGGTGCATGTGTATTAAGGTAAGTTATTATTTTTTAAAGTGCAAAGTATTTATTGAGATCCGAAGGTCATTGTGGCTTGGTCATGCCAGTCTGGTAGCGCTGGACTGAGAATGGAAACCACATGGAAACAATGTATGATGGGAAGAAGGGTAGAGCACGCCTCTGTCCCCACCATCCCTGATGAGAGACCTGAGAGTGACTAGAAATGCAGTGGGTTTCATGGCATCAGCTCTCTCTGAGCAAATCTGCTGTAATTAACACAAAGAGACCTTGAACCAACAGGCTGTCTTGCACTTTTATTAACTTCTTCAAATAGGCAATCAGCCTGCTAGGTCTAAACCAGGACTGAAGGAGGCCGTGGTCCAGTGATGCTCCTGGGAGGGGCACTTTGGGGGGAGGTGTGCAGGCTGCACCATGGCTGGCTGACAGCCTGGCTGCACGCACACTCCCAGAGCTGCTTGGAGCCCATCCGCATGCCTAATCCACCCCAGTTTGGGCTGTGCCACCAGCATCTGCTCTGTGTGGTCTCACCCAGGGGGTGGGGACAGCTGTGCTGTGAGCGCTGAGCTCCAGAGAGCATTGTGCTGTCACAGAGCAACTCCGTGCATCTAGTTGGGACTTCCTGAATAGCCCCACCCGGCTCTCTCTGCATGAAGCCAGGTGAATTTGCAGGCAAATGTAGCTTATGAAATTCCTAACTCTGTGATTTCATCCAGGCTTGAGGAGGGGACCTTGTACAGATCCAAATATGACTGCTGCAGAGCTCACGGTTTCCTAATCTTGCAGAGGAGGGCAGAGCGAAGAGTGAGGACTGCAGCCAGGACAAGCTCACGGTGGAAATGACTCCTCCAAACCTGGGCTAAAAAAATACATATGCACGTTTGTTTTGTTTTGTTTTGCTTTGTTTTCCTTGAGCCTAAGTGTTTGAGGGGAAAAAATACCCAGAAAACGAAAGTGTATTTACTCAGACTGGTGCTTGATCTTGATGAATCACTGTTCAAAATTGAAAAATATTTTGGGAAATTTGATTTTTATTTTTTGAGAACTTGCCCTATTTAGTTTTGTTGCTGCTTATTTAAAAATTTTTTTAAAAAGAATTTATTTACTAGAGAGACAGAGAAATAGACAGAAAGACACAGACAAAGAGATAGACCGACAGGGCTCCCATCTGCTGGTTCACACCCCTGATGCCTATAGTGGCCAGGCTGAAGGGATGAGCCAGGAACTCAGTACAGGATTCCCACATGGGTGACAGGGACTCAACTACTTGAGCCATCGCCTGCTGCCTCCCGGAGTGTGCATTAGCAGGAAGCTGAAGTTGGGAGTGGAACCAGGACTTGAACCCAGGCACTCTGATATGGGATGCAGACTTTCAAATTGGCATCTTAACCCAAAGGTTAAATACCTTCCCCTTAGTTATTTAAAAAACAAGCAAGCCATAAAAATCGAAGCTGGGGACAAGTATGCTACCCGCTCCTCTTTGTATTAAGACTTCTGCATTTTCCATGCAGCCCTGAGTGTGCCTGTTGCACACGGCATCCTTGCAAGGTCAGGAAGGGGAGTATCTGATGGGTTCCTATCTTGTCCATATTTCCTTAGAACTGCAGCGTCCTCTTTTCGTATTTTATGCGGCTGAGCCCGTCTAAATTATTCAGCAGTCCATGATGTAATTGATGCAGGGTAGGAAGTCCGAGGCACGTGAGAAGGGGCAGCAAGGGTAAGGCGGAGGTCGGTACAACGTGCAGCGGCATTTCAGAAACATGTAATTGGATAGTCCGTGTTGCTCCGTGTTCCACCACTTGGACCTGCGACCGGAGTTTCCTTCTTTGTGCTTGGTGAAAACATGATTCCGTTGGCTGTGTGGTTCTGCCTTGGGGACAGGCAGGTCTCTCTCCAGACTAGGGGAGTTTTCTGTAGAACTGGGACTAGGTTGGATCTGGTGACTCCAAAGGGGACATGTTTTAGGTCTCAGCATCTCATTTGCTTTTCCCCACTGATGCCAGCAGGCGCAAAGACCTAAATCAACTCGGCACAGTCGCAGGGAGTGGGGGAGAAGGAGGCAATCTGTTCTGGTGTTTGTCTCCCTGATCCTTGGAACAGGAGACGGCGTCACCTCTGAGCCCAAGTGTTCTTGTATGGGGAAAGCGTCCTTTTAAAGAATTAGTCTTCAGCATTCTGTCAATTATGGCCTCCAAATCTGGCTGAGTAATTAAATGCCAGCTGACAGTAAATATCAAACTGCTTGGGAGCCGTAGCGAGATATAGACAAGTGGATTCTGTGTGATTGCTTTGGTAATTTGCTTTTTAATCTTTAATACCAATTAAATGCAGGGGAGCAGAAGCTCATGCATTGCCCAGAGACAGCCTGTCAGCTGACGCCTGGAGCTGTCCAGCGTGGCTTTCTTGGCGCTGGCAACCACACCAGGTCTGGGGAGATACGAAAGTCTGATTGGCAGTGGGAGTCCAGTCACTGCTGATGCCTGTGCCATCTGCAGGCAAGGCAGTCCCTGCCCGTAAGGGACTGGAAGGGCCCTGTGTCCTTGCAGGCAGGTGGCCAGGGACCTCTTTGCAGTTTATCCCTGCATTGTCCCCAGCAACCCTGTGGGTGTGGCTGGAGACCTAGTTTTTTTTTTTTTTTTTTTTTTTTTGACAGGCAGAGTTAGACAGTGAGAGAGAGAGAGACAGAGAGAAAGGTCTTCCATTTTCCGTTGGTACACTCCCCAAATGGCCACCATGGCCAGCATGCTGCAGCCAGCATGTTGTGCTGATACGAAGCCAGGAGCCAGGTGCTTCCTCCTTGTCTCCCACGCGGGTGCAGGGCCCAAGGACGTGGGCCATCCTCCACTGCCTTCCTGGGCCACAGCAGAGAGCTGGACTGGAAGAGGAGCAACCGGGACAGAATCTGGCACCCCCACTGGGACTAGAACCCTGGGTGCCTGCGCCGCAGGCAGAGGATTAGCCAGCTGCGGCGCTGGCCAGAGACGTAGTTTTTAAAATCTTTCCCCTTTGACAGGAAAGAGGAGAGAAAGAAAAGGAGCAATGCTTACTGAACACACATCAGGTGCAATTGCAGAGCAGAGATTTTTATTCTGATTTCTTTAAGGACATTCTGTATCCAATCATACAGTGCATTTTGGTGATTATTCCATGTCCATTTGAGAACGTGTATTGTGTCAGGTCAAATGCAGCTTTTGATGTTGTTCAGGACTTCTGCATCCTCCATGGTCTCCTGTTTCGTTATTCTGTTAACTGCTTGGAGAAGACTATTGAGGACTCTGACTACAGACAGAGAGAAACTGAGGGACAGGGAAACGTCTTCCATCCATGTTCGCTCCTCAGATGGGCTGAGCCAGGCCAAATCCAGGGAGGAGCCAGGAGCCAGGAGCTAGGAATTGAATTGGGTCTCTCATGTCAGTGGCGGGGACCAAGTACTAGAGCTGTCATCAACCTCCTCCCAGGTTATGCTTTATCAGGAGGCTGGAACTGGAAGTGGAGCCAGGACCTGAACCTGGGCTCTTGGATACGGGCTGTGGGTGTCCCAAGTGACACCTTGACCACTGTGTCACATATAAGCCTCTAATCATTGGTTTTGGTTATTTCTGTTTCTGTTATATGAGGGGGTCTTAGCAAAATTCGTGGTGAGATGTATTGATTTCACAGTATTTTGCACCAAAAGAAACTCTTCAATCCCATGTTTCCTCAAGTGTTTGAAATATTCTCGTATAAATGTTGGCTTCCTGTATTTTAAAGCAGTGTTGGTTTTCTGCATAACAGACGGGATTGCGACTTCCTTCTTGGGAATTAAACCCTTCATTATAATGCTGTGTATTTATTTATCGCTGATAATATCGCTGATGTGCAAGTCTACGTTGTCTGGTTGAAATAGCCCCTCTAGCTTTCTCTCGGTTAGTCTTTGCATCGCATGCAGTGAGGCATCAGTGTGGTATGCCTGGGGCTGTTCTCCTTAGAGGGGCTCATGGCAAGGCTGGCTCTGGGATGGCAGCTGCGAGCTTGGATTTCAGAGGCAGTCCCACCATTCCATCTGTAATAAGGATGGCTTGATGAGCTTGGGCTGTGAAAAAACCAGGGTTGTGCTAGATACCTGATTTCCTTCTGGGAGTCTAGAGTTTGGGTTCAGGTGCCAACATGACCCGCCCTGAAGAAAATCTCATGGGCTTCTTTGTACAAAAACATCACCATATGCTGCTGCTTTGCCCTTGCTGGAGTCAGAGTACGCACAGAGCACAGCGGAGGCTGTATGTGGATTCCTCCAGACTCAGCCTCTGCCCTGTTCATTTGTGATCTAGCTGTAGGTTCTTACTACTTGCTTGCTGTGATTAACTTCAGCAGCAAGTCCAAAGGTATGCCAAGTATGTGAGTCTGTTTAGCCAGCCAGCCTCCAGACAAGAGTGCTAGTCTGGGGCCCTCCAGTTGACTTGGGGTATCAATTTTTATCCTCCGTTGCAATTTATTGCATATAGTTTCATTTGCATTTTTATTCAGAAAGAATTCACATGCAGTTGTTGACATAATGCAGAGAGGTCCCTTGGACTGCCTTCGACATTTCCCTCAACGATCACATCTTGAAGACTGCAATACAACATCCCAGCCAGGACCCTGACTCTGATACAGCCAGGGAACAGAGCAGTTCCAGCACGGCAAAACTCTGCAGCTTGTATTTTGTAAGCTGTGCTCACTTCTCCTCTGTGCCCACACCCCCTTTTTTCCTAAAGATTTATTTGAAAGGCAGAGTTATAGAGAAGCAGAGGCAGAGAGAGAGAGAGAGAGATCTTCCATCCACTGGTTCACTCCCCAAATGGCTGGAATGGCCAAAGCTGGGCCAATCCAAAGCCGGGAGCCAGGAGCTTCTTCCAGGTCTCACACGTGGGTGCAGGGGCTGAAGAACTTGGGCCATCTTCCACTGTTTTCCCAGGCCCATTAACAGGAAGCTGGATCAGAAATGGAAAAGCTGGGACTCAAACTGGTGCCCGTATAGGATGCTGGTGCTGCAAGTGGCTACTTTTTACTGGCTAAGTCCCAGTGCTGGCTCCATCCACAGCCTTTTAGGCCCCTGGCCATCTGTAACCTGTGATCTGGTTCTGTATTTTTTTTTTTTGTCATTTAAAAAATGTTATGTAAATTTTTTTTGACAGGCAGAGTTAATGACAGAAAGAGAGAAAGTCTTCCTTTTTCCGTTGGTTCACCCCCAAAGTGGCCTCTATGGCTGGCACGTGTGGCCGGTGCGCTGTGCTGATCCGAAGCCAGGAGCCAGGTGCTTCTCCTGGTCTCCCATGCGGGTGCAGAGGCCCAAGGACCTGGGTCATCCTCCACTGCCTTCCTAGGCCACAGCAGAGAGCTGGACTGGAAGAGGAGCAACTGGACTAGAACCCAGCACCCATATGGGATGCCGGCGCCGCAGGCAGAGGATTAACCAAGTGAGCCACGGCGCCGGCCCCCCAAAAATGTTATGTAAATTCAATCCCACACTATTTGGCTTTTTGGGAATGCCTTAATTCACTCAGTATAATGCCCTTTAGAGCATACAAGCTGCTGTGTGCATTGGTTTACCCTTTTTGTTGCTGAGTAGTACTCCATGACACGGGTATACCACAGTTTGTTAGATAATTCACTCTTGGAGGACATCTGGGTTGTTTCTGGTTTGGGACTATTATGAAAAAAATTGTGTGCTTTTTTTGTGTAAATATAAATTTATTTCTCAGGGATAAATGCTCAGGAGAGCAAATGCTGAGTCGTATATGCTGGTGTGTTTTGTTTTTCAAGAAACTGCAAAACATTTCCAGAGAGATTATACTGCTTTACATTGCCATCTGCAATGAATACATACATGATCCAGTCTGTTAGCATCCTCATAGCCTTTGATGTCATCCATGATTTTTTTTTAAAGATTTATTTATTTATTTGAAATTTAGAGATACACAGAGAGAAGGAGAGGAAGAGCGAGAGCAATAGCGAGAGAGAGAAAGAGGTCTTCTATCGGCTGTTTCACTCCCCAGGTGGACACAACGGCTGGAGCTGCACTGATCCGAAGCCAGGAGCCAGGAGCTTCATCCAAGTCTCCCACACGGATGTGGGTGCAGGGGCCCAAGCACTTGGGCCATCTTCTACTGTCTTCCCAGGCCATAGCAGAGAGCGGGATTGGAAGTGGAGCAGCTGGGACTTGAACTGGCGCCCATATGGGATGCTGGCACTGTAGGCGGTGGCATTACTCACTATACCACAGTGCTGGCCTCTGTTATTTTTTTAATCCATTCTGATAGGTGTGCTGCAATGACTCATTGTGTTTTTTTTTTTAAGATTTGTTTATTTATTTGAAAGTCAGAGTTACACAGAGAGAGGAGAGGCAGAGAGAGAGAGAGAGAGAGAGAGAGGTCTTCCATCTGCTGGTTCACTCCCCAGGTGGTCCCAACGGCCAGAACTGCAGTAGCCGGGTCTCGAACCAGTGACCACATGGGATGCCGGTGCTTCAGGCCAGGACGTTTACCTGCTGTGCCACAGCACTGGCCCCTCATTGTGGTTTTACTTCAGATCTTCTTGACAGTTAATGATGTTGAACATCTTTTCGTGTGTTTATTTTGTGTGCCTTTCTCAGTGAAACCTCTCTTCACACTTTCTGTTCCCTATTTCTTTATTTATAAGACAGACAGACATACTCACACACATAAACGTAGGAAAGAGCTGGGGGAGGGGAGACACAGAGAAACACACACACACACACACACAGGGAGACAGGGAGAGAGAGAGAGAGAGAGAGAGAGAGACAGAGAGAGAGAGAGATAGAGAGAGAGAGGTCTTCAATTTGCTGGTTCACCTCCTAAATGCCTGAAACTGCCTGGGCTGGGCTGGGTTGAAGCCAGGAGCTGGGAACTCAATCCTGGTCCCTCATGTGGGTGTCAGCAACCCAGATCCTTGGGCCATCACTTTCTCCTAGGTGGATGCTAGCCAGAAGCTGATATGGAGAATGGAGCCAGTGTTCAAACCCAAGTGGCATCTTAACTGCTGAGCCTAACACCTGCCCTTGTATCCATTTAAAAAATACATTGTGTTTTCAATGCTGAATTTTGAAAGTTACTTATATATTCTAGATACTAGTCTTTGTCAACTAAATACTAGTCTTTTGTCAACTGGATATTAGTCTTTTTGTCAGTGTGATTTGTAGACCTTCTCTCCCAGTCTGCAACTTGTCTTTTCATCCAGTTAATAAGAACTTTGACAGTGCAGAATTTTAATTCTGATAAATTCCAATTTATTCATTTCTCCCTGTGTGGTTTTAAATCTAAGAACTTTTTTGCCTAGTCTTAGATCTCCAAAATTTTCTTCCACATTTTTTTCTAAAAGTCCTATATTTTTATCTTTTGTATTTAGATACATGGTCATTTTGGTTAATTTTTTTGAAAACTGTGAGACTTACATCAAGGTTCATTTTCTTTATTGTCTGCAAATTTTTTGTTTAAACAGCCATTTTTATGACTGTAGATTGTTTTGCTAAAAAGACTATCTTTCTGCAATTGAATTGCTTTTGTACTTTGCAAAAATCTGCTAAATGTATTTGTGTGGGATAAATATGTGTGGGCTCTCCCTTCTGTTCCATTGGTCTTTGTGCCTCTCTTAGCACCAACACCACATAATGTAGATTGTTGTTGCTATATAATAAGTCTGGAAATCAAGTAGAATGAACATTTTATTCTTCCCTTAAAAATTGTTTTAGGAATTCTAGTTCCTTTGCCTTTCTTTATAAATTTCAGAACAACCTTGTCTATGTTACAAAAAAAATCGTGATGAGATTTTTTATAGGTATCACATTATATCTATATATTATTTGGGGAGAAATTGACATGGTTGAATATATCAAGTCTTCCAAACAATGAACATGGTATATATCTCCAATTCATTTAGATTTTATTTAATTTCTTTAAATTGGCATTATGTAGTTTTTAGCATACAAGCCTTTATATATTTTATTAGATAAGCATTTAGATTTTTCTTTTTTAGTGATTATTATGTTGTATTTTAGCTTTTTTTTTGTTTTAGTATTCTTGTGTTCATTGGTAGCATATAAAAATGTAATTAATTTTTGTGTGTATCTTACATCCTGAGACCTTGATAAATTCATCCTCTCATAGGAATTAGTTTTTATTTAGTTTCCTTTTGGAGTTTTCTATGTAGATAATCATAGCATTTACAAATAGGGAAAGTGTATTTCTTCCTTTCTGATCTGTTTCCTTTATTTGATTTCTTGCACTGGCTATAGTTTCTAGCACTATGTTGAACAACAGTGTTGAAAGTAGGTATCTTTCTTTGTTTCTCATCTTAGGGGAAAAATATTCGATCTTTCAACATTATATATAATGTACACAGTAGGTATTTCTCAGATACTCTTTATAAAGTTGAGAAAGTACTCCTTTCTTCCTGTTCTTCTGATTATTTGTTATCATGAATGGATATTGAGTTTTCAAAGTTTTATGAAGCTTATTTTTCATGACATTTTAGTCAGGCTCATAATAAAATTGTGAGGAAGGTAGAGATTTCCCATATACCTCTTGCCCTCACCCAGGCTGAGCCTTCCCATTATCGGTATCTCCCTCAAGAATGGGATATTCACCATAATTTGTGAACCCATATTGACAAATAATCATTACTCAACATTCATAGCTAAATTGGGGTTCATTGTTGGTGTAGTAAACTCTAGGGATTTGAACAAAGCTAATGACAGGTACTCACATCAATGAGCATTTTCACTGCTACAAAAATCTTGTGTGTGTGTTTCAGTCACTCACTCTCTCCTCACCACCAAACCATGGAAACCCCTGATTTATTTACTATTCTCCGTGGTTTTGCTTTTTCCATATAGTTAGAGTCATACAGTATGTAGTTTTCAGATTGGCCTCTAAAGTGCATTTATGTTTTCTCTATGTCTCTTCATGGCTTAATAGCTCATTTAATTTTAGTATGGAATCCTATTTCATTGTCTAGATGTACCCAGGTTTATTTATCCATACACCTGATTCACATTCATTCATATCTTGGTTGCTTCATAATGTTGAGCTTTGACACAGCATGCACCAATTGATGTGAATATGTAATTTTTCCATTTGACCAGTTAATATGGAGGATCACATTTATTGATTTAGAATTATTGATTTAGAATTATTGAATAATAAATTGATTTTAAAATTTTGAATATTGCATCCCTGTAATAAACTGTACTTAGACATAGTTCTAAATTATTCTTGATAATTAAGAATTTTCTTTGCTTCCATATTTATTATAAATATCAGTCTGTTCTATGTTTTGTGCCATCATTTTCTGATTTGAGGATCAGGGATTTATTTAAAGGGCAGAGTTACAGAGAGGCCGTTTAAATGAAGCAGTAGAACTGTGACTTCCTCTTGTGTCCCTTTGTGCTCATCATTTATAGTTGTCTCAATGTTTTCTTTGTGTATTTCAGAACCACATTAGTGCTGTTTTTGCTTCAACTTTCAAATATCAGTATGAAAATTCAAGAGAAGAAAGTAAGTCTTCCATTTAACCATATGTTTGCTTATCATGTTCTTTTCTCCATAAAGTTCCAAATTTGCTTCTTTTATCATTTCCTGTCTGTTTGGAGAAATTCCTTTTGCCATTCTTTTAGGATTTTTTAAAAAAATATTTAAGGTGTACAAATTTCATGGATTTCCTATACACAGATTCAGGAACATAGTGACACTTCCCACCCTGCCCTCCCTCCTGCCCACACTCCAACCCTTCTTCCTCCTCCCTGTCTTATTCCTACTTTTAATTTTTACAAACATTTATTTTCAGTTTGCTTTCCTCTCATAAGGTTAGCCCTACACTAAGTAAAGAGTTCAAAAAATAATATGAAAAAAAAAAAAAACACTGCTCCTCATCAGTCGAGACAAGGGCTGTAAACAAACATCAAATCTCAAATGTCAATTTAATTCCTATTCCTTACTTTTTAGATACTCTGTTAGTTAACACAGATCAGGGAGAACGTATGGGACTGGCTTATTTCACTAAGAATAATGGCTTCCTGTTGCATCATTTTTGTTGCAAAAGACAGGATTTCATTTTATTTTAAACCACTGAGTAGTATTTATTTTAAGATTTATTTATTTATTTGAAAGGCAGAGTTAAGAGGCAAAGGCAGAGAGAGAGCGCGTGAGGTCTTGCATCCTCTGGTTCACTCCCCAAATGGCCACAACATCAGGAGCTGGGCTGATCTGAAACCAGGAGCCTGGAGCTTCTTCCAGGTCTCCCACTAGGGTGCAGGGGTCCAAGGACTTGGGTCATCTTCCACTGCTTTCCCAAGCTATATCAGAGAGCTGGATCATAAGCGGAGCAGCTGAGACATGAACTGGTGCCCATATGGGATGCCAGCACTGCAGGCGGAGGCTTTACCTGCTAGGGCACAGCGCCAGACCCATCTGCTGAGTGGTCTTTTAGGGCATCTTTTAGGCTTTCTTCTTCTGAGAATTTCTTGACTTCCTCTTCACTTCTGAAAGGCATTTTCATTGGGTATAGGATTCTGCGGTGACAGCTCCTCTTTATTTAGCACTTTGAAAATACTATGCCGGGGCCGATGTTGTGGCACAGTGAGTTAAGCTGCTGCCTGTGATGCCAACATCCCATATGAGCACCACTTTGAGTCCCTGCTTCTCTGCTTCCAGTCCAGCTCCCTGCTATGTGCTTGGAAAAGCAGTGGAAGGTGGCCAAAGTACGTGGGCCCCTGCCACGCGCAAGTGAGAGTTCCAGGCTCCTGGCTTCAGCCTGGCTCATCCCAGGCCATTGTGGTTATTTGGGGAATGAACCAAAGAATGGAAGACGTCTCTGTCTCTGTCTCTCCCTCTCTCTGCCTCCCAAATTAATAGTATAAATCTTTTAAAAACTATGTTGTGCCACTTCCTTTTGGGTTACATGTTTCTGATGATAAATCTACTATCATTTAAAGCATTTTTATCCATGTATTTACTTTGTCAGCTTTTTCTGGTGGCTTTCAAAATATGTATTTTTTGTTTTATGTTTTCTCAACTTAGTTATGATATGTTTTAGTTTGATTACTTTGATTTTATACTGTTTTGAGTTTTCTCATTTTCTTGAATGCTTAAGTTCACATCTCGCCAAATTGGGGGATGTTTCAGTCATTATTTCTTTGAGTACTTTTTCAGAGTAGTCTTTTTTTGCATCTCTCCAAATTCTAGTAACACAAATGTTAGATTTTTCTTATTGTAGTCCCACAGATCACTGAGGCCTTCTTTACTTTTTCGTCAGATCTACTTTATCTTTGTTGTCCACATTGAGTTATTTTTTTTTAGTAGACCAATATAGCAATTTTAATAATAGCTTTTAAAATCTTTAACTCTTTTTGTACATTGCCAATTGATTTGAATTGCTTTTTGTTTTTAGTAACCTCAGTTAACCATACTTTCTCTCAGTTGGTACTGTTAATACATTATTGGCTTCATCTGTTTACAGAGCCATCCCAAAGTACTGAATACAATAGAAGTGGCTGGAAAAAGTCCATAGGAACCTATAGGAGGACAGCTAAACACAGAACCAACAACACTTTAGTTTTATGAGCAGCAAATCATATATAACTGTGGATGACAAAAGACTTTAAGTCGCCATGTTTAAAATTATAAACTCATCAACCAACAAGAGGCATTTGCTTACTTCACAGTATTTTTGAAAGCACCTGTAGGATTTTACAAGTATTTAACCCTTTAGGCCTCTGGGGCTTTCTCATTAAGATAACTATCATGTCTAGTAACACAAGATTATTAGACTTTTTAATTCTCAAACATTTGTATTAATAGCATTTTACATTATAGAAACTTAAAATTTGGTACCACATCACATCTTGACAGTCCTTCTAATATAATCCAAATAGCCTGATTAGTTGGTGTCTCTATAAGATGAGAGACATAGGTCTTTCGATTTTTTCAGTTGGGCCCAAACTGGAAAAACCAAAGTCCAGGATTTACTGGAAATTTTAGAGACCAGATTGTTTGAAACTTTGATTTTTGAATGCCTGTCAAGAATGCCAAGAAGGCTCAAAATCCAAAATACCTGGTTGAAATAAGATTCCTTAAAATCATGACATAATATAGACCAAATTTGATCATTGTTACAGGTGATTATTCAAATCTTTGAAAATAAACACATATTTAAATAACCCATAGCTCTTAATAAAAATTCAGCTGTTTTTGAACAATTAGAATTTAACAGACATCAAGAGAACATAATAGATTACTTTAACACATTGCTTTAACAGAGCATCAGAGTTTAATCCTATGTCAAAGAGAAATTGAGCTTCCTGTGATCTTTTGCTGTGAGGTTTCCTTCCTTTACTTTCTTTCATATTGGTGACCATGTTTCTGTGTTTCTGTGTGTAACACATCTTTAAGCATCTTTTGCAGGGCAGGATGAGTGGCAACAAATTCTTTCAGTTTCTGTTTGCTATGAAAAGTCTTAATTTCACCTTCATTCACAAATGAGAGCTTTGCAGGATATAATATTCTGGGCTGGCTGTTTTTCTCTCTTAGTACCTGGGCTATGTCTCGCCATTCCCTTCTAGCTTGTAGGGTTTCTGATGAGAAGTCTGCTGTGAGTCTAATTGGAGATACTCTAAGAGTAATCTGAAATTTCTCTCTTGCACATTTTAGGATCTTTTCTTTATGTTTCACTGTGGTGAGTTTGATTACGACATGTCGTGGTGAGGATCTCTTTTGGTCATGTTTATTAGGGGTTCTATAAGCTTCCTGTACTAAGATGCCTCTGTCCTTCTCCAAACCTGGGAAATTTTCTGCTAGTATCTCACTGAAAATGCCTTCTAATCCTTTCTCCCTCTCCATGTCTTCAGGAACTCCTAGATCCCGAATGTTGCGTTTTTTAATAGTATCCTGTAGATTCCCGACAATATTTTTTAGATTTCTAATTTCTTCTTCTTTTCTTTGGTTTGCCTGTTTCCTTTCCTGTTCTCTGTCTTCTAAGTCTGATATTCTCTCTTCTGCTTCGCCCATTCTGTTTTTAAGGCTCTCTAATGTGTTTGTCATTTGATCTATTGAATTCTTCATTTCATTATGATTTCTCGTCACTATCACAGTTTCGTGTTCTACAAGTTGTTTCATTTCATTTTGATTCCTCCTTAATATTTCATTTTCATGAGAGAGATTTTCTATCTTGTCCATTAAGGATTTCTGTAGTTCAAGAATTTGTTTTTGAGAACTTCTTAATGTTCTTATCAATTTTTTGAGATCCGCTTCTTGCATTTCTTCTATCTCATCATCTTCATAATCTTGAATTGGGGTGTCTTTTTCATTTGGGGGCGTCATAGTATCTTTGTTCTTGTTACCTCGGTTTTTGCGTTTGTTGTTTGGCATGTTGGAGATATTTGGTTTCTTCACTGTGGTGTTTTTTCTTGTTACACACTATGGCTCTATATTAAGTGGACTGTCTGCTTTCAGTGGAGCCTTAGAGGCTTGAGATGAGTGTGGACTGAGAGTTGTGTTTGGTTCCTCAGGGTTGAGGGTGTGTCAAAGATGACACTCCCAGGTTAGGTGTGGTAAATCTCTCTTTCTTTCTTTCTTTTTTTGATTCAAAAGGGAAGTTATTCCACACAGCTGAATGTAATTGGAGGTAGTTAGGCAAATGATATACCCACAGGAGCCAGAGATTGGAAGCTCTTTCCCAAGGACCACACAGGGAATCTGTGCTGCCCTCAGTGTGGGCTCCAATTCTCCTGCAGTCTCCCACTGGGTTGTTAAGTTAGATGCTAATCTCCTGTTATTTCACCCCTCCCCCCAGAGTCAGGTTTTTCTGCTAGGCTCAGGGCCGGTGCAGACCTGAGGTCGCCTTGCTTATGACGTATGTCCAAAATGGCGCCTGCTCTTTGTCTTGCTTGCCTTTGAGGGGTGAGCGGAGAGAGAGAAACTCTTGTCCGTATCGGTCACTTTTTTTTTTTTCCTCTCTCTCTTCTAGTTAGCCTGGTGAACTTTTCCCCACAGAGTTTCAAGCCTCATTCCCTCTAGTCTCCTCTTTCCACTTGCCCGCTGGTGTTTCGGGCTATTGAGGTTCGGCTCACCTTGCGTTCCAGCGCTGGTGTGTTGAGTCTGCCGCTGGTGTCCCGAACTTGGGCTCCCACGCTCTCCACGCAGGTCCACAGTGAATCACTAGTTCCAGAAGAGTTTCCTCTGCTGTTTCTTCCCCTACTCTTCCTTGACCCTGCAGTACCTCCACTTTTATTAACCTGTCTCTCGGCCGGGCTAATAGTGTGCTCCCTTCCTATTCCGCCGTCTTGCCGCTCTCCCACATTGAGTTATTTTTTATTGCTTTCTCTTCCAATTTATTCGATGTTTTCTGTCTCTTGCATTTTGTTGGTAAATCTAACCACTGAACGTTTTCTCAGCTGGCTACTGTGATTTTTAAATTCTAAAGTTTCCATTTAATTCCTCTTTGTACTTTCCTTTTCTTTGATTAGACACTCAATTTCCTTGCTGAAGTTTTCTATGCTTAAATTTACTTCAACTATGTTTGTAATAGCCTGTTGGGACATTTTGAAGCTATTTGTAATAGACTGTTGGGACATTTGTTGGCTTGAAACTATTTTTCAAATAATTCTGACACCTCTTTTATATCAGTATTGACATCTATGTATCATTTTTTAAAAATAATTATTTTATTTATTTGAAAGACAGAGTTACAGAGAGATGTAGAGCCAGATAGAGAGATAGGTCTTCCATTCTGCTAGTTCACTCTCCAACTGACCACAATGGAAGGAACTGAGCTTATCTGAACCAGCTCTGTGGCATATTCAGCTAAGCCTCCACCTGCAGTGCTGGCATCCTATATGGGTGCTGGGTCTAGTCCTGGCTGCTGCTCTTCCGATCCAGCTCTTTGCTATGGCCTGGGAAAGCAGTAGAAGATGTCCCAAGTGCTATGGCCTGGGAAAGCAGTAGGAGACCCACATGGGAGACCCAGAAGAAGCTCCTGGCTCCTGGCTTGGGATCTGCACAGTGCGCTGGCTGTGGTGGCCATTTGGAGGGTGAACCAATGGAAGGAAGACCTTTCTCTCTGTCTCTCTCTCTCACTGTCAAACTCTGCCTGTCAAAAAAAAAAAAAAAAAAAGACCATAAAAAAGGGCAACCCTTAAGCCCCACCCAGATTCTGCCCCTTTTGAATATTCAATCAAACCACACCCACACACCACCCCCTTTGCCTCTAGACACTGAAGGACAGCTCCAAACCTTATTAGTTGCAGAACTTGCTCTTTTTTTTCTCCCACTTGAGTGTGTTTTTTCCCTTTGATTTTAAATAAATCTGGCTCTGCTGCTCATCTTTATCTATGCCTTTTCCTTTAATTCTTTCTCCCACGGAGACTAGAATCCAGACCAAGCCTCACCACAATAGTTTCAAGTTGAATCACATTTCTTTCGACTAAAAAATGACCCAGAGTGTAGTTCTGCTGGTAGTGAGTTTTCTTAGCTTATTAGATAATTTCACTCACTGTAGAATTCTAATTAACAATTTTTTTAACTTTTATTTAATAAATATAAATTTCCAAAGTACAGCTTATGGATTAGAGTGTCTTCCCCCCCATAACTTCCCTCCCACCCGCAACCCTGCCATCTCCCACTCCCTCTCCCATTCCATTCACATCAAGATTTATTTTCAATTATATTTATATACAGAAGATCAATTTAGTATATACTTAGTAAAGATTTCATCAGTTTGCACCACACAGAAACACAAAGTGTAAAGTACTGTGTGAGTACCAGTTATTGCATTAATTCACATTGTACAACACATTAAGGACAGAGATCCTACATGAGGAGTAAGTACACAGTGACTCCTGTTGTTGACTTAACAATTGACATTCTTGTTTATGGCATCAGTAATTACCCCAGGCTCTTGTCATGAGTTGCCAAGGCTATGGAAGCCTTTTGAGTTTGCCAGCTCTGATCTTATTTAGACAAGGTCATAGTCAAAGTGGAAGTTCTCTCCTCCCTGCAGAGAAAGGTACCTCCTTCTTTGATGGCCCGTTCTTTCCACTGGGATCTCACTCACAGAGACCTTACATTTAGGTCTTTCTTTTTTTTTTTGTCAGAGTGTCTTGGCTTTCCATGCCTGAGATACTCTCATGGGCTCTTCAGCCAGATCCAAATGCCTTAAAGGCTGATTCTGAGGCCAGAGTGCTGTTTAGGACATCTGCCATTCTATGAGTGTGCTGTGTATCCTGCTTCCCATGTTGGATCATTCTTTCCTTTTTAATTCTATCAGTTAGTATTAGCAGACACTAGACTTGTTTATGTGATCCCTTTGACTCATAGTCCTATCATTATGATCAATTGTAAACTGAAATTGATCCCTTGGACTAATGAGATGGCATTGGTACATGCCACCTTGATGGGATTGTATTGGAATCCCCTGGCACGTTTCTAACTCCACCATTTGGGGCAAGTCAGATTGAGCATGTCCCACATTGTGCATCTCCTCCCTCTCTTATTCCCACTCTCATATTTCACAGGGATCACTTTTCAGTTAACTTTAAACACCTAAGAATAATTGTGTGTTAATTACAGAGTTCAACCAGTAGTATTAAGTAGAACAAAAAAAAAATACTAAAAGGGATAAAGTATTAAGTTGTTCATCTACAGTCAGGACAAGGGCTTATCAAGTCACTGTTTCTCATAGTGTCCATTTCACTTCAACAGTTTTCCTTTTTGGTGCTTGGTTAGTTTTCACCAATCAGGGAGAACATATGATATTTGTCCCTTTGGGACTGGCTTATTTCACTTGGCATGATGTTTTGCAGATTCCTCCATTTTGTTGCAAAGGACCGGATTTCATTGTTTTTGACTGCTGTATAGTATTCTATAGAGTACATATCCCATAATTTCTTTATCCAGTCTACTTCTGATGGGCATTTAGGTTGATTCCAGGTCTTAGCTATTGTGAATTGAACTGCATAATTAACAATTTTTATTTCTTTCAGCATTTCAAAAATGTTACTCCATTGCTTTTCAGCTTTCAAGACATATTAGGAAAAGTAGTATCATTTTTCTTTTTTAAGATTTATTTATTTTATTTGAAAGTCAGAAAGAAAGAGAAAGAATGAGACAGAGAGAGAGAGAGGGAGAGAAAGAAAGAGATCTTCCTTTCACTGGTTCAGTCCCCAGATGTCTACAATGAATAGGGCGGGGCCTGGCCAAACCAGGAGCCAGGAGTTTCTTCCAGCTCTCCCATGTGTATGGCAGGGGCCTCTTGGACCATCTTCTGTTGCTTTTCCCAGGCCATTAGCAAGGAGCTGGATCAGAAGTGGAACAACTGAGACATGAACTGATGCCACATGAGATGCTGTTGTTGCAAGCAGCGGCTTTACCCGCTATGCCACAACATTGGACTCATCTTTATTTCTCTGTAGGTAATGAGTTCTTTTTCTCTGGCTGCCTCCAAACTTATCTCTTTGCCTTTTCAGCAGTTACTTTGGTTACTTTATGAATAGGAATAATTCTTGTTTGTTTGTTTCAGTATTTAGTCTACTTGGTGTTCTCTGAGCTTCTTTGATCAGTGGTTTGATATCTGTAACTAATCTGGGAAAATTTTTGGTAATTCTTTCTTCCAATATTTACTTGGTCCCATTGTCTGCCTCTTGTGTTGCCAACATTCCGACTGCCTGCTTATTGCATCATGGTTTCACAACTCATGGAGTCTGTTCCGTTTCCCCTTTACTCTTTTCTGTTTTTTCAATTTAATTAATTGTTGAGATCCTCCAATTTCTTGGTTATTTCTTTAGATTGTTGCTTCTTGATAATCCACTTGAAGGCATTTTAAAATATCTGTTATTACTTTCATTTCCAACATTTCCATTTTATTGATTCTTAAAACTTCTTTTTCTGCTGATGTTACCTACCACATCTCATGTCAGGTTTACCTTGCCATTAATGCCTTGACGTATCAATTTTCCTTATTTATACTCACTGTCATATAGTTCCAAGTGTGTGTCACATCACAGTATGATTCTGATGGTTCCTTTTTCTCTTGGGAGCATGTTGCTTCATCTTGCCTCTTTGTGTGCATTGTAAATTTTTGCAGAAAGACAAGTGTCTTGTGAAGGACCTTAGAGATTGAAGTAAAAAATGCTTATGCCTGAAAAAGAGCTACATCTTCCTTCTGCTAAGATTTTAGAATAGTGGCTTGAGTTAATGTAACTAAGAATTGGCTGAATTTGAGGTTTGTTGTTGCTATGGTTATGCTCAGTAAGTTAGAGACTTCACATCTCCCTAACAATAGCTTGGGTTTAGGGTGGGGGCTGATTTTCTAGAGGATATTTTTCCATGAATGCTACACTCTTCAGTCAGAGGTCTTCACCATGGCTTGCACCTAAGAGATGTGTCTCTTGCTATTTCTTAACTTACCAATAGAGGTTGGACACTTCTCTTTTCTTCTGATTGAGCATCCATCTTTGGCAGTCATTGAGTCCCTGGATCTCAGGGATGGTGATTTCCATGCTGGCTCTGTTCCAAACTGGGGTCCCCTCCCCTAAGGGTAAAGGTATCCCCCCATAGCTAGTGCTATCTCCAGCTGCAATGGGTCTTCTCCTGTGCCCCCAAAGGTGATGGTAATTGTTGCCTCACTCATTAAGGCTTTTGTTCCCTAAAGAACAAAATTAATTATCCCTAAAGAGGATAAAGAATATGGGCACTGATGGAGTGTTTTTCTCCTGCAATGTTTGCCTTCCTTTGAGAGTTTCCCAGTCTTTTCTGTGTATACCCAGTAGTGTTTACAAGGAAACAGACATAGGTGTGCCTGGTCTCTCCTGGTTTATGTGCTGCCTAGAGGCTTAATCATCTATCACCAGTGCCTTATCATCTTCCAACAATTTGCCAACTCCCTTAGTGTCTGAATGCTTCTTCTGAAAGTCAACCAGTTCTTGCTTTTCATCTGCTCTGCAGGTACTTGCTTCTCCTTAGATTTGGGGCCTGCTAGTTTCCCCGTGAGCTCAGCATTCTAGTTGATTCATGAAAATCATGAATCTGTTGTTTGTTTCCCCTTTTATCTATTTTTGTTATTGAAGGGATGGGATAGTCATTCTTTCCTTATTCCTACCTCCCTGAGAGGAAAGCAGAAGTCGCTAATATTCTTTCTTTTTAAATATCAAAGAATATTTTACTCTAGAATTAGATTCCATCAAATTGCTATTCAAATATGAGAGCATAAAATAGACAAATGAGATTTCATCAAGCTGAGAGGCTTCAGCGCTGCAAAGGAAACACTAAATGAAGCAAAGAGGCAACTGACAGAATGGGAGAAAATATTTGCAAACTATGAAACTGATAAAAGATTAATATCTAGAATCTATGAAGAGCTTAAGAAATTCAACAACAACAAAACAAACAATCCAGTTAAGAAATGGTCAAAGGATTTGAACATGCATTTTTCAAAAGAGGAATTTTAAATGGCCAACATACACATGAAAAATGCTCAGGATTACTAGCCTTCAGGGAAATGCAAATCAAAACCACATTGAAGTTTCACCTCTCCCCAGTTAGAATGGCTTTCATACAGAAATCAACAAGCATCAAATGCTGGCGAGGATGTGGGGAGAAAAATGCCCTAATCCACTGTTGTTGAGAATGTAAACCAGTACAGTCATTGTGGAAGACAGTATGGAGATACCTCAGATAGCTGAAAATAGATCTACCATATGACCCAGCCATCACACTCCTGGAAATTTACCCAAAGGAAGTGAAATCAGCATATGAAAGAGTTATCTGTACCCTCATGTTTATTGCAGCTCAATTCACAATAGCTAAGATATGGAATTAGCCCAGATGTCCATCAATTGACTACTGTGTATATACACATTATGGAGTACTAGTCATCTATAAAAAAAAGAATGAAATCCAGTCTTTTTGCAACAAAATGGTTGCAACTGAAAACCATTATACTCAGTGAAATAAACCAGTTCCAAAAAGACAAAAATCATGTTTTCCCTGATCTATGGTAACTAACAGAGCAGCAAAATGTAACACAGAGAAGTGAAACTGACATTTTAAGTTTCAATGATTGTTTACAGCCCTTGTTTCTACTATTGAGGAACAATGTTTTTTTTTTCTTCTTCCTGTTTCTTGAACTCTTAACTTAGTGTAAGGTTAATTTTATGAATTTAAAGTAAGCTGAAAGTAGATCATTGTAAAAATTAAGAGAGGGAATAAGAGCGGAAGGAGGAGGAAGTATAGAAACATGGGTGAGAGGGAAGATAGGGTGGAAAGTATCACCATGTTCCTAAATCTGTATATAGGAAATACATGAAATTTGTATACCTTAAAAAAATAAAAAATAAAAAAATGTGAGGGCATAATAATAATAAAAATGTTTTCAGACATCGAAGGCTTTGTCATAAAGAGGTTCCTATTGAAAACAGTTTCAGATGGAATATTATTTATTTATTTATATAACATTATAAAGAATTATTTATTTAAGATGAGGGGAGAGAGAGAGATCACAGATGAGGCACACATACACACACACAGAGTGCTCGCATTGTCTGGTTTATACCCTAAATGTCCATAGTGGTAGAGAGTGGGCCAGGGCAAATCTAGGAGCTGGGAACTCAATCCAGGTCTCCAATATGTATAGCAACTACTTGAATCGTAGCTTGCTGGCTCTCAAGGTCTGCAACAGCAGGAAGCTGGAGGCAGGAGTGGAGCTGGGAGTCAAACTCAGGCACTCTGATGTAGGACATGGGCCTCTTAGCCTGTGTCTGACTACAAGGCTTGTTATGGGCCTATACATCTTCATCTTTATTCTGAGTTCTTGTCCCCACAGATAAGAATTCAAAGGAAAGGCTTAAATGTAGTACACAAGGGAGAGCAGAATTTATTTAAGAGAGAGAGAGAGTGAGAGAATTTATATTCACTCATAAGTATGAGAGTTACCTATGAGAAGACAGAGGGGGAAGAGACCAGAGAAGGACCCATAAGTGTGGTCTTGCTCTTTTGCCAAGAGCAAAAGAAAACCTGCCCCCCCCCCCACATTAACCATCTCTTTTATGAGATGGGGGTTGTGCCCTAACTGAACATACAGACGGGGCAGCATTTAGTATAGGAGGCTTTCTGGGAGTTTTATGTGCCTCCACATGCAGCTTAACATCCATATGATCACCATGGTATCTTCTTCCTGGTTTCAGATGAGACACAGGTGCACCATGGGAAAGTAGGCATTCTGGACTGACAGGTAAGGGTGTGGAGTTAAAATGCAGGCCTACAAGAAATTATGAAAAAAATTCTTCCAGTTTTATTTATTCCTACCTAAATCCCTGCCTAGTTTCCCCATGTCAGGGTTTTAGATAAACTATTTAAATACAAAAAGGATAATCCAGAACATTTTACCAATGTAAAAGAAATAGAGGTAATAAAATACTTAAGTATTTTGTCTTTTTAAACAGATATTTATTAATGGTGACTCAGAATTAAATACCTAGAATAATAAAAGCATGAAAGATATTTAGAAGGAGATTAATGGATGCAGCAGTGCATAAAGAGTTCTATTTAATTAGGGAGAAATAATACCTTTTTAGAGTTAAGAACAAGTGAAAATACAGAAAAATGTAGGATAGTCTAAAAAAGTAAGTTATGTGATAGGCACAGGCTCAAATATATCAATATTACAATAAATGTAAATAGGCTAACTCACCATTTACAATACACATATGGATAGATAGGGATAGGGGGTATTTGGATAATCTAGATATAGGCATGATTGCAGGATTTTTCTCTAGTTCAGATTTTCCTGTAAAGTTGTTTTACTAAAGCTAACGTCTATGAACAGACATACTCCAGGCATAGCATTTCTTTCCTCCAGTGATTTATGGGGGTATTTTATACTTATACCCATCAGACTCAACTCCATTTTTACCAAAATGATTTCAGGGAAGATAGCAAGTTATTTTTTTTTACCTGTTTTTTGTATTTAACTTTTTTTTAAACTTTTATTTAATGAATATAAATTTCCAGTGTACAGCTTATGGATTACAATGGCTTCCCCCTCCCATAACTTCCCTCCCACCCACAACCCTCCCCTCTCCCGCTCCCTCTCCCCTTCCATTCACATCAAGATTCATTTTCAATTCTCTTTATATACAGAAGATCAATTTAGTATAAAGATTTCAACAGTTTGCACCCACATAGAAACACAAAGTGAAACATACTGTTTGAGTACTAGTTATAGCATTAAATCACAATGTACAGCACATTAAGGACAGAGATCCCACATGAGGAGCAAGTGCACAGTGGCTCCTGTTGTTGACCCAACAAATTGACACTCTAGTTTATGGTGCCAGTAACCACCCTAGGCTGTCGTCATGAGTTGCCAAGGCTATGGAAGCCTTCCAAGTTGGCCGACTCTGATCATGTTTAGACAAGGTCATAAAAGACAGAGTAAGGATAGTAACCAATGATCCTAAGAGTGGCATTTACTAGGTTTGAACAATTATACAGCATTAAGTGGGGAAGAGGACCATCAGTACACACAGGTTGGGAGTAGAGCCATTGGTGGTAGAGTAGAGGTTATGATTACGAAGGAATGAGGCCCAAGTGCACTAGACAGGGTCTAGAACAATGGCCAGAGTCATTATTAGAGGAGCTAAGAAAGGTGCTGTCTAAGCTACAATTAAGTTTTCTGATTGAGAGGCAAATAGAACCTGATAGAAGGGGCTTGATAATAATCTGGTGGGCTTTAGGCCTTGTAAGTTAAGAGGCCCAGACCTATCTCTTCACATGGGATATATCCTAAGGGAGGTGTGAACCTCCTAGGGGAAGGCACTCTGTTGACTTTCATTACTTGGCTGGCCTGGGAGGAGAGCTGGCCAGGTAAAGGCAGGTGGCATCTCTAACAAGAAATTTACAGTTCTGCCTGCAGTGTTGCTGACCCTACTTGGCCGTCCCCTCAGCTGCAGTGGTTACTTTGGAAGTTGGGCTGAGTGAAGGGCTTTTCAGCTTAGAGCCAATAAGATCTGTGGCTCTGACCTGGGCATCCTTTGACTCCAGGGCAGGTCCATTTCCAGTGATCCAACTCTTGGCAGAGCTGCCAGGGCTCTTCACAAGCTGACTTCTGCTGAAGCCCAGGCTTACCACATTGCAAGCCACTGCAGTGGACTGGCCTGTTGGGTCTCCTTGAGGGCAGATCACTGTACAGATCAGCCATTAATAGGCCTGCCACCCATTGCTTCTGATGCCTAGCTTTCTTTTCCTCCTGGTTTTTGTTAAAGCAGACCAGAGGATGCAAGTCAAGGGAGTGCCCGTAGCCCATCTCTAATCTTCGGTGGCCTGAACTACAAGTCTATAGTCACAGGCATGTTCTGTAGTAGTTTTTCTAAGGTAGACAATGCCCATGTGGAAAATTATATTCTCACTTAAAAACTTTCTTTCCCTTTGGTATGAAAGGGAGGTTTTTTCTACTTACTGTATACTTCACTAATGGCGAAGTAAATCTAGCTATGAGATTATTATTTAAGCTCTTATTTTGGCTATGCTATTACAGAAAAATGTTAGCCATCTCTTTTATAAGGTCTAAAGATTAAATTGTGCGTCCTACAGATTCCGTTATTCTCTCTTCTGCTTCGCCCATTCTGTTTTTAAGGCTCTCTAATGTGTTTATCATTTGATCTATTGAATTCTTTATTTCATTATGATTTCTCGTCACTATCACAGTTTCTTGTTCTACTAGTTGTTTCATTTCATTTTGATTCCTCCTTAATATTTCATTTTCACGAGAGAGATTTTCTATCTTGTCCATTAAGGATTTCTGTAGTTCAAGAATTTGTTTTTGAGAACTTCTTAATGTTCTTATCAATTTTTTGAGATCCACTTCTTGCATTTCTTCTATCTCATCATCTTCATAATCTTGAATTGGGGTGTCTTTTTCATTTGGGGGCATTATAGTGTCTTCCTTGTTCTTGTTACCTCGGTTTTTGCATTTGTTGTTTGGCATGTTAGAGATATTTGGTTTCTTCACTGTGGTGTTTTTTCTTGTTACACTATGGCTCTAGATTAAGTGGACTGTCTGCTTTCGATGGAGCCTTAGAGGCTTGAGATGAGTGTGGCCTGAGAGCTGTGTTTGGTTCCTCAGGGTTGAGGGTATGTCAAAGTTGACACTCCCAGGTTAGGCATGGTAAATCTCTCTCTCTCTCTTTCTTTCTTTCTTTCTTTCTTTCTTTCTTTCTTTCTTTCTTTCTTTCTTTCTTTCTTTCTTTCTTTCTTTCTTTCTTTCGATTCAAAAGGGAAGTTATTCCACACAGCTGAACATAATTGGAGGTAGTTAGCAGGCGAATGATATACCCACAGGAGCCAGAGATCGGAAGCTCTTTCCCAAGGACCACACAGGGAATCTCTGCTGCCCTCAGTGCGGGCTCCAATTCTCCTGCAGTCTCTCACTAGGTTGCCAATATAGATCCTAATCTCCTGTTATTTCTCCCCCCCAGAGTCAGGTTTTTCTGCTAGGCTCAGGGCCGGTGCAGACCTGAGGTTGCCCTGCTTATGACGTATGTCCAAAATGGCGCCTGCTCTTTGTCTTGCTTGCCTTTGAGGGGTGAGCGGAGAGATAGAAAATCGTGTCCATATCAGTCACTTTTTTTTTTCCTCTCTCTCTTCTAGTTAGCCTGGTGAACTTTTCCCCACGGAGTTTCAAGCCTCGTTTCCTCTAGTCTCCTCTTTCCGCTTGCCCGCTGGTGTCTCGGGCTTATTGAGGTTCGGCTCACCTCGCGTTCCAGCGCTGGTGTGTTGATTCTGACGCTGGTGTCCCGAACTTGGGCTCTCACGCTCTCCACGCAGGTCCACTGTGAATCACTAGTTCTGGAAGAGTTTCCTCTGCTATTTCTTCCCCTACTCTTCCTTGACCCTGCAGTATCTCCACTTTTATGAAACTGTGTCTTCCTGGACTATCAGTGTGCTCCCTTCCTATTCCACCATCTTGCCGCTCCGATATCAAGTTATTTTTAAAATACAATTGGTGAGAGCATGTATAGAAATTTTTCAGATCTTGACAAGTGTTGGTGAGGAGAGTGTTCATTCCGGATGTTGCTGGAGGCGTCTCAGAGTTGTACTTAGCTGAGCAATTCTTCGCTGTTGTGCACTTGTGCTGAGTGGCTTTCTATGGCACCTTTCCCATTTAGCTTGGTGTTGGAAGACAGGTCCCAAGAAAGTTGACAAAATGTTGAAGGAAATCATGGCAAGGAAGTGAGACTCCAAGAAAGTTGAGAAAATGTTGAAGAAAATTGTGGAAAAGGAAGCAAAATGAATAAGAACACTGATCGAATGGAGATGATATTACTGTGAATGAGGAAGCTGTGGTTAACAATCAGGTTTGCTGTTGGTGATTGATAAGGGATATTCAAAAAATGTTATAACCTATGAAGTTTGCTATTCACCTCCAGACATTTTATTGTGTATATTTATATTTTAGGAAAGAGATTTGGGGTTTTTACATATAAAACTTCCTCACAAAGTTCATAAAAATATATCATGATGAAACTATGACAAAATGTTTGCACTAAAATAAGTTTATGTTTTAATTCATTTTTTTCAGTAACTTTTTGAGGTGCCCTTATAAAGTACCTTAAGGGAAAAATAAAGTGTTAGTTACTGGGAGGCTCCTGGGTGTTGATGCCTGGTTGTCAGGGATGGATTGTTAATCTTAAGTGGAAGTTGCCTGTATATGAAGTAACACATGGAGATTGGTAAGATGTTTCTAGAGTAGGGAAGGGCCACCAAATAGTAAAACTACGTTCAATTCACTAAGTAAACATATACGCACCCTTGCTGGAGCTACAGGACAAAACAGATATATCTACATTTGTTGTGGGAGATTTCTACATACCAAAAAGCAGCATGTGTAGAAGAGATTTTAACAACAGAAGTAATGAGTCCTGAATGTGAGGCCATACATCCCAAAGGGTTATTCTGCCTACTGTCAAATCTTCTAAGGTATGGGGATTTTAACTTCTCCTTGTTTGATTGGGTCAGTCCTCCTTGTTTTTGCCTCAGTCCTTCTTATAGTTTCCATGTGGTGGTTTTAATTCTACCCCATTGGGTCATCTGCAGAAAAAGACTAGGGGCCAGCTTTGTGGCATAGTAGATAAAGCCAATGTCGTGTCCGAGATGCTGCACTTCCAATCCAGCTCCCTGCTAATGGCCTGGGATAAGCGGTGAAAGATGGCCCAAGTGTTTGGGTTCCTGGTACCCACATGGGAGGCCTGAATGAAGCCCCTGGCTCCTGTCTTCTGCCTAATCCAGCCTGGTTATTGTGGCTATCTAGGGGGTGAACCAGTAAATGGAAGATCTCTCTCGTTGTCTCTCTCTCTCTCTCTCTCTCTGTACTCTGATTTTCAAAATAAATAAGTAAATCTTTAAAAAATATATAAAAGACTATTACCATGTCTGAGGAGTAGAGCAATTTTTTGAGTTATTTTTGTGTACAGCAGGAAGTGAGAATCTAAGTTAAGTTCATTATTTTGCTTATCCAGTTGCCCCAGCCCCGTTTGTTGAACAGTCAGTGCTTTCCCCAGTGAAATGCTCTGGTACCTTTATGAAATCAATTGGCAACACAATAAGGGTTCATTTTGAATTCTTCAATTCTGTTCCATTCATCTATATTTTTATTCATACACTACTTTTATACATGTAGATTTATAATTATGCTTTGAAGTTTGGAAGCATAAGTACTTCAAATATATCGCTTTTAAAAAAACACCGTTTTGGGTTTTGCATTTCCACATAAATTTTACAATCTACTTTTCAATTTCTGAGAAAGTAATGCTATGGATTTGGGGTGGTTTGTAACATGGCAATAGAGAGTTGGAACAAGGCCATTTGCTTTCAGTCATTTTATGTACTAATGTCTTAGCCTTCTAAGTGCCTTCCAAACCACATGTCCCTTATCTCATGTGGTGGATTTCTATTTTCTTTCTTTTTTGACCTGTGTGAAGCACTTCAGCTTTTTATCTATTATATTTTACATAACTAAGTTTTGCTGGAAATTTCAGCCAACTGGTCGCCTGTTCCATCACCCAGCATGTCTCCTGTGTCTCTCAGCAGTGAGTGATTTTCAAATCCAATAACTGCACTTTTGTGGACCTTAATGCAAGCTCTGAATGAAAACTGTGGAGCAGACCAGGTGAGATGGGCCCTGTGGTGAAAAGAATCCAGGTGTCTCCAGGTGAAACCTGGGCAGGGGCAGAGTTTGATGCTCTGAATGAAAACTTTGGAAATCCTGGGCCACCACTGAGAAACACCAGGGAGAGTGAAATTTCACCTGTGGGGTGAAACAGGTTCTCTGAAGAACTTTTGTCTTTGCAATTGTAGAGATCACTCTTGCTTTTGAAGAACTCAGGGACAAGCTCCTTGAGTTTTGCCTCATGGAGGATGACTTGGTGCAAAGCTTCCAGGCAGAGGGACACGCCATGGGCTCTGTAGGCAGAGGGACTGTGTCTTTCTTAGAGATGCGAGGGACAGAGGGGACGCAGAAAGCGCTTCCTCCGCTGATGCTGGGAGGGAGAGGCCGAGATCATAGTACATCCACAGCACTAGAACAGATGCCCCAGGGGACTCAGGCAGTCCTTTTGTAGTTGAAGTTATATTAAGGAGGAAAGAGAGTCGAGAGAGAAAAATTGACCCACTAAGAAAGGCGAGTATGAAGTGAGCACTGACTCCCTACTGCCTGGGAGACTGAGTGCGCTTGGTAAAGAAGCTCCCAGCCCGTAAAACAAAGCAATGCAGACCATCGGGAAACAGGGAAGACCTTGTGGAGGAGGAGCTCACAGTAATGAGGCAATACACAGGAAAGTGAGACATCTCGGCGCCTCTCACCCCTCTCCACTGAGGTGTCTCTCAGCTGCCAGTGTATCCCACAAGGTCTGCATCTCCTGGGGGAAGGAGGCGTGTTGAGTTCAATTCATAGGGGTGCCACTAACACGTGCAGGGAACTGCGGTTAACTGATGATAAGGATGTGAGGGGGCAGCAGAGAGTTTTCTTAATCATGGTGTGATCTTTGCGACGTAGAGTTGGGGAGAGACAGAGAAGTGTCCTCTATTTGCTGGTTCACTCCCCTAATGGCAGCAACGACTGGAGCCGGGCCAGGCTGAAGCCAGGAGCCAGGAGATTCTTCTGGGTGTCCCACATGGATGCAGGGACCCAAGTATCTGGGCCATTTTCCACTGTTTTCCTAAGCCACAACAGAGAGCTGGTTTGGAAGAGGAGCAACCGGGACTTGAACCAGCACCCATATGGGATGCTGGCACCATAGGCAGAGGCTCTGCTTACTATGCTACAGAGCCGACCCCTGTGGTATAGTCTTAAGGCAAGACCCTTCAGTATCCTCACCTGCAAGAGGGGAGATGCAGTGGCTAGCTGATCAGTTTACTCCTACCCCTCCTTTGAAGAGCCAACCCTTCTCCATTCCTTATGCTTTAGATGGGGCTGACAACCAGAGAACCCCACCTTGCTGAGTACAGGGATAAATTCATAGGGAACACAAGCCAGGCCAACTTAAGATAGACAGTCAAAGGCTGAAGGGACGGGGGCAGAGGTGGCCAGAGTTGAGCCATCCAGGGGCTATACCACAGAAATGCCAGGATTCCTTCTGGTGCTGCCTCCCACACTTCCCAAGGCTTGGATATTGAGGCCTTCCATCGATGGAGTGAGGCATGCCAGAATTTTTCCTAGAGATAGTTTTTTTTTTTTCTCCAGCTGAAATTAACCAGTGTCCATTTGATTGTTTTTAACAGAAGCCTTCTTGGTATCAAGGAAGGGGACATCCTACTGTCGGCAGGAGAAGGCTGCAGGCTGGAGGACAGAGCCACTCTGGTCGTCACTGCCAAAGTGGGGCAGGACTCGCTCCCGGCCTGAGGGGGCGTCCCTCCAGGTCTCAGTCCCCTTGCAGGTGCCTCAGGGGACACCAGAGCCACGTGCTGCTGCATTGCTCCCGCCCTTGGTTTCCTCCTTCATGGATCCAGCTCCCCTGCTGTCTTCAGGGATATTTCTATAGTAAATTGCGTGTTTTGAACTACTTTGATGATTTTGGAAAAACGATTAAGAATTAATCCAACATAGTATGAAAATCTGGGCCTAGCCCCTTCCGCCAGCCCGAGGGATCTCAAAATATCTGACAGCAATCCGTGGGAGAACAGGGCTTTTTGAATTTCTTATTCTGCCACTCTTCCCTGTTGATTTTGCCAATCTGGTCTAGAAAGGGAGGAAAACACACATAGACAAAAACCCTGTGCAACTAATTAGTTATTTTGCCAGTTTGGGAGGGAAGTGGGAAAAAATAAAACCCTTAAAACCAAATAACAATAATTTTTAAAGGAGCCCAATTTCCATAAAGCAAATATGTTGGACCTAGGAGAAGGAGGCAGCAGGCTCTTGAGAATGCTAAACCCTCTCCACATTTGCATATATATTTTTAATAGGGGTTGATGACAACAAATACTGCAACACAAATAATTAAAATATTTCAATTGCATTTCTTTGAGGCTTTAGTTTTTTAAAAAATAAATATATAGGACAAAATTGGTGCTACTCAGTGTGAAAGATTCTGGCAACACCAGTTGTTTTTCTTGAGCCACATGGGAAGGGAAGGTTGCAGGTCTCTTTGAATGACAGGCATGGGAGGGGCACTGGCTGGGAGCTGGAGCCTGTGTGGAGGAGAAAGATAGTGCACTCATTACCCACTTGCCTGCCCACTCACTAGCACAGTGCATGAAACACAGTGGACAGTTCACCTGCCCTTTTGACCGGGGACCCCTCAGCCAGTGCACTGGCCCTGGCAGAGTTGGAGAATTTTTTGCTGCCAAGGACCATTTAGATATTTATAAATCATTCATGGGACATACAAAATTATCAACTTAAAAATGAGCCTGCTGCAGATTTATTGAGTTTTGAGTCCTGCCTGCTGTTGCCTTGGCAGGGCCAGGCCAGATAATTTCACGGGCCTTATATGGCCCACGGACTGGATGTACACCTTCCCTGTGGCACATTTCACAGATCACAGGATGCTGGAGATGGAAGGCCCAGAGGATGCAATGGGTCCTACCGGCTGGAAAGCAAAGGAGCTGTAAAATACCTGTTCTCTGTAGGGTGTCTGGTCTGATCCCTTAAAACAGGCTGGCAGGGAGCCTCAGTGGTGGGAAGACTCCTCCGGGAGCATTTTGCTGTGGCTGGCTGTTGAGTTATCAGCAAGGAGTCCCCATGAGTGGGGTGCTCCCCCTTGGGTTTTGATGCTGCAGAGTCATCCAGAGCCACCTGCTGGGTCTCCGGCCTCTCAACTCTTAGTTGAGGTCAAGTCATGGCCCCAAATTACTGGAAGTGACTTTTGGTATTATTGTAATTTTATCTCACTGGAGGCCTAGAGGGTCTTACAAATCACCTAAGCTGATGAACCTGTTAGGGCCACAATTTCATAGGCAGGCTTTGGAAAACTGTGGTTTTAGAGGTGACTTTGAAGTAGCTACAAAATCATAGGCAAATAAAGCCAAGGCCAGCTGAGGTCCCAGCTGCTGGGCTTCTCCGTACATGCCAGCGAGGTCATTTGGTCTCCATTTGCAGGCTTGGGTGAGGCCCAATCCTGATCTAGGTGGGAGAGAGGCTCAAGCTTCACGGGTCTGATGCTTGAGGTCCTACCTGGAGCCACCTTGGATAATTTGTCTAGATCCATGCATTACTGCCATTTCTAGGGGTAAGGGCTTTCCCTGCTCTGGTGGCTTTTTCTCCTGCCTTTGTCTGTTTTTCTCTCTCCCCCTCATAGGGTCAGTTGAGACCTGAGTTAGAGCCCTGACCCGGCAACATGCTCTCGGAGTCTCAGTCTCCTCTTTTCTAAAGTGAGGTTCTTAATGTAATGATGTCGCTTTATAGAGTTCCTGTTATTATTGCCATTTCAGGGCTGGTTGACAGAGTTAAGGGTCTAGAATAGTCATAAAGGAAGTGCTCCGTGGACTGTGGAAGTGATTCTTGTTTATCCCTCCTCTGGCTTGTTTTAGGAAACTGGCTCCTCTTCTTGCTGCTGTTCTCCTTGGAGCTGGCACCCTGTCCTGGTCCCCAGCCTGGCCACTGGGCCTTGGTCTGATGGAGAAACTCCCTGGTGCCCATTGCTGTTCCTTCCCCAGATTCCCTGCATCACCAGCTCTGATTTCCTCAACACAGGCTCCACTCAGCTCCCAAATATTTCTGCTCTTGGTCTGAAGTCCTGTCTTATGATTCCAGCCTGAACTTGAGCTGGCAATGCCATTCCCCTGGGACACCTCCTAGGTGCCAGCTCCTTCCCAGGCTGCAGACTCCAGGGCCTGCCAATACTAAGCTTGAGGTGGGCTGCTTTGGCTCATCAAGACCCCCAAGGGAAGAGACTAGATATCTCTGAAGCCCAAATCTAATTTAGTGACATTTACTATCATGCATGTCTACCCTTCTGCCTGCCTAGCCTGCCTCCCAGCCACCCTCCCAAGGCTAAAAAAGGAGCAATATCTGCCTCCAACCCCCGGCTCAGGACAGCCATCCAACTAAACAAAAAAAGACTCTGAAGATTGGGTGTGGTAGGAATAGAAAGGTGTGGGGTCACGGAGGACCGGTGTCTGGTTCCCTGGCAGTGTGAGCATGAACATTCATAAGGCAGGGCAGAGAGAAAGGGAGGAGCAGGGGTGGGGCAGGAAGAGGGTGGAGAAAGGGAAGAGAAGGAGAACGAAGTGAGAGAGGCAGAGGAGGGAGAGGGAGGGATTAAGAGAAGGAATGAGAGAAGCAAAGACTGTGCTCAAATTCTTTCCGTTTATTCTTTTATTTGCAAATCCAGGACAAGTTGCTGAGTCTCACTTCCCTCCCTTCACAAATGCAGTTTTCGTATTTATGTAGAGTTGACGCTGCGGCATTTTCCATTTGTTCCTCTGCTCCATATGTACTTTGTGTTCTGGTTGTTTTCATACCGGTGTATTTTATCTTCCCAAGGAGGTCTCCAACAGAAGCCTTTGTAGCAAATGAATTGTTCACAAGTGCTTGGCAAACACATGTCGAAATTCCCAGTCTCCACCTGCCCCCAGCTTTGTGCTCTAACCCTGGGCTCCTCTTGCTTACTATGGTGCTAACCATTCCCCCCAACTTTCTCCCTTGGCCCCTGTACCCCAGTGACCTCATTTCCATTGTTTCTGAATTTCATTCCTACCATCTTTGCTTCTAATGGTTTTATTCCAGCTTTCACCACTTGCCTACCTGGATTAGTGCGATTGTCTCTTTACGGTTCTCTCTTCAGCTACTCATCTACCTGCTGCCTGCTTAATCCTCCTGAAAACACGTTTATGGTGGGATCCTCCATGTAGAAATAGTCCTTTGTTGCTTAGCACATCGATTCAGCCCCCACGGCTGGTCTTTCCAGAGTCAGTGGTGTTGTGTCTCCATTTCTCCCACAGCTTGGCCAGCTTCTCAGCCTGGATGGGGCTCATTGTCCCCCAGTGCACAGGGTTGTAAAGCACATGACTTATGCTGCCTCCCTTGGGAGGGCACCTGTTGCTGTCCATCACTTACCCACATTCATGGCTCAGCTTCTCTCATCAAGAAGCCCAGTACTGGGGTGGGTGCTTAGCTGGCAGTTAAGACACCAATGGAGACACCTACTTGCCAAATCAAAGTGTCTGAGTTCCATGCCCGGTCCTGGCTCCTGACTCCAGCTTCTCACTGGTGCAGACCTTGGGAGGCAGCAGATGTTGGCTTGAAGGATTCGGTTCCTGCCATTCAGCTGAGAGACCTGGGCTACACTCCTAATTCCTGGCTTTGGCCTTGGCCCAGCCCTGGCTCTTTTGGGCATTTGGGCCATGAACTGGTCGATGGGAACTCTGTCTATATGCCTCACAAATAAATAAATAAATACATAAGCATTTTAAAACTGATAAACATATTTAAAGAAAAATAAGCCCAGTGCTGTGATCTGACTGTGTAAGTGCCTCTAATTCATATGTTGATGTGGTAGGAGGTGGGACTTGTTGTAAGTAATTAGGTTATGAGGCTGGAGGCCTCTGAATGGGATTAGTGACCACTGAGAGAAGTTCTAGAAAGCTGCCTCCCCATCCGCCATGAGTGAGAAGGTGCCATCTATGGACCAGGACCGAGCGCTCGCCAGACGCCAACTCTGCTGGTACATTGACCCTGGACTTGCAGTCTCCAGCACTCTGAGTAATAAAGGTCTGTTGTTTATATAGTCTTTAGCTTATAGCATTTTGTTATAGCAGCCAGAATGGACCAAGACAGCTCATCCACTGCTCAGGTCATAGGATCCTCTGATCTATATGGCGGGTTGGGATTTGGTGGTACTTTCTTGCCCATGGATGCTCAGTGATTTTAAGTCCATCCTGTCGTTCCAACACAGATCTATGGTTTTTGTGAGCAGGGACCAAGCCATGTCCTATGGCAGCCTTTCTACCGTCACCCCACGGTGGGTGACATGTTGGGTGCTGGGGAAAGAGGTGAACGAGCAACCACAGACATTGTTCATCCAGCGTCTTGACCTCGACCCCAGTGACCCTTAAGGTCATAGTCTGCTCCACCCTTTAGCAGTGGATTCTGTCCTATCTTTCAGACTTGTTTTCTTCCTCCATAAGTGGGGGTACGCATGCATCTTACGAAGACTGAGTCAATCCTCTGTATTGTGCTGCTAGTAACACAGAACCTGAGCGCCTTTGTCTGTTGCTGGTGGTAACAACTATGTTCATAGGTGGCTTGCAGGCTTAAATATCCCCTACTTACTGCTACAGAGGATCACTGGGTAAAGAAGAGGGACCCAGAAAAATCACGTTTCCGTCTTCCAGATTTATCTAGAATGAGGACGCAGACCTCCATGGGCCTTAGTCCTTGGGTGACCACACGGAGCAAGAAGCCTGCCCTGGGCCTCATGTCTTCCCACTGAGGCAGCAGACCAGCCATGGGCAGAGCTTCGGGCTTCCTGATGGCTTTGCTTGCCGCTTGGTCACCAGGCCAGTGCTGAGTTCACGCTAAGTCCTGTCACCATCACTGGCTAGGTTGACTAGCGAGAGGCTTGCTGCTGTGGCAGTGTGATGAGCTAGTGCAGATGTCATTGGAGTGAGGTGCTTGTAGCAGGTGGGGCTTTCTCTGTCTGTGCTGCCTCACCATCGCCATCTGTTTTTCCCCTCCCTGCTGTTGCCTCCTCCTGCCTGCCACTCTCTTTCAGCTCCATCTCAGGGCCTCCACCAGGCAAGGGCACCGTTCTCAGGTCCCTGAGGGGGAAGGAGGGGACCACCAGGGGTATGTGGACATGAGTGTGTGGAAGGAGGGGTAAGAGTGCTTGGGAATGTGGAAACAGGTCAGTGAGTGAGTGAGGAGATGGGAGGGAGAGGAAATGGGGCAGAGAGGGTGAGAAAGTCAGGAGGAGACAGGAGAGGCAACCAAAAGAGATGGGATAGAGGGCCAGGGTGGGAAGGGCATGGGTGGAGAAAGTCAGTGTGTGAGTGTGACACAGACCTGGTTCTGGGCAGCACCTACAAGATGGACCTTGGCTGGAGGCCCCAGGACCTGCTGATGCTCCTCTCCTTTGGAGCTGGGTGGATGGGTGGGCAGCACTTCCTTGATCTCCCCATGATGCCCTGCAGGAACCCGGGGACCCCCCCCAGTAGACATTTCTAAAGCTGGACTGGAGCCTGGTGCTGTGAAACTGAGCGCTTTCGAGCTGCCTCTCTCCCTCAGAGCTTCCTCAGTGGAGCTCTGGTGCTAGGAAACTTGCTCTGATCCCAAGGAGGGTGGTGATGGAAAAATGCAACTGTACTCCTGGGAGCTGGGGCTGCATCTTATGTGGCCCTCAGGGTTTGGAGCAGAGAGATGCGCTGGGATATGTCTGTGTCCCTGGGAAGGGTTGAAGTGGAGAAATTAAAATCACCAGGAAGGAAGTGGTGTCCCAAGGGTGACATGGTGGCACTAGCTCCTGGGGCCCAGGCTGCCAGACTCGGGGCTGAAAAGCTACCTCTAGCCACCAGCGTGTCTGATGCCCCGGCTGGTCCTCCCCTCTGGAGCCTTCAATAGTTACCTGGACTCACCAGGAGGCTTGCCTGTACCCCTCACTGTCAGTTCTGGAGACATTTGAATAATGAATTCTGTTTAAGACTGAAAACCTCGAAGTTCCATCTGTAACAAGACTCGAAATAATTACAGCTGATGATTGCCTGGTACACTCAGCCAGAAAAAACAGAACAGCTTTTGGCCGCCAGCAATTACAAGCAGCACCGGCTTCAGCACAGACAGAACTTTTAAATGAATACATGAATACATTGCAGAGGATCAGAGGCGAGGGCGGCTGCTAGAGCTGGGGCTCGGGTGGGAATGTCGGGGAGAGAGAGATCGAACTCTCCTCCAACTCTTTGCCCGTTCTAATTTACAACAGCGAACTAGCAGGACGTGGAAAGGGCATCGTGGGGCCACTCTTTCAGGGTTTTCTCCAGTCTGAGTTCTCACCCAAGGAGACAGCGGGATGCCGGAGCTTGCTGGCCACGGGTGGGGTTTGGAGTTACAGAACCACTTCTCATGTGGTTCAGGGAGAAAAGTGGAAGCTCAGCACGTGGTGCTTCACTACCCTGAACTTTTCTCGTCTGTGAACATCTCTGGGTGTTCTCAGCGGACTCAAACAGGATCACGTCTCTGCAACGTCTGGCAGTGCTACCTGGAATAGCGGAAGTTGTCAGCGAGTGGGGGCTGTTACATTTACCAGTCCTCCTTGCATCCCCAAAGGGCCCTGCCTTCCTTTCTCTGTTTTTCTTTTTTTTCTCATTTTTTTCAATTCTTCACCTTGGCTGGATCCACCTGACCTCACTGACTGATTTAGAAGAAGTGGAGTCCTCAACACCCTTTACTATATTGGCCAGCACGTTCTACACAGAGAGAGCACCGATGTAGAGATAGACCTAGAAATATGAGAGGGGCCTTATTAAGGGAATTGGTTCCTTTGATCATGGAGACTGAGAAGTCCTAGGACAGGCCATCTGCTGGCCAGGGTGCCTGCGATGCTGGTGGCTCAGTCCACATCTGACAGTCTCAGAACCAGGGAAGCTGATGATACAGCTCTCAGTGGGGGGTCAAGTACCCCAGAGCCGGGAGGCTGCTAGTCTAAGGCCTGGAGTCCATAGACAAGTGGGCCTGGTGTTCAAGGCCTGAGAAGAGACCCATTCACTTTCTGTATTTGTTCTACCTCCTGTGAGTAGATGATACAACCAATAGTGAAGGCAGAGCTTCCTCACCCGGTCTGCTCAGGCTCCCTTGCTAATCTTCTCTGGGAACTCACATAACACACCCAAAATAATACCTTACCAGTTTCTGAATAGTCCTTAGTCCATTCAGGCTGACACCTAAAATTAGCTGGTATGTCTAGCATTTGGTTAGGGTCTCTGCAGGTGAAGCTGCAGGAACTTCTAGAGTGGAAAGACCAGGGCAAATGCATTCTTACCTGCTCCCTCCTTGAATGCCTCATTTGGTGCAGGTTCCCTGTGTTTTCCTGCCTGATTCACACACTTGCTAATACCAACCAGGATTAGGAATGGAAACTGGAAACTCCTGGGATTTTAAAAGCTACTGCATGAGCTATCAAAGTCCTGGTAACTGATCATTGCAGTGGAGATTTCCAACCTGATTTGAAGACTCTATCATTTCAGTTCACTGCAGCTCCTCTCCAGCCTCTGACTCAACCCTCCCACTCCCATCTGTGAGTTCAGGCAGGTTTGAAGGGCTGCTTCCTGTCCCTGTATACTCGAGCCATCTGAGTGGGAGTTTGCAGACCAGCCTCTGTGCACACTCTCTGAGTGCTCCAGGGAATTATCCCAGAAAAACCAGCAAAGCTGTCTGCCCTCGGCAAAGCAGGGTACCTGATGCTGCCCTCTCTCTCACTTACATGCATCCACATGGGGCTATGATATGCCCCCTTTTATCTCAAACAAGAGGGCCCTGGGTTGTATGTGATCTTCTTGTTGTCACCCAAGTGTCCAGGGTTGAGATGTCAGAGAATCTCTTGGGTCTGGTCTATTATTTTGACTTGGCTCACCCAGAGGTTTCAGTGGTTCAGGAGCTCCGGTGCTTCTGGCCCCTTCTCTGACTGTCTTGGAGCAGTCTCACGGCTCCTAGGTCATGCCCCTAGTAATGCAAGGGTAGGAGACATGGAAGAGGAAATGGATGCCAGAGAAAGTAGATGTTGTAATTTAAAATGAAGCATATGGAGATGATGTACACTAGTAAGATAAACAGTGGCTCAGGACTGAGTCTCTGGGCTGGAGGTGATTGTCTTGACCTTGAGCAAGTCTCATATTCTTCATAGAGGTTGGATCTTGTGAGTCCAAGTGCCTGAAAATGATGATCCAAAGGGAATGCACAACCAATGCACAGGCCTCTGATTTAATCATCCAGGTTTCCTCGCCTCTCCCACCTTCACCCTAAGGACATAGGGACTTTACTTGGTGCTTTTGGGAAAAGAGCTGGAGAGGGGGGTGTCTTAGCGCATTGTGCACAGCTATAATAGAATGCCACAGGTTGGACAATTTATAACAGAAATGTATTTGCTCAGGGTTCTGGAGTCCAGAAAGATGGAGAGGTCACATCTTGCTGAGTCTTTCCATGGTGGAGGCATCCCGTGGTTGAGAGAGTGTTGGAGAGAGAAGGGGACTGAACTCACCCTGTTAGAAGAAACCCACTCCCACCACCAAGGCATTAATCCATTCATGAGGGCAGAGCCCTTATGACCTAAAAGCCTCTTAAATCACCACCTTTCAACCTGGCTACATCAGAGACTAAGCTTCCAGTATATGAATTGAGAGTGCCAAGAGGAGAATGCTACGATGTGAGTGTGTCTCCTAAAATCCATATGTTGGAAACAATCTCTGGTTCAAGAGTGCAGATGGGTGGGAGCTTGACCAGATGAGTAGGCCGTGAAGGCTCTGTTCTCCTAAAAGGACTAATGCTGGTATGACAGGAATGGGTTCCTTGTAGAAGAATAAGATTGGTCTCCTTTCTCTCTCCCTCCCCCCCCCCGCTTCTGTCCCCACCCCCTCTGTCAGAGGTATTAAGTTTCTGTTCATTGTAAATCCTGATATCCATATTCTGTTACAGCAGCACAGATAGACTAAGATACCTTCTCCCTAGGGTAGCCTTGGGGCTCATGACACATCCTTGTGATCATTTGGGTTCCTGCTAGAACCCCATGTCCTCTGTAAAGCTTTTGCACAGCTTGAGTCAAGGCCAGTCTTGAGTTCTATGAAATGCTGTGTAAGAGGACAGGTATTGGCCTGAATGCCAAATGCCCTGCTTAGCCTAGTGTGAATTTGTAAGTGAAAAGCTATCATATGACTTTGGGGTACCAAACAATTTGTTTAATATTGCTGAGCCTGATTTCTGATTTTGAAGAAGTTTTCCTGTTGAAAAGACAACAGCCAAATATCATTAGTATTTATCTCCTTAAAATTTACTGCCTTGTATCATTTATCTCTAGCAATATGTCTATAAACATACTCTTTAACTGAATGTGGAGTTCTTTGAGGTTGGAGCTGAGCTACAGGTATAGTCCACATCATTTACTGGGTATTAACTCTTTAGTGAACTGTTTCTGGGCTACAGAAATGAATCACACATGACTTTTATACTCTAGGATCTTAGGGGGGATATATAGATAAATAGATAGATGATAGATAGAAGATAGATAGATATTCTGAGAGACTCCTAAATAAGAAAAAAATTGGCGGCTTCACTTTCTTGTTCCTATGACAGTATCTTCCATATGGCATATGAATTTCTAAGTAAATACTTATAAATTGACTGGTAAATAAGCCTAATTCCCTCATGGCATCAAGTAATGTTATGAGTTTTAAGTAGAACTAAGTAATTAGTAGGTGATTTTTGGTTAAATCTGAACACATGGTTTCATATTAGCTCCTTCCTCAAAACTTTCTAAAATGGCAGTAGAGGATGAAAAACAAAAAAGAAATACAGGTAAATTCCCAAAGAGATTCAGAAAAGAGATAAAAGTATATGAGAAATGACCATAAATATTTAGAGCTGGAAAGCAGATGAAATGTAACAGTTGTAAAATAGACAAGTTAGAACTTCAGTGCATGCTCATGAGTGGGTGTGTACAAGATGAAATCTGCACTTGTATCCCCAGTGATTGCTAAAAAACCCTTGAACCCCTCTTGCCTCCCCTGACCTGTGTGGCTAGCTGTGTGACTGCTCTATCCTACCTAGCAGAAATGGGGCAGTGTTCACAGAGGGGGAAAGGTGAGGCATTGTTCTGAAAATAAAGACAGAAAGTATGCTTACTAAAATAAACATTGAGCACCCCTGCCTCTTTCTCCTATCCTACTCCCCAAACTAGGCAACCCATCCTCTGACACAGGAGATTGGACGATTCTTCTCGCATCCTCTGGTCTGCTTTAACACAAACCAGGAGGAAAAGAAAGCTAGGCATCAGAAGCAATGGGTGGCAGGCCTATTAATTGCTGATCTGTACAGTGATCTGCCCTCAAGGAGACCCAACAGGCCAGTCCACTGCAGTGGCTTTCAATGTGGTAAGCCTGGGCTTCAGCAGAAGTCAGCTTGTGAAGAGCCCTGGCAGCTCTGCCAAGAGTTGGATCACTGGAAATGGACCTGCCCTGGAGTCGAAGGATGCCCAGGTCAGAGCCACAGATCTTATTGGCTCTCAGCTGAAAAGCCCTTCACTCAGCCCAACTTCCAAAGTGACCACTGCAGCTGAGGGTATGGTCAAGTAGGGTCAGCAACATTGCAGGCAGAACTGTAAATTTCTTGTTAGAGATGCCACCTGCCTTTACCTGGCCAGCTCTCCTCCCAGGCCAGCCAAGTAATGAAAGTCAACAGAGTGCCTTCCCCTAGGAGGTTCACACCTCCCTTAGGATATACCCCATGTGAAGAGATAGATAGGTCTGGGCCTCTTCACTTACAAGGCCTAAAGCCCAACAGATTATTATCAAGTCCCTTCTATCAGGTTCTATTTGCCTCTCAATCAGAAAACTTAATTGTAGCTTAGACAGCACCTTTCTTAGCACATCTAATAATGACTCTGTCCTTTGTTCTAGACCCTGTCTAGTGCACTTGGGCCTCATTCCTTTGTAATCATAACCTCTACTCTACCACCAATGGCTCTACTCCCAACCTGTGTGTACTGATGGTCCTCTTCCCCACTTAATGCTGTATAATTGTTCAAACCTGGTAAATGCCACTCTTAGGATCATTGGTTACTATCCTCACTCTGTCTTTTATGACCTTGTCTAAATATGATCAGAGTCGGCAAACTTGGAAGGCTTCCATAGCCTTGGCAACTCATGACGACAGCCTAGGGTGGTTACTGGCACCATAAACTAGAGTGTCAATTTGTTGGGTCAACAACAGGAGTCACTGTGCACTTGCTCCTCATGTGGGATCTCTGTCCTTAATGTGCTGTACATTGTGATTTAATGCTATAACTAGTACTCAAACAGTATGTTTCACTTTGTGTTTCTATGTGGGTGCAAACTGTTGAAATCTTTATACTAAATTGATCTTCTGTATATAAAGAGAATTGAAAATGAATCTTGATGTGAATGGAAGGGGAGAGGGAGCGGGAGAGGGGAAGGTTGTGGGTGGGAGGGAAGTTATGGGAGGGGGAAGCCATTGTAATCCATAAGCTGTACACTGGAAATTTATATTCATTAAATAAAAGTTAAAAAAAAAAAAACAAACAACTGATCGGCGTATTGTCAAAGATGTTCAGATACTGAGCATAGCCCTGTCAAAGTTGAGCCCACTGATTTTCTGATCTGCAGTGAAGCCTACTACCAATAAGCTTAACAGGCAACAAAGGCTAGGTTATGCTACAGTAATAGACTGTAACATTGTTTTTTCTGACTTGCATGCATTTCTCACTTGAGCTGCCTGCTGGTCTTGGTTGGCCTGGGGTTCTACACCAAGTTATCCTCACCCAGGGGCTTAAGTCAATGGAGCAGCCATTATCAGAATTGCTTTCCATTATTATGGTGGAAAGTGATAGTGCGTGCTGGCTTCTGCATTGATTTTTTTTGAAGAGCTATTATATTCATTCATTTAATTTTTAAATTGATGAATAAAAACTGTTCAAATATTTGATATGATAAGCATTGTGAAATAGTTAAATAGAACTGATCAACATGTATTCCGCTCATGTGCTTGCTTGTTTTTTTGTACTGAAAACACTTAAAATCTACTCTCTTATCAAGAAGACAATGTGATGTTGTCAATATGAACTATAGTTATTGTGTTGCATGATATATATCTTAAATATATTCCCCCTGTCTAACCGAAGTGTTGTATTCTTTGACCAAAATCTCCTCAATTCCCCCACTTCCCTCCACAGTCCCTGGTAACCGCCATTCTACTGTACACTTTTATGGGTTCAACTTTTTCCAATTCCTTATATAAGGAAGACCATGTGGTCTTTCTGTATCCAGCTTATTTCACTAAACATAATGTCCTCTAGGTTCATTCATGTTGTCCCAAATGATAGAATCCCCTTCTTCAAAAAAGCTGAATAGCATTTTTTAAATCCATTCATCTGTCACTGGACACCTTGGTTGATTCTATATAATGGCTACCATGAATAGTGCTGCAGTGAGCACAGGAGTGCAGATATCTCATTGATGTAATGATTTCATTTCCATTGGATATATACCCAGAAGTGGGATTGCTGGATCATATGGAAGTTCTATTTTTACTTTTCTGAGAGACTTCCATACTGTTTTCCATAATGGCTGGACTAATTTGCATTCCCTCCAACAGTGTCTACATTTCTCCTTGAAGTTCCCCTGGAAGTGACACAAATCACCCCACACATCTCATTGGCCAAAGACAGTCACATGTCCATGTCTAACTTTAAAGGTGTAAGTGAGTAAAATGTACCATGTAGCTAGAAGAACTGAGATCTTTGTGAATGACTTGGACAACAGTCTTTCCATCTGGTCTCCAAGTAGTCTATTCACTCTCCTTCCCCATGCAATGTGTGCTTTTCTTTGAGGCAGATCACTCTACTGTCTCATACAGTAATGGCATCAAGCTCAAACTCAGAATAGCAGTAGCTGGCATGGTCTTCATCAAAGAAGGATGTGCAGGAGTCTCTATTTCAGATCCATATGTGGCCCAGAAAATAAATACACACACAGACAACACATACACACTCCCAAACCACAGAATAAACAAGCACTTTGCCTCCCGTGGAACAAGGACAGCACAACTGCAAGAGACAGAAAGCATGAAGTGCTGGGTGGTGAGTCCACAGGGCAGCCATGTTCAGGGTCCCTAGTCTAAGAGAGGGGTGACGTTTTGAGCCCTTGTTCTATATTTGTTCATTTGTCCATTGTTTCCTGTGGTCCCTTGCTCTTTTTATCTTTCATTTCTTTTTAAAAATATTTGTTCATTTATTTGAAAGTCAGAGTTGAAGAGAGAGAGAGAGAGAGAGAGAGAGAGAATCTTCTATCCACTGCTTCACTCCCCATGGCTGCAGCAGTCAGAGATCGACCAGGCTAAAACCAGCAGCCAGGAGTTTCATTGGATTTCCAACATGGGTGGCAGGGCTCCAAATACTTGGGCCATCTTTTGGTGCCTTTTCCCAGGCCGTTAGCAGGCGGCTGGATCAGAAGTGGACATGAAGGGCACTCGTATTGATGCCAGCATCACAGCCAGTGGCTTCACCTGTTATGCCACAATGCTGGCCCTGGTTCTATCTTTTTCAGTTTTTTTAAATTATTTTCCTTTGCTTCATCTGAGATGGACACTGAGGATATGCCATCGTTTGAAACTGAGCAGGCTTTTTAGCCCTCATCCAGTCTATAGACGATGGAGATCAGGGGCATTTTAAGATTGGAAGAGTCACTGTGCAGGCTGATTGTTCTTTTTGACAACCTAAACCTTCCCCCAATATAGCTATTTTTTTAATCAATTTTTCCATCACAGTCAGTTCTACAGGCTAGATTACTTATTATCTTATTGCAAGGAATTGACCCACATTATTATGGAGGCTGAGAAGTCCAGATCCGGAGAGCCAATGTGATGGCTCCAGCCCAATCCAAAGACGTGAGAAGCAGGAGAACCAGTTATGTCCATTCCAGTCCAAGTCTGAATCTGGAGGCAGGAGAAGACCCATGTTCCAGTTTGAATGGAAGAAGACAGAAACAACCAATGCTTTCTGATTCACCACTGTATTCTAGTCCAGATTGTACAAAGCCCTTTGTAGGTTCTTCTTTGAGCCATGCTTGTACTAAAGCAGTAACTGATAGAATTATAATCTGGAGATCTGCTGCCACCATGGTAGAGGGGAAGAGAACACAGGTGGAATCTGCTCAGCATGCAACAGGGTCAAAATAAGTCACAGGGACCCAATTGACTATGGTGGCTACAAATCCTATCCTGTGCCTGGAAGAAGGAGAACTACAATTGGTGTGCAAAGCTGCGCTGGCTTCCTGTCTGTCCACATTTTAGTAGCTTTTGCCTAAATGTGAAGGGGGGCCGAGAGTCACCTGTGTCCCCCTAAACCACACATTGGGAATGCAGCAGTGTCAGGAGGTGAGACTTAATGAGAGGTGATTAGGGCCCTGCCCCCATCAGTGGATGAAGGCAGTCATCTAGGGAGTGGGATTGTTATCATGGTTGTGGGCTCCTTAAAAGAGTGTGAGCTGAGGTCTTTCTGTCTCTCTGTCCCCTCGCTCCATGGAATGCATCCCACCATGGGATAAGGCAGCAAGAAGGCCCCTGCCACAGGCTGCTGTCTTGATCTTGGACTTTCGATCCCCCAGAGCCTCAACAACTTCCATTTGCTATAAGGTGCCCAGTTTGTGCTATTCAGTTATAGCAGCACAGAATAGATTTAGAGAGCCAGACACTGATGAAAGCCCTAAGTATGCAAACCAGAGGCCAACACAAACAATGATTACAGAAGGAACTGAGGGCGGGGCAGGTAGGTGTTTGGCCTAGGAATTAAGATGCCCACATTCCACATCGGCGTGCCTGGGTTCCTTACCTGACTCCAGTTGACTGATAATGTGTACCCTGAGAAGCAATAATGATGGCTCAAATAGTTGGGGCCCTGTCACCCATGTGGACTACCCAGATTGAGTAACAGATTCCTGGCTTAGGCCTGGCCTAGACCTGGCTGTTGTGGGCATTTGGGAAGTGAAGCAGAAGATGGAAGATTCTCTCTCTCTGCTTCTCAAATAAATAGATAAAAAGTTAAATAGAAAAAGGAATTAGGAGCAAAAAGACAATGAAGGAACAAAAGAAAACCCTAGAAGTCATGTTCTAGCTGATCTCAGAACAAAAGGGTTGCATCCCGGAAAGAAGAACAGGATACCATGAGAAAGAAGAATCAGGAGACAAGGAACAGCCCCTGTCGATCGACCACATGATGGAAGAAATTTTGAAATTCAGAGGAGTTTGAAGAAAACGTTGAGGCCGGCGCCGTGGCTCAACAGGCTAATCCTCCGCCTTGCGGCGCCGGCACACGGGGTTCTAGTCCCGGTCGGGGCACCGATCCTGTCCCGGTTGCCCCTCTTCCAGGCCAGCTCTCTGCTGTGGCCAGGGAGCGCAGTGGAGGATGGCCCAAGTGTTTGGGCTCTGCACCCCATGGGAGACCAGGAGAAGCACCTGGCTCCTGCCATCGGAACAGCGCGGTGTGCCGGCCGCATCACGCCAACCGCGGCGGCCATTGGAGGGTGAACCAACGGCAAAGGAAGACCTTTCTCTCTGTCTCTCTCTCTCTCTCACTGTCCACTCTGCCTGTCAAAAAAAAAAAAAAAAAAGAAAAAGAAAACGTTGACACAGCAGAGTAACCCTCCCCAGCAGGCTGGATTCAGAACTAGGATAAGTGAACAAAGCCCCTCCTTCAAGGAACAGGAATTGCATAGAGAGAAGTAAAACAGAAAAGACAGTTTTCAAAGGAATATTTCCAGAAATTACCCAGAACCTAAGTAGAATTGAACAAGTGCTCAATATGGTGAAGGAGAGAAGAGCTCCCTGAGCCATCCCTGCCTGCCTCCAGGCCCCCTCGTGGCAGGATCCTCTCCTGGAAACTCCAGGGAGGGGTGGTGACAGGGATAGGGCAGTACCGGCCTGTCCTCCCTGTGTGGAAGTGAGAACAGTATATTAAGATGAAGATTTGGGGTCTAGCAAGCTACAGGACTGAAGCAAAAGAAATCCCCAGGAAGAAAGTGACCGGGGTTGACAGTGGTGCAGGAGACCAAGGGAGACAGCAGCCTCACTCGGCAGCTCAGGAGTGGGGCCTGCAGGGACTGTGAGTAGGAACTGGCCACGGGATGAGTGTGGCACTTCCCAGGCCCCTGTGTCTTTGCAAAGGACTTCATTAAAGCAAAACCCACAATTTCAAAGTGTCTCCATGCAGCATTGCACTACAAATTGAAAAAGAAAAAAACATATGCAATGGATTTCTGACTCTGGTCATCTGTTCACCGTGTGACCTTGATCAAGTCATCAACTTCTCCTCCATGAGGCTTTTCTTATTCCTTCACTTAACAAAACAAAGCAGGACTTCTTAGGTTCTTTCCAGCACTGTGTTCTAGAATTCTCACAGAAGCAACTGCACAGTCTTCCTTAGGCTCACCATGGCCTAAGCTGCCCCTCGCTGATGCTCTTGCGCCCCTGTGTGTACCTGATCCCACCTCCTTTCAAAGGGAAAATCAAATCTAAGGACCCAGAGTGGAACTGCAGGCTGCAGGGAAGGTGGCAGAGCACATGGTTTATTTAGATTGGGTAGTTCTGTGTCGGGGGACCCCTCCAAGGCTCCCTGCTGTGTAATGGGGCCAGCTAGGAGCCGATCTGGCAGCTCGTTAACACTCAATTAAAGCTCTTCTCTACAGCATGGCATTAACTTTTTAAAAATTTATACATGCAATTGAAGGAATTAAAGTGCAACTGTGGTTTTCAAAGCGGCTCATGTGAGGGAGGCTGTGAGATTGTTCTCATCTGCCCAGTATTCAGCTTTCAAATTTATATGTGCAATTGCGTTGGAAATTAAAGTGCAGTTTGGAGGTGGGTGTGAGTGTCTTACATGGCACAACATTAACCATTTTAAATTTATAAATGTAATTAAAGTGGGATTACTTTGGAATTAAAGAAACCAGAAAGGGAGGGATACATGCTCTTTTTTGAGAGATAGGCTGCTTTGTTCCCTTTCCCAAATTCTTGAAGAGGATGTCACCAGCAAAGTCTTCATCCCTGCAGAGTGGTGAGCTAGGGTTTTCCATGCCAGAATGGCAAAGGGAACCTCATCACAGCTAGGGTCACTCTTCTCTGTCTCTCTTTCCCAGGCTCAAATGCAGGGGCTCTTCCCACAGGAGTTTGGAAGGTGGACATGCTGTGCACCTGGCATTGTCAGACTTGGAGGACCTGAGTGTTGATGTATGCTTTGCTCATGCTGTGTCAGAGACCAGAGATTTCGTTTTGCAGTCCCTTGGGTTATGCATGCACCTTGTTCTGGACTCTGAGGAACAAATACCCATAGAACTCCCTTTTTCCCAGACAGCAGGCTGGAAACCTATTGACCTCATCACTGGATTGAGCAGGAGCTTGTTGAGGCGGGGCAGCCATACACAGAAGCCACTTTTCTTTTCTGTTCTGTTCTTTCTTTTCTAGAAAACTTTTAATTAATAAATATAAATTTTGAATGCCTTAAGGGCTGATTCTGAGGCCAGAGTGCTGTTTAGGACATCTGCCATTCTATGAGTCTGCTGTTTCGGATCTGGCTGAAGAGCCCATGAGAGTATTTTAGGCATGGAAAGCAAAGACACTCTGGAAAAAAAAAAAAGGACCTAAATGAAAGATCTCTGCGAGTGAGATCCCAGTAGAAAGAACAGGCCATCAAAGAAGGAGGTACCTTTCTCTGCAGGGAGGAGAGAACTTCCACTTTGACTATCACCTTGTCTAAATAAGATCGAAGTTGGTGAACTCAAAAGACTTCCATAGCCTTGGCAACTCATGACTAGAGCCTAGGGACATTACTGATGTAATCCATAAACTGTACTTTGGAAATTTATATTTACTAAATAAAAGTTTAAAAAAATATAAATTTCAAAAGTACAACTTTTGGATTATAGTGTTTTTTCCCCTCATAACCTCCCTCCCACCCTCAAACTATCCCATTTCCTACCCCCTCTCCCATCCCATTCTTCATTAAGATTCATTTTGAATTATCTTTATATAAAGAAGATCAGTTTAGTATATACTAAGTAAAGATTTCAATAGTTTGCACCCACACAGAAACACAAAGTGTAAAGTACTGTTTGATTACTAGTTATACCGTTAATTCACATAGTACAGCACATTAAGGACAGAGATCCTACATGGGGAGTAAGTGCACAGTGACTTCTATTGTTGATTTAACAATTGACACTCATTTATGGCCTCAGTAATCACCTGAGACTCTTGTCATGAGCTGCCAAGGCTATGGAAGCCTCTTGAGTTCACAAACTCCGACCTTATTTAGACAAGGCCATAATCAAAGTGGAAGTCCTCTCCTCCCTTCAGGGAAAGGTACCTCCTTCTTTCATGGCCTGCTCTTTCCGCTGGGATCTCATTTAGAGATCTTTCATTTAGGTCATTTTTTGCCACAGTGTCTTGGCTTTCCATGCCTGAGAAACTCTCATGGACTTTCTAGTTACACAAGAGCACTCAAGGATTCGGGTGGGTACTGGTGAGAAACGTAGCCTGTTTTCTCTCCTTCTGAAGATGCACATGGAATCTTCTAGTAGGGAACTGTGCCTAAGGTTGTCATTGACTCCTCTGCTGTTGTCAGAAATTTCTTTAAATAGTTTCCCTCTTCTGGTTCAGGCAGGTTCTTTGAAGACCACCGATTCTTCCAACTGTGTGCCAGGACAGGTCTGAACCATCTGGGGAACCCCTGGCTCTGGGAAATTCTGAGGTGGACATGGGCCCTGTGTGTTCTACAGGGTGATGAGACTGCAGGATGCACACCTGGGTGACCTGGCTCCAGGTGCTTCCATCTTCCTGCTGCAAGGCAGGGTTTGTCCACTCTCCCCTTGACTTTCCCTCACCATTCTTTGACATCCAACCAGCCCCACCGGCCCTGAGCAGTGCTTAGAGTGGCTCTGGTTGGCAGTCCTGAATCCCCAGGCATCCTCAGGCTTCTGGGGCCAGGCTACTTGTCTTCAGGGTCTCCCTACCCTATTCACTGAGCTGGGCAAGGAGAGGGGTGGGGACAAGGGGATGGCACCTCCTCCTGTGCCTGTGATGGAAGCCTCTTTTTCATTCATCCCTGTGATTTTCAGATGTCTTTGAATCAAGACCCCTTTCTCCGTGCACTCCCCAGTACATTTGCATGTTCATTGAGGCGAAAAATTACATGATTTCAAGATTGCACTGAGTCCTGTTTCAGACCCTGGGCCTCCTTAGCAGGGCCATCACTGCACAATTAAGCTGGGACTCGGCGTCCATATTCAATACGGGCATTGCTCCCACGTGGGGACTTCCAGAGTCTGCGAGCCTTGCTGCTCCACTGCCCAGGGTGCCTCTGTGTCCTGTCTAGAGCTGTCTGTCTACACAGCTCACTCACCCCACTGAGGTCTGGGGAAAAAATCTCTGGCAGTGCACAGGGAGTTGTGATGAATGAATGCTAGAAAGAATGAATGAGTGCCTCAGTTTGTAGAAAAGAATTCCTAAAAAGTTCAGAAGGAAAGTCTAAGCCTTAATCTTTGGGACGAAAGCCAGTCTTGCTATAAACAAGACAAAGCAAACAAGAGGAAATCATTGACTGTTTTACCCTGTGCCTCGTGTTTGCAAAGATTTGCAGAAGCTTCTAAAAATACATAAAACAACAGTCTTGAAATTGAGGGATTCAGAATGAAAAGAAAAGATAAATCCGAAAATAATAAAGCATTTATTATTTTTTTTTGAAAGAGAAGAAAAGGGTCGCTATTCGTGGCTAAGAGAAATAGAAACCGAGACACCTCCCAACATAGTAGGGAAATGGAAAAGGACAGGTGTTTGGCCTACTGGTTAAGGCGCCCCTATCCCACATTAGGGTGCCCAGGTTTCATTCATGGTTCTCCTCCTTATCCCAGTTTCCTGTTAATACAGACCCTGGGAGGCAGCAGTAGTGACTCATGTAGCTGGATGCCTGCCACCCATGTGGGAGACTTGGATTGAGTTCCCTGATTTGGGCTTCATCCCCCACAACCTATTCCTGTTGTGGGCATTCGGGGCGTAAGCCAGGAGAGGGGATGTTCTGGTCTGCCTGTCTCTCTCTGTCTCTTGGCCTCTCAAGCAAAAACAATTGTTTAAAAATGTGTGGAAACATTGAATTGTAAGGCATGTTTATTTTGGTGCAAAAAAATGTTGAAACCTGTGCATGGTTTTTGCGTGCTATACATTTCCCATGAACTGTTTGAAGCACTCTGGTGTCTGCGCAGGCCCAGGGTGTGGTCCTTCACACCGCCTCTGGGAACGGTAGAGGGGCTTGCATTGTTTGGGGCCCCAGTGCTTGCTCCAGTGCCTCTGAGAAGTGGAGATGGTTCTGTGGCTGGCTGACCTCTAGCCAGCAGGGCATTCCTTCTATGGACTCTGCACTGGACTTCATTATTTCCTCATCCATCTTTCCTCTTCACCTCCAGTTCCTCAATTATTTCAAAGTTCCTGCAAATCGTTGGTGACTTAAGGCACAAAGTACATCAGTCAAATGAGTTGGAAATTATTACGGATTTACACAGAGGATGAGAGAAGTCACTTAATCTTCCTAAATTAGCCTAACCAAGGGGGAAGGCAGCATGAATTGTCTGATTCAGTGGACATCATCTGTGAGTATTATTACCTGTTTTCAGTTCATCTGAAGAGAACTGACTATGTACCTCTGCAGTGTGTTCCCCCAGTTTAGGGAGGTGCTGTGGATCCCCAGAACAAGTTGATGGGGTCTTTTTCTCTCCTGGGTCTTATCTTGCAGGAGGAGGTGGTGGGAAAAGCTCTTTCCGGGAGGTGGGAAAATGCAGATAGCAATATTGTCTGTAAACACCCGGATGCTGACCCTGCCACCTCCAGCTCAGCGGGCCTGGTCGTGAGGATCAGGAGGCCTTGACCTCGTACACAGTTCCCTGAATGGCATCAAACTGTTTATGCAAACCCTTCCTGAATGGTGAGAGAAACTCTGAGCTTGAGAGGATGGGAGAATGGCGGGCACCCAGCTCCCCAGTGCCCATGTGAACTTGAGCTATCCGCACTCCCTGGCCCTCCTCCCCAGGAGCCTTGTTTCTCCTTTGAGAAGACCACACTTGGAACTTGGCTTCACTCTGTTGTGTACATGCGCCCTCTCCCTGCCAATCCACCAGCCACCGGGATTGCTTTACAGGGAAGCAGACAAAAAAAGAGAAAAAAACCCCATGTAGGCAAGCAAACAATATAACTTTATGTGGTCTAAAGGAAAATGAAGCAGGGCAATATGACAGAAGGTCACCGGGTTGTCTAAGAGATATTCTTGGCAAGTAGTGCTCTAGGCAGAAGAAACTGCCAAGGGCCTGTGGCACAGGGATCCTTGTGGGACAGAACTGGAGCCAGGTGAGCAAGGGGAAGCAAGGTGGTCCATGTGTGAGCTTGGCGAGGTTTTCTGCAGCCATGGTGAGCAGTTGTTCCAAGTGCAATAGGAAGGCATGGAGGGCTTAAAGCAGAAGAAAGATGCTACTTATGTTTTGGAAAGTTCTCTGACTACTTTATGCAAATGAATTAGAAGTGGGGGAGAGGTGAAGAGAAGCAGAGAGCCCGGGGGAGATATGGCAGTGGTCAAGTATTTGGCCAAGTCCTGGCCTACTGGACTGGAACACCTGCCCGCCACCACCATGACTGATCCAAGTCACCAGGCCTGCATGGCCTTTTCCACACTGAGTCCCTGGAGCCCACGTCACGCACTTCAGCAAGTGCCTTAGTGGATCTGCGTCCTGTAATTTGCTTCTGAACGCAGTCTGGACTGTGAGTGTGTCTGGGGCTGCTCCCCGTGCTCGAAGCTGGGAATGCAGCGATCAATGCAGTTAGTGTGAGAAGAAGCAGACATGTATATGAATGAACGCCACATCTGTCTCGAGCTGGCTTCCAAGTGTTCAGTTTCCTTTGTTGTGGCGAGTGGGAGGTGGAATATTGGTAATGAGCACCCTGGAAACAGTTGGCTACTCTGGGAAATTCGTTCTCCTTACTGGGTCCCAATGACCACCTTCTATGTAAAGAACCCCACCCAGATTGTATGTGAAGAAAGATCTGTGTCCAGACTTGGACACAGGTGTCTCCAATAGCCTTTGATAAAGCTCTCCTTGGCCAAGAGACTTAGGGCACAATGGTGATGAGATATGCTATGGTCTGAATGTAATTGTTGGCCCCACGTTTGCATGTGGAAATTCTAACCCTCAAGGGGATGACTGAGGCGGTGAGGACTTTGGGAGTGTTTAGGTTATGAAGGTGGGGTCCTCATGAGTGGGATTAGTGCCCGGATAGAAGGGATTGGAGAGTCCCCTAAAGCAGAGAGGAGGAGCTGTCTACAAACCAGAAAGGGGCTCCCATCAGAGACTGAACGTGCTGGCTCTTCGATCGTGGACTTACCAGCCTGTGGGATGGTGAGACATAATTGTCTGTTGTGTACAATCCACCCAATCTGTGGTATTTTATCATAGCCGCCTGAACAGACCAAGGCAACAGGAGTGCCCAGTGCTCAGTGTTTCAATCAGATGGGTACTCTTCCTATGCTAGCATAAGTTGTCCTCCTACTCTCTTGTTTATGCCACTTGTTCCACCAATACTCTTCCCTCCCCCTCCCACAATATCCATGTGAAGGCAGCCATCCCACCAAATAACGTGTAGTAGCAAACAAGTATGACACTGGAGGAAATAACATTGCCAGGTCAGAGCCGAATCTCTGATGAGGCCAGGAGTGCTCATCAGTGACAGATCCGTTGTCTTGTCCTTTCTAGGCTGAAGCAGCTGAGGGCACAATTGGGGGCAGCATCCTCGTTTCTGTATCTGGTACCTTGTCTGGCTCACCTGCAGGCACTTAGGGCCTATTTATCCTTATCACCTGGACTGACAAATAATGGAATCCCTCCTGCCACCCAGCATGTGGAAAGGTAATTGCTGCCTGGGCTGGTATCAATTCAGACCGAACCATTGCAGCGGAGACAAGAACTCAGCCTTATCTCGAAACCTTACAGCTCCTGGAAGCTGCGGGCCAATGCAATTTGCTGGGGCTTTTTAACGCGGCAGCAGTTCTTCAGCAAACACATCAAACCCTTAATGGGGTTTTTGAAAGTAAATCTCCTGTTTGAAGTGAGAAGGAAAAGAAATAAACAGTTATCATCCAATTTCTCTCCTTTAACTTTTAATTTTGGGGAGGGGAGAGCTGAGCGTGATAGGGACGGGCAAAATGATTTCTCTAAGTAAAGAGGAATCCCGTTGGAGAATCAGCCTCCTGCAGCCACTGGTGTGCCCAGGAGCCGTGTGGATAAAATATTAAGTACCAGGGTGGCAGCAGTGTGGTTGCTGCAGACATAATCAGATGAGTCGTTAAAGGCCTGGCATTCTTGAGGGAAACAAGTGATTGATTGACCCAGCAAAACTGAGTAACCTGGCCCTTTAGAGCTACATAGCCACTTTCAATCTTTAATAAGTCCATATGGGTGTGAAGCATTTGCCGGTGCCCCACTCCTCATTGCCTATGATTTTTGGATGGCTTTATCAAATGCGCCTTTTAAGGGAGTTCTGGTCCAGGTCACAGGTGCACGAAGCATCATTTAAAAGTCTTGTTCCATGCCTTTCTGGGCGTGGTACTCAATGGAGGCTGTGGTGACACGCAGGCACTGGGAAGCTTGAGCTTTTTTTGTGGAGGACAGTGTTGGGGGTGGGTGCCATCTGGGATACTGGCACTTGTCGCAGACATCAGTCACGCGGTATACCTGTGGCTGGGAAGCAGTGTACTGAGCACAGAACATGACACAGCTCAGAAAAGCTGTGGGTTCCTTACTGAAGGCTGTTTATGCCTGTCGGTTTCCCGCCTGGAGAAAGGGCAGAGCAATGTCCCTGAAGCAGCCTCTGTGCTCTGTATGCAGCCATAGGAATGTGGGGGCCCAATCAGAAGATGCTACTCAACCTTTAGTACCAAAGACCACCAGCCAGCTGTAGGAGGAAGTGACTCGGCTTTGGGGAGCCGGCTACTGTCTCCGTGGCCAGGGAGCGCTGCAGATGCACAGGGTAGCTGGCTAGATGTGCACAGGCCTTGGTTCTTGTAGCAAGGTTTGCTCAGACATAGGTAGAAGCTGCACTGAAGATACATCTGTAGGACTGCCATTGCCAGATACCTGCCTCTAGTCACCTGGTGGCTGCCAGTTGAGTGACAACAGTGAGATGGTGACGTGTGAACAGGTGACTGCTGGGGAGACATGTGACATCAGGGGGGAGTTATCCCCTTTACTTAGGGAGTGTCAAGCTTTTCAGCCCTCTGTGGAGACACTGTCGAGTCTAATTGAATTTGGAGATGCTGATGGTGCAGTTAGAGGTCTTCAGGAAGGGGTTTGGGTTGGCTTTGTGGAAGGGATGAGGTGCGAAGCTCATGGAACCTTCTCCTGCCTCATTGTCTTAGCCAGCACACAAGGGTGCTTGATAATGGATGATTTCACTTATCAAAGTCAAGCGATATTTACAAAGCACTTCACCACACTCATGGTAAAATGGAATTAAAATGAAAGTTTATTTTGGTGCAAAGATTGCACTATCCAGGCATAGTTCTTCATAACATGCATTTTCCATGACATTTTTGAAGATTTCTTATATGAGTGCTTCTTCTATCAGGCACTGTGCTGACAACGAGGGGACAAGGCATGAAACATGTGGTCTTGGCTCCCAAAAGCATTAGGTTTCTATCAGAACTCAGACCTCACCAGCAGAGTGATATCTGTGCATCACATTGCGTAGTCAACAAAAGACGTTCTTTGTAAAGGGTTGGAGGCTACAATATTTATTCAGGGAGACTCTCCATAGTTATCCATAGTACTTCAGCAAAAGTACATGAAGACAACACTATTTGCAAATTACAGACTAACAGAAGAAGCAGGCCTCGGTGGTGGAATCCAATGCCTACCTTTGTATGTGTTTGTTGCTTGTGTTAAAGAGAGCAGATGGAGAGGTGGATCCTTCTTCCCGAGTCTTGCTCAACCCTGGAAATGCAGCAGATGGCGCCTAACAGCCCAGTGAGGCTGCACTGGGGTACACAATGGGCTTATACCACCCATCCATGCACGCATTGTTTCCCAATGCCCTGGAGAAGGGCTGAAAGGAAGCGTGGAGGTGTGGCTTCTGGGAGTGATCTTCACATTGGGTAGAGGAGAGGATGGAGCGAGAGTCACAAGAATGAGGGAGGCTGTGGGGAGGCCATGACGACTCTTTCTTGGAGTGACAGCTGGCAGGCAGCTGTGGAGAAATACCGTGTTCGTGTTAACAGCCACAGCGACTGGGTGTTTACTGAATTGCTGTGGATTTTCTAAAAGCAAAGCAAGCATACTAAATTACAGCAAATTACCAAGGGCTTTCCTAATGTTTGATAAAAATACTGTGAACATTTAAGGACACAGGCCTGGCGAATCGTTCAGAATGTGGTCGTAGGGGAGTGCTTGCATAGAGAACAAGCATGCCGCTAGCTCTTCAGCGCAAACAAATGGAAGTGGGGGAATGGGGTCTCACCAGGGCTGAGCCTTGCAAATCCAGACTGGCATCCCATCCAATCTGAGCATCTGGTTCCCTCATTTCAGGCGTGCTTCCTTCACTGGCCTCTGCCTGCTCTCCCTTTTGAGTGTGGTGCACCTGTAACCAGCTGTAGCTGCATGTATTGTGGTCCAGAGACCACCTCAGGTGCAGGAGGATGGACTGATTTTGTGCTCATTTTCCCCAGTGACTCCTAGTTTCCTTACTTTCTCAATGTCCTGATACTTTGCTATTGAGTATCAGAAATATCTTGAAGAGGCCAGCATAGGGGGTGTAGACGAAGGTGCATTTCCTGTTTGCAGTGGAATCCTTCCGTGTCTCTTCAGCTTCAACCTAACTCCTTTCTGTCACTGGGGCTTTGCAGTTTCACTCATTTTCCTCTTTGATTTAGTTCATGTTCTTTGGACAGAAATAAACCATTTTTTTTTGTCCTGAGGGGGAAAAAGTACCATTGGATTCCGAGGCTTTGGCTTCCAGCCTCATCCTGAGAAGTAGAGGAGTTGGGGCTCTGAATTAAATCACACCCCAGTTTAGAAATCAAAGGCGTAACGGTTTAGGGGCCAAATGCACTTTGGGTTAAATCAGTTCAAAGCATCAGAAAAATCGTTAGAAATATTTGAAGGGCACAGCATGCGGCTCGGTTTGCATTTCTTAACCTGTGTCATTTGATGTTTTGCTTCCAGAGGGAAGCATGAGGAATTTCAGTGCCTTCCAGCAGTTCAAGTACATCAGGAATTCTACACTAGCCTTGGTGGATTGCAACACAATTTCAAGGACTAGATGCTCTGCCTCCTGACTTGGTAAGCTTTCGCGGCTAATATCGTCTCCTGTAAGTATCTGTCTGGGATTTGTTTGGTCATAATAGCATCTCATTAAAAACCAAAATAGCTAATAGCTTTTTCAAAAGTACTGAGGGTGCTCATCTGTGATATTTCTATCCAGGGGAGTCGATGGCATCGAGGTTTTAGTGTATCTGGGAGATCAGGAGAGAAGGCTCAGTACTCCTGCATTAGAACTGACACTGCCTAAATCAAAGGACTGATTGGGTGCAAGGGGAAACAGAGGACACACTGCGCCAGAGAAGAAGTGGATAGAGGGACAAGGGACTAACGAAAAGCAAGAGGAACTCCACAGCACACCAACCAGCCATGATTGGGTCGTCACTGGGGTGAGACAAATCGAGACGACAACAAGCATGGGGTAGGGGCAGCAGATGTTTTCCCTCAAGAACAATTATTGAGCAGTAATCACAGCAGAGGCAGGCTCTGTTGTAAGCAGATGGACTTTATTACAGTGGCGCTCTGAGACCCATCTGATGATCTCTGGGTCCTTAGCCAGGATTCATCTTCTCCTGGCGGGACCCAGTGCCGCTCGATCATCCTGGCCAAGCACTTTCTAAGGGCAGCCCTCTTGAAGGATGGTTACTCTGCGTCCAGGGGAGCTCTGAGGATGAAACTTAGCTTCTCTCGGACCTAGAATGGACCCAATACGAGGAACAGGCATCCATGCTACTGCATGGCGATGCTTGTGAAGGCCATCAGTCAAGCATGTGGATCCACGAGCTCCATCTCTCTGGGAACTCCTAGGTTCCTTCCATCTCCTGAATTACCAGATTCCATGTCTCCCATCATCTATCAAATATCTTGGGGGGAAAGCAAGGGGAAGAAAATTGTTTCCCTGGAGAAATTTGTCCATACAACCATCCATCTGTCCATCTACCTGTCTACCCATCTATCCATTCATCCATCCCTCTATCCATCCATCCACCTACTCATTGGTGTTTTCTTTTCCATGAGAGAGGAAGAGAAAACCCCATTTACTGGCTCAAATTGCCAACATGACTAGGACTGGGCTGTGACAAAGCTGGGCACTGGGAATCCAGGTCTCCCACGTGGGTGGCAGAGACTCAACCACTTGACCATTAGCGGGAAGCTGGAGTCAGCAGCCAGAACTGGGTATTGAACCCATGTACTCTGAAGTGGAGCTCAGGTGTCATAACTGATGTTGTACCTGCTGGGCCCAGTGCCCGTCCCCACTGGTACTTTAACTGATTCAGTCACTGGTTTAATGTTGAGCATTTATGATACACCCAAACCCATGGCATTTTAAGCTCTGTTGACACTGTATCTCTCCCTAGTATTTGGCAAATTAGATATGCTTAAATATTTGCCAAACCAATGACTGGAAGGTGACTACGCATCTCCCAAGAACAACAGGGCGGGGAGTAGTTCTGCTCTGCACTCGTCCGTTTCCCTAATTTCTTGGCGGTTGTGCGTATTTCAGCACTGAATAAACATTTGTTAAAGGAGCGATGGGATCTGTGCAGCTGCACTGGTTGTGTTTGTGCGTTCTGGCTGGGTGCCTGAGCCTCATCTCCTAAGGCAGTGTAGCACAGTGGGGAGAGCAATGAGGTGTCTGGAGGCTGCGGGCTTCACTCTGCTCCCCCAGCCCCCAAAGTCCTAGCAAGCTGTGTGGTTTGAAGAAATCCCACCTACTTTCTGGCTCTTTCTTTTCTCATCTGCCAAGTGAGACATCTACTTTGGTTCCTTCCGGCGTTGAAGTGGGTGACTTGGTGATTACAGATGAAAGGACGCACCGTGGCCTTCGTCAGTGACAGTGTGATTTGAAAGGCAGAGCTCATCTTCCTCATCACAGTGGGACAGGGCTGAGCACGGGGGTGGATACCTCCTGAGCATGCTTTTGAGTTATAATATCATTATCAGGAAGTTTTTACTTAAGGCAGTTGCATAGGAATTACCACGTACCAAGCACCGTAACACATGCTTTACAACCGTAACAGCTAACAGCTGTAACTCAGTATTTAATTAAATTAGCTACTTCAATCCTTGTCACAATTAAATGAGGTAGGTACCAGTTTAGCCCTGCTTCCCACAGCAGAAAGCTGGAACCCAGAGGGCAGAAGTTGACGTCCGGTGGTTTCCCTTGACTGAGGCACACAGAGCCAGCATCTGAAGCCGGGTGCTCGGCACTACTCTGGTGATCTTAAGCACCCTGCCATGCTACAGTACACTTGACAACCACATTATGTTCTGCAGTGACTGAAATGCAATATAAACCCAAGTCCCTGCCATGGGTTCTCATGGTCTAATTGGGCACATGAAATATTTACAGGAGTGAGTGGGCGATAAAGCTGCAATATGAGCTACAGAGCCTTGGAGGACAGGAGTGAGCGTAATAGGTACCTTACCTTCTGTAACACTTGCTGCCTTTCTGAGTGCTTTCATATCCATCATCTCATTTGCTCCCCATAACAGCTGTCATTATTTCCTGAGGGCTTACTGCATATCTGGCACTGGGTGAAGTACTTAGTTATAGCATCTCAAATAAACCACACAGAAAGCCTATTACATGGGTATCCTTTTAGCTCCAGTGTCAAAAATCTGAATCAACTATTTCATGCAAACAAACAGGGCAGGAGTTAGGACTGGCTTCAAGTACAACTGGTTCCAGGGACTCAAAGGATGCCATTGGGATTCCATCTCCTCCTCTCTCTGTCTCTTCCTCTGTCCGCCTACCATCTTCCTTTCTCTTTTTATAAATATTTGATTGAAAGTCAGAGTTATATAGAGGGTGAGGCAGAGAGAAAGAGAGAGAGAGAGAGAGAGAGAGAGAGAGAGAGCAAGGTAGTTATTCCATCTACTGCTGGTTTACTCCCCAAATGGCTACAATTGCCAGGGCTGGGCCAGGCCAAAGCCAGGAGCCTGGGAGCTTCATCTGGGTCTCCCACATGGCTGCAGGGGCCCAAGTACTTGGGCCATCCTCTGCTGTTTTCCCAGGTTCAATAGCAGGAAGCTAATAGGATAGGAAGTGGAGCAACCGGGACATGAACTGGAGACCATATGAGGTACCAGTGCTGCAGGCAGAGGCTTTACCCACTATACCACAGTGCTGGCTCCTATACTTTCTACCTTGCTCTGCTTCTCTCTGACAGGCCAGTGCCTGTCAGACTTGGGTGACACTGAAGGTGGTGTTTCTAGGACAGGGGAGGCTGGACGTTGGACAGACACAAAAGTCAGAGTATGCAACGGTTATTTTCTCCAATGTATGCACGAAGAAACTGGCCCTGGAGGGTAAATGCTTTGTGCAGAGGCTCCCATGCCAAGACCAGTAAAGTGCAGTCTCCCCGACTGAGGAAGATGGTAGATAACCCTGCAGTTCTAATCAGTAGTGTCCCATGCTCAGAGGGCTGGTTTCTCTGCATAGAGCTCCTGACCTAAGCTGCATGTGACAGTGCCCCATTGGGTCCCCAGCAAGCGACAAGCAATTGTTCTTCCTCTAGCCCTGCCCACTCCCACACCTGTGCTGTCTGCTGTGCCTCCAGGTTCACAGCTGAGCTGCAGGTCAGGGAGCAAGAACTTGGCCTACAAAAAAATAAGTCCCCAGGGATGGGGGTGGAGCCTGGAGCAACAGATCCGGGCGTGACTCCCTGAGCCTCCCTCCAGCTGTGTAGGTATAGGTGTGTCTCTAAACATCGCTTTTCTGACCTGTTCTTACCATGAATGCATCAGGTCATTCTTTTTAAAGATTTATTTTATTTATTTAAAAGGCACACTTACAGAGAGGCAGAGGAGGAGAGAGAGGTCTTTCATCTGCTGGTTCACTCCCCAGATGGAGCTGGGCCAATCCGAAGCCAGGAGCCAGGAGCCAGGAGCTTCTTCTGGGTCTCCCACGTGGGTGCAGGGGCCCAAGCATTGGGGCCTTCTGCTACTGCTTTCCTGGGCCATAGCAGAGAGATCATAAGTAGAACAGCTGGGTCTCGAACCACACTCATACAGGATGCCGGCACGCTCATACAGGATGTAGCACCTGCTACACCACAGTGCCAGCTGCCAGGCCGCATTTGTGGGTGCTGAGCTTATGATGTCATATGACCAGCAGTATGACTCTAGGGCAGGGGGCTCCCATTTCGCCCTGCAGCCCCTGTGTGTCGTGAGGGATGCCCCAGGACTGAGCCTCCAGTTATTCTCCATTCCAGCTCACCTGCCTCCTGGCTGGGCATCCTGTCTCATGGCCCTGTTCATCACCCTGTGACTTCTCACCAACTCCACACAGTCAGGTCCTGCTCTGCCTCTGTCTGGCCTGTTTCTCTCTAGCACCTTCTCAACCTCTGTCCTGGCTGGTCCCATAAGCCATTTGTCATCTGTTGGGGAGAGTTCCCACTGGGTACCATGCAGCACTCCCTCCCAGAGGCTGTCCAGTGGGAGGGCCAGGGACTTGCAGGCCTTACCTGGTCACTGCAGCTCTGCCATAGTTCTCCCTCCCCCTACCTTCCCAGGGGCTCCCCAAACTCTCCTCCTGGTCCTCCCCAAGTGTCCTTAGCAGAACCCTGGGGTCCTCACCGCACACACCCCTACCCTGGCTCTGTAGCTGGGCGTCCTGACAGGTGGACACAGAGATGCTCGCTCCTCGCCCCTCCCAGGGCTTGAGACTGGGAGAAGGCGACACGGTGGGTTTTCTTTTGTCGCACTTCCCACCACCGACTTGCCACTGCTCGTCACTGTCGCGAGGTGGGTGAAGTGAGATTCTTCCCCCACATCTCCTGCAGCGGATCCCAAGTTAACCCCTCTGAATCAGAGCTGAATAAGCTTGGATGCGGCGTGGCGGGAGGGAGGAGGCAAATGGGACTCTGAGTTGGACTCCTAAGGCCAGCTCACAGCCCCAGGCCGGCCAGAGCCTTGGTTTCGCCTCTGTTAAAGCAGCACAGCACCAGGCAGGGTGTGTGTGTGATGCTGTAATGTGCATGGTATGAAAATGTCTCGTGAGACAGTTCGCACAAATGGTAAAACACACATAATGTAAAAGTTACCATTTCAGCCACGTGAAAGCGTAAGACTCGGTGGCATTTAGTGCGTTCACACTGTTGTGTAATCAGCAGCATAATCTAGTTCCAGAACTTTCTCATCACTCCAAATGGAAACCCACAGCTCTTGTGGCCACTTCTCTCTCCCTGCTCCTGCAGTCCCTGGCAACCACGTTCTCAGTCACCTTCTTGTCTGTCTGACCATGCCTAGTCCGGACAAGGTGTACTAACACTCATGCAGCACGTGCTCCTTTGTGTCTGGTTGCCACGTAGCAAGATGCTTCCACGCCTCATCCACATTGCTGTGTGTGTCTCGGTGCTTCATTCCTGCTTATGGCTGTGTGATAGTCCTCCACGTGGCCATGCAACAATATGCTCACAGAAACTGGTTTCAGGGGCCTAGCATTTTGGCACAGCATTTTAAGTCCCAGAAATTGTGCTGACATCCTATGTCGGAGCACTGGTTTGAGTCCCAGCTGCTCTGCCTCAGATCTAGGTCTCTGTTAGTGCACCTGGGAGAGCAGTACTGGTGGCCCAAGTGCTTGGATCTCTGTCACCCATCTGGGACATGCAGATAGACTTCTGGGCTCCTGGCTTTAGCCTGGTCCGATTCTTGCTGTTGTAGCTATCTGGGGAGGGAAGCAGTCAATGGAAGATCTCTCTCTATCTTTGTCTTTCCCTTTCTCTATATCATACTTTCAAGTAAAGAGACTAAATCCTCAGAAAAGGAAAAGAAATGGTGATTTGGGTTGGGAATCTCATCCTGACACTGGTCAGCATTGTGGGGAAGGAATGGCTTGAAGCGAGGGTGCAGGGATGCTTAGTGTGGAGAAAAGGAAGCCGGGGTGGGTGTTAACATGAGGCTGGCCTCCGAAGGTCCCAGCAGTGCTCACAGAAGGGCTGGGCTCATTGTATCTGACTCCAGGTGGAGAGACCAGGACCAACAGGTGAGAAGATTTCTGACTCTTTAGATCGGCTTGAGAAGATCTGGTGGGAGGCTCCTCCAGGTTGACCCTAGGCAGGCCTTGGAGTGCCGGGGCACGATGGCAATGACTGGGTAAGAAACAGCACCTGGAAGCTATCTGGATGGGAAGAAAAGCACCGTGGGGGGCCGAGGAGGAGGGGGAGAAGCCTTGGGTGGGAGCCACTGCAAGTTATCAGGAGTGGGGGAGACTATGGCCCCGTAGCAAGGCTGGGTTGGAGGTACAAGATGAACAGGGTCCCATGGACTGAGTTTGTGTCACCCCTGCCAAATTCATGTTGAAAGCTAAGCCCCAGGAGAATGGCATTAGGAGGCGGGGGTCTTTGGGAGGTGACTTAGTCTTGGGGGTGGGGCCTAAGGGCTTTAGACTCAAGCTGGCAGTGATGGCTAAACAGCTCACGAAATACCAAAGCCCACCCCTTCTCCCCACCCCACTGTCACCCACCCTGGTTCATCACTGGGTTCCTGTCTTACAGGTTCCCAGCCTGACTCTTTCCTGACATTTCCCATCTCATTCTTGCCCCTTACTCTCCCCTTGATCTGTTTTCTTTTCCACCAGGCTCCATGTGGATGCTGCTTCTATCGGTCTGGTTCTCATCGCCCCGACTGAAATGCCTGACCAGAGCTTCTTTGGGAAAGGTGAGGTTTATAAGCTGAAGTTTATAGGTTGGAGGTTACAGTTCAGGATGCGGAATTCCCGTAGCCTGGCATCTGTGGTAGCTGGTCATGGCAGGTGTGGAAGACTGACCACAGGTGAGGCAGGAAGGAGAGAGGGAATCCAGGCTGAACTTGAACTGATTTAGTCAAACCTCTCCTGAGAGCCACACTCCCATGACCCAAAGACTTCCCACAGATCTCACCTCTCAGAGGCTGCAATTAGATCAAGTCTCCACCCTAACCAATCAATCAGAGCTCAAACAGCTGCATGAATTCTGGGGCGACAAGTCTTTATCCATAACCCTGCCTTGCTCAGAAAGCGTTTCCTGATTTGCCCTGCTCTTATGCTTCCCCGCACCCCCAGACCTTGGTTGTCCTCTCCTCTGCGTGTTCCCAGAGATTGCTGCATGTCTCCTGTTGTATCGTTACACTGGGAGCTGTGCCTACAGGTCTGTTACTCACATCACTGTGTATTCTGTGAGGACGAGACCCAGTCCGCCTTCCACCTCTCTCCCGGTGGGGAAGCAAGGTCTCCTGTACCAGAGCAGCTCCCTGAGGGTTAGGCTGACCACTCAACCTAATGTGCTGTGAGTCAGTTAAGGAAATGGACCATGTGGCCTCTGAAACCCCATCTAACTCAAACCTTCTGTGACTTGATGGCTCCAAGAACTGTTCCCTGCCCTCTGCCTGGGCCATTTCTCAGGCCAGCAGAAACCCGGCCGTGGCCCAGGTGTGACCCAGTTGCTGATGCAGGATTCCTCAATCTTGCAGGTGCTGCTCTTTATAGAATTTAATCTGGTAATGCAGCGCCTGCCCGGCCTTGTCATCAATCACCCCTTTCCAGCCAGGCCTGCAGAGGAGGCCAGAGGAGCAACAGAGAGGAGGCTGAGGGCTGTGTGAACTCTCAGCCCGGTGTCAGGAGTCAGTGGAGGTTACAGGGGGGAGTAGCTGGACAGGCAGGGCTGGTGGGGACTGCAGAACAGAAGCGTGGATGGGGGAGGTTGAGTGGAGAGAAAGCTCCCTGTTTCTCTTTTCAGAGCTGTGGAAGTCTAAAACCTGGCACTCCTAACACCTTGTCCACTTTCTCAGGCCAGCTCTTCCCCAGGGCAGTAAAGCCATCTCAGCTCCCTTGGTTTGAAACATCCTACATCAGAGAGGCCAAAGCATTTGAGTGTGCTGTTAGAGTACTCCTTTCACAAAAGGGAAACTGAGGCAGTGAGAAGCCCTGTGACTCGCCTGGTAACTGGTCACCCTCTGGTCAGCTGTCTAGGCATTCCGAGTTACTGTCGAGTGACCAAAAGAGGACGTTGGGCTGGGAGTGGGATGAGCTATAGGATGGGGGACCTCTAGACCTGGTGACAGACTCTTGGCACATCATTGCTGCTTCTGATTTCCTGCCAGGTACCCAAAGCCCATTTGGTTGTGTTTTCCAGGAATGTTTTTATTTAGGTTTCCTTCTGCAAAGTTATTTGCTGTTCCCCCATGAGCAAAACCTCCCAGGGCTGTTCTGTCTGTGACCCTTTTATGCTGGGAAGCACAGTGTATTCCGTGAGCTATTTTCTGTTTTGTTTCCACTCACTGACAGAGTTTATTTTTTCTTCATGCAATGCATGCAAAGTCACTTTCATCTGGGGAGCTGTCCCCATCAGTAACAGCCTCCCATCACCCCCTATTTGCTCTCCCCTAAGTCACTTTCTTCCTTTCTTCCTCTCTTTAAACGACACAGATGGAGAGATATAGCAAAAGGCAAAAATGTGCACAGACACAGCTCATGAAAGGCAAGACATGGAATGTAGCAAATTCAATGCCACCCAGCAAGGGTAGGGGGCCGAGAGCAGAGAGATGGGGGAGGGAGGGATAAAATGCAGATCAAACAAAGCAGCGCGAGGAGCGTGTGCTGGCAGCGAGGTTTCTGGGCACAGAGGCGGGCGTGCTGGTGGAATAACTGTGCCCTCCTGATGGGTCCTCCGCCTCGTGCCAGCCGCTGTGCCAAGTCGGACACCCTCCACTAGCTGCTGCAGTGTTTTATCTTCTGGCGGGAGCCCTCGCTCACTCAGGGGGAGAGGACTTGATTAATTAGGGGAGATCTCTTTCACATGGACAGCTGCTGGGCGGGGAGGACCGGGCTGTTTCGGGATGAAGATGTCCAGTGTCCCCAGGGCTGCCTCACCTTCTGCCCTTCCTCCCACCCTCACCTGACCACCGACCTCGCCCCAGTGCCTGAGCCCACACACATGCGTGAAGCTCCTTTCCCTGCTTCCAGTGCAAAACCCATTTCTCCCCTGCTTTCCTGGGGGTGATTTCAAAGAGTTGGCAATGAGACCTTTCGGAGGCAATGGCACATCCTCGCTGGAAAACAGGGTGAGGCAGCGGTGGGATGAAGCGGGCAGACGGTGGGATCCTTCCAGCCCGGGAGCCTTTGACGGAGCCTAAACATTTCCTATAAGCTATTGAGTGTGCAGGAACGGAGCACTGGGGGCAGGCGGGGAGGGAAGGGGGGCCCTCTCACTCAGCCTCCCTGTGTCCCCCCTCTGACCTCAGCGGACACAGAAGCACCGGCAGCTCTTTAGCCTCTCTGTCGCCTTCCTAATGGCTTTGCCGATGGACAGGCTGGGGAGCTCGGGGCTTCTCCCCTTTCAGGACCAATGCATTGTCTGGGGGTGCTTAGCAGGGGGCTCCCCACATTGCTCAGCTCATTAAAAGGAAGCCTGGCCATGCAGTGGCACAGGTAATGAAGCATCGCGGGGTGCCTGCCAGCTCTAATAAGACGGAATGAACTGAGGGGGAGAATTAACCTGGTAGGATTAGTTCATTCTGCAGCAAGATGCTTGGAATCGCCTCTTAGACCCCGTGCCGGGAATCTTAAACACACTCCTCTCTCAGGAGGGGCGCTGGCTGGGGAGGAGGGCACTGGGCTGAGCTGGAACAGACAAGCAGGGCTGTAGAGCGCAGCCCGTGGCTGAGGGGCTGCGGCTCAGCTCTCAGCCAGGCAGTGGCCGGTTTTCTCCCCCAGGCCGTGCTCAGAAGGCCCGGCTGTCTTAACTCCTCCAGCCAGGAGCCTCCTACTTTTTCAACCCACCCCAAGCACTGAGGTTCTGGGAAGGGGAGCCTGCAGCTAACCCTTTCATGGCCAGGGTGGCTGGGGCCCGGGGGCCAATGCCCAAATCTGAACCTGCAGACATGTGGCTTGCCCATGCTGCTCCGAATTCCTGGACACTGGAGGAGGTGCCAAGAACGGAAGGAGCTCATCATCCCTCGGAATTCAGTTGTGTGATGTGGACAAGACAGGTCCCCTGTCCCTGGGGAATCCACAAGCTGTAGGTGAGAGGCTGAGCCTTAAGGGACCTCAACGCTGGTCTTGTACTGAGGGCAGACAAGGTACACAGGAGGAATTGGCTCATTCTGCTTGGCCAAGGAGGGAGGGAGGGCTCAGGGGGGCCTTGGTAGCAGAGGCAGGTTTCTCTCCTTTTTCCAGCCCAAGCATCTCCATCAACCTGCTCAGAGCATCAGAGAAGAGTAGAATCAGAAGCCAGCGTCTAGGAGACCCAGCGATTTTCAAACTTTGTCTCTCATGCAGGTCTAACGTAAAACACATGTGACCAGGCCCACATCTGGAACTGTCGGAATGAGAGTTTCCAGGGGCCTGGTGGGCCTGTATTTAGACAAGCCTCTCAAGTGATGCTGGTGATTATCTGAACCTGAGGCCCTTCTTCTCTTTCTTCTAGAGGTGGTGATGTGGATGGAAAGATGGGTTGCACTGTGTGGTTCAACATGAGGAGCTGGTAAGCGGCAGCTCCAGGAGCCAAGTCCAGAACTGCTTATTCCCAAATCAGCGCATTCTCCGAGGGGAAGGCTGTACACCTGCTTCCACGTGGCAGGGGAGGTGCTAAGAGCCACCTGCAGAAGGTTCTGTGTTAGGTGATGTGTTCAGAAAGGGGGAGAGGTGGGAAGGAGGGCTCGTTTCCTGGGGTGGGGTTTCCTACTGCATGCTGCAGTAGTGTACAGCCTCTCTTAACCCCACCTGCTCCAGACTGCTCGCCTCGTCCCTGGAAGGTCATGGTTTCCAACTTGGAGGCTAGCAAAATGTCAGACAAACTGGTGGCTGCTCTTACTCTCAATACAGATGGCGGTATTTATGAGGGAACAAAGCCTTGCCGTAAGAAGTTGCCAAAGTATCGCTTCTCGAGTCAAGGCTGTGAGGCAGCCATGGGGTACGGAAACTGCAACTTTGGGGCCTAATAGCTTTCCTGAAAGGGCTCCAGATGCTTTTTTTTCATCCTGGGGTGATGCCCTATGTAAGTCTTTTGCTTGTCAAGCATGGAGTTGCTGTGGCTGGCTAGCGTGGGGCCTTGGCTCACTGGACATCTTGTATTCAAAGTGAGAAAAGAATCTATTTCCACAAAGCGTGTATCCAAGACAGCCAAGCTGAGAAGTCTTCGCTGGTTTTCCAAGGGGAGCAGTCCTAAATCTCAGTCCGGGTTTCCTGCCTCGGGCAGGCTGGCCCTGCACTGCCCACAGCTCTCTCGCCCTCTGGGAGCACTAGCGTAATGTCCCCACTGGCATCACATGCAAAGGACTGAGTCCCACCAGGGCTCTGTGAGGGAGGCGTGGGAGACTGTTGCAGGGGTCATGTTCAATTGGGCAGGTGAGGAAAATGATGCAGAGAGACTGAGAGATTGAGTGATTTTTTTTTTTTCTATTTAGAGTAAATGGCACAATGGAGACTCACACCCAGGTCTTCAGGATCCCCCTCTGACAATGACAAATCAGGTCAGGCTAGTTGCCTTGTTCCAGCTTCATTCTTGCCTCTGGGACTTGGGGACTATGTCACCTTCTGTACCACCTTCTCTTTGTGTAACTTTCTAGACCCTTCAATACCTGCAACTCCTCCAAGGAGCCTTGGCCAGTTGCTCTGGTTGTCAGTCCTCTCTGAACCTGGATGACGGTAAGCCCTAGTTATGTTCCACCCACCTAGCAGTTTGCTCAGCGTCTAATGAGTGTCATTTCCCTGGCACTGATAACTATATGCATTTCTCGAAGGTGGTCGCTTTGTGATTCTTTGAAGGTTCCCAACCAGATGCCAAGCAGAGTCTAAATTTTTCTTCTGAAAACCTACATGGAGCGAGCCGGCAGCATTTGTCCTCCTAAGGGAATTCAGACCATGACCCCATTTAGCATCTCCCAACATCTTTGGTTCCTCCACATGTTGTTGGTGTCGAGACAGCAGCTATCTGGCTGGGAGAAAGCACCCAGCTGTTCAGAGCAGCTGGAAGCCAGGGAGGGTTATTTTGGGCTGAGTTATTTCTTCCTTTGTAAGCCCTTTCAAATAATATTGTCTAGGATTCTGCTGCTTGATGAAGAAGTCTCTCCTCACTCCTAAAAAATGGAGGGAGAAGGCCGGCGCCGTGGCTTAACAGGCTAATCCTCTGCCTTGCGGCACCGGCACACCGGGTTCTAGTCCCGGTCAGGGCTCAGGATTCTGTCCCAGTAGCCCCTCTTCCAGGCCAGCTCTCTGCTGTGGCCTGGGAAGGCAGTGGAGGATGGCCCAAGTCCTTGGGCCCTGCACCCGCATGGGAGACCAGGAGAAGCACCTGGCTCCTGGCTTCGGATCAGCGCGATGAGCCGGCCGCAGCGGCCATTGGAGGGTGAAGCAACGGCAAAAAGGAAGACCTTTCTCTCTGTCTCTCTCTCTCTCTCACTGTCCACTCTGCCTGTCAAAAAAAAAAAAAAATGGAGGGAGAGAAACTGCTGCGGAGACAGACCGAGGACAGGGCTGAGAACAATGGGAAGCGGGCTTGCTTGGTTTGGGGGGGCACATGTTCTAGGGACACCTGCCTTGCTGCTTCTGCACAGCTGCCGATCCCAGGGTGGGAAGGGGCAGCTGAGGGCTGCAGAGGTGACAGGGGTCATGACTCGCTTCCATCCGTCCTGTGCTTGCAGGCCTGGTGCTTGCTTATCCTGCGCTAAGTCCCTGTCTTTGATGTCACAGTTTCAGTAGAGACTAGGAAGGAATGGGTGCAAAGATAGAAGGGATCATTGCATTGGGTAATTGCTTGGGGGGAAGCAGGCTGATGGTGGGTGTGCTGAAAGGGAGGGTGAGGTGGTGTGGATGGCAGGGCCGGTGCTTGGAGCGTCAACTGTGACTGGAGGGAGGAAGCGCCGGCCAGGTAAAGAGCTGGGGAAGGTGTTCAGGAAGAGGACCTGCAGAACGGTGCGGCAGAATCTGGGGAAACAAGCCCAGGAATGGAAAGAGGCCAAAATGAACAGGGAGCATGTGGGAGGTGCCCGAAGAGAGGCAGCTAGCCATGATTTCAGCAGCGCAGAGTGTGGCTGCAGCTCAGCGATCCTAGCAGAAGGGGAAGAAGAGGGAGGATGGAGTCAGGAGCTGGGGGTGGAGCTTGTGCAGATACAGAGTGGTCAGGCCTGTGGAGGATTGGGCTGGGGTCTGCGGGAAGTGAGGATGCAAGGATGAATCCCAGCGTTCTGACTTTGGTTGAGGAATACTGGGTGGAAAATCTCTGTGTGTGAGTGTGTGTGTGTGTGTGTGTGTGTGTGTGTGTGGCTGGGAGTGGTGAAAGCAAGAGCTCCAGTCCGGATGTATCCATACCAAACAGACAGAAATGCCTGTCATTTATTCAGCCATGGCTGATTGTGCACCTGCTACGTACCAGACAAAGTACTAGGCACGGCAGCTCTAGAAGGAATAAGACACAGCTCCCCTCTGTGAAGTGCACATTCCTAAAGAGACAGGTGATGAGACAAGAAAATAAAACAAACTGAGGGCTGGAAAGGAAGCTGCGCCTGGGAGAAAAAATAAAGCAGGAGAGGGAATGTGAAAAGTTGAATTTTAAGGTTTTATTTATTTAAATTTTTACTTGTTTTGGAGGAGAGAGAGCGAGAGAGCGAGCGAGCATCTCCCATCTGCTGGATCTCTCCTCAGCTGTCTGCAACAGCTAAAGCAGGAGCCCAGAATGAGGCCCAGGTCCCCTACCTGGGTGGGAAGGACCCAAGAATTTGAGCCGTCACCTTGGCCTCTCAGGGTGCACACACGCAGGAAGCTAGAATAGGAATGGATTTTGGTCTGGAACCCAGACCTGCAATATGGGATGCAGGCTTCCCACATGGCATTTTAACCATTGTACCAAACACCCTCCCCAGGAATTGAAGTTTCATATACAACGTCTGGAGATGGCCTCACTAGATGGTGAAGTTTAGGCAAAGCATGGAGGAGCTGAATTGATCACAGAGAAAATACATTTGGGAGAAGCAGCAGGTGCAGGAGAGTGAAGATACGCAGTTGCTGTGGTGGTACAGGAGCAGAGAGAGGGGCCAGAGTGCCCCTGAGTGAAAGAAGCTTAGCCTGGAGGGAGTCATGTAGTGTGTATTGGTGGGCTGGCCAGTGTGCGCCTGGGAGCGGGGGCTTCACACTACTACCTGGACTGCCAGGGGAACCCAGTGGAGGGTCTCAGGCAGAGTCTCTGACAGCTGTGCCAAAAACAGACTATACAGGAAGGGGCAGGGAAGCAAGTAAAACCAGAGGTTTTGGAGTGATCCTAGCGTGGATGGGTCACAGTGGCTGGAGCTGAGTGGTCCGATCCACCCCCCCCCCCCATTAAAGGGATGATGAGTGCAGTTGCAGATGCACTGGTCTCAGGGATGAGGAAAAGGAAGTGCTGCGGTGAGTCCAGTGTCTTTAGCTTCTCAGTGGGAAGGATGTGGCTGTTGTTATGTTCACTGGAATTGGGAAGGAAACAGAACGGGGAGGGAGCACACACGTACACGGGTTCCTGATGGGAATGGTTCAGGAGCAGCGTGATGCCCGAGCTGTGTTTGGAGCCAGGGTCTGGCTACAGTCACAAATGCACGAATGTGATGCTGAGAGCCTGAGACAGGATGGCTGGAGCAGGGAGAGGGATCCAAGAGATAAGTGTTCTAGACCATGAGCCTGGGACTCTCCAGCATGTGAACACAAGGGTGGGTGGAACTCAGGTTTCTGAGAAGGGAGGGTCAGGAATCCCTGGAAACCGGGTGAGCCTGTGAGTCAGTGAGCCAGGCTGAGAAAGTGGATCAGGGACGAAAAGTGCTCCTCGGGGTGGAATGCTGCTGATCATTAAGAAGATGAGGACTGAACACTGACGTTGGCTTCAGCCATGAGGATGGCATTGGTGCCCCTTTATGAAAGCTGTGCTGGCAAGAGTGCAAACTCAAGCAGAAGACTGCGAGAGAGAAGTGAGGCAATGCCTTCTTGATGGGTATAGGCAGCTTTTCCAGGGGACTTTGCTCTAGCGAAAGAGAAGTAGGGGATAGTTACAGGGGGAAAGCAAGAACAAGAAGGTTTTCTTAAAAGGAAAAGCAACAGCATGTTTATATGTTGGTGGGAAAGACCTGGTAGAGTGAGAAAAATTTATGCTATCTTTGTAAAAAGGAAGGAGGGGAAGTGGCCAGAGCACCGTCCTTAAAGAGATGCAAAGGAATGAGTCCGAAGGCCGCGTGGAAGAGCTGGCCCTGGAGCAGAGCTGTTCACAGTGTTAGAAGGGAGAGAGGCGCTGTGCACACAGAAGCTGGGGGAGGGGCGCAGATGGATGTCGTGGTGGCTGTGGGTGGTATCCCTCTCCTGTGGTTGCACGTTTCTCAATCAGACAAAAGCCAGGTCATCAGTGGAGAGTGGATGCCTGAGCAGGCACTCCACATCCAGGGGGACATTGCAAGGCAGAGCCATCCAATAGAGCGGGGAGTCGGTGAGCAAGTGCACCTCATTACGGATGCCAGAGAGCCTCACAGGCCCCCTCGAGTTGATTGAGCATGAATTAAAATAAGTCAGCATGGCTGTGCTTTTCTTAAATGTGTTCAGTTGTGCAAGTGGAGGTGGGTTGCCCATACTCAGACTGTAATTTAGCCCAGTGCAAAAAACTACCTGGGGGCCTGCATTGTGGTGTGGTGGCTTAAGGTGCTGCCTGGGATGCTGGCATCACTTATTGAGTTCTGGCTACTCTGCTTCTGATCCAGTTCCCTGCTAATGCTCCTGGGAAAGCAGCAGAAGGTGGCTTGAGGGCTGGGACCCCTCCACCTATGTGGGAGACTCAGATGGAGTTCCAGGCTCCTGGTTCCTGGCCCAGCCCCAGCCATCCATTGTGGCCACTTGGGGAGTGAACCAGCAGGTGGAAGATCTTGTCTAGCTGTCTCTCTGTCACTCTGCCTTTCCAATAAATAAAATAAATCTTTTAACAAAACGTAGTACCAGATGATAGAGAACTTGAGGGCAAGAATGCTGAGGGTGGGGTGAGGAGTTCGAAACAAGAGTTGACTGGGAATTTAACCAATGAGTGGGGCAGTAAGGGCAGGGAGCAGGTTGTAGAATCAGTTCCCTAAGGTTCTAGAGGAGGAAGAAATGGGGCTGGAGTTGGACTACTTGAAACAGTGGACTTGAAGGATAAAAGTGCCATTCAGAACACGAGACACATGAGGTTACACCTAGAGAGACAGAAATTCTTGACAGTGACAACACAGGGTGTGATCCTGAGCGTGACTGTGGAAGTTGGAGACCAGGAGTGCTCCAGGGTGTGTTTGGAGCACAATTACTGTATATTAAATCACCAGAGTAGGAAGCGAACAGTGTCAGAGAGAGGGATGGTCAGGATCTAAGCTCCTCAAGGTAATGGGAATCAGTTGACCATGAAAAGAATGGGAGGTGGGTAGGAGGGGTTGAATGATGTGAGATTCTAAGCAAGGCTCTTTGCTGGAGGAAGAGAGAGAAGATGAAGCAACATCAAGAAGTGGGACAGATATGTCCCAAGTTGGCCCCAAGGCTGAAGGAGACTTTGGAGAGAGGGCTGCCCAGGAAACCAGTCCCCATGGGAAGAGAGGTAGGATTTAGCTAGAAGGGTGTTCCCAGGGGCAGGGGCCAGGTTTGAGTTGCAGAGGTGAGCGGTAGGGTGTCAGGAGAAGGGGGAGTGGGGTATGGGCAGAAAAGGCAAGGCATAGCCAGTGCTGTGGTACGGTGAATAAGCTGCTGCCTGCAGTGCTGGCAGCCCATGTGGGCGCTGGTTCTAGACCAGGCTGCTCCATTTTCTTTTTATTTTTTAAAGATTTATTTATTTACTTTAAATTCAGAGTTACACAGAGAGAGAATGAGAGACAGAGAGAGAGAGAGAGAGAGAGAGAGAGAGAGGTCTTCCATCCACTGCTTCACTCCCCAATTGGCTGCAATGGCTGGAGCTGTGCTGATCCGAAGCCAGGAGCTTCTTCCAGGTCTCCCACGTGGGAGCAGGGGCCCAAGGACTTAGGCCATCTTCTACTGCTTTCTCAGGCCACAGCAGAGATATGGATTGGAAGAGGAGAAGCTGGGACACGAACTGGCACCCTTATGGGTTGCTCGCACTGCACGCGGTGGCTTTACCTGCTACGCCACAACACCAGCCTCCCCAAGCAGTGTCTTAATAGCTATGACAAACTCCTACCCCTACACACGTTTTTAATTCATTTTGCTGTCCCAACAAATGTATGATGTGGGCACCATTACTGCCTTGATTTCATTGAAATAATTGAAGGAAAACCCAAAAATGTAAACCGGGTGACAGATCACTTACGTCACACAGCTTGTTGAGTACAGAGCTAGGATTTGAACCCAGGCAGCAAGGTTCCAGAAGCTGTGACATCGTCTGTGCTGCCACCTTGCCTTCGTGCTTTCTAGCATCTGTACTGCTGCTTATTGGTTATGGGCCTTGGGAAAATCAGCCTTTCTGAGTCTCACTTTTTACCCGTGCAAAATAAGACTGATAATATCGGAATTAGTGATGCAGCAGCTGGAACTCGTAGAGAGGGACACAGAAAATTGTTTGGGAAGGTGAGATGCAGGCACAGGCCTCTGAGAAGCTGGATAAGAGGTACTGCTTTAACAGAGGCACAACATGCTTGGGAAGCAAATAGGAAGTCCTGGTGATTCAAGCAGGGAAGGGCTTTTCATTCATGAGAAGTCTGATTGCAGTGAAGGGGGTAGGAGGAGCGCAGAGACGCTGATGCTGTGCGAGACCTCGCTGCCTGCGAGCTCAGACTTTGTTTTCTGCCTAACAGGAACCACTCAAGTCTTAACCCCACTGAGAACTGCAAGCCCCCAGGATCCAAGCCTGCTACTTTTATTTGTCTTCTCCTTTTTCTATTTTTTTTTTTGCAGATTTCTAAAGAGTAGAAATGTGGAGAGCAGACCATGCAAGAAGAGAGAGTGGGAGCTGCCTTCTCATGGGGTGCCATGCTTTGCAAACGGAAGCTGGCGGTATTCTCATTAAAGAAATGCAGTGTGGAAGAGTGGTCCCAGTGTTGGAAGAACCGCGCTTTTGTTAGGAACCAGGTATCTTCAAGGGAGTCCATCAGCGATAGCGATTGATTATTGCAGGAAGGCAGTCGTGAGCAAAGAGATAGCTCTTCCACCATGCCTGTTCTAGTTCTGAAACCCCAGCTCGTGGTGGACTCAACCTACCACGTTAACCTGCAAGCACCAGCAGCCGGTGCACTGAGGTCCATCCGCCAGAGCACAGGAAGTACCCTCGTCGTGCGGGCCATTTGTCCCTCTGCACACAGGAAGAGAGGGCAGGGGACACGTGTGGTGCATGAGAACGATTCCCCCCGGCAATGCTGCCATTGCATGCGTAGTGCTCATGTGGTCCTTGCCACCAATGAGCCAAGTCCAAGTGCCCGCCTTCACACACCCAAGGAGATGGACTCAGGGAGCTCTAAGGCTCTTTGATGTTCCAGCTCCCTGCGGTGCCCTTTAGACTCCTCCCACTGACCCTGCAGCCTGGCGGGTGGCACGGTGAGCAGGGAGAGCCTGGAGCAGGCACCGTGAGGACACGACAGTGCTGGGCTCCCTGACTGCACCTGCTGCTCCCTCAGTCCCATTCCCAGGAAGTGCTCTGAGTCAGCCATTTGCTACTCACTGTACACTGAACAAGAGAAACAGAAGTCTGATGGTGGCAAGAGAAATGTGGGGTGGACACAGGCCGTTTGTTTCTCCCCAGCAGCTGTGACAGTGTCCCTGAGCAATCCAGGTTTAGCAGGTTGAACTGTTCTCCTCTCAACTCCAGAGGTGGCTGCTGGGGCAACAGACAGGCGGGAGGAGGGGCAGGGCCAAGTGGGTTCAGGCAGAGTTTGCCTTGACATAGCGCTCTGCCAGAGTTGAGGGGTGGGGTGGGGGTTTCAGGCAATCCCAGTTTCCCACTGCACCAAGGGCCTGTGTGTGGAGCTGGGGGCGTTTACAGCTCCTGTCTCCTTTCTCCTCCTTGGAGCTACAGCAGGTTTGTCTCCTGCTGCGTACAACATGCATACTAATTGGAATCTCTCCCTGAGAAGAAGCCTTCTTCCTGACAGATCCTTTAAGAATAGATGGAGGTTTTGAAAAACTCGAGATGGCATTGCCTGTAATTATGAAGTAATTGGTGTAATTGAGAGCTCAGGGTCTTATGCAAATCATCTCCTGTTTTTAACTTTACATCAAGACTATTTTATTTATTTATTTTTTGAATTTGTATTTATTTATTTGAGAGGCAGAGTGCCACATTGAGACAGATCTCCCATTCTCTGGTCTCTTCCCCTACCCCAAATGCCTACAAGAGCCAGGGCTGGGCCAGGCCCAAGTCAGAGGCCTGGAGTTCCAGCCACGGCTCCTGTGTGGGAGGCAAGGACCTAAGTATTTCACATTGAAGATCAAATCACTGCTCAAGCCTTGTGAATTTTGGAGCGAGTTCCCCGATTGCTCTCAGTCAAGGTTTTGTTGATCTGCTAGACAAAATGAATAATAAGAGTAATCTCCCATTGTGAGAATGAAATAAGGTAAATGCCTGAGTGTTGTAAACTGTGAAGTTGCTAGTCACCTGTGTTAGGAGTTCCCCTTCCTGTTTCTTTTCTCTTGGCAGGTTGCAGTGTGGTGCAGTGGGTAGGGCAGTGTCCGCAGTGCATCTGGAGTCATGTCTCAGCTCTCGCACTTGGAAACTGGAGTGTGACCTTGCTTGTACAGAGGAGACCAGGCTGGGTCAGATGTTGGATGATAGGATCAACGGAAAGCACTTTGAAAAGGGTTAAGTGCTGTCGAAATTTGTGTTTAACCAGGGGCCTCGTAATTTCTCTTCCCCGCTATGATTTCACCTGATGCTGGGGAGGAAGTTTGCAATGGAGCCTGTCCAGATCCCCCGTCAGCGGTGCTGTCAGCTCCCCAAGGCCACATAACAAACAACCGAAGACTTGATGGCTTAAAAAACCCAGGAAGTTCTTCGCTTACAGTTCTGGAGGGAGGAATTCAAAGCTCTTCTGGGAGCCTTGGGGAAGAATCCCTTCCTTGCCTCTTCTAGTTTCCTTGTCCATGGCTCCAACCACTGCCTCGTCTTCTCCTGGCCTGCTCCGTGGTGTGTCTGTGTCTCGCACAAGGACACTTCTCATGGTATGTGGGAGCCACCTTATAATCCAGGGTATTTTCCCATCTCAAGACCCTTAAGTCCATTACATCTGCAAAGACGTCTTCCAAATATCACAACATTTACAGATCCTAGGGATTAAGGCTTGATGTATCTGGGGGATCAGTATTCAGCTGACATGGGGAGTGAAGGCCCCCTGGAGCCAGGCTGCCCAGGCCAGAATCAGTTCCACTGCTTTGTACCTGAGTGACCTTGGGCATCTCAGGTTCATCATCTGCTTTGGGTGCGTTACTTCATTTCAGGGTCTCATCTGCAAGGTAGGGGCCGTACTAAGGCCTCACTCCTACAGTGGTGTGAAGGTTACTGGTCTTAATATATGTAAAGCACTTACAAGTCATTGGCTCACAGGTATAGAAAACTCCTTGACTCAGGTAATGCTCTCCAAATGGTTACACTACTATATTGAGTTTTTCTTAATACTTGGCTGTAGATTTGCTAGAATAGTATTATTGAAGCTCCTCTAGAATTTGTGCAGAAGTTGGTCGGCACAAACTTTTGGTGTAAATTACTTTGATTTGCTAAAAAGACATTTTTTTCATGCTTAATGAGATATTACCCATGGAAATAATTAAAACTCCCATGACCTGGTCTGGTTTTGCTCTTACCATCATTTTATAATTTTTTTTTAGAAGTTCATCATCCTTCCTTTTAATGTATAGTTTTTCTTATTGGAAAAATAAAATTATGGCAGCTTGACCCTGTAGAAAAGGAAATTATCGACTCATCCTAAATCATATCCTGTCATATCCTTGGAATCCCCAGTGTTTCTCCACCAATGACCTATTTCATCAACCTCTTTTCTTGATCAATCACCATGAGCCACAAGATTGAGATAATTTTACTTTAAATGCAAATATGATTAAGTATTAATAAATTCATTGTTTTCTAACAAAAAAACATATGTACCAGTTTGCCATCAAGCTGGATTTTAACCAAGATGATCGAAAGGCTTGTTGTTAAGATGACAATATTACCCAAGGCAATGAACAGAGTCTCAGTGAAGTTTTTTGTAGAAATAGAAAAATCTACCCTAAAATTTATATTGAATCCCAAACAGCCAAAACAATCTTTAAAAAGAAAATATACTTGGGAGATTTGCATTTCCTGATTTTTAATAATTACTACAGTTGTGTTTGAGTAGCTTGTTTTGATAAAATAGCCAAATAGTGAAGTATTGGCATACAGACAGACATATAAAACAATACATTAGAATAAAGAGCCCAGGAATAAGTCCTCCCTCATACATATGGTCAAATGATCTTTTGGAAAGAGTGCCAAAATCATTCAATGAAGAAGAATGATGTTTTCAACAAATGGTGTTGGGAAAATCACATATTCACATGCCAAAGAATAAGGTTGGATACTTACCAAACACCATATTAAAAAATGAGCTCAAAATTGGATTGCAGATCTAACTTTAAGATCTACAACTATGAAACTCCTAGAAGAAAATAGAGGATGAAAGTTTCAGGACATTGGACTTGGCAAGTATTTATTAAATATGACATGAAAAGCACAAGCAATAAACTCCATAAAAGCAAACATGACTCCATAAGAACAATAGAAAACTGTTTTACATATCAAAGGACATTATCAAGAGAGTGGAAAGGCAATCCACATAATGGGAGAAAATATTTGCCCAGTCATATAATTGATAAGGGGTTAAGATCCAGGATAGATAAAGAACTCCTAAATACAAATAACCAAAAGTCCAATTTAAAAAATGGGCAAAATACTTGAATAGTCATTGATCCAAAGAAGACACATGGTTGGCCAACAAGGAGCTGCAAAGGTGCCCAGTGTTACCAGTCCTTGGAGAAAGCCACTTAAAGCCCAGTACAATATCACTTTACAGTGGGAGGAAGGCTATGATTAACTACTATAACAGCAATCAAAGACAAGGAATGAGAATCACAACTGTTGGAAAAGTAGGAATCCTGGGCTACTGGTGGGAATGCAAAATAGTGTGATCACTGAAAAAACACTATGGTGGTTCCTTAAAAATTTAGATATAAAATATAGAATTACTGAGTTTCAGTTTGGGATGATGAAAAACTGGAGAGATGGATGGTGGTGATAGTTGCACAACCACATGAATACACTACATGCCACTAACTGGATACTTAAAATGATTAGAATAGTTTTATGTTTTGCAAATTTTATAACAAAAACATTTAAAATGGCCTTCTGGGGGCCGATGCTGTGGTATGGTATGCTAAACCTCTGCTTTTGGCACAGGCATCCCATATGGGCGCTGATTCATGTCCTGGCTGTTCTTTCGATCCAGCTAGGAAAAGCAGTGGAAGATGGCTCAAGTGCTTGGGGCCCTACACCCACGTGGAAGACCTTAAAGAAGTTCCTAGCTCCTGGCTTTGGATGGGCGCAGCTCTGGTCCTTGTGGCCATTTGGGGAGTGAACCAGTGGATGGAGGACCTCTCTCTGTCTCTTCCTCTCTCTGTAACTGTGTCTCTCAAAGGAACAAATTAAAAAAAAATTTAAATGGCATTCTGACACCATCTCTTTCCTATAGACCTGCATGGCAAGGGGCCACAGAGTAGGGCTTGACAGTGTTATGGAAATGTGTATCCCAATTATTATAGTCCAAGTTCTTGCCTTCACAGAGAGAAAAATTCAAAGCAGAGGCATAAATAAGGTGCACAAGTGAGAACAAGATTTACTCAGAAGTGAGTGAACGCACACTCATGCACGAGTGTGGGCAGCCCCGCCCTCTAAGAGATATGTGTGGTGAGTGGGCCAGACAATGGCCTATGAGGAGACAGTGTGGGAGGAGCCAGAGAAAGATCAACAATAAATGCAAAAAGCCAAGAGGCAAAACTGCTGCTCTCACAGTTGCTTTGATGGGATAGGGGGTGGTCTCTGATTGAATAAACAAATAGGGTGAGATTCTGGGAGCTTCATGGCACCTGCAAATGGAGCTTAACTGCTATGTGGCCATATTATGATGTCTTCTTCCTAGTGCAGGAGAGGCAGGTGCATCTTGGGAAAGTGGGCATACTGAATTGACAGGTAAGGGATAGAGTTGCAGGGTGGGGCTAGAAGCAGTAATGCTGAGAAGAATCTCCCAGCTCCTATATGTACTTCTTTCCACTTGGCTATTTTTTCCATACAAATGGGACCCTGCACTGTCTTGATTAGGGAGACATCATGACCGACATTTTCTTTTCTTTATGTAACATGTATTTTTAATGCAATGCTATGGTCTTATTTTTTCCCTTTAATTAGTTGACAAACAATAATTGCACGTGTTTGTGGGGTCAGGGGGAGATGCAGGCTGGCGGCAGGGCTGCTGAGCTGCGAGAGGGATTCGATCTGTGAGGCGGTGAGGGAACTGTGCCTGCAGCCGGGACAGGGGGCTGCTGAGGCCTGGAGAACTTCGGGGTCTGCTTTTGGCCACCCTGAGCACTCACAAAATGATCAGGACATCCTTGATACGTTTCTTCCAGGCGCTGGCACAGTACTAGAGTGAAGATGGATTCCTTCAAGGAGCTTACAGGCTTGCTGGGGAGATGTTCTCCACAAAGGGAACAATGAGCAGTTCAGGAGAACAACAGCTGAGCTATCACCAGCCACTGATGATGAACTATCAAAGCAACCGAAGAGACACTAATTGCTCAGGGAGCTCAGCCGGCTGCTGGAGCGGCTGGAGCACTTGAGGCTGGTGCCCTTTAGGAGATAGGATTGCCTGGTGGTGGGCGGGTCTGGAGCTGGTCAATCTTTGTTGACCCTGAGCCAGTTTGTAGCCTCCTTAGGCCTCGATTTTCTCATCTGCAAGATGGGGTACAGTTCTTTCCCCTCACAGATTGTCATGAGGCCGAAGTGAAGTTGAGCAGTGAGCTCAGTGCTTGGCACATTTGGCACACACTCGCTGTTAATGCAGAGGAGGCGTTGGGGCTGCATCTTGAAGGCAAAAAAAAGGGATTCTGGGAACAAGCAACAGTGAAGTAGGCGGCTGGCTGTGTTTGGAAGCAGAAATAACGGGCGTGGTTGGAGGAGAGGCCTTCCTTCTTTGTCAAGTCTTGCTTGCCTGCAGAGAGAAAGTTTAGCCTTTAGTAATCCTAACCAGTGTGTCCAGGGCACTGAGTCTTGGTGCAGCTGTACAGATTGGCTGTGGGAATCAGTATCCCCCATTTGTGTGTAATACATCGCCCCTACAAAGTCCTTTTCAATCATTTATTAGTTCATCAGAAATTTAATGAGAAGTGGGGAACATAATTTCTTCCTCGTAGAATGAGATGGGATTGTTTGCAGGATATTTATGGCCTTCCAATGGTGCAATGCATGCAATAATGTTACCTCACAGTAATGAACTTTACATATTCAGTAGATAGCACAGGGCAACTTATGGGCAATGGGAAATGACCAAAACTTCATTTTAAAGGAGGAAGAAATGACCCAATATTATCCCAAATACCGTGTCTAGTGGCTTTTGCACAGATTTTGCTGAAGCTGTGAATGTCCTATGCTATGATTTGTCCAAAATCATCTTATTTTTCATATTCAGATCTACCTAGATAATCAGGCTGTGCAGTAAATGTCTTAGATAAATAATAGTCTGACTTTTCTCAAAGAAAACAGATTTCCCTGCTAAATGAGGCCAGGAATTTGATGATTACCTTTCTACAGGAGTTAATGTAATTTTTCCCAAGATTGTTTTCAGGACACAATTCTAGAATCTGTGGGAGAGGTCAAAGGACCTTCCTCATCCCCATAACCTGGAGCAGATATGGAGAATCTTGGTGCTGATGCTACTGTGTGAGGGAGGACTGGTACGGGCACAATGCAGTACCTGCCCGGTGCCCTTTCCTGCCTCTTCTGTTTTAGTCTCTGTTTCTCCAGCCTCCTTTCCAGGATCCTGCTGGCTCTCTTTCCTCCCACTTTGCACCCCTAGCTTCTCAGAGGTTCCTGTGCCATTCTAGTCCCAGCAGCACAGAGGGTCAAAGAGTGGCCCACACTGGCCTGGCACCTGTGCATGTGGCCTTCTCCTTCTGTTGCTTTCACTCTTATAGTCTCAGGACCAGCTGGAGACAAAGACAGTCTAATATATGTCATGCATTCATTATTTCACATATACTTACTGAGTATTTGCTATGTGTCATATATATATATATATATATATATATATATATATATATATAAAACACTGAACAAAGCAAAACTCCTGTGTTCACAGAGCTTAGCTTTGAGGCAGCTGGCAGTTAGCCTTGTGGTTAGGATGCCACATACTACATGAGAGTACCTGGGTTTGAGTCCCGGCTTCTGCTCCTGACTCAAGCTTCCTGCCAATTCAGTCTTTGTGAATCATTGGTTATGGTCAAGTAACTGGGTTTCTGCCTCCAACATGGGAGACCTGAATTGAGTTCCTGGTTCCAGGTTTCTCTCTCTCTCTCTCTTTCTTTCTCTCTCTCCTTCTTAAATAAATAGATAAATAAATGAATGAATTGAAAAATACCTAGTGTCTCATGAGGAAACAGACAACTAACAAGTAAATAGCTGGTGAAACATGGACCCTTAGATGCTTCCAGGTGCTTAAAGAAAAATTAAGAGGCTGGCGCTGTGGCTCAACAGGCTAATCCTCCACCTAGTAGCGCCGGCACACCAGGTTCTAGTCCCGGTCAGGGCGCCGGATTCTGTCCCGGTTGCCCCTCTTCCAGGCCAGCTCTCTGCTGTGGCCAGGGAGTGCAGTGGAGGATGGCCCAGGTCCTTGGGCCCTGCACCCGCATGGGAGACCAGGAGAAGCCCCTGGCTCCTGCTTTCAGATCAGCACGGTGCGCCGGCCGCGGCGGCCATTGGAGGGTGAACCAACGACAAAAGGAAGACCTTTCTCTCTGTCTCTCTCTCTCACTGTCCACTCTGCCTGTCAAAAAGAAAAAAAAAAAGAAAGAAAGAAAGAAAGAAAGAAAGAAAGAAAGAAAGAAAGAAAGAAAGAAAGAAAGATTAAGACAGCTGGAAAAGGCTTTTCCAGAAAGGGGAGCATTTGAGCAGAGACATCAGTGGGATGAGGGAGGCAGGCATGTGGATCTCAAGGGGACAAGCAGCATGGAAGGGGCTGAAGTGTGAAAGCCCCGGGGCTCCTGGTGGGTTGGAGGAGCAGAGACTGGGAGGAGGAGAAGGCCAATGATGTAACAGCCCCACAGTCTCACAGTCTGCCTTTTTGGTAAGAAGGTTTTCATTTTACTATTTATTTATTTGAATTTACTTGAAAGGCAGAGTGATGGGGAAGAGGGGAGAGAGAGAGAGAGAGAGAGAGAGAGAGACTGGAACAGCTGGGGCTGGGCCCAGCTGCAACCAGGAGCCCAGAACACCCTCCAGGTCTCCCACTGGGGTGGCAGAGACCCACGCACTCCAGCCATCATCTGCTACCTCCCAGGATGCATTAGCAGGAAGCTGGATTGGAAACAGAGCAGCTGGGACTGAACTTGAACTGGAACTCTGATATGAGATGAAGGTGTTGTAAGCAGCTGCTTAACCCGCCGGGCTACACCACCCACTCCTGGCAAGGAGTTGGACTGAAAGATACTTCATCTTGCTTTTGGTAGAGGTTCTTCCCCTGAAATCTTTCCAACAGCATTTCAGTATTTTCTTGGGGTGCAAGAAGGAGTGTAGAGTGGACATCTGTTGCCATTGCCACCGCATATCCATTTCCTGTTCTTTAATAGCAGTACCTTCCTTCCCCTCTGTGGCACCTGCCTTGCCTGCTGACTGAATCCTGGTGTTCTGGGTTGTGGGGGAATGCACTGAACATGTTACCAGCCTCTCCAATCACTCCCACGGCTGTCAGATAGGACAGGAGGCCTGACTAGGGGACACAGTGCAATTCTTGTTGGGAACACAGGAGAAAGGGTTTTCTTTGTGTACTAAGTAAATGCTATAGAGTGTGAGATACGGAGCGTCTGCAGCCATCTTGAATCCATGTCTGAGAATAGAGACCCATTAGAGGACGTGCAGCTGAGATGTTGCACAGAGTCATATTTGAAACCAGAAATGTACCCGAATACATTTGGACCAATTACTTCCAGTAGTGCTTAGGCTAATTTGAGTGGGGGCTAAAACCAACCAACAAAAACAAATCAAAGCAAAATCATAAGAAAGCAAAGAAAAACAAGGGGAGCCCCACCTACCTAACAGAAATAATACAAGATGGAACGGCATGGTAATTAAGACCGAGGACCCTGGATTTAAAACTGGGGTGTGACCTTAATCTATCCAGGCATAACTTTCTTCATCTGCAAATTATGAGTAATGATAGCACCCACCTCAAGATTATTATGAAACTAATTGGATATATATGTGCAACTTTGGAAGCACACATGGCAAGTGACACTTGAATGTCTGCTGGTGCCATTGTTATTTTTGCACTTTGTGCAGCAAGGTTTCTGAAGTTGGTCTGTATTAAGTGGCTTACCCTAGTGCACATAGAAATCAGAGTTAGAGCTGAAATTAGGTACCAGGAAACTTGAGGTTGACCACGGGAAGTTTATCATCTGTTTCTGAAGGTGTTTTAGGGACAGGCATTTGGTTCAGTGGTTAAGACGCACCCATCCCATGTCGACTGCTTGGGTTCAAGTCCCGGCGCTGCTCCCAATTTCAGCTGCCTGCTAATGTGCACCACGGGAGGCTGCAGTGATGGCTCAAGCACTTGGACACCTGGATTGAGTTCCCAGCTCCTGGGCCTTTGGGGAGAGAATGAAGGGATGGGAGCTCTCTGTTTCCGTCTCTCAAATGAAATAAATAAATATGTTTTTTAAGAGGGTATTTTTGAGTGCCTACTATATTCTCGGCACTGCGCTGGATTCTGGAATGTGAACACAGATTGCAAACATTGTGAGAACAAGGGCTGTCCCTTGAATGCTTGTATTTTCTCCCAGGCCTATTACAGGGTTCTTGGCCCAGTGGTGATTAATCAGTGGTGTTGACTAACCTTCCCGCCACTACTCAACCTCCTAGGGAGGGAAGGCCTTTCCTGAAGAGGGCTTGTTCAAGGAATTAGTGACCCACATGGATGGAAGCCCGGCTCACAGCTCCAGGACTCTCTCTCTCTCGGGCCTGACAGCCTCTCAGCACCATAGGGTGGAAGAGCCAGCAGGCTGGGCTCAGAGCTGCCTTGGCCCCAGCTTCCCCAGGCATCTGTTTCAGCAACTTGCTCTTAGTCTCATGATAAATTCATTACCAGAAAGTGAAGCTGGAGTTTCCTCGTGACATAAAATATTGATGAGAGAAATAAGGACTAAGATAAATGATCAAATGCTGCTCGCAGGCCCGCTGCATTCTGTGCTGGGGGTCGACACCCGTGTGTTCCTCTTTTTCCCTTGTTCATTTGCGTGGGTGGGGTCTTGTCTCCTTCAGAGCAGGCACGTTGGAGCGCTGGGGAAGTGCTCCAAAGGCAACGTCACACCATGGGGGGAAAAATAGACATGTCTCCTGGTTACTGTCAAAACTACGAAACCCAGTCCTGCCACTTAACAACCTTCTGGCAGGTTCTTGGCACCCTCAGGATAGTGTGCAAAAACACATCGCTTCCCTGCTTGGAAACTGCTAATGGCTTCCAATTGCTGAAGACTCAAACACAAGCTCCCGAGGACACTGCCCAAGGCCTCCATCCTCCTGCTCTAGCCTGCCTTTTAAAGAGTCTCATCCCACTAGGGGTTAGCCAGCGCCCCAACACTTCACATCATCTGGACCATGGGGCTCTACAGAGAGGGCTTCAACCTCCATGCCGCCGTGCTGGAAGCTCCTCCCCTGCTTTTTTCACTGATTGAACTTTTGCCTCTCACTCCAGGACAGCTCAAATGCCAACTTGATCCACAAAATGTTTTATTTATTTGAAAGGCAGAGTGACAGAGAGAAGGAGAGAAAGAAAGAGAGGGAAAGGGAGAGACAAAGAGAGATCTTGCATCCGTGGCTTCACCCTGCAAAGGCCTGCAGTCAGAGCTGAGTCAGGTTGCAGATAGAGCTCAGAACTCAATCTGATCTCCCACGTGGGTGGCAGAAACCCAAGCACCTGAGACATCAGTGCTGCCTTCACCGGTGCATTAGAAGGAAGCTGGATTGGAAGCCCAGGAGCTGGGATATCTCAAGCAGTGGTTTAACCTGCTGCACCATAATGCCCAGACCCCCAGGACGTCTTCTTTGGTGTTGTGTTACTCAGAAGCAATTTGTCTAGAGCACAAACAAGACAAGAGCTCTGTGTTGATGAGAGCATGGAGAAATGAACCGTCTCCATCTGTCATTGCTGCTGATGGTGGGAGCAACCTATTTACCAAGGGAGTTTAGCCATAGTTTTCAAAAATCCTTAAACAGCTTTATAACTTTGAGCCAGCAATGCCACATCTGGGAATTTGCTCTCAGAATAAAAAAGGAAGATGTAAATATTAATTTGAGGTTGAGGCTATTCATCATAGAGGTTTTTTTTTTTTTAGTACTGAAAAATTGGGAGAACTCTGAGAGCCCCCAAATAGAGAAGTTGTTGAAGAAATTGTGATATGTCTGTATAATAGAATGATGTTTATCTGCTTAAAAACTATGCTGCACAGAAATAGTTGATGGTTTACAAAAATGTTCATGATGATTTATAAGTGAAAGGAATAAGATTTGAAGCTGTATAGAATATGGTGGTTAGGGGCAGGGTGGAGTGGGGAGAGAGAGAGAGAGAGAGAGAAGAGAGAGGGAGAGGAATTTATTTATCATCAGGAATCGGTTTATGGAGGCTGAGAAGTCCCAGTGACTGCAGTGGCAGGCTGGCGACCCAGGGGAGCCCAAGAAGAGCTGAGATTTCTGTGTGAGTCTGAAAGCAGTCTGGGGGAGGGTCAGTATTTCTGCTCCATCCAGGCCTTCAGCGGGCTGGGCAAAGTCTGCCATGTTAGAGAGGGCCATCTGTTTCCTCAGTAGACTAATTCATCCATGAACACCCTCAGCGACACAGCGGGAATAGTGCATGAACCATGTATCTGGGCACTCTGCAGCCCAGGAAGTCACCACATGAAATTAGCCATGTGTTAAAGTGTTGAAGTCAGTTTCTGGGAGATGCTCTGTTGGCCACAGGTCATATACACTTGTCAAGATCAATCTTTCCTCCCCACTGCTCCCAACCCTTGGGAGTATCCATAACCCCAAACAAGACTGGCTGCTTTACAAGAGGCAGAATTGGGAATGTCAGAGGGGTTACCACAAGGAATGGCAAACTCACAGAAACTGAGGAACTTGTCAGCGGCCCAATGCCTTCTCAGCTGTAGAGCCAGGACTAAGCTCAGGATCTCACAGTGATCCACCCAGTGTCCTTAGGGAGGGAGACAGGGTAAGCAAACCCTGGTCTTCATGGGTCTCAGAAAAGATTCTACCTGGCTACACTCCTTTAAGCCATGGCCCTATGCTCTCCCCCCTCCCCCACAGCACTGACTGCTGACTCAGTGGTTGCTGTAGATGTACTGGCTCCGTCAATGCTGGCTGGCACTTTGACACATCTCTTTACATGTGCAGCTCTGCTGTTGCATCAAGTTGTGTGGAACATAATTAATTAGCTAATGTTGTGAGAGCTTTCTGCAAACTGGAATATAGTCCTCACACCCAGGCCAGAAAGCTTCTTCCTGTCTCTTGTAAGGCTGATGAAACCACTGGCCTCTGGACAGACAAAGGGGCTCCTCGGACCAGGACTGGGGAGGAAAAAGCCAGCATTCCAACAGCGTGGCTAGAGCTTTGCAATGTGGTCTCTTCTGGTGGTGGCTGCCTGCTTGCTTCCAGTCCTATTGATCTTTTTGTTTTCATGACCCACTCCTTCTGTTTGAGATCTGTGTTGAAACTAACCCATGATTTCCGTATTGGGTGAGTTTGCAGATCCACACTTAGTTCACAGTGTGACCCGAATCCTCGTATCTGAACAGGTGGAATGTACCAAAGACCCACAAGCTTGAACTTGGACCCAGGAGCACAGCTGAATCTCAGGGCCCTTTCTGGCTACTAAAACCCAGAAATCTGGATGGTTAGTGGTCAAGCTGTTTTGGTCTCAGATCCTTGGAAAGCAAACGTGTGGAGACAGATATTAAACACACTGTAGCTTTTGCAGTTTTCGTGGTTGTTAGTGTTGGCCTCATTTCAGGTCTTCTATTGAGGATTCCGGCAGGTGCTTGTATTACCCAGAGTGCTCCATAGAGTGTGCATTTCCTTTGCCCCCTTCTCCCCAGGGCTGCATGTTAGAAGCACCTATACTCCCAGTAGGGGAGGAGTGAGATCTGTGCAGGGGAGTCCCTGTGTGGTCCTCACATCTTTCCCATTCCTGGGGGTTACCAGAGCAGTATGTAGAAAAGCTAGGATGGAGATGAAAGCAATTTTGCAGCAGGCAAATCTGGAATCAGGTGCCAGCTCCACCTCTTTCTAGTAGCGGGCTCAGCATGGAACCTGTAACACAAACGTGATGGCTTCGGGTGATGTTGGAAAGACTCTTAGAGCTTAGAGAGACAGAGACCCACTGTTGTTGGCTTCTTCTGTTATCCAAGCGCCCAAGAGGGACAGCAGTGGGAGATGGAGGAAATCCAGGGGAGATTCTGGTGCTCACAGTGTCCTAGCCATGGGCCTACCAACCTCTCACTAGTAGTCTAACCAACCCAAGGCAGGGCCCACTCTCCAACCCTCCTGGAGATCAAAGGCTTGGACATCAATTTTCTGAGGTCCCTGGCTCCAAGTTGGGGTGGGAGCTTTCCAGGTGACAGTGCCCTCCTTGGCTCAGCTGCTGCCGTTGGTGCCGAGGGCAGCAGCATTTAGAACCAGGGTAGCCAACCCCACCTTGAGTTACCAAACAATGTTTTTAGAGAGTTGGATTGGAAACCTCTTAACACTGCCTTTACAAGAGCACAATCATTGAACAAAGGAGGGCAGTTCTGTCTGAAAGACGTATTTGAACCGCAGTCTTTAAAGGCCTGGGAATAGATGGTGGCCAAGCTCCACCAGCAAGTCCCACCCAAGGTGCTCTTCAGAAAAATCAGTCCCAAGTCTCCCCAAGAAGCTGGAGGCTCTTCCTCTGCTCCCGGGGCATTGGCTCTGCCCCTTCTTCCCTCTGCCTCTCTGGCCCTTTCCCCCTTCCTCCCTGTGGGTTCCAGTCCTGCCCAAACCCCACCTGGCAGCCTCAGAAGACTGGCCAGATTGACCCCTCACTGCATCCAAAACTGAGCCTGGGGGTGCTCAGCAGGGAGAGGCAGCACAAGACAAACCCTGCAGCTGCTCACTGGAGAAGGAGGGACAGTCTCAACCCTTTTCTGCCGCTAGGGGGAGTGCAAACAGGGAAGACAGAGCCCCTGGGCCAGCTGCAGAGAAGGCAGCCTGTTGCACTTCCAGCCTCATCCAGGGTCCGAGGACAGGTGCCATGCTGTCCTGTGTCCATGGCACAACAGTCCTGCGAGGAAGCACTGGCCCTGTCGCACCTTACGAGGGAGGGGAACATGTATATTTAGTGTGAGACACTCTGCCCTGCCCATGCACTGTTAAGTCGGGACGCTGGTCCTTGAACCCAGCTGGCCAAGTGCTCCTGTCCTCTCTCTCTTTGCTGCTCCTGCCTGGGATCCCAGACACTGTGCAGGAGCAGATAGTCTATGTTTTTGGTCGTGCAGAATCCCAGGGCACAATCCACATAGACACTGACTTTGCCATGAGAGGAGCTCTGGGCCACATGCAAATGAGTGGAAAGGGGTGGATTTGGTCCCAGGCGGCTGTATTTGGCCTCAGGCCATGGTGTGTCCAGGCTAAGGGAGGTCAGGGCTTCTAGGCGGGCAGACTTGAACTGGGTTCTTCAGTGGTCCGGGGCTTCAGGTTCCCCTCTGTAAAATGGGGCTCTTACAACATCTGCTCAGGCAGTTAAAAGGATTCAGTGAGATAATGTACGTGAAAGATTCATCCAGGGTCTGCCATGGAATCAGTCCTCAGTAAAGGTAGCGTTGTTAAAAAGAATTATTTATTTGGAAGGCAGAGTTATGGAGAGGGAGAGAGAGAGCAAGAGAGCACGAGCGAGTTCTGTCTGCTGATTCACTCCCCAAATGGCCACAATGGCCAGGGCTGGGCCAGGTTGAAGCCTGAGCCAGGAGCTTCATCCAGGTCTCCGACATGGGTGCAGGGACACAAGGACTTGTGCCGTTTTCCACTGCTTTCCCAGGGGCATTAACAGGGAGCTGGATCAGAAGTGGAGCATCTGGGACTTGAACTTGTGCCCATGTGGGATGCCAACATTGCAGGTGGTGGCTTAACCTGCTATGCCACAATGCCAGCTGTGTAGTTTTAATTTTTGATCCCAAGCCAGGGCAGAAGTGAATGAGGAAGTCACAGGTTGTGGAGCCCTTGGGAATCGCTGGCACCTGGGGGTCTGTCAGGGGCAGTGCGTTGAGAGTGCTGCCACAGTTGGGTGCTGGGAGACCTTCTGCACACACACCTCTGGCCATGGACCTGCCAGATTGTAAGGCTGCTATTCCTTTATAGACGGGAAGCTGAACATTTCACAGTGGCAATATATCTGCCTGTTTGCAACATTTTCTTCCCTGCATTCCCTTATTTTATAAGCTCGTCCCAGGTTTGCGATTTGTTGCATGGCCCCGGGCATGCCCCTTAGTTTCAGTGTCTCGGTTTTTCTTCCACACAACAGGGAGAATGGATCCATTCCTTCCCGAGGTGAGGATGACAGAGGCTTAGCATTAGTGAGTTCCTAGCCAACCAACCTCGTCAGAAGTCTGATTCTCTGTTCCTCTGGGCCCCTGTGCTTGTTGAAGTCACAGTGTGATATGCTCCTGACAATCTGCTGCATTTACATCTCCCCTGCCCGCTTCACCCATGAACGTCACTGGCCCAAGTCCGCTGTTCACAGCTCTTTTTTTTTTTTCCAAGATCTATTTATTTATCTGAAAGTCAGAGTTATACACAGAGAAGGAGAGGCAGAGAGAGAGAGAGAGAGGGAGAGAGAGAGAGAGAGAGGTCTTCCATCTGATGGTTCACTCCCCAATTGGTCGCAAAGGCTGGAGCTGTGCCGAGCCGAAGCCAGGAGCCAGGAGCTTCTTCCCGGTCTCCCTCTTGAGTGCATGGGCCCAAGGACTTGGGCCATCCTCTGCTGCTTTCCCAGGCCATAGCAGAGAGCTGGACCAGAAGTGGAGCAGCCAGGCCTTGAACCGGTGCCCATATGGGATTCTGGCACTACTGGTGGCGGCTTTACCCACTATGCCACAGCGCCAGCCCCTATTATCTGATTTTTGAAGCTTTGATTTGGATTCTCCTAGTGACTAACACCACTGAGCATATTTTAATGTGTTCAACGGCCATTTGTATATATCTTCTTTGGAGAAATATCTTTTTTAAATTCTTAGCCCTTTTAAAGAATTGTACTACTTTTCTTTTAATTGCTGAGATGAAATGCTTATTAAATACATGATTTGAAAACCTCTCCTACTATGGGTTTTCTTTTTAGCTTCTTGATGGGACAATTTGAAGTCCCCAATTTCAAATTTTGATTAAGTCAACCTAGTGTTTCTTTTGTTGCTTGTGCTTTTGGTGTTATAACTAAGAAATCATCTTTGGAAATTTATATTCATTAAATAAAAGTTAAATTAAAAAAAGATTAAAAAAAAGAAATCATTACCTAATCTAAGGTCATTATGTTTTCCTCAAAGATTTTTACACTTTTAGCGTTTCCATTTATGTATTTGAGTTATTTTTGTGTGTGATATAAGGCAGAGATCCAATTTCCTGCCTCTGCAGGTGGATACTCACTTGTCTTGATGCCATTTGTTGAAAAAACCGTTTTTCCTTAATGAACTGTCTTGGCATTCTTGTTTAAAGCCTGTTTGGGGTATGATGCATGGGTTTATTGCTGGACTTTCAACTTATCAACTCCACTGATCAAAAATCTGCCCTATGCCAACGCACTGTCTTCATTCTTGTAGCTCTGTCATAAGTTTTGTAAACAAGAAGTGCGAATCTTCTTTGTTCTCTCTAAGGTTGTTTTGGCTATTTTGGGTTCTTTACGTTTCTGTAGGAGTAGTTTATTAATTTCTTCAAAGAATGTAGCTGAGATTTTGATAGGGATTGCTCTGAGTCTATAGAGCAACTTGGACAACTATAACTTATCAATAATAAGTTTACCTGCCCATGATTTGTGTTTAAATTTATGTATATTTTCTTTTCAAAATATTTTGTAGCCGTTAGTGTACAAATACTGCACTTGTTTTGTTAAACTTATTCCTAAGCATTTTTTCTTGCTAATGTTTTTGTGCAGGGACTTTTACAAATTATTTATTTATTTGAAAATCGCAGTTATCGAGAAACGGGGAGAGAGAGAGAGAGAGAGAGAGAGAGAGAGAGAGTTTGTGTGTGAAAGAGAGAGAGATGCTTCACATGCCGGTTCACTCCCCAAGCGGATGCAGCAGCCAGGTCTGGGCCAGGCTGAAGTCAGGAGCTGGGAACTCCATCTTGGTTCCTACATGGGTGGCAGGGGCCAAGCACCTGAATTATCTTTTGCCTTTCCAGGCACATTAACAGGAAGCTGGATTGGAAACAGACCAGTCAGGACTTCAACTGGCCTCCTATGTGAGATGCTGGCATCAGAACAGCAGCTTATGCCACTGTGCCATTATGCCAGACGCTGGACTTGCTTTCTTAATTTCGTGCTTTGATTTTTAGTTGTTAGTATATAGAACTTTTTGGATTTATTTTATACATTGTAACTTTGTTGAACTAATATGTTAGTTGTAATAGATTTTTAGTGGGTTCCTTAAGATTTTGTATCTTAGAACACATTACCTATGAATGGAAATAGTTTTACTTCTTTCTCTCTACTCTTGTCTTTTTTTCTTGCCTAATTGTCCTGGCTGGAACCTGCAGAACAATTTTGAAAAGAAATAGAGAAACTGGAATCTTTGTCTTGTAACTTATCTTAGAGGAAAAATAATCAATCTTTTATCATTAGGATGAGGTTAGATACGGGAGTTTCATTTATAACCTTTTCTGATTGAGGAGTTTCCCTTCTATTTCTGGTTTCTTGAGTGTTTTCAGCATTAAAAGTTGTTTGTTTTGTCAAAACTTTTCCTGTGTCTATGGTTTTTGTCCTTGATTCTCCTCCTGTAGTTTATTATACTGATTTTCATGTATCATGGTAATGGTGTGTAGTCCTTTTCATACGTTCCTGGGCTTGGTTTGATAGCATTTGAGGATTTTTTGCATCTTACTGAGGTGTATTGGTTTGTAGTTTTATTATTTTGAGGTGATTTTATGTATCTATTTTTTTAAATTTTTTAAAAATTTTTATTATTTGACAGGCAGAGTTAGACAGTGAGAGAGAGACAGAAAGAAAGGTCTTCTTTCCGTTGGTTCACTCCCCAAATGGCCACTAGGCCAGCGCAGCACCGATCCGAAGCCAGGAGCCAGGTGCTTCTTCCTGGTCTCCCATGTGGGTGTAGGAGCCCAAGCATTTGGGCCATCTTCCTCTGCCCTCCCGGGCCACAGCAGAGAGCTGGACTGGAAGAGGAGCAACTGGAACTAGAACCCGGCACCCATATAGGATGCCGGTGCCACAGGCGGAGGATTAACCAAGAGAGCCACGGCGTCAGCCCCCATGTATCTAATTTTGATAACAGAATGATAATGACCTTATAAAATGAATTGAGAAGTGTTCTCTCCTTTTTTTTTTTTTTTTTTTTTTTTTTTCCCGGAAGAACCTAAGAAGGATTGATGCTATTTCTGCTTTAAACATTTGGTAGAACCTAAGAGCGAATCTCTCTTTGCTTTTTTTTTTTTTTTTTTTTTTTTTTTAAACAGGCAGAGTGGATAGTGAGAGAGAGAGACAGAGAAAGGTCTTCCTTTTTGCCGTTGGTTCACCCTCCAATGGCCGCTGCAGCCGGCTCATCGCGCTGATCCGAAGCCAGGAGCCAGGAGCTTCTCCTGGTCTCCCATGCGGGTGCAGGGCCCAAGGACTTGGGCCATCCTCCACTGCCTTCCTGGGCCATAGCAGAGAGCTGGCCTGCAAGAGGGGCAACCGGGACAGAATCCGGCGCCCCAACCGGGGCTAGAACCTGGTGTGCTGGCGCCGCAAGGCGAAGGATTAGCCTGTTAAGCCACGGCGCCGGCCAGTCTCTTTGCTTCTTTATAGGTCTATTCAGATTTTCTATTTCTTCTTCCATCAGTATTGGTAGGTTTTCTATTTCCAGGAATTTTTCCATTTCACCTAGATTATTGAACTTGTGGACATATAATTCATAATCCCCTCACCCCAGCTACAATGATTCCTTTCATTTTTGTAAAGTTGCCCGTGATGTTCCCTGTTTTGTTCCAGATTATAGTAAATCTAAGTCTTCTTTTTCTCTTGGTAAGTCTCAGTAAAGGTTTGACAACTCTCACTAAAGTTTGATAATTTAGTCAAAGAATTAATTTATGGTTTTGTTGATTTTCTTTACTGTTTTTCCATTCTCCATTTTATGCATTTGTATAGTAGCCTTATTTTATTCCCTACCTTCTGTTTTTGTTTTTCTTCTTCCTTTTAAGTTTCATTTGCTTCTTTTTTTCTGGTTTCTTAAGGTAAAATATTTGGTTACTGATTTAAAATTTATTTTCTATTTATTTATTTAATTATCTGAAAGTCAGAGTTACATGAAGGAGGTTGTCTATAAGTGGCTGCAATGACTGGGACTGGGCCAGGCTGTAGCCAGGAGCCAGGAGCATCTTCCAGGTCTCCTACATGGGTGCAGGGCCCAAGCATTTGGCCCACCTTCCCGTGGCTTTTCCAGGCACATTAGCAGGGAGCTGGATCAGAAGTGGAGCAGCCAGGACTCGAACTGGCACCCATATGGGACGCCAGTGTTTCACATGGCAGCTTACCCATTACACCACAATCCCTACCTGCTTGCTTGCTTGCCTGCTTGCTTTCTTCCTTTCTTCCAAGATTTATTGATCTATTTGAAAGGCACTTACAGAGAGATGGAGAGATTGATCTTTCATCTGCTGGTTTACTCCCCAAATGGCTGCATGGCTAGGGTTGGTCTAAATGGAAGCCAAGAGCCTGGAACTCCACCCAGGTCTCCCACATGGGTGGCAGGGGCCCAAGCCCTGGGGCCATCTGCTGCTTTCCCAAGTGCATTAGCAGGGAGCTGGATTGGAAGTGAAGCAGCAGGGACTTAAACTGGTGTCCAAATGCATCACATGTAGCAACTTAACCCAATGAGCCGCATTGCTGTCCCCTAAAATTTCTTTTGTTTTTAATTATATGCATTTATAGTTGTAATTTTACATTTAGGCACTGCTTTCACCACTTCTCATCAACTTTGATGTTATGTCTTAATTTTTATTCATTTCAAAGTATTTTAAAATTTTCCTTGTTTTATTGTTCTTCAGTTCATTGGTTCTTTAGGTTTGTGTTATTGGATTTCAATATATTTGTGAATTCACATATTTTTTCTGATATTTATTTCTGGTTTCATTGCACTGTGGTCAGAGAACCCTTGCATGATTTCAAACCTTGCTTGTGGTCTAAGATATTGTCTGCCTTGTGGAATGTTGCATATGTATTCCACTGTGTTTGAGTGGAACGTCTATTAGTGTAGTTCCTCGTTAATCATGCCTAGTTCTTCTATCTATTGTTGGAAGTGAGTGATTCAAGGCTCCAATTGTTGTTGAATTGCCTGTTTCTCCCTGTAATTCTGAGATTTTACTGTAGACATTTTGGAAGTCTGTCATTAGGTGAACTACCATTTTGCTTTGCCTTTCACTTCAAAGCTTCCTTTCATGTTTCTGTCTGCAGTTCTGTATTTGTTGCCTTGGCCTGCTTTCTATAGATATAGTGAGGTTGAGTTGTACCTGGAGCATCCACCCAGAGCTTTATAGCTTATCGATTCTAGAGCTTTCTTGTCATTTATTCAGTTTTTCCGTTGAGTGGGAATTATGGACAAAGCTGGATAAGAAATCAAACTGAAAACTTTGGGCATTATTTGTCTATCTGTCTCTCCCACCACCCTCTCCACCTGCCTTTAGAGAACTGAAAAGAACTACCTCAAGTCACACAGCAAACTAGTGGAAGGTTAGGGCTGGAACTCAAGTTATTTGACTCCTTGTTCGCTACTCTTTAATCTCTGTTTTTCAGTGGTTTCTTAGACTTGTGCTGGCTGGAGAGTCATCTGGGAATCTTGTTTAAAAATGTCTGTGTCTATGCATATGCATACACACACACACACACACTCCCTGTCTATTTCTGTCTCAGGAATTTTCATTCAGTATGTCTGGGATGGGAACATAATCTGTATTTGGAGAAACATCCCTCAGGGGATGCTGGTGCACAGCCAGGTTTGGACATGCCATGCACTATCACAAATTCCCAGCCTTTCCCTTGCTATTGAGGTTTGATGATGGTCAATTTTTCCTAAAAAACATTTTAGGTTTTCTTTAGCACCTTTTAAACTGCTTTGCCATTAGGTGGTTTTAGTTACATTTAATTATCAAAATTGTCTGATTTCTTCTCTCCTCTTTCATGCAGCCAGTGAAATATTCATCTAGGCATCTAGATGAAGCCAGGGTGAGGGACTGACTAGTGATCATAGGAGCCAAAACAGAGAGATGCTCACTCTCCTCAGTGTTCTGCTGTGTGTGCTGTATTTTCTTTATGTGCTCCAATCCGGCAGCTCAAGTTTTAGGGAATTGTAGAGTGGTGAGGAAACTAGTTTCATCCCTTCATTAACAGGTGTTCTAGACCAGGGCTTCTAAGCTTCAGGTTAGTGAATGCTTGGCTGTCTGAGGAGTTGTAGGAAGTGTCTGGGATGTCATACAGACCTGGGATTGCTTCTCTTAAGTCATGTGCCTCACATAATGAAAGGCCATTGCTAGATAGGATTGTTGCAGGTGTCACGTTACCCTGCAAGGCAGAGTGGTGCCACTCAAGACCATGGTGGCATTATCTCTCTCGGTAAGGATAATCGAGGAAGTAGAAGTCCAGCAGCCGGTCAGTTACGCTAATAACTCAGCAGATAATTATTTTATGTGTTGAAAGAGACACAGAATGGATGAGCGGAGCACAACAGGAAGAGAGAAATATGAACACTGGGGAACACTTATGAATTATAAACAGCTATCAAATATTTGGCATCTTCAATGTGGAGAGCAAATGTGATTGTTAAGTCTTCCCACCAAGTGTGATGCAAACAGTGGATACTAACCCAGAAAAGTGAGATGACCTGCGGTAGGGGGATAAGCAAACTTTCTATGCAAAGAGGCAGACAGCAAAAATGCCAAGCTTTCATATGTCATCAGTGCTACAGCTACTCAATATTGCAATGGTAGGATGAATGCAACAGCAGATGATACCTTAAATGATCGATATGATTCTATTCCAATAAAACCTTATTTAGGACACAAAATTCGAATTTTTTATACTTTACCAATGTTACAGAGTGTCTTTCTTCTTTTGATTTCTTTTCAACCATTTTATAAATGTGAAATAAATTCTTATTCTTGGGTGCATAACAGAAACAGGCTAACCATGGTCTGTGGTTGGTAGGCCATTGAACTGGAGTAATTTGGAAGTTTTGGATTTTAGAGACCAAGGTAAATGAACATGATTCTCCAATTTTATTCTGTGGCTGTGGCTAAAGGACTTGGATGTAAGTCAGTCAGCAATTGTACTAATCACAGGATAAAATCAGAATGTCTTGAAAATTTGATTAACTCTTGTTCTGTGTTGTATCTTTCCTTCATAATACTTAGCCATTAATGGATATTTTTTCAGTTCAAAGGGGCTCATGGATGATTGTCACATTTACTCTCATTAGAAGATCATTTTAAAACTTATTTTATTCATATCCGTACAGCATGAAAATATTCTTATTGTTAAAAGTAAAATACATAAATTGTATGAGCTTCCAATGACCCTTTTCTTAAATCAACTTTTCTCATCCAAGGACACTTGCTTCTCAGTCTGATGTAGATTCTTCCAAAACTTTCCCATGTATTTTTTAAAATTTATTTTTATTTTAAAATTCGGGGCTGGCGCCGTGGCGCAGTAGGCTAATCCTCCACCTGTGGTGCTGGCATCCCCTATGGGTGCCGGTTCTAGTCCCAGTTGCTCTTCTTCCAGTCCAGCTCTCTGCTGTGGCCAGGGAGGGCAGTGGAGGATGGCCCAAGTGCTTGGGCCCCTGCACCATTGTAGAAGACCGGGAGGAAGCACATAGCTCCTGGCTTCGGATTGGCGTAGCTCCGGCTGTATTGGCCATTTGGGGAGTGAACCAATGGAAGGAAGACCTTTCTCTCTGCCTCTCTCTCTTGCTTGTCAAATAAATAAAAAAAAATAAAAATGCATTTTATTGCATATATTTAAAGTATGCATATGATGTTATTGGGTACATATAAGTAATAAAGGGTTATTACAGTGAAGCAAATTCAAGGATCTATCATCTCACACAGTTGCATGTTTTTTAATGTTTGTGGCAAGAGCAGCTAAAATCCACTCATTTAGCATGAATCCCACTACAGTGTGATTTCATTGCCTATGGTCCCCATGTGGTACATTAGTTCTCCAGATGTGCTCACTCTACCTCCAATATGGTTATATAATATTTGCACATACAGCTGTGTTTTGTGGGGCTTTTTTTCCCTCACTGCCTGCTTAATCAGGTGGTAGATTACATGGAATATATTCTGCACTTGCTTTTGTATCCTCCCATGTCACTGTGTGTGAAATTCCCATTTTGGTTTAGCTGTGCACAGTTTGTCCATATGAGAGCTTATTTGCTTTTTCCTTCCAATGATAGTTTACACTGTTCCTAATTATTCTCTTTTATAAACAAGGCTATAGTAAGACATCCATCCATTTATGTGGCATGTCATGGGAGAGACTATGCATAAGAGAGCTCTCTAACTGCTGTCCAGGAAGGATGAGCAGTTTATACTCCCACTGATGGCAAGTGAAAATCCCTATTATCCTATACCCGTTTTTGTTGTTGTAGGGCACAAGGCCACAACACGGAATCTCATTGACTTAGTTTGCAGTTTTGACATATTTATTAGATGAATATATTTTCCCCTCTACACATTTTATATTCACAGAATTTGTCCTATTTTTTTAAAAAATTAAGAAGTGGAGGGTGGGGGGAGAGAGAGTTCCTATTCACTGGTTCACCCTGCAAATGCCTTCAACAGCCAGGACTGGGCTGGGGTTGCAGCCAGAAAGAGAGAACACAATGCAGACCACTCCCACTCCTCGTGAGTGACAAGAAGTCAGTCGCTTAACTCGTCCTCACTGCTTCCCAGAGTCTGCACTGGCAGAAAGCTGAGGTCAAGGACTGGACCTGACCATTAAACCCAGGCACTCCAATGTGGGAGGTGACACCTTGACTGCAGGGCTAACCATCTCCTCCTTAGAATATTTTTTGCTTTGCAATTGTGCAAAAGTGATAACACCTTCAGTGAGCACTGGGCTAGCAGCAGGAGGCAAGCCTCAGTGGTGACTGCAGCTCCCAGTTAGCCCTGGGATCAAGAGAGGAACCATCCACATGCTGTAGTGCGGTGTGCTGCTAAACTAGGAGCTGTGGTAGGCGAGGTGCAGCCAAGGCATTTTTAAAGTTATTTTTTATTTGAAAGGAAGAGTCTCTCTCTCTCTCTCTCTCTCTCTCTCTCTCTCTCTCTCTCTCTCTCTCCCTCACACACACACACACACACACACACAGAGACGTCTTCCATCTGCTGGTCACTGCCCAAAGGATCACAATGGCCTGGGCTCGGCCAGACTGAGGCTGGGAGCCAGGAAGTCCATCTGGATTTCCTATGTGGATGGCAGGGGCCCAGGCATGGGCCATCATCCCCTACCTTCCCACGGGAATCGTTAGCAGGAAGCTGGATTGGAAGAAGAGTATCTGGGACTCTAACAGGACTCTGACATGGGATGCTGGCATCGTCCCATACCTGCCAAGCCATGGTGCCACCCCTTCCACCCCTTCAACGCATTTTTACCCAGGACACCGTATTTCCAAATTTTGTTGAGTTTAGCAGGAAGTTGCCTTGTCACAGACCAAGGAACATCTGAATTCCTATTTGGCTTTTTTTTATTATTATTCAGTGCAAGAAACTATACCTTTGGCTACATAAAAAATTAAGGATTTTTGATCAATGAAGAAAACTATAGATAAGTTTAACAGATGGGTGACAGATTGATAGAAAATATTTGCAAAATTAGAAATTGACAAAAGATTAATATATAATACACACAAGGAGATCTTACAAGTCAACCAGAAAATTACTAGTGGGAATGCTAATAGATAAATGAGCAAGGGATATGAATAGCAACTGACAGAAGGGGAACTCAAATAGCAGTCAGAATAAGGCCGTATCCAATTGTACTCATAATTAGAGAAATGAAATGAAAGGAGAAAAAAGCTGCAAAGTTCTATCTACTGGATTAGCAAAAAGTTAAAAGGTATAAAGTTCTGCATGTTTAGGGGGATGCAAGATAATGAGGGACCCAGACTCTGGCAGTAGGACCAGAGCTGGCATGCTGGTAATTGTGTTGGACCTCATGATCTCACCACCTGGAGTGCGCTCTGGAGAAATCTGTGAAGTTCATGTCTGGAGTGCTTGTCACACCATTCCCTGCGGTAGTAGGAGTCAAAAGCAGCCCTGGAGGATCCCTGTCTAGATGAGTGGGTAGGCCCCATGCGATGGGTAGTAAGGAGCAGGCAACACAGAATGGAGAGCAGAAAGTAAAATGCAGAGCAAGCTCTGCTGTGGTCCTGGAGTGCAGTGGAGGAGGCCCAAGTGCTTGGACCCTGAACCCACATGGGAGACCAGGAGAAGCACCTGGCTCCTGGCTTTGGATCGGTGCAGTGCGCGGGCCGCAGCGCGCCGGCCGTAGCGGCCATTTGTGGGGTGAACCAACGGAAAAGGAAGACCTTTTTCTCTGTCTCTCTCTCTCTGATTGTCTAACTCTGCCTGACCAAAAAAAAAAAAAAAAATGCAGAGCGCAAGGTCTGTGGTTCATTCGAGTGGATGCCTGTGAGGAATGAAAGACCTGGGGTGGTGATCAGGAAGGAAGGGGAGAATTCCAAGCTCAAATTGTGTTCAGCTCGTGAGAATAACAATCTGTCAACTAGAGGTCTTGGAAAGCTTGATGCCCTGTATCTCGGTTTTGAGGAGGCAGAGTTTTATTCCATGATTACAAACGTACTTCCTGTAGTCATATCTAATGGTCATATAATTCTCTTAGGACAGCTTTATTATCTACTGGTATTTATTTTTCTGCATGTTTTTAATTAGGGATATAACCTAATTCTCTTCTCATTAATAGTTAATTGTTCTAACACCATTAAAAGATCCATGCCTTACTAAGTTGAACCACAACCCAGATATGTGTTCCACTCATGGTTATGGAGGCTTTCATGCTATTTTAATTGCTATAACTTTGTGAAATGCTTGTATATCCTGCCAGACAAACCTGCACCAATTGTTTCTTTACTTAAGCTTCTTTATCTTCCATATTAATTCCATAATCAGCTTATACATTTCATAAAACATTCTACAGACATCTTGGAGGTAGCTTGATGTGTGGAACTTCTAGTTCAGTTGAGGGAGAACACTTGTGGTCCTGAGTCCTCTTGTCCAGGTACATGGCTTGCCTCTCTCAGGTCTCTCTTTTCTTCAGTAAAGCTGAAGCATTTGGGGTTAGGATTGTGGTGCAGTGGGTTAAGCTGGCATCCCATGTGGTTTGAGTCTGAGCTGTTCCATTTCCAATCCAGCTCCCTGCTAATGCATCTGGGAAAGCAGCAGAAGATGGCCCAAGGCCTTGAGGCTCTGCTACCGATGTGGGAGACATGGATGGAGTTCCAGGCTCCTGGTTGGGCCTGGCCCAGCCACAGCCTTTGCAGCTATTAGAGGAGTGAAGCAGTGGATGGAAAATTCTCTCTCATTCTCTCTCTCTCTCTCTCTCTCTCTCTGCAACTGTTTTTCAAATGAAATATTTATTAAAAAGCAGTAGAGTTTTGTTCATATTGGACTGACAAATTCTATTTTAGGCTTCTTCATGCATATTTTATAGATTTTCCCATTATTATAATCATTTCTATTACAATTCTGTAACTTAATATTGTGAGATATTCAAGCTTTTGATGTTGATCTTGTATCTATTCATCTTGTTGAAATGCTGTCAATTAATTCTAATAGTCTGATGTTTATTCCTTTGGGTTTAGTTTAGGTAGACAAGTATATATTTAACAAATAGTGACAACTTTGTTTCTCTGAAACATTTGTATTTTATTTTTTTCATATTGTGCTGTGAGGCTCCCATTACAGTCCTGTTCAGCAATGTTAAACTTGATGAGTCACCAGTTAGTGTTTGATTTGCTTCATTTTCTGATAAATCCATATTTTAAGTTATTTATTTTGTTCTAATTGAAAGGAAGAGTGACAGAGAGGGAGAAGGAGAAAGAGAGAGAGAGAGAGAGAGAGAGAGAGAGAGAGAGAGAATCTTCTATCTGCTGTTCCACTCTCCAAATGGCTGTAACGGCTGGGGTTTGGCCAGGTGGGAGCCAAAAGCCTGGAACTCCATGTGGATCTCCCACGTGGACAGCAGGGACCCAAGTACTTGCTATCTTCCACTGCCCTCCCAGGTGCATTAGCAGAAATCAGGGCTGGGACTCAAACTGGTGTCTTGATATCAGATGCTAGCATTGCAAATGGCTGCTTATTCACGGTGCCACACCACCAGTCTCCAACAATTTTTGTTAGCGACAGAGAGACAGAGAGTGTGGGGAGCAAGAGAAAGCACTCCCATCTGGTTATTTATTACCCAAATGCCCACAATAGCCAGGGCTGGGCTGGGGCTGAGGAATGCAGTTCAGGTCTACCATGTGGGTGGCAGGAACCCAATCACTCTGCCTCCCAGGGCCTGCAGCAGCAGGAGGCTGGAGTCAGGAGTTTGGAGTTGGTACCAAGCACTCTGATGTAGCACACAAGTGTCCTAACCAACATTTTAATCACTAGACTTAGTGTGTGCTCTGGTAAATATTTCTTACTGAGTTTGCTTTACATTACAAATTTTCTAATTTTCTTTGTTGTTTAGGAAAAGTGAAGAACAGTTATTAAACCTGCCCTTTTCCCCACCTCTGCCTCTCTTATTGTGATAAGGCCATGTGGGTTTTCTCTTTTAACTGCTTTAATTGTCTCAGAAACTCAGTGAGGCAGATATTCATATACCCACTTTACAGAGAAGGGAACAGCACAGAGGTTGAGAAAGCTCCTCAAGATAGAAGAGTAGTGTGGAGTAATGGGTGGGTCCAGCTGGCTTTTCTGCATGTTGGTGTTCGCGTGCAGTGCCTGGGAAACAAAGGTGGGGATGGCACATGGTCTAAAGTGCTGAATTGCTGCTTCCACTTTTAAGGATGTGCCCTCAGAAAACAGTGTGTGCTGAATTTATGAGCAATGGCATTTGCCACATCACAAACTACAAGGAGAGAACAAAGTCGAAAAGTTGAATAAGAAATGAAGTGTCATCCATAACACAGTCATTGAACAAAATATTATGTCCCTATTAAAAATATTCTTGACAACTATTAGTGGCAAGAGAAATGTTCTTGATGACATAATACGTGTATAAAAGCCATAAGCATATTGCACTCTTGAAAATATCTGTAAAGAAAACTGGGAAGAGGGACAGGTGCTGTGGCACAGTGGGTTAAGCCAAGGTCTGAGGCACCAGCGTCCCATATGGGCACCAGTTCGAGTCCTGGCAGCTCTGCTTCCAATCCAGCTCCCTACTAGCACTCCTGGGAAGGCAGAAAAGGATGGCCCAAGTGCTTGGGCTGTGCACCCATGTGGGAGACATGGAAAAAGTGCCTGACTCCTGACTCTGGCTTCAGATCTGTCCAGCTCCAGCTGTTGTGGCCATCTGGCGAGTGAACTAGCAGAAGGAAGAGCGCTCTCTCTCTCTCTCTGTGTGTGTGTGTGTCTCCTCTCTCTCTTTCTCTCTCTTTTTTTTTTTTTTTTTGGATAGGCAGAGTGGACAGTGAGAGAGAGAGAGACAGAGAGAAAGGTCTTCCTTTGCCGTTGGTTCACCCTCCAATGGCCGCCGCGGTAGGCGCGCTGCGACCGGCGCACCGCGCTGATCCGATGGCAGGAGCCAGGTGCTTCTCCTGGTCTCCCATGGGGTGCAGGGCCCAAGCACTTGGGCCATCCTCCACTGCACTCCTGGGCCATAGCAGAGAGCTGGCCTGGAAGAGGGACAACCGGGACAGAATCTGGCTCCCCGACCGGGACTAGAACCCTAGTGCCGGCGCCACTAGGCTGAGGATTAGCCTAGTGAGCCACGGTGCCGGCTTCCTCTCTCTTTGTAACTTTTTTTTTTAAAGGATTTGTTTATTTATCTGAAAGGCAGAGTTACAGAGAAGCAGAGGCAGAGAGAGAGAGAGGTCTTCCATCCACTGTTTTACTCCCCAAATGGCCTCAACAGCTGGAGCAGTGCCAGTCAGAAGCCAGGAGCCAGGATCTCTTCCAGGTCTCCCATGCGGGTGCATGGGCCCAAGCACTAGCGCCATCTTCCACTGCTTTCCCAGGCTATAGCATAGAGCTAGATCAGAAGTGGAGCAGGTGGGACTCGAACAAACGCCCATATGGGATGCCGGCACTGCAGGTGGCAGCTTCACTCGCTAAGCCACAATGCTAGCTCCTGTAAATCTGTCTTTCAAGAAAATAAAGCTCTTTATGTGTTCTATGCTCACATCTGGCCACAGCTTGCCCGAGTCATGGAAGAGCCTGCATTTCATGCTCTCTGTCTCTGGAATCCTCCGCAGCTCCCCTCCTCTCCCAGCAGCCGGCAGCTGTCACTGCCGGCTCTGTCTCAAGAGCCCGCCACCCTTCATTTTAATGACCCTCTAGACAAGGCAAATGAGGCAGCTCCGTAGGTCCGTCCTCTTCACCTGGAAATGAATTAGTGGTCCATTAGCGTAATGAGGAGCTCGTCCCACCTTCCCCAACAGCGGGACTGGTGCTTTCAGGAATATGAAGAAGACATTTGGATCCAGGTCACAACCACAGTCAACCACGGGCCCAGGCTCTCTCTGCTACCTTTTTACTTTCTGAGCAATGCCTGTCAGCTCCTGTATTCCTTCCCTTTTGCAAGCAACTTATCATTTGATCTGAATTTAAGCAGCTCTGGCCTGCCTGGGGGTGGGAAGAGAACAGGTGGAGGGTGGTACAAATAGCAAGTGCCTCAGAGTTGATGTGCCTGCAGAAAGAAAATCTCCTTTTCAGTTTGTCTCTTGTTTTTGTCTCTGGCTCCTTTCTTTCTAAGACAGAGATCAAGATCAGCAAACAAAGCCTGAGCATGGGGGCTCTCTCAGGCTCTGCCACAGTCTGTCAGCATGCTAACCACACATTCTTATCATGTGCCAAGTGCTTTGCTAGGGCATTTTCAAAAGTTTTGAAATTTAAACTCGATGACCACATTTGTTGGATGCTATTACCAGCCCTGTTGTAGAGACGAGAAAGCAGACTTCAAGAGGACAAGATACTTGGCCAAGGTTTCTTTGCAAGCATGCCTCTGAACATAACAGCAGAGTTAACATTTGCTGAGTCCTTTCCATCTGCTAATCCTGTTAGCTACATTAGGTAATTTATCCTTACAACAACCATGTGAAATAGGTATTAGTATCACCATTTCACAGCTGATGAAACCAAGGCTCAGCTGATAAGTCAGTTGCTCGCATGGCAGAAATGAAGTTTGAACACAAATTGGACTGACTCCAGAAGTATTAACCTCTACACTCAATTTCAGAAAATACTTAACTACTTCAATAAATTCATGGAAAGGTAGAACTAAAAGATAGGTTTATTTTGGTGAAAAATATTTTGAAATCCCGCATATAAGTGGTCTTCAAAAATTCATGGAAAATGATTATTATGAAAGAAAAAAAGAAAACCTAGGCATGCGTTTAAAAATTTTTGCACAATAATAAACGTATCATTTTTTCCATTTTCCAAGGAACTTTGCAAAATATGCTCAATTTTATTTAGTGCCAGTGACTTAACAGGCAGTGTGGTGGGTTCCTGGAATCCCAGCTAGAATAAGCTCATGGCATCAAAGAGCGTGTATTTCAAGGAGAAAGGAGCACAAAACAATGCTGATAGAAGACAGCGAGCAGGACAGGTGGGACCTAAAATCACATAAGGACCCTCAGGGAGAAGACATTTAATTTCAATAGGAAGTGGTGAATTGGAATGAAGTCATATGTGGGCTGGATGAGGAGGCAGTGGAATGGTGAGGAACTGTGGGCACAGGGCTGGCATAGAAATCAGAATAGTGGAGGCACGACAGCTCAAAGGTATGTGGAGTGAGCCTGAGCGGGTAGAAAGGGCTTGAGGGTCAGTGTGGCTTGTGGGTGTGGAGATTTGGGGCTGGTGAAGCTGATCAGCAAGGCAGCCTCTTGATCAAAGAAGTCACGGCATGGAGTAGGTATTCCCCTAGGGTTTAAGATACTGGTTAAGATGTCTACACCCCACACTGGCACACCACCTCAGTTCCTGACTCCATCACCCTGAAGGCAGAGGTGATGGCTCAGGTGGCTGTATCCCTGTCACCCACTGGGGAGGCCTGGATTGTGTTTCTGCTTCCTGGCTTTGGCCTCAGCCCAACACCCTACTGTTGTGGACATTTGGGGAGTGAACCAGTGGATGCGAGTTCTCTCTAAATCTCTCTCTCTCTCTTTCTCTCTCTCTCTCTCTCTCACCTCCAAAATAAGTAAATAAATAAATAATTTTGCCGGCGCTGTGGCTTAACAGGCTAATCCTCCGCCTTGCGGCGCCGGCACACCGGGTTCTAGTCCCGGTTGGGGCGTCGGATTCTATCCCGGTTGCCCCTCTTCCAGGCCAGCTCTCTGCTATGGCCCGGGAAGGCAGTGGAGGATGGCCCAAGTCCTTGGGCCCTGCACCCTATGGGAGACCAGGAGAAGCACCTGGCTCCTGGCTTCGGATCAGCATGATGAGCCGGCCGCGGCGGCCATTGGAGGGTGAACCAACAGCAAAAAGGAAGACCTTTCTCTCTGTCTCTCTCTCTCTCTCACTATCCACTCTGCCTGTCAAAAATAAAAAAAAAACAAAAATAAAAATAAATAAATAATTTTAAGATGAAGTTGTGGCATGCCATAAAAAAGAGTTTTGAATTTATCATAGAGATAGCCAGTGGCTAATGGGCTTTCAGATCTGGAGAGGGAGGGAAGAGAGATTTGATCACTAGCTAGGGACTTTTGGAAGAAACGAACGCCTGGAGAGCCTCTGTTCTGGTCCAGAAAGCTGAGCTTTCCTTGGGTTGCATGGAGAACCCTCCCCCTCCACATCAGGGTTCTGGGAACCTTCTGTCTTTTGGAGGCCCCAGTCCTGGTTCCCAGAACCCTGATGTTTGCTCTTCTAGGCTTCCACTTGCGTGGTGATGGAGAGGTGGAGTAGCAGGAGGCTCCTCTAGGCCTTCCTTTGTTGACAAAGTTTAACTTTGCAATTTCATGGTTTGGTTACAATGAGGTTAATTTATAAAATTCATGAGCTGTTGGGGGGGACGCAGAAATCCCTACAGATCAGCACACACAGTGGCAGCCGCCACTGGCATCGGGAAGCACAGCTGCTCTGAGTTCTCCTTGGTGCTGTTCTGAGGCCCTGATTGGAGACTAATTTCTCTTGGGACAGCTGAGGATTGGGCACCTCAAATCAGCACATTTCATTCTATATTCCCTACTGGTGCTGGGAAGGGAATTCTTGGGAGCTGTAGAGCAAAGAGATGGTAGAGATGTTGGGGTGGAGCTGGGATTGCAAAGAAAGAAAAAAAAATTCACTTCCAGTTGATTGGAAACTCTTACCTGGAAGGACTATTTTCAGATGAACACTATACTTACCTTCTATTTATTTAAATTTTTAAAGATTTATTTACTTTACTTGAGAGGCAGAGATAGATAGATAGAGGGTTTCATCCGAGGGTTCACTCCCCAAATGACTACAACAGCCAGAGGTGGGCCAGAGGTTGGCCAATCCGAAACCAAGAGCCAGGAACTTCTTCCAGGTCTCTCATGTGGGTGCAGGGGCTCAAGGACTTGGGCCATCCTCCACTGCCTTCCCGGGCCATAGCAGAGAGCTGGCCTGGAAGAGGGGCAACCGGGAAGAGGGGCACTAGAACCAGTGCGCATATGGGATGCTGGTACTTCAGGGTCTTTAACCCGCTGCACCACAGCTCCGGCCCTGAGAATAGACTTTTTTTTTTTTTTAAGAGTTATTTTATTCATTTATTTGAAAGACTGAGTAACAGAGATGGAAGAGGAGACCAACAGAGAGAGAGCAAGAGAGCGAGAGAGCGAGAGAGAGAGAGAGTGAGAGAGCTGAAATAACTGGGTCTGGGCCAGGCAGAGCCAGGAGTTAGGAACTCTATCCCATGTTGGTGGCAGGGGCTCAGTACTTACTTGTACCTTCTTCACTGCCTTCCCAGGCACATCAGTAAGAAGCTAGATGAGAAGTGGAACAGCCAGGACTCGAACCAGTACTACAATATGGGGTGCCGGCATTGTAAGTGGCAGATTAACCCACTGCACCACAACATCAGAACTCCCAAGGATTTAATTCTTTTTAAATTTTTGAGATAATGTATTTATTTGCATTACCATCAAAGGCTTAATGCTCCATTAGCTGTTGGTGTGAAACGTGCCATTTGAAAACCTTTCTTTTTTTTTTCTAGTAAGTCATGTATGTGCGTGGAACAAAATGTAGATGGTAGCAGATGATATGCAGAGTAGAAAACACACCTCCATCCTGCCACTGTCTGTTAGCATTGTGTTGCTTTCTGCAAGGTAGCTGTGGTTATTAGTTTCTCATGTTCTTTTCCAAAGATGGTCCATGCACTTACTGTGGGTGTTCATGTGTATGTGTAATTTTTAAACATAAGACAGGATGCTACATATATTATTTCTAACCTTGCTTTTCGGCAGCATCATTTTGAAATACCATCCACCAGAGAACCAGTTCTTTGATTCAGTTCGTTTTCAGTCTATTTGCAAAGTTCCCTTGCACCTCAGCATACTTATGAGCTTCGAGCTTGAAATGGTATTAGCAAATTCTGACCCTTCAGCTTCAATTTTTCTGGACTGATGTTTTCCCTCCTAGCAACCGAAATTGATTGTTTGATTTTATAGCTGAGAATTTTCCACTTGTTGATGAACTGAGGAAGACCACACAAAAGAAAGCAGCCATAGGTGGACTATGCAAATAGTTACCAATTAATTTGATAGGCAGATAGTTCCAAGCGGAAGAGGGAATGGGGCATGACCCAGGAAGCACTAAAGCAGCACACTCGCTGGAGAGAGCCACAGGACAAGAGCAGTGCATGAACACTGTGAAATCTGAAAGGAACAATTGTTTAGTAAGCTCATTCAGCCTATTGGGGTGGAGTGGTTGCAAAATTCATGGGCAATTGTCCTGTTTCCAGATTGCCTCCTCCAGCTTGAGAATCACAAATCCCTGGGAATGAACAGCTTGATGGAGCCATGACTGCCAGTTTTTAGTCCGAGCGCTCCTGTGGGTTTTGCTGGGGGAATAAAAAGGCCAATTTAGCCTCATGCATATGTGCCATGCACTCAGGAATAATGTATTTTGACATGTGCATTTCCTCCAGGATCTCTTTTCTCAGCAAACACCCTGATTTTAGAGAAGTAATTACAAGGATTACAGAGGCAATAGAATATTAATTAACGTTCCTTGTAGATGGAAATAGTGCTTTGCCTGCTATTTCTCTTGCAGTAGCCGGGCTATTTCTATAATTCTATAGTTGTTTCCAATCTGCAGTGATATGTATTTTCTCTCCCCCTTTAAAACTCTGTTTTCTAAGAAGGGATGGCCTCCCAATTCTTCAGTATTTTATGCAAGTATTTGGGCTTTCTAATATCATCTTCTCATAAGTCAAGTTGCAAATACCCATTTATTTCCTAGGTATTTGCCATCACTAATATTAATTCTCATTGGCTTCCTGGGCTGCCAGCCACATCTGTTCAGTGACTCCATGGGAGTTGGCCTGCTGCGTACTGGCATGAATAGCAGCTATATGGGAAGTGTGACTGCCCCTTGTTTGCTCCCAGGACCCAGGAAAGCTACATGGCTCAACATGCAATATAAAAGGTCTTTACAAGTCACTGAATCATTTTTCCAGATTAGATTTCCAAATGTCAAAAGAAACAGCAGCTCGTTAAAAGCGCAGCTGTAAAATCTACCGACACCACACGTAGAAAAGTGATTACAGAGCAAGCTTGATTAATTAGGTGTGAAAATTTAGGACCAGCGTGGTAATAAATGATGGAAATCACCCAGCAGCCTGCTTGCCTTCTACCGTGTTTTGCTGAATGGCCAATTTTCCACTTGTCTCTTGTAGGGAGATCGCATTTCAGAGATGGTGAAGTTTACATCTAAATCATGGCATCAACAGAAGACCACGCATGAGCTGCTGGCAGAGTTCTGAATTTGACTTTGTTATGCCCTTTGATATGTTCCTAAGTCATTCTGGACCTCATTGACTTCATTTATAGGAGATGCATTTCTGTTCCTACCTATGTATCTTGCCTATTCATAGGAGCAATTTCATTTTAAAAAATGAACAAAATAAGGTTCACGAAGTTCTGTAGGTAGCTTTGAGATCTTTAAGTATGAGAGTCTATGATACAAATATTTTTTTCATTGTCTCAGCTGGTTTGGAAAGCTGAAGTTCTGGGTTTATCAAATTAATCTTTTGAATGGAGTAAAATAACATTTATAAAAGTGCCTAATCTAGGGCTTGAAACATAGAAGATAATAAATGTTTGATGACTCACCATCATCTGAATGGAGAGAGATTATCAGCTTCAAAGAATGACAATAGCAAATAATGCACTTATCAGGGCAGAACTACTATGGCAAGCATGATATAGTTCTTCTTTGATGACTCAGAAGAGCACGTCATGCCATGCTCTAGGGTCATAAATATTAATCATAGTTGTGAATACAGTGCTGATTACATTTCATTTCTCCCAAGACCTTAAACTTCAGTGATCTCCAATTAACTACAATATAAAGCCCAGCATTCACGACCTTGTATTCCAGGGCATCTGTTACCTGGTTACTCCGCATCAGCTGTGCATCTGCTGACCATAGCCACAATCAAGTGTTTACATAGAACAGCCCCGTTGCATTTAAGCATGCCATCTCTTCACTCTTAACTTCTCCTTCTGTGATCTTCACTCCATTAGTCTTGAGTCTTATTGAAACTGCCAGTCTTTTACTCTCACTATTTTTCTTCCCATCAGCCTGTTTTGCTTTTCCCCCTCTAATCTATTCTTTGTCAATTCTTGGATCCGTGAACTATTTCTTAAAATTTCAACGACCTTCTAGACGATACCCTAAACTGTGTCTCCTCCATGCTAATCCTAAAACAACCCTTCTGTCCACCTTCTCTGCTCTTAAATTGCCTTCTGTGTATTGCTGAAGACATCCAGCTGGGAAAAGACCACTACAAAAACCACCATCTTTTGATTCATTTGGGTTATTGATGGTGCTCATGGATCCTGGACGTGGTCCTCATCAGTGACCGCGTGGCTATTTCAGAACTCCTCTCTTCTATAATGACCAAATCACGAAGGGCCTTGTATTTCATGTCGAGAAGGCTGGGCCTTATTCCAAAGAAGTATGTTCCTGATAAAAGATTTTAAGGTTTTGTGTGTGTGTGTGTGTGTGTGTGTGACAGAGAGAGAGAGAGAGAGACAGAGATTATCAGCTCGGGTAGATCCTTTCTGGAAGATGTTCAGAGGTGGGCTTGAAGGGACAAGACTGGAGTTGGGGAGCCTGTTAGAGTAGTCCAGTTGAAGCTGATAAAGTGCTGGGCTAGGGTCTTGTTACTAGCAATAGGAAGGAGAAGAGAGATATGAGAAAGATTTAGTGAATAAAAGTAGCCAACTCCAGCTGAGGCAGATAATATAAGAGGAAATGACTTATCAGAGGAAAAACTAATGATTTAGTTTTTCATGAGTTGAATTTTAGTTGCCTGTGGGGTACTGAAGTGAGCTGTGATGCACAAGTCTGCAGTTTGGAGGATGAGGCCAAAGCTGGAAATATAGATTTGGGAGCCACTGGCATATAGATGGTAATTAAAATCATGGGAATGACTGTGGTTGCCCAGGGAGCACATGCAGTGAGAAGAACTGTGGGTGGAGGACAGAACCCTGTGAAATGGCAGCCTCTACAGAGCAGATGGGAGGAGCCCACGAAGGGGGCCAGAGAAGGAACTGTCCAAGGTACAAGGGAAGCCAGAGAATCTGCTATGAAGGAAGCCCCAAGAAGGAAGGAGTGATTAATTGTATCACACGTAGCGAAGAAATGCAGCAAGATTAGGATTCTAAAACACCCATTACATTTGACATTTAAATGCTCCTAAGTGACATGATCTGAGAATATTTTCAATCAGAGGTAGGAGGAGAAGCCAGATTACTGAGGGTAAGGAAGGTGAGGAAGGGGATTCAGTGAGTATAAATTTCTCCTGAAAATTACAGAAAAGACGAAGGGACAGACCAGATGGCTACTACCTAGATGGCTACCAGGTAGACCAGATGGCTGTGTTATCACTGTTGCAGTTTTCCTTTGCTGGAAGGTCTTTCCTCCATAACGCTTCCATATTCTTACCCATAGTTCAAAGAATAATTACATTCACATTTCTTCCATAAATTATCTGAAGATCTTCCCATGGAGATACACTATCTCCTTTCTCTGAACTCCCACAACACCAAAACTGTGGTCCTTTTACAACCTTCATTTCTGTTTTACATTCAACTTTGTAGTATTTAACTGTATAATGATTCCTTTATTATATTGTAAGGATCTCACATATACATTCTATTTGTTCAATATTTATTTTTCTCCTTTCCACATGTGTATATTTTATAATGTAAACCACGCACTAGACTGCTGTGAGGTAGTAGGAATAATTATTAAAGTAATCAATCTGAACATCAATTACAACTACTTAGAAATATTTTGGAACTTTGGTGAATGTTGAAGTTTTTTTTAGTGGAATCCTTTAACAGAAGGTGACTCTAGGTAGTATCTCCAGCTTAATTGTTGACAAAAATTTTTAGATTTGGCTTCCAGTACAGGTGAAAAAACAGGAGCTGAACTTCACACAAGGATGGCAATTCCAGGGGCTGGCATTGTGGCACAGCAGGTAGAGCTGCCACCTGCAATACCAGCACCCCATATGGGCACCCATTTGAGTCCGGGCTGCTTCACTTCCAACCCAGCTCCCTGCTAGTGCATGAGAAAGCAGCAGAAGATGGCCTAGTGCTAGGCTCTCTGTCATGCATGTGGGAGACACAGATGCAATTCTAGCTTCCTGGCTTCTGTTGGCCCAGCCCCTGTCATTGCTGCCATTTGGGGAGTGAACCAGCAGAGGGAGGATTCTCTCTCTCTCTCTCTCTCTCTCTCTCTCTCTCTCTCTCCCCATTCTTCTCTCCCTTTATCTCTCTGTCTCTCATTCTCTGTAATTCTTTCAAATAAACATAACAAAATCTTTGATAAACAGAAGGTGGCAATTCCTGCCAGTCTGTGGTTACCTTAAATTGTTGGGAAGAGAAGTCAACAGGAAGGACTTGGGTTTGTTCTTTTTTCTCACGTATTTGATGACAATGAACAATACCTTGGACAAAAACTGCCCTTGTAGGATTCATTCCAGAGAGTCCTTTGTAGAATTAAAAGTACACTTTTCCATGTGTGTGTGTGTGTGAGTGTGTGTGTTTGTCATTTTCAAGGGTCATGGCTGTCACGTCACAGTCACCTTAATATTTAATTTATTTAAGAATTGCACACACTGGGGTCTCCTCATAGGATTATTTTAGAAATCAATACTCCTGGGGATTCATGCCCCGACCCTGCTGGAAAGTAAGTGCGGAGAAGGGATGTGGGAAGGCAATGTTACCAATTCCTATGGCTTCCCTAAAACCCTAGCACTAACATCATTGTCTTCTGAAAAAAAGAGCATTTCAGAGAGCAATTGGGCATTTAAGAATGTAAGTGCATTTATTGCCTTCTCAAAGGCAGTCTCATGTTGGATCTGTTTCTACCCAAAGCAGGAAGCAGCGATTTTGACTGTTCTGGTGGGTAGAAGAAGCATTCTTAGGGCTGCTTGCAGAGTTCTCTGTTGCCAGTGACCCCTTTGGATCCTCACTGGAAAAGTGGAAGTGCCTGCTTACCCACGAGCATTTCTACAGGGAAGATTAGAACAACGGTGGGTCTGGCTTCACAGGCCTGAGGCTCTCAGTGAGACTTCATATTTGGTTTAATGGTCAGCTAATGATGTCTTGAAATTCTTTATAAAAGTTTTTATTTATTAGAAAAGCAGAGAGAGAAGCAAGAGAGATCTCCCATCTGCTGGTTCACTCCCTAAATGCCTACAACAGCTGGGGCTGGGCCAGGCCAAAGCCAGGAGCAGAGAACTCAATCCAGTCTCCTATGTGGCTGGCAGAGACTCAACCATTCCAGTCATCATCTGTTGCCTGCCAGCATGTCCATTAGCAGGAAGCTGGAGTTTGGTAGCTGGGGCTCAAACCTAGGCACTCTAGCATGGAATGTGGGTGTCCCAAATGACATCTTAACCTCTGTGCCTGTGCCTACTCCCAAAAATTCTTTTAATTTTCAAACAAGGAAGCCTGACTTCTAATACTGTACCTGTCCTTGCAAATTATGTAGCCAGTCCTCAATATCAGCATCCTATGCTGAGGGTGGACCCTGAGCTCCATTTGCATCCAGGACCGTAGTCTCTCCATCCTGTTGCAGGTTCAAACTCCTCATCTTCAGGGTCAGTGAAAGAGTGGGAAGGCCTCAGTGCTCCCTTGTTATTACTGCAGAGACAGCTCAGAGTGTTCACATGCCAGCCAAACCATCTTCATATATGATAAAGAGAACATTTTTGGTCCTTAATGAGACCATTGGAATGTCTGTTCCAATTACATTTAGGGGAAAAAGAATGGACATGCTGGCATGAATGAAGAGCAACTGAGTGTTCATTTAAAAGGTTAAGTGCGCTCGGTCTCTGCACTTGGTATGCTTGTCTCATTGCTGCAGCTCCCGGTGCCTTAATCAGATACTTGTTTCAAAGTCCTGTGTGGCACACCCAGGGTTGGATGGGGCCAGTACATTGTGCATTTATTTGGGTTCACGTGCTTTTTATTAAGTTTTCTGTTCAAAGAGCCTTATGCAGAGCAACAGAGAAAGAAGTTTCCGTGGGAATACCATTGGGGGACATGAAGGAAAGCGTTAGCTGGATAAAAGACGTTTTAAGATTGTGAATTCAAACAAGTGAGTCAGAGCCAGCCTGGGGAGTGATTTTCTTAAAACAGTTGTGACAAAAATCTCATACAGATGCAAAGAAGATGTCTGGAAGCCTGTCGCTATCTTTCACTGTGGATGACCGCTGAAGGCTGCAGATATTTGCGGAGAAGTTACAGGATGCCGATAGCAGCGTGGAAGTCACGGAGGAAGCATAATTCGGGTGTAGACAAGGACGGCAGAGCAGAGCTTCTTGATTAAGTTAATATGTATTGATATTTCTCCTGTTGTTTTGACTTCCCAGGCTGTTTAAATTCAGTCTTGTCACAACAAAACACAAAAGAGGCTGCTATGACATTGATTTTTTTTTTTTTTAAATCCAGCCTGTGAAGGAGAGTGAGCTTTTCGGGGTGTGTGTGTGTGTGTGTGTGTGCCTGTTTGTACTCCAGGGCTGACAGTCAGCAAGGCAGAAATGTTAACATCATGGCACAAATAATTATGTTAAATTGTTGAGCATAAATTACCAAGGGAGATACGTTTTGATGGTAAGCACAAATCAATTGTATGCATCACACCGTTGCCACCATAAGAGTTTGCTGAGGTGACTTATTTCTGGCAGCTGTGCGCACATGGCGCTGTGAAAATAGAAGCTCGGGTGTCAGAGGGTGCAGGAAAAATCTGGACTCACTGATTCAGGGAAGGAAACCACGAGTGAGCAAGGATTGTGTGCGTGGAGAAAATGGCTATTTCACAGTCCTTAACCTGCGACGAGTGTACATTTCCTTGGCCCACAGACCCTCATCAAGGCTTTTGCCACGCGGATTTAGCTTCTTCATTGAGTGTCACCGGGTATACCGACGCTTCTAATTCGGAACCAAATTAAGCTGCGGACTTCCTATTCTTATACCATTTCATAAGACTTGTTGGGCTTTAGCAGGAAGACAATACACCGTTATCTAGCCATCTCTCTACGATCTGCTCAGAAAGAACCAGTAATATCTAGAGCCAGACACCAGAGTGTCAATTTCTGCATTTGATACTTGGAGCTCTTAAGGTGGGGCCGGAGGGAGAGGCATGTTCATGTTTGAAAACAGGTGCATCATCTAATCTGGGACTTTTTTTTTTTTTATTTTTTTGACAGGCAGAGTGGACAGTGAGAGAGAAACAGAGAGAAAGGTCTTCCTTTTTGCCATTGGTTCACCCTCCAATGGCCGCCGCGGCCAGCACACTGCGCTGATCCGATGGCAGGAGCCAGGTGCTTCTCCTGGTCTCCCATGGGGTGCAGGGCCCAAGCACCTGGGCCATCCTCCACTGCACTCCTGGGCCATAGCAGAGAGCTGGCCTGGAAGAGGGGCAACTGGAACAGAATCCAGCACCCCGACCAGGACTAGAACCCAGTGTACCGGCCATGCTAGGCAGAGGATTAGCCTATTGAGCTGCGGCGCCGGCCCATAATCTGGGACTTTTCAATGCTCAAAACAAAATAATAGGCCAGCGATATGGCTCACTAGGCTAACCCTCTGCCTGCGGCGCAGGCACAACGGGTTCTAGTCCTGGTCGGGGCGCTGGATTCTGTTCCAGTTGCCCCCCTTCCAGGCCAGCTCTCTGCTATGGCCTGGGAGTGCAGTGGAGGATGGCCCAAGTGCTTGGGCCCTGCACCCCATGGGAGACCAGAAGAAGCACCTGGCTCCTGGCTTCGGATCAGCGTGGTGTGCCGGCCGCGGCGGCCATTGGAGGGTGAACCAAGGGCAAAAAGGAAGACCTTTCTCTCTGTCTCTCTCTCTCACTATCCACTCTGACTGTAAAAAACAAAAACAAAAACAAACAAGCAAACAACAAAATAATAGCATCTCTCTTAAGAAGCCCTGGTCAGAGAAGCCAGCAAGTTGTTTTTCCCCTGCATGGTGAGTCTCACTCAACCCTTCTCTCTGTAAACAGACAGCATCATGGCTAACACAAAGCCAAATAAATACTTCCCTACTTGGCTCTTTCTTGAGCATTCCTTGGCACAGACAATGCATATGACTATTGTGGTTTGGTAGGTCTGTCAGTTGGACCATAGGGTGCAACACAGACACCAAGATCATGGCGATAAAGGGGCATCCCCAGTTTACTTCCCTGTGCCACAAAGTGCTTTCCACAACACTAGCTGCTAGAATTGAAGCTGGCCATGGCTTGTGGTGAGAACAACCTGCGCTGTCCTCCTGGAAAGCCGATGTGTCCCGAGTTACAGAGCATGGAGTGTGGAGCTGAGAGCACAGGCTCCCTGGTTCTCTGACCATGTTGACATTTGGCAAAGTGGCTAACCTCTTTCAACCTCAACTTTGCCACCCATGAAATGGAGAAAAGCAACAGAACCCACCTGAAGGGTCTGTGACATGAGATAAAATCATTACAGAAGCTGGTGAGAAGACAGTGTGGCAAATTTTTAAAAACAGTGTGTGCTGTAGTCATTATTTATCTGGAAATAGACAATGCTGCTTGCAGCTACACCTCCTGGTAAAGGCGTTCGCACATAACCCTACCGAAGACCTCACTTTTAAATCAATTTCTACCCTTTGATTTGGACAGCAAAATTCCAGTATTTCTACCACGAATGCTTTTTCACAGCTGTTGTTTCTCCTATCCAGAGTGAGGCAGGTGTTCCAATCAAATCGTTGGTGATCCTACAGGACTATCCAAAAGCAAGGGGAGGCTGTCATGTCCTCCAAAGGAGGAGATGCCGTGTGAACCTCTGGGAAACTGACAACTTTGTGAGTTAAATTAACCAAACAGGTCTGAATTGAATAACCTGTCTTAAAGTTCTTTTTAAAAAGAATACAAACAAGACAGAAATGGCAGAATGCTCAGATGATGTAAAATTGTTGTTTGTAGATAACAGAATTCTGTACAAAGAATAAGCAACACCTAAGAGCATAGGCCGCCAAAATATTCAGATATATTAGTAACTTGAAATGTTCAAGTGCATTTCTATATGCTACTGGTCACAAACTAGAATATTTTAAAAATCTAAGACTACCTCCAACAACCCAACATAAAACAAAATGTATTATAATTAGCCAAGGATATACTGATATTTATGGAAAAATATAAAAATCTACTTAGGATATGTATAAATAATTCAAATATATATGGAATCATTTCATACTCTGAAGAGGATAATTTATTATAATAAGATGCCAATATTCCTAAGTTAATCTATAAATTCAATACCTCTCCAATTGAAGTTCTGGAAAACTCAGTAAATTTATTCTGAAAAGTTTTTCTTAAAAGATTTACTTACTTTATTTGAAAGGCAAAGTGACAGCCGGGGGCAGAGCCAGGTTAGATTCAGGAGCCACAGGCTCAATCCAGGTCTCTTCCCTAAGTGGCAGAAACCCAAGTACGTGGCCCATCATCTGTTGCCTCCCTGCTGTGCTAGCAGAAAGTGCAGCGTAGCCAGGCCTTGAACTGGAGCTCCAGTATGAGACATGGGCATCCCAACCTGTGGCTTAACCCACTGTACCACAATGCCCATCCTAGAATTGATAGGAAAGAAAAAAGGCACATGCGCAGCCAAGTCAACTTTGTACGAGGTGCACGTGCTCTCCTGTGCTAAGATGTACCAGAAAGCCATCAAAATTAAAGTATGTAGAGGAGATAAATAGATCAACAGAGTAAAACAGCTCACAGAGGTGGCCCAAGTGGACATAACACATTTTAAAGTAGGTATTGTTTCAGGAAAATGCAGATTTAGCTTCTTCATTGAGTGTCACTGGGTATACCCACGTTTCTAATTCAGAACCAAAGTAAGCTGCAGACTTCCTATTCTTTTTTTTTTTTTTTTTTTTTTGACAGGCAGAGTGGACAGTGAGAGAGAGAGACAGAGAGAAAGGTCTTCCTTTTTGCCGTTGGTTCACCCTCCAATGGCCGCCGCGGCCGGCGCACTGCACTGATCGGATGGCAGGAGCCAGGTGCTTCTCCTGGTCTCCCATGGGGTGCAGGGCCCAAGCACCTGGGCCATCCTCCACTGCCTTCCCGGGCCATAGCAGAGAGCTGGCCTGGAAGAGGGGCAACCGGGACAGAATCCGGAGCCCCGACCGGGACTAGAATCCTGTGTGCCGGCGCCGCTAGGCGGAGGATTAGCCTAGTGAGCCGCGGTGCCGGCCCACTTCCTATTCTTATACCATTTCATGCACCTCATCATAATTTTAAGACTTGTTGGGCTTTAGCAGGCAGACAATACACCGTTATCTAGCCATCTCTCTATGATCTGCTCAGAAAGAACCAGTAATATCTAGAGCCACTAAATAAGCAAATAAGGGCAGCCACTAAAGGTGAAAGGCGTGGAGAGACTGAAGAAAGGTGGACAGGCGCCGGCGCTGTGGCACAGTGGATTAAAGCCCTGGCCTGAAGTGCCAGCATCCCATATGGGTGCTGGTTCGAGAACCTGCTCCTCTACTTCTGATCCAGCTCTCTGCTATGGCCTGGGAAAGCAGCAGAAGATGGCCCAAGTCCTTGGGCCCCTGCACCCACGTGGGAGACCCAGAAGAAGCTCCTGGCTCCTGGCTTTGGATCTGCACAGCTCCCACTGTTGCAGCCAATTGGGGAGTGAACCAGTGGATGGAAGACCTCTCTCTCTCTCTCTCTCTCTCTCTCTCTCTCTGACTCTCTGCCTCTCCTCTCTCTGTGTAACTCTGACTTTCAAATAAATAAATAAATCTTTCAAAAAAAAAAAAAAAGCAAGAGAGAGAAAGAGGTGGATTAAGGGTAACAGCCTCTGACTGCCACAAAACAAGGATTGTATCAGACCAAGGTAGCCTGTGGCTAATTGCAATGTATTGGATTTTTCAAGGTATATTAACATTCACAAGAGACATTCCAGGCATCAGATAAGAGCAGCAGGTTATCTTAATGACTTTCTTCACCCCATGGGGCTTGGGATGACCTCCAGGGTCACCTAGAGGGCATGACAGCAGTTATGACCCAGAACATTGCAGTCTTGTCACACTGAATCCCTACAGTACTAAGAAGCAATCAGGGAGAGACTGTCTCTTTGACGGAGGTGACTGGGAAAGCTGGCTTACCACATAGGCAAAAATAAAAGTGAGTCCCTAGCTGAAACCACACACAAAGGAGGACTTTTATCAATGCCCTAATGAAGAATTAGAAATTGAATACAATGGCAGGGGGATTTTTTTGTGACCCAAAGCCTGGAAGGACTTTTCAAAATACCAAAAGTCCCAGAACTACACAGAGGCAAGATTTGATTACAGTGAGATTAAGGCTACCTGTTCAATAAAGGATATCATGGGAAAAATCAACAGTAACAGATTGAGAAATGGTCTCTATGCTGATAAACTCATTGGAGATTAACATCTAGAAATGCTTGCAACTCAGCAAGAGAAAGGCAGGAACTCTCACAGAAAAATGAGATGTGACTAGCATTTTTGTATAGGCTGAAACTAAGTGAAAACAAACAGGTAATACAAAGAGATGCCAAAGTATGATTGAAATGAAAGAAAATGAAATGCTCCACAAAACTGGCGATAATTAGGAATCTAGGTAATGTATTGATGAGGGTGTGGGAAAGCAGGAAGCCTCTTGTTGGGAATAGAGGCTGAGACCCTGAAAGACTGACGAACAAAATGGGAGGGCTTGCTTGAATTAAGTGTGTGTATATATATATATATATACATATATATGCATATATGTATATATACGTATATATTACATATAATTCATAGATATAATTAGGTGTGCATTTATATATACATACATATATAAAACACATACTCTGCCATTAAGTAGTTAATTTCTGGGCACGGAAGTGTATCCAAAAGCATTTTCTTAGGCCAGTACAGACACATGTACAATGTCACTCGTCACAGCATTGTTCATGGTAGCAGAGAGATGGAAGCAACTTGAATGTCTGTCGATGGAGGAATGGATAAATAAAGTATGATGGAATCACACTGTGAATTACAATGACACATTTAGAAGCAACAGAACAGATCTACCCAGCACAGCATGGCTAGATCTTAAAACCACAATGTGCAAGGAAGAAAGAAACAGAGTGAGGTCTACTGCATAACACAATATGGGTAAAGGAAAACGCATGTAAACAAATCAAATAACACTTCTACAAGAACATTTACAAATAAAGGGGCACATATGTGTGTGTGTGTACATCTACATCTGTGTGTGTAGGTAGCTATACAGCTCTATACATGCACTGTCAATCTACATCTATCTCTCTGATATCCATCTTTCTATCATCTTCATCATCATCATCATCATCTCCAAGGTGTTAAATGGCTGCCTGTGGGAGAGAGGCAAACAGGAATGGAGTATGGTGTAAGAATGGATCGGTGCATGAACTAGTGGTGTAGGGGACACCTAAATAAGACTGACTTTTCCTGAAATCTCTGCACCTGAGGCCAACACACACACACACACTCACTCCAGAGGACTGGGGTGAGATATTCAGGGAGCTGAGGAAGCAGCCTCCTCCATATCCCTACCGAATCCCTGTGAGCAGCCGCCCACCAAGGCTGCCTCACATAAAACCTCCAGGTGTCTGTTCTGGAGTGACTCCTGTGCTTCTATAAGCAGAATCTTTGATTTCTCCCATACTAGGGTCGATGTAACTTTCTTTTTGGCACAGAGACACTTTTCCAGGAGTGTGATATCGAGGCATTCCTCTCCACCACAGCAATTTGGGAATTTCATTTACCTTCGTTAAGATTAAACCTCACCCAACCTGAGTGCGTGATAAGCAACTTCTGTTGCATTTCTCTCTGTGGTTTCTAAGGAAAAGGCAAGTTGTCTTCTAAATTTATGCAGATACTAGAATTCCGAGGTGAAAAATAGTGGCAAAAGCAGCTCACAAGTCTCAGATGTGAAGTAACAACAGCAAAGATTCAAAAACTGTTTCCGGATTTTCAGAAAATCTTTAACTTCATCAAGGGATAAATCAATTTCCAGGTGCTATTGACAGCTATTTAAGCTGGAGCATGGAATATCTTGATTGGGAAAACTAAATTAACAAAGGCAGCCTATTAACCCTTTATACATGTATCATTTAATCTATTTTCATAGATTTTGAAGATCTTAATTATACTTTCTAAGAATCTAATTATTAGAGGTCTTTTTTTTTTTTACAAAAAGCTGTATGTTTAAAAATTCTAAATTTACAAAGAAAGGAAAGGTAAAAACAAAATGGAGTAAATCACTCCGGTCTGAGATGCATTAAAACCTGGGCACTAGATAGTCTGTGTCTCCAGAGACACCCTGCATTTATTGCACCTTCTATGTGTCTAGTATTCGTGAGTATTAAACAATTATCTAGGTAGCATGGAAGTAAAAAGATGAGCTCAAAAGTGTAGTGGACTTCCACATTAACATTTTTCTCAAAGCCCTTTCCTATGCAAGTGGCTTGTAGTAATTACTTTCATAGTTCTCATTCATTCATTCATTCTTCATTCATCCTCAAATACTTTATTTCACTCATGAAAAGTTGGATTCCTATGCCATGCCAGGGATTGCTCACCCCCTGGTGTCAGCCTGACTACCCTGTGTGTCCATGGCAGAGCCCATGGTCTATCTGCAGTCCCCACATGAGCCTAGTCCACAGGAAGTGGGATGTTTAAGGCCTTGCAGTAGTTTTCCCCAGTCTTCTGTTCTTGACTCCAAATTCAATCACACGCACAATATTTCCTACTCTTTGTGAGAAACTTTAGTTCCTATCATTATTCTTCAGCATCTGTACAAAGAAAACAACTAGCAATATTTGCTTGGTACCATGCACTATTCTAAGAATTTTACTACACTTTACAACTGGGTCTTAGCACAACCATTGGAGGAGGGGGAAGAAGGCCAGCTCACCTCTCTCAGATGCTGAGAATAGTGAGCCAGAAGCTGCTTCCAGGTTTTCAGAAAACCATTAACTCCACCAAGAGGATAAACCAATTTGCAAGTGCTATTGACAAACAGCTACTATCAAAGTAGTTATTGTTCCCCTTTTACAGATTAAGAAAAACTGAAGCTTAAGGAATTAAGTCCGTGACATGCTCAAGGTTGCATTCTTGGTGAAGGAGGCATGGATTCCAGCATGGGACAGGGTTAAGTGTGCTCAAGGAGCATCTCCAGGTGAGTCTCCACTGTGTTTGACTTGACCTGGAAGGTAAGATGATCCTGTGCTGAGGGAGGAGCCAGTTGTCTGAGGGAGAGCCAGCCTGTTAGCACCCTGCCTCCCTCCCTCCTGTGGCCTGGGATGGTATCACTCAAGGCCCCATGGGGACCTTGGGGTGTTGTTCCAGTACATTGATGAGCTGGGTGTCTGGTATGCTGGTGCAAGAGAGAGCACCTGGGAAGGGAAGGGAAGGGAAGGGAAGGGAGGGGAGGGGAGGGGAGACGAAGAGAAGGGAAGGGAGACGAAGGGAGGGAAGGGAAGGGAAGGGAAGGGAAGGGAAGGGAAGGGAAGGGAGGGGAGGGGAGGGAAGGGGAGGGGAGGGAGGGGAGGGGAGGGAAGGGGAAAGGAAGGCAGAATGATTTTGAGAGATGGACAGACCCAGAGCTGAAAGTGCTGAAGAGGAGTGTACAGATGGCCGTTAAAGAAGGACCACAGGGGAAGCATCGGTGCTGAGAAGAATGTTAGCTAGGGGATGTGTCACACAGCAAACTGTCCCAGCAGGGAGGGCTGGCCCTTGCCTCTTCCTTTGTACTTGTCTGCTTTAACGGAAAGCCTTCTTTTCCCAGGTTCCACCTCCATGCTTACCCCACCACAGAGGATTTTAAGGAGGGGCAACGTGCCATTCGGAATCTTCTAATGATTTACCTGTGATTTAAACTCTGAGATACGCCGCACAGAACTGGCCACAGCTTTTCTTCATTTGGGGGTGAAGCAGCTGAGGATTCTTTCTTATTTTCCTTCCTCTTCAGTGAAAAGTTTCTTGTATGTCGAACAGCTCTCATAAACTAACATTCTGATGCAATTAGAGGCATACATATTAATGCCACTTGTTTTTTTACAAATTTCCCAGAGAATGGTCTTGAAGTACAATGTTGTAGGTTCTGTCAAACTCACATGTCAGAGAGGAGCTGCTTGAGAGCTGAATTTATTATCTGAATAGCCCCTCACTCCCCTAGTCTCCTCCCTCATGGGCCTTGCAGCACCACTCAGAATCTGAGAAGCCATCCATGGTGCCACTCTGTCAGGAATCCTGGCTGTGCCTTGGCTCGTGACTGCTGATTGGAGAATGTGGCATATGTCCCCTATATATAGAAGTGCACATATCTATCCATGGCTATGTAGCTACAGATAGGCACACTGACGCCCCCACACGTGAATCTGTGCAAATTTTTGTCTTGACTCTTTCCTTCAACCCAATGATTTCCTAACGATCTGTTACCCATCGAAGACAGATTGCTTTTCATGGTTCAGCGGGCCCAGCACAGACATTCATTTTAATCAATAGAGCAGTCAAAAGAAAGAATAGATTTACTTGTTTTTTCTTCTTTCCTTTTTTGTACATTTAATTGAAAATTTTCAAGTGATTACCAACTTGTGTAGATCTCAAAGTTTACGAAGCAGTAGGCAAATGGGACTGGAGGAAGTACCCAGGCTCTTGGGGTGGAGTTGGGAACAGCAGAGTGGCTTGGTTTGGGTCGAGTAATGCCAACTGCTTCTGTGTAATAACCCAGTCCCTTGTTCTCTTTTCCCTTCACCATCAAACACTCCTACTACTTTGACCTGTCTCTAGGATTCAGCACCTTTCTTGCACCCTCACAGACAACACCTTGGTTCAGGTATGCCTCATCTCTCCATTGTGCTGCTGCACCTACAGGCTCCCCGCCTTCACTCCTTTCCCACTCTTCTTTGAATCAGCTTTCTAAAGTAAAAAATCCAACCACACCATTTTCTTGCTCAGAAACCCTATCTAACTCTCCACTGCCATGTGGCCTTGAGCTTGTCATTTCAACTCTGTGAGCTTCAGTTTTCAAAACCACAAAATAGGAAAACATCCAGATACCATAGCAGAGCAGAGTCATCTTGTATGGGAAGTAAGTAATCTGTGGACGCTCCACATCTTTCAACATAACCCAGTCTTGATGATCTTCTCTCTTGTGAAATCATCACTCTTCGGAGAACTAAACGTGTCGTGGATCTGTTCTCCTTGAGTGTTTGTTGGCCGCTGCTGGATTACAGCACTGGCCATTGGTGGCATCTGGCCACAGACTCAAAGATGGCAGCCATATGCTTTTTTATATCCACCACCACACCTATCACAGTGCCTGGTTCCTACAGGGGACCACCAAATGAATGAGCAGGCAAGTCGGTGAAATGCAAAAGATCTGGTTCTAACAGTGGTGTCTGGAGACTGATTCTCCTTCATGTTAAAGTCTGACCTACTAGGCAACTCAGAGGGAAATTTCCTGTTCAAAGCTATCCTACTGGTAGCTGTCATGTAGGAATCTGAGGCCTTCTAGATGCTTGAGAACAAGTTGTTAAGAGATAAAAAATATTTTGGGGGCCAAGCTGGAATGTTTGAAGCAGGTAAAATGTGTAGATTATGTCCGTCCACCATGTTTTCTCATACAGACTGTCTTGTGTTTTCCGAGTAGCACTGTTATTTCATGGGATATATATTATCACTCTTCTTTCACAAGGGAGAAACTGAGGCCCTAGGGTGTGGCTTCTCTACTGTTTTTGCATGAAATATCACTTGAGGCAGCCTCGTGGGTTGCTATCCAGACCAACTGGATCAGAATTGCAGGGATGGACCCAGGATAAGTTTTGTCAGTACTTTCCATGGGACTCCAATCTGCTACCAGGTTGTGAACACTGCCCCAGAGAATTTAGATTTTGTATGCAGGGGGGCTGAGAGCTGGCAAGTTCTGGGCTAGAACCAGAGCCCCTGACTTCTGCTGGGTCTGCTTCCAGGATTCCTGCCCTTTCTTCATGCTGACCTCAACCCTAGTACACTGAATGCAGGCTCTGCCAGAGTGCCTGCTCCCTGTGGTCATACCAGGGCAGATTTTCTTGTCTCCTTGGCCCCATCCAAAAACTAGAGAGCCTCATAATTCCTCCATTAAAAGGCTTCTGTGTGAATCCAATGAGGTGAGACTTCATAGGTGGGGGCTGTTTTAAATCAGAGGGCTGTGCCTACTCTGGAGTTAAGAAATGCTGACTCTCATCATGCAAATAGATCCTTCTGGGTTGATCGGCTTCCGGTAGGAGAGTTGGTGTGATGCTAAGGCAGAGAGTGGAAGTGTGAGGTCAACAGGTGCCCCTCCATGGCAGCTTCTGGGAACAGGAATTTTCCACATCAAGCGCTGACAGTTATCCTCGAAGACCCACCTTGGGCAGGGTACATTCTTAATATGTTCTCTAGTCAGCTTTCTGTCTCAACGTTTATGGTAATTCGCCTACCCCTAAAAAGAGACCAAGTGCACACTGAGTATTCTGCAGGCAAAATCATACTTGGAGTGGCTCAGGTTATCAGAGTAAGTGGTAGTTGTCTGATTATAAAGTGGAAAGATATTATTCAGACATGGATATATCTGTAATCAGCAATGATGAAAAAGGAGGTGTACAGGAAGTGAATGGTAATTAAAGGGGATAAAGGGGACTTTATGCTTGGGTGTACTGAGGCTATCTTAGGTATAGGGAATGACCTATTGTCTGAGATTTTCAGGGTCTCTTTAACACGGAAGCTCTCATGGAGTTGGGTAATGTGGATGCACATACTCGATTTTTGGAAGTATTAGATCTTTGAAAGGATCTAACAAAGCTTGGTTTCTCATCATGAAAAAAGCCAAATAAAAATTCGTCTTCACCAGTAATTACAGAGGATAATTAGGCTAATATCTGCTGGTCCACGCTCAGGAGAGCCATTCTGAGAAATCTGGGACTGAGAGAATGGAGAGGAAGAATTTTACTTCCAAGAGAAGGAAAACAGTAGCTGGTCTGGTTGTGAGACCATTGGATCGAGAGCCTGGAAAACCCGATTTGCTCATCGGCCAGCTGATTGACTTGTGAGGTTATGTTTTGTTGTTGTTGCTTGTATTTAGGCTTCTTTAGCTTTAGACTACTTTGAAATACATTGAGTATGAGGTAAGCAGGCGTTACATAACTCCCTTGAACTCTGATAATTAAGGATCTACACAAGTGTGTTTAGTAGCTTGTAAAAGAACTCAGCTTTCCTGTCTGTTGACTATGGACCTAGTGTCTCACAAAGTTAGCAACCTAGGCTCTGTGAGAAAGAACACGGTGTAGTTTGAACAATTAATATTCACTGGCACAAGAAGCTACCTTACACACTCAGGCAATTAGACTTTCAGATGTTTCAAGTTTTAAAAATTCTATTTTTTGTGAGAGGCAGAGAGAGAGAGAGGAACAGAGAGTGAGCTCCCATCTGCTGGTGTACCCCTCAGTTACCTGCAATGGCCAGGTTGGGCTGGGTTGGGACAGGGTCGGTTCCAATAATCCAGGTCTCCCACATGGGTGGCAGGAGCCCAACTATTAGAGCCATCACTGCTCAGTGAGTGCAGACCCTCCTTAGGTCTGCAGTAGTAGGAAGCTGGACGTTGAACCCAGGGACCCAATATTGGACATAGGCATCCTAACCAATGTCTTAACCCACTAAGCCTACTGGCCCACGGCAGACTTCCTGTTTCTGTGCAGGTGAATGACCTGACCTCATGAACTGAGGGTGTGTAGAGATCTTCTCTCTAATTACCATGACTTCCTTTTCACTGGGAGCAAAGCAGAGGCAACCTTGCTTCACATGCAAATTGCAAGAAATGTTCCACCTGTCCCCGTGGATTCCCTTGACTCAGAAAATCATTCATCGCCCTGCTGCCTTCTGGGGGCAAGCGCACAGCCCTCCTTGTCCCTTTAAATGGATGTTTAATAAGCTGGGGAATGGCATGGCCTCTGAGAAATCCAACACTGGAGAATGAGAGCCTGTTTCCTTCAATGAATATGAAACTTTGAAAGAGTCCAAGAAGACCCTTGCAATCCCTGCTAAATGAGATTTGATTTCTCTTTAAGCTGTTTTTAATAGCTGGAATTACAGACACTGCTGTTTATCAGTTAATAGGTTTGTAGCAGGCAGCTTGCTTTGAGCTCCGTGATAACATTTAACACCTGTATTCACTGAGCAACCCCCCTCGAGTTTGCTGGGCTCGTCACAAATATAAGCGGAGCTTAACTGCTCACTGGAGCTGTCCTTACCTTCTGCCTGGCTCTCCTTCCTGCTTCACTGTCACATCCCGGGCCCTGCCTCTGGGCCTTTCTCTGATTCCTCAACGTGTTTGTCTTTTTGGGGGGAGAGGTGAAAGAGTTTAACCCAAATTCTGCCCCTGTGTGTTGGAACCGGAAGCAGGGGAAATGAAAGGGCCCCAGACAATTTGCTCTGATTGTTAATTAAGAGAAATGTAGGCCCCAGGCAGGCTACGCTTGGACCTCCTCCAGGAGCCCAGAGCTGCCTTTGTACATTTTATTCTGTGACATGACCCTGCTCACGAACATATAAATGTGTGGGAGGGAAGGGCAGCTGGGAGGATTGGGCCCAATAGGAAGGGGCAATCTGCTCTTATATCTAAATCTCCTACACCAAAATATGAATTAATGACAAACGTAAACACTGCTAATAATCAATATTAGTCCTGGTGTTGAGCATTAGCAGTGCCCCACATCTTATACGCACCTTGATGCTGACACCTCTTAGATGTGGGGGTAATCATTCCCATTTGCAGAGGAGCCTGAGCCTCCAGGTAGGGCTGCTAAATTCTTGAAACCAGGACCATCTGACTCCAATGAGTAGCTTGCAAGACGCTGGCAGCAAACACTTGTAGAGCACTCACTGCCTGCCAGGCACTGTTCTAAGCACTTGACCTCTCTCCCACCCAGTCCTCATAGTGACGCTACGAGGCAGGTCTTTCATCATTTCCCAACGTCCAGCTGTATGGTATGTGCTTTGCACAGCCACATAGCCCAGTCAGGGAGTGGAGCTGTAGGGATCCAACCCAGACACTCTGCTTCTGAGGCTATCCTACTCCGCTTCGATCCCTGCTCTCCAGAGAGAGCATCTATAGCATTGGGATCCACTCAGAAAACCAGGATTAAATGCCTACCAGATTCCAGCCCCTGCCATGCTCATCTCTGAGTAGGGAAGCAACTAGAAAAACCACTGCCATCTTGGGGGTCAGTGGTTGGGTGGAGAAGTACAAGAGGGCTACCCATTCCCTTCTCTGAAGATTCTTAGGGAGTGGACATTTGGCCCAGCAGTTAAGATGCCCACATCGCACATCAAAGTGCCTGAATTTGACACCTGCTTCTGGTTCCTAGCTCCTGACTCCAGTTTCCTGTTGATGCAGACCCTGGGAGGCAGCAATGAAGTGTCAAGCAATTGAGTTCCTGTCATCCATATGGGAGATCTGGGTTGAGTTCCTGGCTCCCAGCTTTGGCTCCAGCCACCATGGACATTGGATAGGTCCACAGGAGCTCACTCTTTTTCTCTCTGCCTCTGAAATAAAATTTTAAGAAGTGGTGCTTGTGCTTTGGTACAGTGGGTTAAAACACGACCTGCAGCACTGGCATCCGAAATGGGCACTGGCATGAGTTCCAGCTGCTCCACTTCTAATCTAGCTCCCTGTTATTGTGCCTGAGAAAGCAGCAGAAGATGGCCCAAGTGCTTGGGCCCCTACACCTCTATGAGAGACCCCAGATGAAGCTTTGGTTCCTGGCTTTGGCTTGGCACAGCCCCAGGCATTGCAGCTAATTGGGGAGTGAGCCAGTAAATGAAAAAATCTCTCTCTCTCTCTCTCTTTCTCTCTCTGCTCCCCCAACTCTGCCTTTCAAATGAATAAATAAATCTTTAAAAAATTTAAAAAGTCAACATCTACATATCTTTATAATTTGAAATTCTGCCCTTTAAATGAAAGCAGGTGAGTGGAGTGTCCTTTAAAATGCTGACCTCCATAACTCTCCAGGTCGGGTCGCCTGGGGCCTCAAGCCCTTCTGAGCATGGCCCTGGGCCAGTGCTGTGGCACAGAATCCACAGATGGGTAGGGAGTGGCCGAGTGAGGAAAGGAGTCCTGTAGACTAGCAAATGGATCTGTTCACCTCAGGAGACTGAGCCCTCTCTCTGTGCCTACACTGGGAATGCCATATTAAAGGCAGGTGTACCACGTGATGCAGTGGGCATCAGCAGAATTTGGCTTTCCTAGAAGGAGAGCTGAGTTGGGAAATCCTTCATAGAAGGCTTTGCCATCTTCTGGTATCTTCTAGAAAGGGAAGCTATGGAACTAGGAGATTCATGAATATTTAAAAATTCTCTGGAACCACTGTCCTGACCTGGGGCACGGTGCCTTTTCTCTCCGGATTCAGCTTGTATAGACCTCACCCATCACATCACTTTACTTGCCTTTGCAGGTTCTCCTTCCTCATCCACAGTGGGTTGTGGGTACGTGAGGAATAACAGACACCACAGTGTGAAAGCATATTCATAAATCATTTCAAGTATTAAAATTGATATTGGGGTTTTCTGCAATATTTTATCATTTATAATTTATTAAGCATGTTGTCACCTGGTTAAGCAAGAACAACCGATATTTCCTTGGTGGGTAGCATTTCTCAATGTCCTTCACCAGGAAGGAATGGGGGAGAGTCTCCCTGCAGAGAGTGGTGGGTTGCCAGCCATGTGATTTCTGAGGACAGTCCAGGGCCCTCTGCAGACCCAGGGCAGGTAGAGGCAGGAGAAGGGCATGTATTGTCCCCCTTCTAGTGTCTCCTTCCTTGTGGTGCATTCCTTTTCCACTGTGTAGTCTCTCCCATGCTTGCCATCATTTCCCAAGTACACATGGGACGCCTACAAACCAGCGATGAGGCCTGCCCTTGTGGATCTCACCTGCTAGCAGGAAGGAAGTAGACGATAAAAATAAATGCAATAGATTTGGAAATGCGATCATACCTCAGCAGATCATCAGTGCTGTGTCTTAGCTCGGCAGCTGTCACAAATCACCATAGTCTGTCACAAATCACCATAGTCTGTTACTCACAGTTCTGCAGGCTGGGGTCTCCAAGACCAGGGTGTTGCTAGTCAGTGAGGACCTGCCTCCTGGATTGCAGATGCTGAGTCTTTCCATGGGGGCAGAGGGGCAGGGGAGAGAGGGACCGGCCAGCTCCCTTGTGACTTCTTGTGAGAGCACAAATCCTATGCATGAAGCAATATGGATCCTGTTCATGGTCATGGCCTAATCACCTCCCAATGGGCCTACCTGCTCATTCCATCACCTTGAGGATCAGGGCTTCAACATGCTATTGTCGAGGAGATGCAAACATGCATCCTATACTACGCCCTGCAGGAAAAAAGGAAGAACAGACAGAGGCAGGGTGTGTAGGGCCACTGATAGCCTTTGTAGCCAACAAATTGCTATTGCTAAAGACCTACTAAAGACCTTGTTCCTGCTCTTTTCCTGGCCGGGATGGCATTTCATTCCCAAAGAGTTGAAGCCACACTCCCCAGCCCCATGAAGTGTCTCTCAGCAAGGAAGGGCTTGTTGTGGCCTGTGCTGTCCAGTCCAAGCCCAGCCCCTCCACTCACTACTCATCTGCCTTCCCTGGCGAGAGAAGAGCCGTGATGGTTCTCGGGACATGTCCTCCCTCATCTGTCTGTAGCAATGGCCATGCATAGGTTGGAGAGACCAAGTGGACCTCACCTGCCACAGAGCCACAGAGCCTTCGGTCCTCTTCCCAGGGGACGTCAAGGCTAGCCAGGGATTGATCTCCATGTGGAAACCCAAGGAGAGGAACTGCTTGAAGCACAGAGGACTGCAACAGCTCGGTGGCAGCGTCTCAGCTGTTTCCTCTTCAGTCAGTGCTGACCACTCCCTTGCTGTCTGGCTCTGAGTTATTTCTGGATAGAAATGTGAAAGCACAGACTTCATTCCTAGAATCCGTGGGTGAACTTCTACGGTGAATGAATGCGTGGATACCGGGCTCTCAGGGCCAGTGTTTAGCTGATGCTGCTTGGCACGTGGCTCTGATCGGAGGCACCCCAGTGTGTTCATCTAAGAAGCACGTTGTATTTTTAATTCCTGGTTGCTCAGCATCCCAGAAATTGTGGAATGAGGAGGAACAGACAGCACACGGCAATCCCAACTTCATTAGCCCCCTGTGCCACAACAAGCCAAGCTTTGGGAACCAGTGCAGGAACGACGGAAGGGCTTTTAGTTAGCATACTGAAAATCACTCAATCATAGAATTCGTTGTATTTATGACAGTCTTAGGAAAGAAGCCTGATTGGACGTGTGTCGGTCACACAAATGGTGTGTGCCAAGTGTATCAGAGAAAGAAATGGCTGGGGACTGTGGCTTAGGAGGGGACGGAGAGCAAGGGTCAGGAGTTATAGAGGATGCTCAGTGTTGCCCAGATCTGCCTCGTCTGACAAATTTTTCAGGGAACCTGATAAAAGTGTCGATCTGTGAGCTCCACATCCCAAACCAATCAACCCATCTTGCAGGGGAGGAGCCTGGGACCCTGCCCAGCTAACCAGCACTGCAGTGATGGGGCACATAGCTCTCAATGGGGCTGCACATCCAAATTAGCCAATGGGCTTTTGGTAACTGCTGATCCCAGAACAGAGCACTCACTCTGGAGATTCCATGGATGGGAGCAGAATACCACCCATTATTAAAAGCTCTGCAGGTGACTCTGACCTGTGGGTAGAGTGAGGCCCCTTTGTAACCAGAGCGTTCAGCTTCTACATAGAAGAGCTGAGTTGAAATGCCTTCCTCATTACTGTGCATCTTGAGGCTGGTGACTTCTGCATGTGTCCCCCCACCCAGCCCCCTAACCCCTAGCCCCACTTACTTCCAGGAAGGAAGATTCAAAGAGACAGGGGTTGTGATTCAGGCTTTGTGGAATAAGTCGTCAGCCCTGTGGCTGGCCTGCTGCTGCCGGTCTCCAGCTGTTTCCAGCCGTGCTTCCTCCTGGGTCTGTACCTGACTGCATGAGAGATGCAAAAGGGCACGAGCAGTTGCTGTTACATGTGGTTCCACCTGCTGTGTGTCCTGGGTGCCTCCGGTAACAAGGAGGGCGGGCTCTGGGCAGGCAGCCCGCGTCAGAGCCGCCCTGTCCACCCCCACATTATCCTGACTTATTACACTGTAATAAATTGAACCATTCCACTTCATTATTTCATATTTGAGGAGATTTATAGATTGTCCTGGTGGCTGAAGAGGCAGTGATTAAAGAAGCAGCGTGCTAATGAATAAGGCTTTGCACAAAGCCATTTTAATTAATGCACAGCCCAGGGGCTGTAAACGGCTTGCTGATAACAAACCTGCCCATTGAAGGGTTGTACTGACAACTTCCCACAGAATGAAGGCTGACGGGCAACACAGGGAAGTTATTCAAACGGCAATTAGGGCCACTAGGCTGAGTCTCCCTCCCCACCGCTAGGCTCACGGGAACAGAGACATCAATGCAAATGAGGGGGGGGGTCTTCTCAAAGTTCACAGAAGATGCACAGTCTGAAAAAAGTTATGCATGAATTTCAATTTTTTTCACCAAAATGAACTTATTACAATATTTGTAACAGTTAGTTTTTATTTGAGAAGTAGAGAGAGAGAGAGAGAGAGAGAGAGAGAGAGAGAGAGAAGTGTTCCCATCTGCTGGCTCAACCCCTAAATGCCCACAGCAGCTGGGTCAGGTTGAAGACGGGATCCAGTAAAATAACTGAGGTCTCCCACGTGGGTGGCAGGGACTCGACTACTGGAGTCATCAACACTGCATCCCAGGGTGTGCATTAGCAGGAAGTGGAGTCAGAATCCAGAGCTGGCCATCAAACCCAAGGACTCCCACGTGGGATATGAGTGTCAGCCATTGGGATAAATTCCTGTCCCATCAGTTATCTAATCCTGCTTTTCCTCTGATTTTTTGAAATACTTTGGTATTTAACTCCCCCTCACCCATGCTCTTGAAAAATAGTTTCTACTCTCTGGTCCCTGGCACCTACTGTCCTTGGTTCTTCCCCTAGCAGTACACCCACAGCTCTGGACATTAGGATTATCCCTGAACTTTCTGAAGGTTTTATTTGACCTAGATTTAGCCAGTAGATGATGCCAGCCATATTTTTTTTAAAGATTTTATTTATTTATTTGAGAGGTAGAGTTATAGTCAGAGAGAAGGAGAGACAGAGAAAGAGGTCACCCATCCACTGGTTCACTCCCCAAATGGCCACAATGGCCAGAACTGTGCTGATCCTAAGCCAGCAGCCAAGAGCTTCTTCCAAGTCTCCCATGCAGGTGCAGGGGCCCAAGTACCTGGGCCATCTTCCACTGCTCTCTCTGGCCATAGCAGAGAGCTGGATCAGAAGAGGAGCAGTCAGGACACCAGCTGGCACCCATATGGGATGCCGGCATTGCAGATGGAGGCTTAACCCACTGTGCTGCAGCGCCACCTCCACCAGCCATCTTTTCACCCCAAACCTCTCCCTGAGCTCGTCAGACTTAGTTGAATCTGATACACATAAAATCATTTCTCTTTTTAATTTTGGGGAGTTTTACCTCTTGGCAGATTCCATTTCACCAGCCCTCTGACTGCTAAACAGCCTGGCTTCCCAGCCTTGAAGAGCTTTGGGGGGTCTCCAGAGCAAGCCGCACATATTCTCCAATCTTGTCACACAGCTCTGCGCCCCAGGGACCTTGGTAAGTGCTCCTTCCTGACAAATTAAGTCCAAAGGGTGACGGGCAACACAATAACCTTTCTCGGTTCTCTGAATGGTTTCCTGCCAGGGTTTGATGTTTGGAGACACGAGAACATTGTGATAAGAGGACTTTTCAGCAAGTTGATAACTGTGATACTTTCTGCATTATTAGTAGGATGACTAACACACATAATAACAATTCTCAAACCGAAAGGAATGCAGCCTCAATGGGAGATAAAAATCCCAGCCAACAGGATGGCTTGAGGGAAAACATATCGATAACGAAGTGGGGCTATTGAATTAACGGTTCCATTTAGCAGACACTCTGCAGAACCACGGCATGCCACGACTGTGACTGCTGTGACAGAGCTCCTGGAGACGTGGGATTGGGGGGCCACCAAGCTGACTCCGCTCCAAACTCAGGGCTGGGCTGCCACACAGCTCAGCCAGCTGCATAGCACAGAAGAGACTTAGAGATGTCGGCTACGTGATATGGTGTGCTAGGGGGTCTTAGGGCTCTGGTCTCCTACCTGCAAGGATTCCTGTGGCACGTGACTGTCCCCCGGGACTGCTGAGAACTCTGGAGTGTTTGCAGTGTAGTTCAGCCCACCTGGGTTGCTCTGTGGAGCACAGCTGCATCCCACTTGGGTTGGTCCAAGGTGCAGGGCAAGGGCAGTGGGCCCGCCGTAACCTCATCCACAGATTTAAATATTTGGAAACAAAATTGTGTCTGTGTTGAACAGGTCCAGACTTCTTTTTTCCTGGTTATTATTTTATAAACATAATTTTTTTATTTCATTAATAAAGTAACAATGCTCTATATAGCATTTTCATTGTGTTAGCTGTTTTAAGTGGTCTAGAGATGATTTAAGGTATAGGGGAGGGTGTGTCTAGGTTATTTGCAAATACTGTGCCGTTTTACATAAGGGACTTGAGCAGTGGAGGCTTTGGGACTCTGCAGAGCGGGTATGTCCCCAGAAACATCAAGGGAGCACTTGACAGAACTTCCCTTCTCTCTTTCTTGGGTCCATCTCTCTGAAGTCCCCTGGGGTGCACAGCGAGGATCCTGGTGGCTTTCTGTTGCTTCAGGGTCTATGACATCACCATTCACCAGCATGCATTGCTCTCTGGGTCTGTTTTTCCCACAGGGCATCACTGTAGCTGTTCTACATCCCTCTTGTCCAAGTTGCCTGCCCTCTCCTTTCAGGAATATATTCTTTCCTCTTCCATATTTACAGAAAAGCTGGAGTTTTAAGAGATTCCAGGAAACATGTGAGTGGGTCAGGGAATTCATGCTTTAATGTAATATATTAATCTCAAAAATAATAAGTTGACTGTATTGTTTTGATTTTTTTCAATCATTCATTTCGCCTAAGTTTTAATGGTCTATATTCATATTATCAATTCACCTGCTTTTAATATCACCTCCCCTTGACATTTGGAGAAACTGAGGCAAGTGGGAAGTAGGTGATTGAACCCAGAATATTGGAACCTATGAAAGCAGTCTGCTGCCATGGGGGGTGGGGAGTGGGGCTCTGTTATCTCCGATTTTTGCTGGTTCCTTACTGCTGGGTGTTTTTTTTTTTTTAAGATTTATTTACTTATTTTAAAGAGTTACAGATAGGCAGAGGCACAGAGAGTGAGAGAGAGAGAGAGTGAGAGAGAGGGAGGTCTTCCATCCGTTGGTTCACTCCCCAGATGGGTGCAACAGCCGAAGCTATGCTGATATGAAGCCAGGAGCTTCCTCTGGATCTCCCATGTGGGTGCAGGGGCCCAAGGACCTGGGCCATCTTCCACTGCTTTCCCAGGCCATAGCAGAGAACTGAATTGGAAGTGGAGCAGCCAGACTTGAACTGGCACCCATATGGGATGCCGGCACTGCAGGGGGCAGCTTTGCTCGCTAGGCTGCAGGGTCGGCCCCTGGGTGTTTTATGATCAGGATAAGGAAGAGCCTGAGTCTAGAGTTTGGGAATGGGGGTAATGGGTAGAATTTTGCTAATTTTCAATGTAGTTATTCTAGATCCCACTTCCTGCAACATTCCCAGAGTGTCAGTCACCAGGTATAGTTTTGGAGTGAAATTGAAAGGAGTACCTTTGGGATACCATAAAATCCTCCACTAAGTGATCCACTAAGCACAGTTTTTAATGGTGGACAGTACCACGTATACACATCTGTAAATACTGATGGAGATGTCAGCCAGCAGTCTGTATAACATGGGAAACCCAATTTTACGCTCAAGCCAAGGGAAATGATTTCTTACCCTCGAGCCCCACCCCTGGGATCTACTCTCATGCAAGTACAATGAACGGCCAGGCTGAGAAGGAAGGCAGCAAAAGAAACTGAAATCCTGAAAGATTTCAGGGAAGAGGGAAGGCCCATTTCTTATTTTCTTGAATAGCATTGGCTTTTAGGAATTCTTGGAAAACAGGAAGAAAGAGGGGGGGAATTATTGTCCAGTAACAAAGATGCTTCTTTCACACCTACTGGGACAGAACAAATGCTTGGTGATCGAGATTTTCTAAATAAATTCACAATTTGCTTCTTTGCCCTGAAATCCACATTTTCTGACCAGAATTTCCGTAATTTTGGCCACTTCCACCTGCTTTCTGCTTCTTGCATGCTTTGTAGAGTGCGAGTGGATTCATCCTCTTCTTTGTGCCCCTTTGACTATAATCAGCGGTGCAAGCCTCTATGGAGGACAGTCTATGTTTAATGTGCTTTCTAATACTCATGCTTTTTTAAAATATATATATATATATTTATTTATTTCTTTGAGGGCAGAGTTACAGTCAGCGAGAGGGAGAGACAAAGAGAAAGGTCTTCCATCTGCTGGTTCACTCCCCAAATATCTACAATGGTGAGAGCTGGGCCTATCCAAAGCCAGGAGTCAGGAGGTTCTTCTGGGTCTCCCACATGGGGGCAGGGGCCCAAGTGCTTGGGCCATCTTCTACTGCTTTCCCAGGTCACAGCAGAGAGCTGGATCGCAAGAGGAGCAATCAGGACATGAACCGGCACCTCAGGCGGAGGCTTAACCTACTGCACCACAGCACTGGTTGCTTATGCCTTTTTTTTATTATTTAATTATTTGAAAGGCAGAGTTACAGAGAGGGAGGAAGGGTGAGAGAGATTGATCTTCCATCTGCTCCATTCCAAAAATGGCCACAATGGCTAGAGCTGGGTCAGTCTGAAGCCAAGAGCCAGGAACTTCTTCTCAGTCTCCCACATTGGTGTAGGGGCCCATGTACTTGGCCATCTTCCATTGCTTTCCCAGGTGCATTAGCAGGGAACTGGATCAGAAGAGGACTAACCAGGAATTGAACCAGCATGCATATGGAATGCATGCATCAGAGGTGGTGGTCTTATCCTCTATGCCACAATGCCAGTCCCAGTCTTCTTGTTTTTGTACCATTCACTTGATCAGAAGAATTGAATCAATATGTGTCTATTTGAAAAAAATTTGAAAATGTTGGAATACAATATTTAGCAAAGAGGGTCAAAAGTCTATCAAAAAATGGGTAGCAAACTCAGAGGCCCGCGGTAACTGAAATTCCACAAAATGAGTAAGACAATGGTCATCTAGTTATTCCAAGTGGCTTCTACTATGACCAGACAGAATACATGTCAAGGTGTAATTACTTTTTTAAAGATTTTATATATTTATTTGAGAGGTAGAGTTACAGGCAAATAGAGGGAGAGACAGAGAGAAAGGTCTTCCATTTGCTGGTTCACTCCCCAAATGGCCGCAATGGCTGGAGCTGAGCAGATCTAAAACCAGGAGCCAGGAGCTTCCTCTGGGTCTCCTATGCGGATGCAGGAGCCCAACCACTTGGGCCATCTTTTTTTTTATTATTATTATTTTATTTTTTAAATTTTTTTAGACAGGCAGAGTGGATAGTGAGAGAGAGAGACAGAGAGAAAGGTCTTCCTTTTTGCCATTGGTTCACCCTCCAATGGCCGCTGTGGCTGGCTCATCCGAAGCCAGGAGCCAGGTGCTTATCCTGGTCTCCCATGCGGGTGCAGGGCCCAAGCACTTGGGTCATCCTCCACTGCCTTCCCGGGCCATAGCAGAGAGCTGGCCTGGAAGAGGGGCAACCGGGATAGAACCTGGCGCCCTAACCGGGACTAGAACCCGGTGTACCGGCGCCACAAGGCGGAGGATTAGCCTGTTGAGCCACGGCGCCGGCCTACTTGGGCCATCTTGTACTGCTTTCCCAGCCCATAGCAGAAAGATGGATAGGAAGAGGAGTACCTGGGACTCGAACAGGTACCCATATGGGATGCCGGTGCCACAGGCAAAGGATGAACCTACTGTGCCTCAGCACCAGCCCCATAATTACTTTTTATGGTGTATTTATGGGCTCCATCAAGTGGCTGCAGTATGGTCAGAGGCCTGTGACTTGTTCCAAGGCAGTTAATTTGGGATATTGTTGGCCATGTGTTTCCAAACAAATGCACCTCCAAATTGTAGGAGGGCAACGTGCTTCATAGCCAGGGAAGCAAAGGGAAGGCACACTGTCCTGGGGACCCTCGGATCAGATGGATGTGTTTTATTCTTTTTCATCAGCAAACTACTTTCTCTTACCATCCTCCTACCCTTTCTTTTTCCCTGTCTTTCTTAAAAGTTCTTTTTTTCCCCTTCATTTTCCATGCTTGTTTTAATAGACATGTTAAACATGGGTGGATACCAGAGTATTTCTACTACCTGGAAACCTTAAGGAGCAAGAGAGCCGGCAGGCTTCCCTGTGCTGACCCCACGTGTTCAGACTTGATGTAGCAGCCAGCACTGTGGTGCAGCGGGCAAAGCTGCCGTCTGCGGTGCCGGCAACCCATACGGACGCCAGTTTGAGTCTCGGCTGCTCCACTTCCAATCCAGCGCTCTGCTATGGCCTAGGAAAGCATGGAGGATGACCCAAGTCCTTAGGGCCCTGCACCCATGTGGCAGACCTGGAAGAAGCTCCTAGCTCCTGGTTCCTGGCTTTGGATTGGTGCAGCTCCGGCAGTGCGGCCATCGGAGGAGTGAACCAGTGGATAGAAGACCTCTCTCTCTCTCTCTCTCTCTCACTCGCTCTGCCTCTAACTCTGCCTTTCGAATAAATGAATAAATCCTAAAAAAGAAAAAGACTTGATATAGACTGAGGAAAGGTGAATCCACAACTTCCAACAATGTCTCTCGCAGTTAACAAGTTGCTTTGAGAAGCTATTTCTCTCTTACCTAAACCTTTCTGATTTTAAAGCAGTGTCTTAACAACATTAGTTATATTTAGAAAATATCACATTGCATAGCCAGTATTGTGATAAAACCAGCTCCTGTAACACTGGCATCCCATATGGTCACCAGTTCATTTCCCTGCTGTGCCACTTCTGATCCAGCTCCCTGCTGATGGCCAAAATATTTGGGCCCCTACCACCCATGTGGGAGACCCAGATGAAATTCCTGGTTCCTGGCCCAGCACTGGCTGTTACAGCCATCTGGGGAGTGAACCAGCCAGTGGAAGATCTCTCTCCCTCTCCGTGCCTCATCCTCTCTCTTTGTAACTCTTTCAAAATAAATAAATCTTTGAAAAATCGCCTTGCCCCTATTCATTTATTTAGTCCTGGTGTGTTGGATGTCATAGTCAACTTTTACCTCTGAAGAGTCTTTACCCAGGTGTTGAGAGTCCGGTTCTGGGTAATAAGATTCAGAGGAGCAAGAGGCTTAGCCAGAGTGTTCTTGGGCTCAGTTCCCATAAGGGAGTGAGAGGCAGGCTGGGCGGTGGAGAGGCTGAACGTCGTCACAGCAAAGGGCTCCATGTGCTCCAGGGGGCGTTCTGGACGCTAAGAACCCTCCAGAATTGCCCCTCACACAAAGGAACCAGGCCCTCAACACTTGATGGAACAACTTACGATTTTTCAACCTGACAGTTACGCAAAAACACTCCCTAAAAACTGCTTTACGGTTTGAATTTGGATCTTTTCTCAGACCAGTGCTATACAGCCTGGTCTTCCCACTCTGCTGTGCCGTGAGGTTGAGTGCAGCTTCTTTTTTTTTTTTTTTCTTTTGACAGGCAGAGTGGATAGTGAGAGAGAGAGACAAAGAGAAAGGTCTTCCTTTTTGCCGTTGGTTCACCCTCCAATGGCCTCAGCGGCCGGCGCATCTCACTGATCCGAAGCCAGGAGCCAGGTGCTTCTCCTGGTCTCCCATGCGGGTGCAGGGCCCAAGGACCTGGGCCATCATCCACTGGCTTCCCGGGCCATAGCAGAGAGCTGGCCTGGAAGAGGGGCAACCGGGATAGAATCTGGCGCCCCAACTGGGACTAGAACCCGGTGTACCGGCGCCACAAGGCGGAGGATTATCCTGTTAAGCCACGGCGCCGGCCGAGTGCAACTTCTAATCAGCCCTGTGGTCAGGAAGGGGCAAGAACCGACGTCTAGTAGGGGAAGGATACTCAATGCATTTTTAAGAAGATTTATTTATTTCAAAGGCAGATTTATTTTATTTATTTCGAAGAGAGAGAGGGAAGGGGAGAGACAGAGGGAAAGAGATCTTCCACTCATTGGTTCACTTCCCCAATAACCACAACAGGAAAACAGGAACCAGGAACTCCATTTTGGTCTCCCACATTGGTGGCAGGGGCCCAAGTACTTGGACCATCTTCCACTGCCTCCCCAGGTGCATTAGCAGGGAGCTGGATTAGAAGTGGAGCAGCCGGGACTCCAGCTGGCACTCAAATGGGATGCCTGCGTCACAGGCAGCTGTGTAACCCTCTGTGCCCCGATGCATTTTTCAATTAGCGGGTTTACCAGTGGTAACCCCGTGGCGAGTCAAGGAGCTTCTATACGGGCTAGGGCACTGATGCCTTTGGCTGAGGGGACTTCTTTGGAGCTGTGAGTCAGCAGGCAACATTCTGGGTAGTGAGTGCCTCCGTCTGCGTGGGGGATGTGGTCTGTGCACCAGCATGTTTCTGGAAGGGTATGATTCCCACCCACTTCCTCTCTGGTCCTGGTAGCATTTTGTTTGTGAAATCTCACATGAGATGAGATTAACTTCTGGCTTTGAGAGTAGGAAGCGTGGAAGCCCCGATCTGGCTATTACTTCTGGATGAAGCACACTTCCTTCCTCGACACTCTCCCTTTCTCCTCCTTCTACGCGTTTTCAGTGTACGAGGCTGTGACAATATGCACGGCTCTCTCCCCACAAAGCCTCTGCTGGCTTCCTGACAGCATATTCTTAGCTGTTTATAAGTGACATATAAAGCCTGTTCAAGAGAAAACAGAGATAGGCCACTGTATTTTAGGGATCTATAGCGCATTTCCTAAAAGGCTACTCCGGAGGAAGCAGTTCAAAAATGCTCGTTTGGCTGTGCGGCAGGTGTCAGGAGGCTGGCGACTCCTTTGCCACTCACCCATGTCCTAATTAGAAAAGCTCTCCTGAGAAGGCATCAAAGGTGGGATTCTGAGCTCCTGTCTGCCTTCCCTGGCGGTAGCCACCTCCACCTGTGCCTCTTGTCAAGCGGACTCTCCCAGGTGTGGCTAGGGCGAGTCGGCATTCAAGAGACAGGTGCACCTAAGCCCCAGTGTGCTGTTAACGCTACAAAGAAAACAAGGTGCCAAAGATGGCGCCCGCGGTCCCCGGCGTTGATGATATTTACAGGTGATGGATGAGTGTGGCGAGCGCGGCAGCCTGGCCTGATCAGGGTGAAATGGCTGAGCTGGAGAATGGAGAGTGAATCAATCATGGGACCTGCTCCACCCGCCAGCTGGGTTCATCAGTTTCACAGCCGCTCTCAACAGGCTTATAAATTACCCCTGATGGAGGGCTGGCTGTTGGGCCAGGTTGCGGTGACTTCTCCAGCAGAGATCAATAGGCTGCGGTGAACAGAAACAACACGGCTCCGGGAGAGTTGGCGATGCACTCCAACTTTGGTGCGTCAGCCGTGCTCGCTCTTATCAATCCATGTATTTTGTGCTCAAGCCTTAAGCCTCCATCACAGAAAGAATTCGGGCTTAATTGAACATTCACATGCAGCCGCCATAGCGTCTGAGAGCTTGGCTTCCAGACTCCAGCCCTGCCCTCACCTACTTGCGTGATTTACCGAAGCAATTTATTTGTGCCTTGGACTCGTCGTCTTTAAAGATGGCGATAATAATGCGTAGCGTTCTTTCTTCAAGGAGCTCTTACTGCTTCATAAAGTTAAATTGGTTCATATTTATAAGCCAGTATTTAGTCATTCTATCATTATTATTATTCGTTTGATCTTTTTGCCTGGTCAGCCTCAGCCACGTTCAGTTTTGGAAGAGGAGCTTCACTCTTTCTTCATGGAGATGATGCCCTGTGCATAACCGCGGATTCCACGCATCCCTCCTCACTTATTTGCTTTCCGTCTGAGAGGATGAAGTGTGACTTCCATCACTCAAGGTCAGTGACCTTGGTACCTGTGACCTCCAGTCCATCTCCTCCATGTCTTTCTGGGTCTAGCTGAACATCTGATGGTTTCAAATTCGGGCTCCAAGTTCATTTTGTTTTCTTCTTAGTGCTCCCATACCCGTACTCTGTACACCCAAGCCTCTCCTGTTCAAAAGCAATAAATAGAAATCAAACAAGTTTCCGTTGGTCCTGAATCCCTGTCTAGTTACCCAAATGCGGGGCATTCCAAAAGTTCATGGGAAATGCCATTAAAAGATATTTACTTTACTGTAAAAGTTTTTGAAATTCATGCATATTATAGTTATTTACAACTTCTGGAAAATGCATCTGATACATATGCATGGATTTCAAAATATTTTTACACCAAAATAAATATTTTTAATTCTATTTTTCCATAAACATTTTGAAGTACTTCTTTTCTCTCATATTCGTCTAGACATTTCAAAACAGTGTTCTAAACTTTGTATCTCTACTTCCTCACCTTTTCTTTTGTTACAAAACTATGCTAATCATTCTGTTAAAACAGCATCATGGGGCTGGTGCTGTGGCACAGTAGGTTAATCCTCTGCCTGTGGTGCCAGCATCCCATGTGGGCGCTGGTTCTAGTCCTGGCTGCTCCTCTTCCTATCCAGCTCTCTGATATGGCCTGGGAAAGCAGTAGAAAATGGCCCAAGTCACTGGGCCCCTGAACCCTTGTGGGAGACCTGGAAGAAGCTTCTGACTCTTGGCTTTAGCTCAGTGCACCTCCAGCCGTTGTGGCTAACTGGGGAGTGAACCAGCGGATAGAAGACTTTCTCTCTCTCTCTTTCTCTGCACCTCTCTCTGCCTCTCCTTCTCTCTCTGTGTAACTCTGACTCTCAAGTAAATGAATAAATCTTTAAAAAAAAAAAAGCACCATCCTGGCCTGTTGAAAATATTCTAGCAATAGCTTTTTCTCATCAATCTGATGAACATTTTTAGTCTTCGTTTTGTACTTACTGCTACTGCTGATTAGTCCTTCCTTGACCCTCCATTTTCCTGGCTTCCTGGAATACCAAGGTCTTATAATTCTATGAAAATTGCTTTGGGGCAGTGTTTCCAGTATCATTCCATCTGTGTAGCCTAAAATTTGTTTTTACTTCATTTATTTTAAAATGTTATTTATTTTGGCCAGCACACTGGGTTCTAGTCCCGGTCGGGGTGCTGGATTCTATCCCAGTTGCCCCTCTTCCAGGCCAGCTCTCTGCTGTGGCCCGGGAAGGCAGTGGAGGATGGCCCAAGTCCTTGGGCCCTGCACCCTCATGGGAGACCAGGAGAAGCACCTGGCTCCTGGCTTCGGATCAGCGCAGTGCGCCGGCCGCAGTGGCCATTAGAGGGTGAACCAATGGTAAAGGAAGACCTTTCTCTCTGTCTCTCTCTCTCTCATTGTCCACTCTGCTTGTCAAAAAAATGTTATTTATTTCAGAGAGAGAGAGAGAGAAAGAGACGGGAAGAGAATCAGCCCTCATATGCTGATGCTGATTCTCTCTCTCTCTTTTAAAATATTTATTTCTTTATTTGAAAGGCAGAGTTACAGAGAGAGAGAAGGATAGAGAGGGTTGGGGGGGGGAGAGAGATATAGAGAGAGATCTTCCATGTACTGGTTCACTCCCCAAATGGCCACAATGATGGGCTGGGCTAGGCTGAAGCCAGGATCCAGGAGCTTCTTCCAGGTTTCCCACTTGGCTGCAATGCCTGGAATAGCCCAGGGCATTAGGCCATCCTTTGCTGCTTTCCCAGGCACATTAGCAGGGAGCTGGATTGAACATGGAGCAGCTGAGAATCGAACCATTTTCCATACAGGATGCCAGAGCTACAGGCTGTGGCTTAACCTGGTGCTCCACAGTGTGAATCACTGTAAATGCCTTAGTGTCCAGGGAGGAGCCAGGACAAAAACCAAGAGCTGGAAACACAAACCGAGTCTCCCACAAGAGTGGCAGGAGCCCAATTACTTAAGTCATCACCATTGTCTCCCATGTTCTGAATTAACAAGAAGCTGAGATCAGGAGTCAGACCTGAGACTCCAACCTAGTCACTCTGATGTGGAATGTACGTGTCAACCATGAGGCTGAACGTCCACTCTGAAATTTATTGTATTTTATTTTTTTAAGTTTAATTTTTTATTTCTTTGAAAGACAGAGTTACAGGGAAAGGGAAGGAGGGAGGGAGAGAGAAAGAGAGAGAGAGAGAGAGAGAGAGAGAGAGAGAAAGAGAGAGAGAGAGAGAGAGACTCTTTTATCTGCTAGTTCACTCCCCAAATGGCCACAATGTGGGGGCTGAGCCAGGTTGAAGCCAGGAGCTTCTTCCAGGTCTCCCACATGGGTGCAGGAGTCCAAGCACTTGGGCTATTTTCTGCTGCTTTCTCTGGTACATTAGCAGAAAGCTGGATCCGAAATGGAGCAGCCGGATCATGAACTGGTGCCCAAATTGGGGGTGGCATGGCAGGCAGAGGCTTATCCTGCCTCGCCACAACACTGGCCCCTGAAATTTATTTTTAAATACATTTGTGTATATGAATTAGTTACAAGTGTTACTCAATTTCAAATGAGTATGTGTTTACTTGTTTTTCTATCCTTTTTGATGTTGATATTTAGCCTTATTAAATTAATGTCAGAACATCACCTATATGCTTTGGACTAAGTTGACATTTTCTTTCTGGTTAAACTGTGATCATGATTTTATCCATACTTGATAAGCCTTTGAAAAAGAATATATTCTCTTCTCTATACATGTATATAAATATGCAGATAGGAAGACTTTGTACCCATAGTCATGTTTGTTAATATTATTACAAATATGTAGCATATTACTATTAATAGTATTCAAATACCTTCTGCCACTACCTGCTTTTTTTCTTTGTCTCTTTTGTTTGTCAGTTTATGAGTTTTATTAAAGTCTTCCACTGTTTACTTCAAGCACTTTTTCCTGTACATATTTCAATGCTGTGTTTGTCAGTGCATACATGTTTATTCCTGTTGTATCTTCATGAGAATTGTCCCACTTAATTGCATAAACTACCCTGGTGTAGGTTTCCTTCTTGCACTCCTCTGCCTTCTTTAAGAGATGCTTCACTCTTACCCTGCATTCACACGCTCTCTGTGTTCCCTGAGGAACTGCTCTTGCTGTTGGGAGTTCAATGCCATGATATTGATATTGCCTGTAGACTTTGGTCCTAGTGTGTGACTCTACTCCACTTCCTGACGGACTTCACCTGAATGATACATAGAGTACTCAAAGTTGCTCTTACCCCTTTCACTCCTAACCTTCTGTAGACAGGCTTTCTGGATTATTCACCCCACTAAAAATCTTAGGAGCTGGCAAACTTGAATCTATTATTTTGGGGAGGCATGGAGAAAGTGATCTGGAGACAATTACAATAATTCTTTCCTGATTTTTCACAGTAAACTAAATGACAGCACGACTCCCACTTCACCCCCAAGTCATAGCGTATCTCTCTTCTTCCAGATGGAACCAACCTAAGCCTGTGGGAGTAAGGACCACAGCTGAGGCAGCAGTGGTGGAAGTCAAAGACCCTAGTATGTGCTGTCACAAGTCCTGAATTCAAATAAATTTTTGGATGGCCTTTGGCTGTTGGCTCTGGGGGGACTCAGTTTCTTTATCCTATTATTAGAAAGAATAAAATAGGTGGAAATCATCTTTTCTTACATACACCAGAAAATGAGTATACCAGAAATCTCATTATGTGCTTTCAATGATTTGAAAAAGTTAGTGACTATATGTTCAGACTGGACTAAGGTATTCAAACACCATCTGAGATCATCTTTCTCTGGTATATCCTTGTATCAGGAGCAATGGTCTCTGGTTTCCTTAAAATAATGTCTTTATTTCAAGATAGTTGGCCTGCCCTCTGCCTTTGACAGATCACTCACATTCACTTAACCTTTTTCCTGAATTCTCACTCTGCACTCCTTTAATCATTTTCACTGCTCTGTCTTGGACCTTCTCCAATTCTCTCTGCCTTTGGACAGTTAGAATCCCCAAATGGAACATAGCACTCTAATAAGGGCCAAGTCAATGCAAAATATAACTCATGACACTCTTCCTTGTCACTTGAGTGACAGGCAGCACTGTTAAGACTTCTCAGGAGCTCAAAGAGCTTTAAAAGGCACCCATGTACATGGAAGACTCCAAGATCAAACTTCAAGGGTGTGAGCATCGTGCAGTTATGGCAGAACTTAATGCTATTATTGATCCACTCTGGTGAGTGAAGATGTGTGCCCAGAATTTCTAGAGGATCAGCTTAATGTGGCTCATGCATGAACCCAAGGAGGCAGGCACACACTTGGTATTTGGGTGAAAAGCATGGTGTTCATTACTTAGAGGTTCTTGATAATAATAGTGAATTCTTCTACCCTACCATTTCAGGATCATCTTAATGCAGTTACCATGACTCTAGTTATTCAGCTTGCCTGACTGCTTTAAGTTTCCTTCTTCCACAGACACAAAGCCTTTAACTTTCTCACTTTAAGAGCAAAGCGTTCCACAGGGACTAGTAAGAAATAGAATCTGGAGCTGCTCACAAATTAGTGCTGATAAGGAGCCTGATTGGTGTCCTAGAAAGTCTGAAATATGAGAGGCTTATTACAGAGTAAGTTCTACGATTCAGCAAACTATGGAACAAGTGATGCAGCAAGAGATATTAATTTAGGAGTAGGGATGGTAGAAGATCTTGGTTCAGAAATTTTTACCAGGGTTAGAAGTTTAGGGACATTGCAATGAAGATGGAAAGTGGTGATTTTTCAGGGAGAAAGTGGATTAGGCAGTCCAGCCTAGAGGCATATCTTTTAGGTGTGTTGCTCTCCCAACCTTCTGCTGGGAACAGCTAAGAAGTTGGTAGATCTTGCAGTCAGAGGTCTCTGGAGTGAATAGCACAGGTAAAATAGACAGCTGGCTAGGTAGGCTAGATAGGTTGTTAGCAGGATCTCTCATCACTGGGTCCCAAAGGCAAAAGTAAAAGGTGGTTGTACTATGTTACCCACTATTGTCCTTTTCAATGGCTCATGGCAGGAATCAAAGCCTTCCCCCTTTCTGTTTCCTTGCCTGGACCTCATAGCTCATGCTGAACTGGTTAAACTTTTTCCACAGTTCAAAATGATGGAGTGTGGGTTGTTTTGGCTTTAAGTGGATGAGGACAGGTGGTGCCACCTGCTACAAGTGATTTCCTTCCAGCTGGCTCTAGAACCACCATTCTTGGTCTTTTTTTGCTGTTTGGTGAGATTGGTGTGGAAGGGAGTATGGTGGGGAGAGGCAGAGAGGGGATGTGGAGGTACTTGAATTGGTCAGTAAATCACAACAGACTTGCATGGATTGGCAACCCCTTTCATCTATTGCAGCAGATGCACTGGCATTGAGAGATGGTTGTAGAAGGATATATTTGAATTATTGATGTTCCAGGATCCCTGTGGTGGCCTCTTTCTACTGCAGATGCCAGAGATATTTCTGTATTTCATCAAGGTGACAAAAAGTGCTTATCTTTTTGGAAGGCTGGCATTACTTGAAGCCAAGAGTCCCCTGTAAGTGGCCCTGCAAGAGCCCTGCCTTCTTTCAGCTATTTTTCTATCAGGCATCCACTTCCTTAAGCTGTCTTGTTGGTGGACAGCCCCTCAGCTTGCAGAATCTGTCCAACAAAAACTTCTGGGTTTTCATGAAACTCAACTACAGCAAGCAACTAGGACCATCTCTCTCTGGAGCAGGAAGATTGAAATGGGGTATCTAGAAGTTTTCTCATTAGTTATTGGAGTTGAAAACACAATTTTTTGCAAGCTCCGCGAGTCCATCTTTCCCAACAGTTGCCAGGGTTTGGATACAGATATGCTCAGTCTTGGAAAGATTCTATCATGGAGTTGCTATGCCTGAGAGCAGTTTGCAGTAGACTTGTTCTTTGTGCCTCCTCTCCTTCTCATGTGAAATGGATGCCTTGTTTACACATAGCAGGCAGGAAAAGCACAAGTGGCCCCACCATCCTTGGAGACAGAGAGAAGTTGGGATGAGCAAATGGATCATGCACCCGTGGTGATTCTACTGACTAAGCCTAGAGATCCCCTCAGCTTCCATGCTCTATGTCTGGCTGTCTGGGACTTCTGGGTGCTACTCTTGATGGAGATCCCAAGAGTGCCTTGCTTTCTGTGGCTCTTGACTGTCTTAATGTGCCCAGACCATATTCAGAGAAGGGTACACACCACACCCACTCCAGAAGGATGTCTTCCCACTCATTGAGTATCTACCAAGCATCAGGCACCAAACCAGGTCCTTGGCATTTGCTATTTTTGGTCCTCACTGCCTCCCTAGGGTAACCTGAGGGGTTGGGGCCACAGTATTTGGGGCAAGTGGGAGACACTAGTGTCCTGAAGGGGTCTGGAGGGCAGGGGCCAGCAGAGCTGCAGGGGTGGATTGAGCAGGAGCAGCTAGTGTGTGTGGTGTGGGCTTTGGCTGTAGGGGAGAAGCCTCTGCCTGGGGCGGGAATCCAGGCAGACCTTGTTTTCCTAGCTACTTGGACTGCGGTTGGTTCCCAGTGTATCCCCACTCACAGAACCAGGCAACAAAGGAGTCTGCAGCATCCACAGGAAGGAAACAAAGCAAAACAAAGCCCAGACCGGTGCGGTGCTATTAATTCAAATTAATGACCCTCCCCTACAAATAAAGCTGGTGCCTGACAGATTGCTGGCTCTGGGAGGGCAGCAGATGAGAACAAACGAGGGCTCTGCCGTCTGGCGAGCTGATCGATGCCTCTTCGCCGTCCCTGTCTGCTCACAGCCACCTCCTACAGGTGTTCCTCATCGTCTGAGAATTCTCCCACCCTGCTCCCCTGTTGCCCCAGGGGGCCTGCAGGCCCAAGAGCCCACCCAGGGCTCTCCAAAAAATAAAAAGTGAGCCTGCTGACAGTGCCCCAGTGCACAGCTGCACTGCTTGGAGTTGCTGGCAGACTCCTGGGCAGGGAGATATGTCTGATATGAGCAGGGACCCCTGGGTGCAGCTCACGGGGAAGTGCTGTTGTTACCTAGGCACATTTCTGTCTAGATCTCTCCACCCAGTCCTTATTTGTCTTTGCCAAAATAAAGCTGCATGTCTTTATAAGGGCTTCTTTTGTCCACCCACCCTGTCACTCAGGTGATACAGAGGTGAATACAGCATGGCTCTTCATAAAACCCCTTTGAAGGAGGGAAGTTCCCTGGGCCAGGGAACAGGGAGGTTAAATTCTCCAAGGATCACTCACAGGTACATGGGAAAGACAGCATTTGAATCCAAGTCCCTCATTCCAAAGATTTATCTTAATTCTACCATAACACCTGTCCTGTGTTTTCCCCTTGGTCCACTTTAGCACAAAGGCAGAACCTTAAAATAACTAATTTCCAGAAGAATCACAGTGAGCAAGAACTAGAATAATGTTTGCATCTCACCAAATATACCCACCCTTGGATGTCAGAGGGAGGCAGGTGTTTCTGGGCCCATCTCTCTTTCACTCAATAAATGCACTCAAGAGTGAGAAGGTTGAACTGCATGCATTTTCACACCTGCAGCCACATGCAAGGCTCCGGGGCACACAGACCCCCGAAGACAACCTGTATTCTTTACTCCATGTATTTCTGCTCATGTCACTAAGACTCTAGTCAATGCTTAAACAGCTCTCCAGCAATATGGGGCTATGTCTTTTGTTCTAAGATTTTCTTCCAGGTGTGAATGGAAATCCAGGGGATCCCTGCCCCACTCTTGCACCCTTGACCCTGGGACCATTTTTTTTTTTTTTTTAGAAATCCAAACTTTTATTTTCCTAGGTTGCAACCTTCACGAAGAAAGTCATTGCTATTGAAGTAACTTGTTTCCTGTTCTGTAAAGAAGGATCTCATTCTTCCCTAGCTTTTCCTTATATCTGATTGCAAACACAAAAGCCCCTGGGCAGTTAGTGGATCTTGGATTTAACTGATGTTTGCTAATTACTAGAGACCTTTCTCTTTAAACAAGTGCTTCTTTCTTTGCAGTCTCTGCACAAACACAGCTTTGGAGAGAGTTTATATTTTTAGGGGAAAGTAAATAACTCTGCATTGTGCTAAACTGGCTACTGTGATTGATATAGAAATCTGGGTGTCAGGTCCAGGACTTTCTGCTTTGGGTGCTGTATCCAAATACTTCTCTTTATTTTTTCATTTCTTCATTCAACTCACTCATTCATTCAATAAATCCATATTGAATATTTCTACCTTCTAGGCTCTGAGCTCATTGCTGAGACTATATAGAAGACACCATTTCTAAACCATTCTCTCAATGCTCTCACAGTCTGGAGATGGACAGAGACTAAAACAGAGGCCATTATACAGATGCGAAAACATGGAGCACTATGAAACAGAGGAAAGGTTGTAGAGAGAGAGTTTGTGAGTTTCCTGGGAGAGGATGTTAACTTATGGCTCAAAAATGAGGAACAAAAAGAACAAAAAGAAATGAGCATTGTGGAGGAGTGAATGTTCAGTATAATTGGAGAGGGCAGTTTTCTAGAAACGTTCACGAGAGAGAATGGTGGATTCCCAGCAGTTTCAGTTGATGTAAGGTCTGTGGAACAAAGCGGGGTGTGAGAAGGTAGAGTGAGACAGGAAACAGATTATGAACCTTCTGATTGACTGTGTGCTGTTGAGACAGGAGGTGAAAAATTGCCCCAAAGCAGTGGAATGCTATGGAAATACTTTAAGCCTGATAAAGTCTCAATGTATTAGAATTTTGGAAAAGTCGTACTAACAAGAGCATCGAGAATGCACTGGGAAAGGGCAAGTCCATTTTGGAATGTTTGATGAGGACAAGGGCTAAGGAAGTAGGGAAGAGACGGCGCATTGTAGACATAGTTAGGAAGCAGCATTGACAAGACCAGAAGATGAGTTGTGCGCAGGAGGATATGAGGGAGAAGAGAAAATGATTTCTGGGCCACTGGTGTAGTGATCACAGAAAGCTGAGGACCTAAGGCCATGAGTTCCTCCCGGATTTGTTAAGTCTGAGGCACCTGCACAATATTCAAGTGGAGATGTCCAGAGAACAATTTCATTTAGGGTTGAGCAAAGAGATCTCCTAAAGTTTAGACCTGGCCCTCAGGTGAGCTGTTCCAGAGAGGTGATTTTAGTGGGGAGGATCCTGGGTGATGAGGAGAAAAAGGAGCTCATGAAGCTGCTAAAACCTAGCCACTAGGGATAAGATGAGAAACAGGTCACACATGGAAATCAGAGAGGGTCATTTCAAAGACAGAGCTCCTGGTATTATCTGATGCCACACAAAGATTATGAAAAATCGGAGATGAAAAATATGCATTGAATTTTAAAACTGTGGCGATAACAGGCAATCTTGAGAAGGCGAGGACACAGGGAAAGCTGTCAGAAAGCCTGGCTGCTATGCTAAGAACAGAAATAAGTCAGTAGCCAGGAAAGTTGTGTGAGGTTGAGGGAACTGGTTACCCCCAACCACACAGTGTGGGTTCTGCATCTGTGATGTACAGTCATGGGTAAGAGACTGATGCAGGGAAAAAAAAAAATCTACGTCATGTCCTGGTCAGGCACTAAGATGATTGATTTGTAGAGGAAGTTGTTCCAAGAGAAAATGCCATTATGACAGGAATGGCTCATTGAGAACAGTTTCCTGATTCATACATGAGGGTAAGTTTCGGGTTGGGAACTCCATCTCCTGTAGCTTTGTGATTAGGAGTGTGGGCTCTGTAATCAAATTTCCTAGGTTTGGATTTCTGTGAGCTGTGTGAGCTAGGGAGAGTCCCTTCATGTTTCTGTGTTCAGGTTCCTGGTGTTTAAATGGTATCATGAGAGAACTGGGCTCATAGCATGTCGACAACAATGGCAAATAAGTGTCTTTAAAACACTTTGCCTCATTTCTGAATTATCATTCAATGAATATTAGCTATATTACACTTATAATATTTAACATCTATGTAATGCTTTTAGTCACATGTAATGTTTAAAGCTTCTGCACACATTTATTAACACTGCAGAACACACAAGGAGTATGGAAACAGGGCAGTGTTATATCTGTAAGCCAACTTGTGGCAAAATTGAGAGCCAGGGACTTAAGTGACTTGTCCAAGGTTATACAGGGGCAGGTAGAGTCAGAACTTACACCATTTTTCCAGAATTCCTGAGCAGTGTTTCTCCTTTTTGTGAACATCATAGAAATTTAGATTGATGTATTATTTTATTAATTGCTATTTTATTTATTCTCGAGGGACAGAATGGGGAGGGTAGAGAGAGAGAGAGAGAGAGAGAGAGAGAGAGAGAGTCTCATTTACTGGTTCACTCCTAAAATGCACACAAGAGTCAGAACTGAGCCATGGTCAAAGCTGGGAGCTGGGAACTCAACCCACGTCTCCTACATGGGTGGCAAGGGTGAACCTACTTGAGCCACCACTGCTGCCTCCTCGAATCTGCTTTAGCAGGAAGCTGAAGTCAGGACCTGAAGCCAGAATCAAACCCAAGTATCCCACTGTGGGACACTGGCATCTTAAGCAATAGGTCAAATGCCTGCCCCAACACTTTGAATTTCAAGGATATTTTTAGTGGTTGTAAGAGGAGCAATTTCTCTGTAATTATAACCATCAAATTGACATTTTTGTTAATATTTTCCCAATGGCTATTTTGGTTAGTATTTTTTTCATATCTTCACTTTCAAAGTATTAGCAATTGTTTGTTTATATATATATATATACATATACACATATACATATACACACATATGTATATACACATATACACACACACATATATATATATATATATATTTTTGCATTTTCTTTTATAGTACTGGGCACACAGCAAGCACTACTCTTACTCCTCTCATTGAGTTTCCTTATCCTCCTCTTCTTCCTCTCTTATTTTCTTGGCCTCATTTCCTTAAGGAAATGGTCCTCAAACTTAATATTCATTAGAACGTCTGAGATATTTGTTTAAAAGGAGAGTCCTGGGCTTTACCTCAGATAATATGATTAATCAGGTCCAATATAAGAACAAGAAGAAGCACTTCTAATACATATCTTCATGGTTTCTGTTACTGGTGGTCCCACCCTCCAAAATAGATTTTCCTGTGTGATTAGATTAAATCCATTGAAAGAACTGCAGTTGCTAGATGGGGGCACTTTATATATATATATATATATATATATAATTTTTATCTTAATTTTTAATTAGTGTTTTTAACAGATTCAATGTCATTGTAGATACAGTTCTAAGAACATATGACATTCAGCTCCTCCCTTCCTTCCCCTCTCTCCCTCCCACCTTCTTTCCTTCTCCCTTTCTGTCTTTTTTGTTTAGTTTTTAAAATATTTTTGTTTTATTTATTTGAAAGTCAGAGTTACAGAGAGAGGTAGACACAGAGAAAGAGGTCTTCCATCTGCTGATTCACTCCCCAAATGACCGCAACGGCCAGGGCTGTGCCAATCCGAAGCCCGGAGCCAAGGAGCTTCTTCCTGGTCTCCCATGTGGGTGCAGGGGCCCAAGAACTATGGCCATCTTCTGCTGCTTTCCCAGGCCAGACCAGAGAGCTGGATCAGAAGAGGAGCAGTCAGGACTAGAACTGGCAGCCATATGGGACGCTGGCACTTCAGGCCAGGGCTTTAACCCACTGTGCCACAGCACCAGCCCCTGTTTAGTTTTTTTGATAGCATACGTTAAAACTGCATTACAGTAAAAAGGCTTAATACTTCGGCGAATAAGAAATTTAACACATAAAAGGCAAAAAGACCCTGGCTTAGTAGGAATATAGACAACAGCTATATACACAATAATTGAATGGAAAAACGACCATTTCATCCATTTACAGTAAATTTGAAAGTAAGTGCAGATCATTAAAACTACAATAGTATAACATTCTTAATCATTGGATTCCCAAAGGTATAAAACAAGAATTTTACAAAACTATATTTGCAGCAATACTGATACAGACATTTCTTTATTTTTTGTTTCTTAAATTTTAGCTCCCACATATAAGGGAGAAAATGTGATATTTGTATTTCTGCATCCAGCTTATTTAACTTCATGTGATTTCTCCAGTTGAGTCCATTTTGCTGCAAATGGTAGAATTTCATTCTTGTTGTAGCAGGATAATATTCCATTGTGTGTGTTTCTTCACAGTTTCTTCATCTGTTCTTCTGATGATGGACCCCTTGGTTGGTTCCAAATTTGGGCTATTATGAACAGTGCTGCTATAAACATGGTGGTGCAGGTGTCTCTTTGATACACAAGTCTTTTTTTTTTTTTTTTGACAGGCAGAGTTAGTGAGAGAGAGACAGAGAGAAAGGTCTTCCTTCCATTGGTTCATCCCCCCAAATGACCGCTAAGGCTGGTGCGCTGCACCGATCCAAAGCCGGGAGCCAGGTGCTTCCTCCTGGTCTCCCATGTGGGTGATGGCAGTTGGGCCATCCTCCACTGCCTCCCTAGGCCTCAGTAGAGAGCGGGACTGGAAGAGGAGCAACCAGAACAGAATCCAGCGCCCCAGCCGGGACTAGAAACCCGGGGTGTCGACGCCGCAGGCAGAGGATTAGCCTAGTGAGCCGTGGCGCTGGCCTGATAAGCAAGTCTTTTGGGTATATACCCACTGGGATTTCTGGATCATATGGCAAGTCCATTTCTATTTATTTTAAAGAAATCTCCATATTGTTTTCCACAGTGGCTGCCCTAATTTACCTTTCCACAAGCAGTGTTGGCAATGCCCTTTGACCACATCCTGGTCAGCATCTGTTACTCTCTGGTTTGGATTTTAATCATTCTGACGGGTGAAGTGATATCACATTGTGGTTTTGATTTCCATTTCCCTGATGGCTAGTGATGCTGAGCACTTTTTTCATATATTTGTTACCACTTGTAATTCTTATTTTGAGAACTGTCTAATGAAGTCATTTACTCATTTCTCAACTAGATTGGTTGGTTTTTTGTTGTTTAGTTTTTTTAAGTTGCTGATGTATTTGAGATATTAATCCTTTGTCAGGCAGTTTGCAAGATATATTTTCCCATCCTGATGGATGTCTTTTCGCTCTATTGATCATTTCCTTTGGTCTGAGTTTGATATAATCCCATTTGTTTAGTTTTGCTTTTGTTGCCTGAGCTTTGGGGGTCTTGTCCATGAAGTCATCCCCTACACCAGTGTCTTAGAATGTTTCCCCTATATTTTCTTTCAAGAACTTCATAGTCTCAAGTCTTAAATTTAGATCTTTTATCCATTTTGAGTTAATTTTTATATGGTGACAGATAAGTATCTAATTGTATTCTTCTACATATATACATCCAGTTCTGCTTGCACCATTTGTTGAAGAGATTGTCCTTACTCCACTGCATGGTCTGAGCACTTTTGTCAAAGATCAGTTCGCTATATAAACATGGATTAATTTCTGGGCTCTCTATTCTGCTCCATTGATCTAAGTATCAGTTTTTATGCCAGTACCAAGCTGTTTTAATTACTATAGCTTTGTAGTATGCTTTGAAATCAGGTATTGTGATACCGCCAGCTTGGTTTTCTTTCTTAGGATCACTTTGGCTATTCAAGATTTTTTGTGATTCTGTACAAATTTTAGGGTTTTTTTCTAACTCTGTAAAGAATGCTATTGGTATTTTTGAAAGGGATTTCATTGAATATGTAAATTACTTTAGGTAGTATAGACATTTTAATGATATTTATTCTTCCAATCCATGAGCACGAAATATCTTTCCATTTTTTTTTTTAGTCTTTCATGATTTCTTTCATCACTGTTTGATACTTTTTACTATAGAGATCTTTTACTTCTCTGGTTAAATTTATTCCTAAATATTGGATTTTTTTGTGGCTACTGTGAATGGAATTTCTTGATTTTTCTTTCTGTGATTCCATAATTAGCATACAAAAAAGGCTACTTTTTTGGTATGTTTACTTCGTAACCAACTCTTACTGAATTGGCTTATCAATTCTCACAGCTTTTTAGATGAGGGCATTTTAATTTTAGGTAAGTGATATAGAGCCACAGCACTGGTGTGCTTCAATCTTCAAGTCTTAGCTGAGCATGGAGTTTGGAATCTGAATAGAATCTACAGTTGGGATTTACTTGTGTTACCATTAAACATCAAAAGTAGCTGATCCAAGAAAGGGCTCTCAAGGGGGAAGTGGCTTCTCCTCGGAGAGCTGGAGACCCAGATGGTTCTGAAGGGAGTGGGGTACACCCAATTTAGGTACTTTCCAAATAGGCAGCCAAGATGTCTTTGGTTAGGTACTATTTTAATGTGTCTTGTTAGTTTGCTTATTCTTCCATTCAGTAAACATTTACTGAGCCACACTGTGGTGTGCAGTAGGAATATGATGGTAAGCAAGGCATACATCTGTTTGCAAAGCCATCTTGGATTAGTGGATGAGTGCAGTATATAGAGCAGATATTACACAATGAAAGAGAAATGAACAAATGGAACTATTACATGGGCAGGGAAGTTCACATTGACCGTGAACATTCTTTGGGAGGCTTCAGAGAGAAGCTAGAGCTGAAACTGCTTCTTGGTGACCAACCCGAGGTTTCCCAGAAGTGGAAGGATATATTACAGCAGATGGGATAGTATGCACACAGTTGCTATAAAATGGCATGATTGTAGCTCATCATTGGGCTTAGGGGATACTTTTAAGAACATCAAACTAATATTCCATGAAGTGCCTGTCTGGCAGCTCTGTCTTCTGAGTTCATACAGCATTGGTGGAGAACTGCCTGTTTCTGCAGCTAGCAGCAGGTGTGCCTGAGGCTCTGTCCTTACCAAGTGGCCTGTGGTTTGCTTGTCTCGTCCCATTCCCACTGGTCTAGTTCTTTGCTGTCCACGACAAGGTGGATGATGGGAGCAGCATCTACCTTTCTGTTAGCCTCCCTTTATCCTAGCAAAAACAGCTAGGTCATCTCAGATATTGACTTATTATTTTCTCATTGTGTAAAGTTATTAACTTCTTTTGAGAATGTCAGTCTCTGAGGAAGATAAAGAGAGGTTGCTGAGGGCGAGGGCCTAATAGGGAGTCTTGACCGACAGGGTGAAATTTCAGGGCAAGGATAATGAGGATAATGTACTATCGGCATCTGAGAGTCGAGGAGGCCTTTTTGAAGGTACATGGGACTGTGTTAAGAGGCATCGCTTGTTTGCTGAGCAGCAGATTTGCAAATGATGCTGGACTTGCTTATTTGGAATGTTCTCTTAGTTTTGAGAAAATTGGGGATCAGAATGCTGGTGAGGACTCCTGCCATCCAGCAAAGGGTAACGTCTGGCACAGTGTGGAGCTGTCAAGAGTTTACATCTTTGTCCATTGCTCTCTACTTTCTGTCTCAACATCCTCCCATTTTCACAAGTCACATACGCTTTGTGTTGACCTTCCCCCTGGATATGTGAGACCAAAGAACAGCCAGTCGCTCTTTGAGGACCAGAGTAAGTCAGATAGAAGAAGGGGGTGGAGTCTGGCAAAGCCACTCTTTGGAGCAGTGACCAAATGCTACTGAGTGGTCTGATTTCCCCTTTAAAAAGGATGAGAGATGCTTCACGCAGGGGCAGGAAGTGGCTTTCCCAAGGCAGAGTGGGTACAACATGGTGGGTAGTGGAGAGGAGGTGCCCTCTAGTCTATGCCCCTGCCTTCATCTTGAACTTCAATTAAATCACACCAGGAAGGTCAGAGTTTTTATCATTATTATTATTATTACTATTTAAACACCAGAAAAATGCACTTTCTGAAATACGTAATGATAAAACACTTTGCTGCCTAATAACCTTTGCAATAAGAAGACCATTTTCAAAATTAAGAAACACTTCCTGAGCTTAATTGTCATTCACTGAGTGCTAATTATGAACCAGGAACGGTTCTCAATGCTTGACACATAGGATGCTGTTAAAGCTAAACAATTGCATTAAGTGTTACTAGATTTACTGCGCAGATAAGAAACTAAGGGCTATAGAAATTACTTCTTCAAGGTTAAATGGTCGGCAAGTGGCAATGCTCTAATTCCTTCAACTCTAAATTGTGTGTTTCTGGTTGCTACTCTCTATTGTATATAGCACAAGACATAAGGATGTGTTTGAAAGTACAAGACACAGTCTCTAAATTCAATGCTTACATCCTGTTGTGGATTCCAAATTCTTCACACTTCATTTAAACTTACCAACTCTCTTTTAATCTTAGAAAAGAGAAGAAAAAAATCTGTATATAATCTTAATCTTAAATAGAAACAGTTACTGAGCTACTTCTTGAGATTTCTTTTGATGGTTAATGAATCATTCTATAGCTCATTGTTCAATGTTGTTCTTTGTTCTTTTTTAAGCTTCTACTGATGTCTCTTACATAAGTCCAAGTGACTTTTTAAAAAAGATTTATTTAGGGGCCGGTGCCGTGGCTCACTTGGTTAATCCTCTGCCTGCAGCATTGGCATGCCATATGGGCACTGGGTTCTAGTCCTGGTTGCTCCTCTTCCAGTCCAGCTCTATGCTGTGGCCTGGAAAGGCAATGGAGGATGGCCTGCACTCACGTGGGAGACCAGGAAGAAGCACCTGGCTCCTGGCTTCGGATAGGTGCAGCTCCGGCTGTAGCGGCCATTTGGGGGATGAACCAACGGAAGGAAGACCTTTCTCTCTGTCTTTCTCTCTCACTGTCTATCTGTCAAATAAATAAATAAATAAATAAACAAATAAAAGATTTATTTATTTATTTGAAAGACAGAGTTAGAGAGAGAGGTAGAGACAGAGAAAGAAGTCCTCCATCTGCTGGTTCAATTCTTAAATGGTTGCCATAGCCAGAGCTGGGCCAATACAAATCCAGGAGCCAGGAGCTTCTTCCTGGTCTCCCACAGTTATAAGGGCCCAAGTATCTGGGCCATCTTCTACTGCTTTCCCAGGCCATAGCAGAGAGCTGGATCAGAAGTGGAGCAGCCAGACTCGAACTAGCACTCACATTATATGCCAGCCCTGCAGGCCGGGGCTTTAACCTCCTGCACCACAGTGCTGGCCCTGTGACTTTTTTTTTTTTTTAATAGTGAATCACCTTTCTTATACATCAGTCTGGTGTCACTTTGACCTCATCTTTCTTTGTTCCCAGCCAAATCCTCAACTTTAAATCTAAGAGCAAAAAACTGTGACCTCTAAAATATTATTAATAAGAACTCAGAATTGAGGGTTCAAGGGTGTTGGTTGATCTTGGCCTCTAACATCTATTACTTCTCCTCACAGCTCTGAATTTTCCTCTCTTCCATTGCAAACAACCCGTCTCTGGCATCTTTTAGCTGAGCTGGACAACTAAACTTACCCTCACCCTATATTCTCTCTTTTGAACATTAAGCTGAGTGAAAAAGATGAACATGACTTACTCTGTTCCTTTGACGACACTGGTCCTGTCAGAAAACAATGCTTCTTAGACATCTGGAGATGCCTTAGTTTGGCAGGTTCTCAACATCAACAATTCCTTTTTTTGCTAAAATGGGCTATGGCTGGATTTCCTTGCCCTAACTGAATCTCTGTTTGTTTACCTCCTTCATTTACTCAATAAATATTTATTAAAATTCTGCTGTGTTCCAGGTACTTGGTAAGGACTTGACACCACGACTGTAAGTAAGGCAAATGACCATTTGTCATAATAATGGTCTCATTGCACTTTGTGGAAGGTGCACTTAAGCAAGTTTTTCAGAAAGGTCAATCAGAGAACACTTCCTGGAAGAAGCAGAATATATATTTAAGGTGGAAGGATAAGTAAGAGTTTTTGAGGTGAAGAGGCAGAAGAAGATTATTGTCAGGGAATGCAGAGGTCATATGGACCCCTGGAGGTAAGAGAGCAGATGCATTTGAGTAACCAAAAGCCACTGAACCTGCAGGATCATAGAGCACAATAGGGATGGTGATGAATTAGGCTGAATATGTAAAGGAGGAAAAGCAGATCTGAAGGGCCTTGTAAGTCTTATTAAGGAATTTCTGCTTAATAGAAGTAGTGGGAAGCCATCACACTTTTTAAACAACGAAGTGACATTTTCAGCTGTGGGTTTTGAATGCCATTTCTGACTAGAGTGTAGAGAATGTCTCGGAGGAGGCATATTGGGCTCACCGAGACCTGTTGCAGAAATCAAGGCTGGATACTGCAATGGCTGAAACCAGAGCTGTACCATCAGGGATGGAGAGCAGATGGGTAGAGAGGCAGTAAGGTATACAGTACGGAGGGCATGGTGGTGACTTGGACAAGAGAATCGAGGGGGAGTGGAGAGCAAAGGGTGAGGAACCAATTTGTATGGTGAGCAACCGGGAGGAGAGCTATACTCTGAGACTGGGAGAACAGAGAGAGAGGGCTAGATTTTGGAATTAATAATAAGCTTATTTCTTCAAAGTTGGCTTGTGCTCTCTATGAGCTCATAATCTGAAAGTATTGGAGAGTATTAATAAGACAAGCAAAGTGTGTGTGTGTGTGTGTGTGAGAGAGAGAGAGAGAGAGAGAGGGAGGGAGAGAGTTTGTGGGTAATGGGAATTAATTTCTTTGATCTGCTTGAAGATCTTGGATGGAAAGGGTGTAGAGAATGAATCAAATGCTTGAGAAAACTGAGGATTGTCTTTGTCTGACAATCCTACACAAAATGTGGACTACTGAGGGTCATGGGTGAAGCTTGTTGTCTGGTGTCTGTGTCCTTTGGGGGAAAATTGTTGTTGGCTGTGGCAGAGCTGGCTTTGCATTCTGTTAGCAGCAAGTGCCTGTGGTGTATATACCTCAGAGCTGTTTGTCTCACTGAGGGCTGGGCATGGGAAAGCATTTACATTGGGGCTATTGCAGCCCAGGCTGGTGGATAATTAATGAGTTTGTTTTTGAGCTGGTGGGTTGGAGCTGACACAATGCCGGCAGGTGCCTTTGTCTCGGTCCCCTCCATCCATCTTTATCGGATTTGCCAGACTCCCCTTCACTCCCTTTCCTTTTCATTGAAGGCAGCTGGGGACGGATCTGCAGAAGGATTCTCCCAGGACAATAATAATAGTGAGCACGTCCTCTGAGTGTCTGTGCCTCTCTGACGCTCATGTCCCCCACCCCGATGCCAGTCCATCCTCTGCCTTCATCTGCTGTGTCTTGAGCAGACAAAGGAGAACTGCGTTCTACAGAAAGTTACAGACAATTCTCAGGATGATTTTTTCAGGAATGAACTTAATTGATCTTTCACTTTCTCTCATGTTCTCTTTCTCTTTGTTTTTCTTCAGGTATGTGATGAGGGAGACTGTTGGAGGGTTGAGCCATGGGTTTGTCTTTTTTAAATATTCATAAATTAGGCCAGTGCCGTGGCTTAACAGGCTAATCCTCCACCTTGCGGCGCCGGCACATCGGGTTCTAGTCCCGGTTGGGGCGCCAGATTCTATCCCGGTTGCCCCTCTTCCAGGCCAGCTCTCTGCTATGGCCTGGGAAGGTAGTGGAGCATGGCCCAAGTCCTTGGGCCCTGCACCTGCATGGGAGACCAGGAGAAGCACCTGGCTCCTGGCTTCGAATCAGCGCGGTGCACCGGATGCGGCAGCCATTGGAGGGTGAACCAACGGCAAAAAGGAAGACCTTTCTCTCTGTCTCTCTCTCTCTCACTATCCACTCTGCCTGTCAAAAAAAAAAAAATCTATGTATATTCATACATTAACACATTTACTTTAGGCTTGTAATTTCCCAAGTGGTGGAACTTCTGGTATTCTCTCAACGCCTGCAGCCTTCTGATTGCAGATTTTACCATGATGGTGGACATGGTGCTGTATGTGTAGGCACCACCAGCTATGGTTTTGAGGCAGGAACCACAGTGTCAGATCCTCACAGCTTGTCTCTTTATCTTGGTTTTGCTGCAGAAGGAGCAAGTTTACTTGGAATACTGGTTGAGTTCAGCTTTCTCCATTGTTTTCCCAAGGGAGACACCATAGCAGGTCCCAGATATACTGAGAATCCCCACCTTCTTGGTGTATTTCAATACAACTCTGCCCCCTCTGTCTGACCTCAGAGAGGCTGCCATAGTCTTATATGAGACTCAGATGAAGCACTGGCTTGCAGCTATTTTCTTGTTTTCTCTTCTGTCTGAAAAACATGTACTTAACCTTCACGCTGTCTTCTGGTGAGAACCCCTCACCCTGCCACACGCTGGTCCTTGCCACTTCTCCTCCAGCAACACACCAGAAACGTGGTGTCAGCCTCTCCTCCTCCCTAGTCCTCATCTCTCACATCCAATTGTTCATTAGATTCTGCCATTGTAGCTGCTTACTATCCCTTGTTAATTTTGTATCTCTGCACCCACAACATTTCCAAGTCGTTACCATTTTTGGTTGAATGTTGGATTGTAGAATTAAAAACTTGAAGCTTCAGACAGGTTATTATGGCATGCATATAAGTTATTATTTTCATCTGAATTATTTCAAGAGCATCCTTATGGAAGCCCTCCCCCCTCCCCCCCCCCCATTTTGCCCTATTTGCACTTCCCTAACCCACACTTAGAAGAGCTCAACAAAAGTGAATTCCCATGGCTCTCCAGCCTGGGAGATGCCAGGCCTCCTCTGGATAGAGTTGGGCTTCCAGGTGGAGCTCTCCTTCCCCTCAAATTCTTTTACCATTCTTTTCCTTGACAATTTATACTTCATCGTAAATATGTCAAAATCTAAACCTACCCTTCCTCTTTCCTTTGATGTTTTCGCCCTTTCTCCCCTTTCCTTCACTTTCAATCCAGTTAATTTTACTCATTGTTATTTTTAAACTTATCTGAGGGACTTGTAAAAATTTGTGAAAAGCAAATGCTAGGAGAAAATTATCTATGGCTTTAAAAAATTTTGCACCAAAATAAATATTGTTTTTTCATTCCATTTTCCATGAGCTTTGTCGAGTACCCTCCTATGTGGTGTCCACTGGCAATATTTTCCTGGCCTCCTTGTCTGGATCTGATGTGCCTTCCCACTTGTTCTGGAAGCTCCCCATATTTGCACACATTACCGTTCATTACAGTTTATCAGACCTCTTTGTACATTGTTTTTGCAGTAGATAATATGCTATTTTTTTTTAGAGCAAGGACTGCATCTTGTTCACTTTTATTTTATTCTCAGTGATTATTCTGGTATTTCAGGTACTTCCTTTTTGGAAGGCCACAAGCAGTGTTATTTATTATTTCCCTAAATTCTCTGCTGGGCACGCTGTTTATTTACGAAAACAAGAGCGGCGTTGCTTTGTCGTTTCTGCTCTGTGTCTCTGTCCCCCACTAGGTGGTGTGTTCCTCATTGGCTGGGATTGTATAGACTCATTCTCTGAAAGGTAGGGGGGACTTAATGCAGTTTCTGGAGGAGCATTGGCCCCTGCTCCATGCTGGTTCTTGCTGGACACTGAAGGTGTGTAACAAGCAGATCTGTGTGCTCCCAGCATTTGCATGGTTTATGTCCCTGTCATTAGCCAGCTGTGTGGTCTGAAGAAGCAGCGCTCTTGTCTGCAAAAGGAGTGATTCCTAGGCTTAAGGCTTCTTTCAGCACTGGCCTTCTAGAGTTCTAGCTCCTAGACCAGTTTGTATTCTGCTCATGCTGAGATCCTTATGGAATGAAAGATGTTGGCATGTCTTGCTGTTCTTCCTTAATGCCTGCTCTGTGGTGTACTCCTGCTCAATGCATGCAGCTAAGACTGGTTTGCAGATGTGAGGAGACAGGTTTGGTGCTGTTGCTTGCATGCCGCCCCTCTTGCAATCCTTGGATCCAGGCAGCCTCCTGTGGCAGGCCTAAACATCCTCATGAGGCTACAGTGGAATGCAAACTCTTGTGCTAAGAGTCAGAGCTGGACTGGAGTGGGAATTCTTGCTACAGTCAAAAGCCTAGCAGCAGCTCCAGCAAATTTTAAGGAGAAGCTGAGACTCTTGATCACTTTTCCTCTTCCTGCTATGGACACTGATTTGGGAAGACAAGTCAAGCCCTGCTCATAAGGGCTTTCTCATTCCTGACAAGAGGGGAAGGGGAAGATGGTCTGTGAATTTGTAGGCAGAGAAGGGTCTGTGTACCTGTGCAAACCTTTGTGAACGTGTCTGGAAACAAGAGGCTTTGCCTCCGTAGCATCTTCCCCTTCCATTTTCCATTAACACTGAGGACACCCAGAGATACTCTCCTCTCCCCTTCTCAAGAGGTGGACAGGGCATCTGTGTGTCCTGCAGCTCCTTTGTCTCCCCTCTTCCTCCTGTCACCTCACTATTGAGTGTCAATTGCTCGAAGTTGTCTCCCTGGCTCCCTGAAACCGATCTCCTCATAGCAGCCTGCCTGGGAAGCCAGATTCTGCAAATCCATTTAGGGAAAGAAAAGCCTTTTAACTTAATTTCTTCCCCAGAATAATTTATGTCTCTGGTCAAAAAAGTGCTCTTTTACCCTTGCAGTGTCTTCTAAATGATGTCAGATGTTACAGATGTCACCCAGCGGCAGAATCCTTGCGTTGCGGGCTGCTTAATGCTTTGGAAATGATGTAAGGCTGAGAGCTGAGTGAAGTGCAGTGGTGGAGAAAGCTTATTTCCAGGGTCCAGCATCCCCAACTCATCTGAATTAGGGAGACCCGTGAGTTATGGCAGCTGAGCAGGCTTCAGGATGGATGGTTCCTTCGATTGCTAGAGACAGACCTAGGAAGCTCCATTTACCAAAGTGCCCTCCCGTGGCTCCCTTCCTGGCAGGCACTAAATGTATGTAATAGAGAAGTCTTGGGCGGTTTTCTCTCTTCCCCGATCTGGGTTCATGGGAGATCTCCGTGCTGAGCTGCGTCCCCCTGAGGATCACGGTCAGCTTCAGTGCCAATCCCCTGTTGTCTCATTGCCTGGGGTTTCCCCAGCTTGGTCTGACTGCTGGAGAGTGGAGAACAATGGTGCCCCCAAGACTAAGTTGCTCTTATCTATATGATGAGGGTAACAAGAGCTTTCCTTCACAGTATTTCATCAGTCAAGGCATTTTGCACATTTTCAGATCTTAAATGTGAAACAGTTGGCTACTTCAGAATTTTCACCTCATTCTGTTTCACTTTCATCATCGCAGTCATCATCCAACAAAATCATCTTGTTAAGGTTTGTTTGTTGGGAAATTGTTTGCCTTTCTCATGCCAACACCCACCAGAAATGTAAGATCTAGAGGCAGAGGATTCTGTGTTTCCAGGTTCTGACTATGATAGAGTAAGGTATGGAAGACCAGTGTTCTCCCTGATGACTACAAATGTCAAGTAAAAAATATCTGCTTGAGGACATCAGAAGTATACTGAGGCATTGAGGACAAGAGGTCCAAAACACCAAGAAAGGTGCAACCTTAGGGATGTAAATGACTATAGTTCTTTGTTTTCCTACTTGGAGAATTGACTGATTTCTGTGTTTCAAACGAAAGTCTGCGAGTTCAGATGAAGGCATGAAGCAGAGGAGCACAGACGCACGGAAACAAGTGGAGCTTTGGCAGTCTTCTGGGGCTCGAGACACCAAAAGTGCAGGCTTGAGAGGCTGGGATCCCAGTCAAAGGGGAAGCCTGGAGAATTGAGCATAAAACCGTGGCCAACTTTTGCCCAAGACATTTGCCAAAGTTTGAGATTGAAGAAATAGGAAGCTTAGCAGAAAGTCTTTTAAAAACAAAGCATAGATTTTGATAGCCTTGGCAATCTTATAATAAAAATGGGATGAGAATTAAGATTCTTAGAATTAGAGGTAAGGGTCTACAAAATCCAGTTACACCTGATAAGTACAACTGTATCTCACTAGAGAACATTAGAGGGCAAGCAGATGTAGACAGAGCCTTATGGACGCTTCCATAGACTCATTTTGTTAAGGAGCATCTCCACGCTCTGCCTAGAGGGACATGGGTAAACCCCTCAGGAGGACCTGGAAGTGCCATAATTTATTATTTTTGATGTGATTCAGCCAGTGGAAAATTGGCATGACAAGAAACAGGACTGAAAGCCAACAGGGGATACAAAGCATATAACTCATCACTGCAATATTCAAATCACATCTACATCTTTATGAGGCAAAAATTTAAGCAAAAAACCAACAAAGCTTCCGATTAAAAAGACAAAATTAGAATTGCAAAGAACACTGGTATGTATTCTTTTTGAAAAAATCAAATGGTATGGAGATAGGCACATCTACGCATGTGGCAAAATTTTACAGAAACGCAGACATACTATAAATAGGTTATTTTCTTTGTTAGTAGTTAACCTTCTTGTATGAACATCGTTGCCTGGGCTGACAAATAAAGGTGAATTCTGTACTATTTTTTAACATCTTGTGAGGGTTAAGTTATTTCAAAAAAAGAAGCTAGAATATGAAGTGACTGAAAAAAATAAAATGCAAATCTTAAAACTAAAAATATAATGGTAAATTTAAAAATAGGTAGATTTAACAGTAGATCTCACATAACAGAAAAGCATACAGGTCAATACTAAAAATCCAGACTAAGATACAAACAGGAAAAATCTAGACATATATGAAAGAGATTAAGGAACATATTGGATTAGTGAACAATTAAAATAATGTAATTGTATTTGCAGAAGTAGAAGAGAACCAGGATGAGGTACAAAGAGAGTATTTGTATATCTGGTAATTTTGCCAATCTGTTGAAAGGCAGCAAACCACAACTTCAGGAATCTTTTTGAGCCTTAAGAAGGGAAAGGTGTAAAAGACAACCTAGGTACATTGTAGTAAAACTTCAAAAAATTAAAGCTAACATGAAAACCTTAATTAAAAGAAGAAAGTACACATAACTTTTAAGATATTAATGAAAAAAGCTAACAGATGACTTTTCAACAGAAACAATGGAAGAGAGAAGACAATAGAATTACATGTTTAGTTGGCTGAATGAGCAAACTTCAAAGTAACCCTGTCAATATGGAGTGATAAATCTAGTGAAATTATTCTTGAAAAATTAAATACATTTACAGATATAAAATCTGAGATCTTTTTAACAGCACATGTGTTCTAAAAGTTAGTGACAGGAATCCTTTATACAGAAGTGTAATCCAAAAACACAAGCAAATGCAGAAAAAAAGCGAACAACAATATAGTGTTAATATGTAGATAAAAAATAATATTTCCTTAACAAAATGATAATAATAATTTCTTGTCTGCCAGCATTTAAAATAAACATACAATTAAAATGTATACTAATTAAAACACAAAACTTGGGAGGAGTGATGAGAAATTTAAAATATTCTAGGGGCTGGTGCTGTGGTATAGTAGATAAAGCCACCATCTGCAGTGCCAGCATACCATATGGATGCCAGTTCAAAACCCAGCTGCTCCACTTCTGATTTGGCTCTCTGCTATGGCCTGGGAAAGCAGTGGAAGATGGCCCAAATCCTTGGGTATCTGCACTACATGAGAGACTTGGAAGAAGCTCCTGGCTCCTAGCTTTAGATTGGCACAGCTCTGGCCATTGCAGTCATCTGAGGAGTGAACCAGTAGATGGAAGATCTCTCTCTTTGTCTCTGCCTCTGCCTCTGCCTCCATAACTCTGCATTTCAAATAAATAAATAAATACATGTTTAAAATATTCTAAGATTGGAACATTGAAAGTCAGTGATAAATCTCATAAAATTTATTATGATGTTTTTAGTTAAAATATAGGCTATAATCTCTAGGATTACTCACAAATGAAGTATGGCTAATAAGCTAATGGGGGGGGGGCAAGTGAAATAATAATAAAGATTAACCAAAATTAAAAGTCAATAAAGGAGAGACAAGAAATATGAGACAGATCAATCAAATAGAAATGAATAGTAATCTTGTAGGTAGACATCTACATCATTCAGTAATTACATTTACTACAAATGGACTAAATATTCCAAGTAAAACACTAACATTGTCAGGATGTGTGTGTATTTTACTGGTCAGAAACACATCCATTACATACAATTTCAAAATGAAGAAAGTAACTGAAATGTTCTGTGAGACGATTTTCATCGAATTACCATCACATTATTTCAGAGTAATTTACCCATTGAAATTTATCTAGTAATTGATATAGAGCGATTTCCTGGTAACTTACTCCTCTTCACAGGAGTTACTTCTTATTCTTACTCCTTATTTTCTTCCACAGTCCCATACTCTCCTTCTCTTCTGAACTTTTTAAACTTTTTCAATACTATACAACACAATCCCTGTCTTCTTTACTAAGAACTGTCTGTATTGTTGAAGGAAAATGTGTAGACAAATAAGATTGGTTGTTGAGTAATTATCCATAATAGTTACAGCAGAGATGAGTAATAGGTCATATGTAGGCTGAACCAGGATGCAATTTGTGTTACTGTTAATTTGCAGATTAGTTGTTCATAACTGGCCTTAACATAGCCTTGTCTCTAAAATAGTGTGAACCCAGTAACAAACAACAAAATCAGGACTGCTGTGTAGGCAACCTAGCATCACATACTGAAAGCATTTTTTCTGTAGTTTTGAGTTTTTTTTTTTTTTTCTGGTTACAAGTCCCTTTCATGATTTGAAGAAAACTGTAGATTAAATGCTTCTTGGGCTTAATGGGCATCCCATACAAAAATCCTGTAGGTACTACTAAAATGAAGGTTCTGTAGATTGTGTAGGTATGGGTGTGGCTTACACTCTGCACTTCTAGTGTGTTCCCAGGTGATGCCAATGCTGCTGATCTTCTGACCACAACTTAAATAGAAAGGCTTTGGACCAATGATTTCTCAATCTTGGCTGCACATAAGAATCAAATGGAGAATGCTACAGATAGCTATGCCTGACACTCACTCAACATGAGTCATAGCAAAGCCTCCTAGTATGGGACTCAGTGTCTTAAAAAACAAAAGCCTCTTTCTCATGTGCATATAGAGGTTAGAACAGCAAATATATAACCCTCAGAATTCCTTGAAAAGTACATGCATTTATTTTTGTGAGAAATTTCTGCAAGGCCAAGGACCCTCAGAACCCATCCGTAAAAAATTAGGAAGTTTTACTTAAAAATAAATACACCTTAGAAAATTGCACAGGCATCCTCCTAATGTGTTCCATTAGTAAATAAAATTGTTTCTCCCCCTCAATATGTTGAGGCTCCAATTCCCCTATTTGTTCACTTGAAGAAATAATTAAAGTATAATGAGGTCATAAGGGTTCAATGTAACATGCTATTGGCAGGTGTCCTTAAAGAAGAGGAGGAGACACCAGGAACGTGTTTACACAGAGAAAGACCTTGTGAGTGCACAGTGAGAGGACACCATCTTTAAACCAAGGAGTGAGGGCTTGGGAAATAAATCAAAGCTGCTGACACCTTTATCTTGGACTTCAGCCTCCAGAACGGTATGACAATTCTGTTTTTAAATCACACAATCTGTGATATTTTTGTTTAGGGAGCTCTAGCAAACTATAATTCCCATAGAAAGTTCTCCAACTTCTCAAACTGATATCTGTATCCACATCCTCATTCATTTATTCAACAAGCAGGTATTAAATTATGACTTTGGATGTCCTATGTGGAAGCTGGGAATAAACATTCAAAGGTGGCACACAGTCTGCCACCTGCAGTGCTGGCATCCCGTATGAACACCAGTTAGGGTGCTGGCTGTTCTGCTTCTGACCCAGCTCCCTATTATTGCTCCCGAGAAAGCAATGGAAGATGGCCCAAGTTACCTGGGCCCCTGCTACCCTTGTGGGAGATCTATAGGGACTTCTAGGCACCTGGCTGTAGCCTGGCCCAGCTTTAGCTGTTGCGATCATTTGGGGAGTGAACCAGCAGATGGAGAATCTCTCTCTCTCTCTCTCCCTCTCTCTCTCTCTCAACTCTGCCTTTAAAATAAACAAATAAAAATCAGAGGAAAAGAACTTAATGCTATCTCTAAGATTTCCTTAATCTGTTGTCAAATTGCCCCTCTAGACATGAGAAAGCCCCAAACTTTATCTTATTCTGTTTACATGGGTTACGAGCGATAGTGTGACTGTGACCCTAAGGCCAATGGAGAACAGGGAAAGGGACTGTCTCAGAAAGAAAAAAAAATAGGACAAGAGCTTTTTTTTTTTTTCAGTGAGTGGCTTATAAGTTGATATGCAGGAAGCCCACAGAATTCTTAAAGGAATTATATCAGCTTGGCCTTAAAGTAAAATCAACATTATAGAAAGTGGTCTTTAAGAACTGAGGAAAGTGCTAAGTTTAAAACAGAGGTAATTTCTATGGAAAAGAAAAGAAAATGTGGTAGATGGAAGTAAGAGTTCAGAGGGAAGAATAAAGTTTTTTTTTTAATTGCAACTAGGCCTTCACCAAGATATTTCAACGTGTACATAAGATTATTACAAAACTGTGACTGCCATGTATTATTTATTCTTCTCTTTTAAAACAAGGTACATTGTGGTTATCCTACACCTGCCTCATGTTAGGGGGTGGGTGAGTGGGCAAATGGCTAGCTTTCTTTCACAGTGTATCCAAGAAGATACACCCCAGAGTTCTATCAAGAGAGGCCCATTTGCAGCTGCACCTAACTTAGATGATGAAATCTTCATTTTGTAATGGGATGGAACCTTACTGACCTTGGGAGAGGATGGATATCTTTTGTGTGAGAGAGTGAGACACATTGTTGGAGTCAAGGGTGGACTGTGGTAGCTCATCTTCCCAGACACCCTCTATGCTTCCCTGCCTTGCTTGTAAGCATTGCCCCATTGAAGTGGAGTCGATTTCTACTGTTCCCTTGAATTTGGATGGCTTTCCTAACTTGCTTAACTACAAGAGTGATGGGAGCTGTATTCCAATAATTCTTTTTTTAAAGATTTATTTATTTAATTGAAAATCAGAGTTGCACAGAGAGAGAAGGAGAGGCAGAGAGACAGAGAGGTCCTCCATCCACTGGTTCACTCCCCAATTGGCCGCAACAGCCAGAGCTGTGCTGATCCGAGTCCAGGAGCCAGGAGCTTCCTCCGGATCTCCCATGTGGATACAAGGACCCAAGGACTTGGGCCATCCTCCACTGCCCTCCCAGGCAACAGCAGAGATCTGGCTTGGAAGCGGAGCAGCCGGGACTTGAACTGGCGCCCATATGGGATGCCGGCACTGCAGGCAGCAGCTTCACCTGCTATGCCACAGTGCCGGCCCCATTCCAGCATTTCTGATATTGATTGTAAGAACACCTGTGCTCCTGGGATCACCTCTTCAAAGACTTAAGTTATTGCTTAAGATTACCCTAAGAATGCTAGCCATGGGGAGCTGCCGTATGTAGGGAGAGAAAGAGAGATGTGCTCAACAAACTCCCAAGGTTCCCAGCCATCCCAGCCCCAGCAGCATGGTTGGGAAGACACTTCATCCACCACAGGACTACAACATTATGCAAGATCCTGGGTGAGAACCACCAGTTTGAGCCCATAACCTCCCAGAACTATGAGTGATAATAACACGTCCTTGTTTTGAGACGCTAAATATTGCTTTGTTGTGCAGCAGCAGATAACTAGAACAACTGGTAGCATTTCATTGTTCCCCTGGACACATTCACAAGTGCTTCATCTTTACAAAAATCTGTGGCCATTGAGCCCATACTGAATTACTTAGGCTTCTTGTCATAAAGGTAGAATCTAAATGAACATTCAATTAAAAAAATCAGAATAGTAGAAAAAATGCCAGGTTTCCAGTCCTGGTTTTGCTACTATCTTTGTGCTAACCAGTTAAATGTATTGGTCCTCAATATACTCATTTGTAAAATGGGACTAATGTTTTTCCCTTCTACATAATGATGATGGAGAAGGCAAATGTTGAATGTGAAAATCTCTAAGAAATTCTAAAGCAAAGTGTAAATCAAAGATAAGGAGCTTTTAGTGAGTTTACTTGTAGGAAAGCCATTTGTTCTTGGTGTAATATTCAATTGGAATGGAAAAGAAAGTGTTAAGTCAGTGGGGACAACAGCACAAGTTCTGAATGTCTGTCCCAGAGACAAAGGCACACACTTTGTTATCCTAGTGGGGATATAGCAAGGACACTGATAGAGAAAGGTGGTGGGAGGCTGAGACACACAGCAGGAGAAGGCTCATCACTTCTCTGTGTCTGTGTGGGACATTTCCTCAGCAACATGCCTTTGCCATGTCACAGCCCTCTGTGGTTCAGGAGCCCAGGAGTGACCAGGCTGTGTGATTCCAGCATGCAATCTCTCCAGGAGGTTGCAGTCAGATGGAGGCTAGGGGTGCCTGCCATCACTCAATGATGCATTTCCAATACGGGTCTCAATGAGCAGTCCATGGTAGGCTACAGCCTCTCCTCACCCCCACCCACCCCCAGTGCTGCCTCAGGAGCGTCAGCTGAACTTCTGGAGCGATGCTCCTGCGAGAATGCAAAGCAGAAACATCAGAGCTGCGATGACCTCGCCTCGATGTCACGTGAGCTCATTTCTGTGCCATCCCTCTGGTTTGCACAGATCATCTTCCTTGTGGGAGAGAGGGGCCATTCCCAGGCTGTGAATACTGGGCAGGGGCTTTGGGAGGTGAGCCATCATGAGAGTAGAGTGTGCACAAGGTAAGGGAACAGGGAGATGGTGAGGAGGAGGAAGAAGCAATGCACTGTGGGGAAAATCCGCACAAGGGGAAGAAGTCAGTAGGTGAAGTGGAATCAAGAGAGGGAAAGGTGAGGCAGGCACATTTGCCATTGTCCCTGCACCTGTTTCATTTAGCCTCCTACTCTTGCAAACCGCACTCAGTAGAAAGACCACGCTGGGAAGTGGCCTCAGCTGCCAGGAACCTCTTTTCTCTGCAGCACCCTGACTCAGCCTGGGGTCCCCCAAAAGCACTGACAGAGTGGCAGAGTGATGCAGACACACAGCTGCCAACCGGTGGACTTGAATTCAGCCTTGAGCTTGTCTGCTGCCACAGCCCTGGTTCCTCCCACCATACCCTCATCTTGCAATGCAGGACTGAGAGGAGCAAGAGACTCCCAGCTTTCGGTGCCTGCCCTGCTCTGAGCCTGCCTGGCTGCTGTCAGGGCCTGGCAATCTCCAGACTCCATGTTGAGATCACAGCCTTCCTGGTCATCCTTGCCGCCTGCTCCTGCCTTCTTGTGTATTTCTACCTCATTGACTCGCATCGTCTTTCATATCTCAGCCTCATACTTCTTCATTTCTCTCTCTCTCTGTTGTTATTTGTCTCTGTTAACAGGGTCATTTATCCCCATAATGCATCCTGAGAGACAAGGATTGAAGGGTGCTGCTGCTGAGTCGCGAGGTGCTGAAGGCCCTCTGTGGGAGATCGTGGGGGCAGAGACACCTCTTCGCCCGGCCTAGGTGAAAGCTGCACAGCTGGATCGCAGAGGCGGACTTTAAACTGCCTTCTCCATGGGGATCAGGAGCTCACACAGGGAGGAACTCAGAGGAGCAGGCAGGTAACACAGTTTTAGTGCTAACTGTAGACTGCTGGACTTGGGAATGGCCTCACTCTGACCTGCATCCTGTCATAGTTATTTCCTTTGCTGGAGAGGGGACATGAGCAGGCCAGGGAAATCTCAGGGCGGTCAGTGAGACCCAGAATCATGGCTCTGGGCCAGGGCCTCTGTCCTCAGCTTCACTTCTTAAAGGACCTTGACTCAGTATACATTCTCACACACTCACCCTCATCCAGACATGCACACATAGTCACACACTCACATACACTCTCACATATACACATACACACACATGCATAGTCACACACTCATAGACATTCTCACACACTCTCAAACTCACACACACACACAGTCACACATACACACACATGCATAGTCACTCACATACACTCTCACACATACACATACACACACATGCATAGTCACACACTCATATACTCTCACACCCACATCCCCAGTATCACACACATTCACTCACACATATAATCAAACACACATACACAGTCACACACACATTCACACACATTCACACATATACAGACTCACAGTGTCTCACACAATCACACAAATATACAGTCACACATACACACATACATAGTCACATACATTCACACACACACAGTCTCACACTATACATACACACACACTCATACACAGTCTCACACACTCACACACACATACACAATGACACACTCACATACACACATACATAGTCACATACACATTCACACACATATTCACAAACTCACACTCACACACATACACTCCCACACACAGTCACACACATTCATACACATACTCACACATTCACATTCTCACACACACTCGTACACATATATAATGACACAACTCATATACACAGTCACACATGTATTCACACATGCTCATACACATACACACTTATACACATACTCATGCATACACATGGTTTAACACACATACACACTCACACACATATACAGTCACACACATTCATACACACACATTCTCTCACACACAGTCTCATACACACATACACAATACACTCACATATACATACATATACAGCCACACATGCACACAATCTCACACATACACTTACACACTCACACACACATTCATACACACACTCACATACAGTCTCTCACACACATGCAGTCACATACACAGTCACATACACATTAACACACAAACTCACATTCACACACAGTCTTTCACAGTCACACACATACACAGTCACACACACATACACACAGTCTCACACACATATACAGTCACACATTCATACACACACACTCACATTCTCTCACACAATATAGTCACTACACACTTGCATACACATACACACACTCACACACACGGTGTATAACGTGTTCTCGGTTAGTCCATTTGGCGTTTGGGCCTCTTTCACCCTGCAGTTCTACGCGCTGCCATTGCTTGCCAGGCTCTGGCCTGCTGTGGAACAATGGCCGTGTGGAGCTCGCCCTCCTAGGAGGCTGGCTGACTTCGTGTATCATGTGGCCTGGGAAGAAATAAGGGCGCCTTAGGTATGAGTGATGGTAAGTGTTGATTGCAGGGAAGGCCTTTCATGGGGTTCTTGATGGCAGCGTTAAATGAGTGACATACAGTAAACAGTCTCCCAGGGTGTCTTGGGGGTGGGCAACAGTGCAAAGGTAGAGAAAACCTATTTAGAGAACCATGCAGCTATAGTGGCTCCTTTCGCTCTCTACCCCAGGGCTGAAGGGAGCTACAACAGCAGTTAGGACTACAACTCTTAGAACGCCCAGGTGGCCAAGCCCTGCTGACATGGCCCTATGGGAGAGCATGGCCTGGGTTGCCAGGGGGACCAGAGATCTCTCTGTTCCTGGAAAACTTTGAGAACCCTGTGGATTCCTTAGAGATTATGCAACCCTGTGATACAGGGCTCTGTCTGGCGGCAGAGGCCGGGCTCATCCATTTTGGTGGTGCTGCAGTGCCCATCCAGGGAAACCTTTCCCGGTGCTCTCATCCTCTCTCTGCTCCCCTGTGCTTGTCAGTCAGGAAAGTGCAGCGGCGGGTGAGAATCAGACAGCCCAGTCCTGGCCCACTTGTCTGGCATTTTGACGGAGATGGGAATTATACCCTTTGCCACTTGAGTGCTGTTGAGCTTTTTGAGTGTGTCCTAACAGCAGGCTGGCTTTCACTGAGTTTTAATTGGATACAGGAAGTCTGCTCAGAAGGACTCTTGGGCAAAGGGTTAAGTTCTAACTGTACGCCCCGGAAAGGAAGCGCTCACCATCCCTGTCCCCTCAAGTCTTCGGGCTGTACAGCTCTTCATGCTGAGAGCTTCCCAGCCCAGCCCAGCATGGCTGGCTGGGGAATAACCTGGGAAGAAGCAGTTGGATGAAGCCCTTGCCACCCGCCTCCACCACTCCCGGCCTCCACTGCAGAAGAAGGTGTGAGAGAGGGCGAGACTCAAGCTGATTTGGAAGGCCTGGATCTTGCCCTTTCATCTCAAGCTAAGTGCCTATGTTTGGGCCCTGCAATGAGCTTACAGTCTGTTTGCCAAGTACAGTAGCTGCTGGACTGTTTGTCAGCCACCTGGAAGGACTGCCTGTCTGTCCAAGTGTACACAGGGGCCTGACTCCTGGCCCCCGCTCGAAGGGTGAAAGGAAAGTCTGTTGGTTCGTAGCTCACCATCTACAAGCTCCACGTTCGCCAAGGCCTCTTGCTGGTGAGATGTCATTTTTCTGTATCCCAGGATATCCCGGGGATAAGAGGTCTTGCTATGTTGTAGTCAAAAGCACGGGCTGTCCCTCCTTGTACTACAGAGGTTGCAGCCGTCAGCATCCTGATGAAAGAGAAAGGCAGGGAAGGGCTGTGCGGAAGGCTGGTCCTTGACTCCAGCTACTCCCCACATGCAGGCTGCAGAGTGTCAAAGGCGCTCCTGGGAGGACCATGCCTCTCCCAGTGACAGCGGCGCCCGGTCAAGGAGCAGCAGGCTGGCAGCGGGTGAGTTAATTTTCCCTTTGTCGCCTTGGCCATTGGAATCTGCACTGTCTGTTCTGTCTGCTGGGGAGGACGGCCCTCCTTCTCTTCCTTGAAGTATGCTGTCTCGTGTAAGGGCCAACTTTGATATGCAACATCACAAGCTTCTCTTCTGTGTGCCAGATGAAATGGAGACTTGTTTCCCTTTCTTCAAGGCACAGTGAGGGGGCAGGATTTGAGCCTCCTAGATCTTTCTGGCCTCCTCAGGTAGGGTTTTGTATCAACCTATCCAGGTCTATGTGAACTAACATATGCACTGGGCACAAACACTTCCTTTAGAGAGGCAGAGTGGCACAGCTGCTGACTGGTTGGGACATGGGCTCTGCCATTTACTGCTCTGTGTGGTCTGTATCTCTCCACACCTCTGTTTGCTCACCTGTGAAATGGGGTTACTGGGGTGATGTTGTGAAGATAAGCGAGTTGATGTGTATAAAGTTCTCAGCACAGTTCATGGCTTATGTTAGGAACAGAAGACATTATTACATTATTATCATTTCTCCCTTTACTCCATGCACAGGAGGTTTCGTACGGAATTGTTGGCATCTCAAAAACCAGGACCGGGTGTCTGAGTCTCTCAGCATTTGGGGAGTCTGTGCTTCCTACACCTTGGTCTCCGGGGTCAGGGTTAATTTGGTGTGGGGTAACTAAGACCTCTTGCTGAGACATGTCTGCATCTCGTCTTCCCTTCAGCCACCATCTGTAGTCAGTCCCTCACGTTTGGGGAGGAAATGGTTAACAAAGAGTGTTCCCTCCTGCCTCAGAATCAACCCTTGGGACATTCGGATCTGGCTAAAAGGTCCATGAGAGTCTCACAGGCATGGAAAGCCATGACACGGTGGCAAAAAACAATCTAAATGAAAGACCCTGGTGAACAAGACCCCAGCAGAAGGAACAGGCCATCAAGGAGAGAGGCGCCTTTCTCTGAAGGGAGGAAGGAACCTCCACTGTGATACGGCCTTGACTAAACAAGTTCAGTCGGTGAACTCAAGGGACTTCCATAGCCTAGACAGCTCATAGCAAGAGTCTTGGGTGATTGCTGATGTCATAAATAAGAGTGCCAATTGTTAAATCAACAACGGGAGTCACTGGGTACATGCTCCCCATGTAGGATCTCTGCCCTTAATGTGTTAGTCGAACAATACCCTATACCTTGTGCGGTTGTGTGAGTGCAGCCTGTTGAAATCCTTGCTTAGTATATATTAAGTTGATCTTCAGTATATGAAGGTAATTGAAAATGAAACTCCATGAAGGGCGGGATGGGAGAGGGAGTGGGAGAGGGGAGGGCCACGGGAGGGAGGGAGGTTGGTGGGGGAAGCCACAACAATACAAAAGTTGCACTTTATAAATTCACATTTATTAAATAAAAAAATAACTATATAACAAACAAAAAAAAGAAAAAAAAGAACTTAATACTTTACCCTTTTAGTATTTTTTATGTTCTACTTAAAACTATTGGTTGAACTCTGTAATTAATACACAATTATTCTTAGGAGTTTAATTAATGCTATAACTAGTACTCAAATAGTATTTTACACTTTGTGTTTCTGTGTGGGTGCAAACTGTTGAAATCTTTACTTAATATATGCTAAATTGATCTTCTGTATATAAAGATAATTGAAAATTAATCTTGATGTGAATGGAAGAGGAGAGGGGGTGGGAGAGGGGAGTGTTGTGGGTGGGAGGAAAGTTATGGGGGGGGATGCTATTGTAATCCATAAGCTGTACTTTGGAAATTTATGTTCATTAAATAAAATTTAAAAAAAAAGTGTTCCCCCCTGCCCCTCTACCCTCCTAGTGAACTGCCTCCTCCCCTAAGGTTCAAGAGTAGGAAGGTAAAGTGAGTAGGGAGCAGAAAGATTTAGATCCCTTGCCTTGCCATAAAGATTGAGTTTTTATCATTATTGCCTCTTTTCCATAAAGGGCTGTGTCCCAAGAACCCCAGAGGCTGTCTGAAACCAGGAGTAGTTCTGAACCCCATCTATAACATATATATATATATATATATATATATACACCAATGATAAAGTTTAATTTATGTGAGGCACAATAAGAACTTCACAACAGTAGAATAAAATAGAGCAGTTACGACAATGGACTACAATGAAAGTTATGAGAATGCTCTCTCTCTCAACATGTCTTATTGTAATAGAAGACTGACCTTAGCAACTTCAGCATCTGATTGTTTTGCTTTCTTGGCTAAGTTGAGAATGTTCACCTTTGCACATGAAGAAAGCACTACACAGCTCCTCTGTAGTGTAACTGTGTTGCCAGCCTCACTACTCTTGCCCTTTGGGGCCAGGGTTAGGCAAGGTTATGTGAACACAAGGCCTGCACCACTGAGACAGTCCGTCTGGGAAGTGCAAGGGCTACTCAGCATCTAGTGACGACGGAGGTGGACTGCTGGACTAGTGATGACCCACTGCCCTGGGAGAGATGCACCAGGATGCCTATCGATTTTTTCACATTGCTCTGAAAGGCACACACTTTCAAACGGGTGATGTTGTGGAATTTTTCACTTATTTTTGGAAGGCAGTTGACTGAGGAAAGTTAGACAGCAGGTAAGGGAGGGCTATTGTGTGCAGATTGTGAGGAGTGGTTTGTACATGCATGTGCTCCTCTGTAGAACATGTGGCAGGTGAATCCAAAGTGAAATTTGTCAACAGTAAATACCTATGACTCAGGACAAATTTCAAATGTCATCTCATTGCATCTACTCACTTCTTCTTAGTACCACATTCAACATGCACGTGATTTTCACACTTGACAGGCACTATGAAATTGATAATGATCACACCACACCTTAAAACTGGGACAGACCTAATTTAGAGTTGATCTATTTATACTTGGGGAAGGTTATGCGTTGAAATTTCTTTCTGCTTAAGTCAGTAGCCTGTAAAAGAGGCTTGGCCGTTCTTAACGAGGCTCAGTTGGGTTGATCAGAAGCGTTGTGATGTAGCTGAAGCAGCACTGGAGTTGGTATTATGGCAAGATCTCCACATATACTTGTGCCCTGCCCAAGGCACTTGTCTGGGGGGCGGGGCTGGGGGTTAAAATCCACCAGGTGATCTGGCTGAAGAGCCCATGACAGGATTTTAGGCAAGGAAAGCCAAGACACTCTGGCAAAAAAAATTTACCTAAATGAAAGATCTCTGTGAGTGAGATCCCAGTGGAAAGAACGGGCCATCAAAGAAGGAGGTACCTTTCTCTGAAGGGAGGAGAGAACTTCCACTTTGACCATGACCTTATCTAAATAAGATCAGAGTTGGCAAACTCAAAAGGCTTCCATAGCCTTGGCAACTCATGACAAGAGCCTAGGATGATTGCTGATGACATAAACAAGAGTGTCAATTGTTAAGTCAACAACAGGAGTCACTGTGCACTTACTCCTCATGTAGATCTCTGTCCTTAATGTGTTGCACAATGTGAATTAATCCTATAACTAGTACTCAAACAGTACTTTACACTTTGTGTTTCTGTGTGGGTGCAAACTGTTGAAATCTTTACTTAGTATATACTAAATTGATCTTCTGTATATAAAGATAATTGAAAATGGAAAAAAAGAGATAACAAGTGTTGGCAAAGATGTGGAGAAAAGGAAATGCTTGCACACTGATGGTGGGAATGTAAACAAGTGCAGACATCATGGTATGGTATGAACAGTTCCTTAAAACACTAAAAACAGAACCACCATGTGATCCAGCAAGGCCACTATTGGATATATACCCACAGAAATGGAATCACTCTGTCAAAGAGACACCTACACTCCCGGGTGTATTGCAGTACTACTATAGCCAAGAAATGGAAACAACCTAAGTGCCCATTAGAAGATGAAATTTAAAAATATTTTGTATCGAAGTGGCTATCAAAGAAGGATGTACTTTTTTCTGAAGGGAGGAGAGAATTCCACTTTGCATATGGCCCTGTCTAAATACCGACGGAGTTTGTGGACTCAAAAGGCTTCCGTAGCCTTGGCAGCTCATGTCAAGAACCTCGAGTGGTCACTGACATCAAAAATAAGAGTGCTAATTGTTAAACCAACAACAGGAGTCACTGTGCACTTACTCCCCATGTGGGACCTCTGTCCTTAATGAGGTATACTATGAGAACTAACAGTAAAACCTGTCTTCAAACAGTACATTATACTTTGTGTGGGTGCAAACAGTTGAAATATCTACTTAGAATAGAGTTGGTCTTCTGTGTGTAAAGTGAATTAAAAACAAATCTTAATGAAAAATGGAATGGGAGAGGGAGTAAGAAGTGGGATGGGAGTGGGGGTGGGAAGGCGGGAATAGGGGGAAGAACCACTATATTCCTAAAAGCTGTACATATGAAATTTGTATTTGTTAGATAAAAACCTTTAAAAATATTATATATATATATATATCAGCTGATCAATAAAGAAAATGTGATTTAAAAAAAAAATCCACCATATGTTCCTCTTGGCAAACCATGTGAACCAGTCCAGCACAGCAGCTGTCACAAAAAGCGACATCTGCCCAACAGGGGAGCATGCTTTCCTAATTCCCAGTAAGTGCTTGACATGGGCTTCATAGAGTATGAGTTTAGGTCCTGGCAAACTACTACTTACCATTGTGAACTTGGGAGGGCCAATCTCCAGAAAGGCATATCCTTATCTATAGTTTGGGCTGTAGATGAGAAACAAGACAGTGCACATATCAAGCAAGATGATAGGCTATTCATTTCCAAATTTGCCAGTGCTGGGAGCACAGTGATGACCAAGGCAAAGTCCCTCTGGTGGCCTGCAGGTATTTCTACTTGATATCCCTGGAGCTATCACAGGCTCACCATGTCCAACACCGGAATTGGCATCTTTGTTTCCTACACTGCTCCTCTTCCTATGAGCCCTGTCTCACCAGCTGGCATCACATGTTGCTGGACAGCCCAGTGCAGAAGCTGGAGAGAACCACTCACCCCCATATTAATCAAAACCCACCTCTTCTTTCTCCTTAATATTTCTTCTATACCATTGTCACTGTTTGTCGGGGCTAGTGGCCCTGGCCCGACATGAGATGCAGCAGGCTGAGGCTGTCCCTTACCTAATCCTGTTTCCTGTGCTTATTGTTCTGAAGGCACAAGACTTTTCATCCCACATTCCTGCAGGCAGGATGTGACTTCTGATGAAGGTTTATGATGTTCTTTGCTCTATCAGCAGAGCTTGTACCCTGATCTTTGCTACCTTGTAAACTTGTTTTGTTCCTGTGCTATGCATGATTGCACACAATGAATGTTATCTGTATGGGGCCTGGGGTATATATCCTTGTCTTTCTGTGTCCTCAGGGCTGGAGGCTGAAGAGTTTCCCCAGGGAGACGGCCTCCAGTCCCTCATCGCTGGGCCCCCTACTTTGGCCTGGAACGCGACGAGGCAATAAACGTGGTGATGAATTGACTGAGTGCTGCGTCTCTGTGTGGTTTGTTGGGTGGCCTCCGACAACTGTTTGACACAGTTCCTCATCCCCTTTTGAAAAAATAAAGAATATGATAATGATGGCAATGATTTACGCAAAATATGCCAAGCACCCACTATGTGCCAACCAATGTTTTCGGTCAACAGATAGTCAATACTCTACAGCATCAGTTATTAAGAAAATGTAGATCAAAGCCACAATGAGACACAATTATGGGCTTATCACTTTGCCTAACCTGAAAACAATAAAACATCAAACTGATAATTTCAAGTGCTGGCAAGCATATGCAGTAACTGGAACTCACATGCATTTTGGTGGAGATGCAAAAATAATACAATCACTTTGGAAGAGAGTTTGGCAGTTTTTGTGAAATGAAACACACATTTACCAGGCAACCCAGCAATTCTAGTCTTAGACATTTGCCCGAGTTAAAAGAAAGCCTTGTTTCCATAAAACCTCCATGTGCAGATTTATAGCAGCTTTATTTATAATCTCTAGAAAGTTGAAAAGAACCCGACTGTTCTTCAGCTGGGGAGTGGCTAATGCAACAGTGCTACATTCATAGAATGGAATGTTTCTCACCCCTCACAGGGAGGGATCCAGTAATAGCCGCGACAGAGTAGATGAATCTCAGGTGTGTTGTGCTAATTGAAAGGAATCGGACTCAAGAAGCCCATTACTGTATGATTCCTTTCATGGGACATTCTGGAAATGGCAAGGCAACACTGTAGGGATAAGTGGAATGGAGGTCCCTAGGGGCTGGGGTGAGGAAGGGTTGATTGCAAGGTGGTGAGGAGGGTCCAGCCAGGTCTGTGTGATTATAGCAGAGGTGGCTCCTTTGAATCTCACCGTGGCTGCCCCAGCATCTGCTCTAGTCACACCTGGAATCCCACCCCCTCCAGAATGCTATCCTACAACTCTGAGCCCGGGACTCTGGTACTGAAAAGTCTCACCATGCCTCTCATTGCTTCCAACATCTGGAGCATCAGTAGATACAATCTCGTTTTAGCTTCCAGAGCATGGGGCCCTTCCTGAACATACCCTGTTGACCTCTCTGACTTCCGCTCTTTTCTTTAGCTCTTCCTGCAGAATTCAAGTCGAGTCTACACTACTCAGTGCCTCTGAGACATTCCTCTAGTCTGCCCTCTGCTGGCATGCTTCTTCCTACATTTCCTGATCCAAGCAACTCCTACCGTACCTTCAAAAGCCAGCAGGTTTCCTTGCTTCAGGAAGTCATCTGGTCTTGGCCACACACGCTTCTTCCTCAGAAGACAGCTGCCTCACTAGTAGGGTAGCTGTCCTGGAATCTCACTGCCCAGACTGAATTGCTGAGGTCGGGGGCCCTGTCTCAGTGTCTGTGGCCCTGCATAGTTCTAGGTTCAGGACAGACACACAATAAGTATGTTTTGAATAGAAATACTTTCCGATTATAAGCCACAATTCTTACTGCAAGTCTTACCTTAGAGTTAAGCCTCTATTATGAACACACATAGATGCATCTGTTCTAATTTATTTTGATTTTCTCTGATGTTTTCTTATATTCTACTGACCATTGGCTGACAGGCGAGAATGCAGGCAGCGAAGGATTGCAGGAATTTGAGCTCACATACTTGTCGTGGGGATTGTCTAGTTTTGGTCCCAGTTGTATTAATTTTGGGTGGGAAAGACACAGAGTAGTGACAAGGGTGAACACAAAGAAAGTCCTTGCTTTGAGAAAAATGTGGCTGGTTGAAGAGCGCTTCACCTGGCGTGAAGTATGTGGCGTGAACCTAAATGAGGAAGAGATGGGGTGGTTTTCCTGGAAGGTAATTAGAGGAAGTGGGCATTCATCTGTGTCCTGACGTGGGCCAGATGGCGTCCATGAGCACTGTTTTGTGGTTAACAAGGAGGAGGGCTGCAGCCGTGGGACCTGACTTGAGCAGCAGTAATAGCTATTAGGTGGACTTTGGCTCTGCTGGTGTTTAGGAGGCCTGGAGGGACACACCGGGGATTCTAAGCTGTTCTTTGTAATTCCCTTAACTGCCCTTGGCTGACCTAGTTATTAAGAAATCGTAACTCCCCAGTCTTGTTAGCTAAACAATCACTCTTGCTTCACATGTGCACGTATATATATATGCTTTCATCCTCGTCTCTCGGGGTCTTAAGTTTTATTTAACAAGAGTGGATCTTCAAACTTGGAGGGCGTTTTGATATTCTCCGAGTCAACATCCATTACTAATATTACAAGATACAATCTCTGAGTGCATACATACAGCTCTGGGAGGGGGAGGTGGTAAGGAAGGGGCCTGCAGGAAACTGGAGGGCAGAGGGTTCAGCTGCATGCTGCCTTATCTGGAGGAGCCCCCTGTGTGTCCCAGTGCAATGTGGGGGTACCTGCAAGACCCACATCCTCCTGAGTGTCCACAGAGCTCCTGCCATGAGCTCTTCTGGCTGCCATGTTGAAAATGCCAGCCCCAGATGGTCTGCTGGTTACATTTTCTCAAAACAGTTGGGAGCCTCTGCCAACTTCTCTTAAGGAATGGAAAAGATAATTTTTTAAAAATGCTGATTAACAGAGCAAAATGTACTTGAGCTGGTAACAGATTTTTTTTTCCCTCCTCCCTCCATCCATTTGATGCAAAACAACCTATGGTGATTTGAAACTCAGGAGAAGAGCTGATGGCTTTGCTGAGAGACAAGACCTGGTAGGAAGGTGAGGAAGTAGGGGGCCACAGAGAGAGAAACACATGCAGGATAGTACCAGAGGCTTCTCCTGCTGATTTCTTCCAAGTGCCAAGTGCTGGGACACAGCATCCCACTTGCAGCTCATGATTCTGCTGCCTGCCCCATGGCTCAAAGCACCACGAGTCAGCCAGGATGCTCTCTGTGAATCAAGGGTGTGAAAAGTTTGGCGTTGGGGATCTGAAAGCACCCTGGGTCTTTTTGTTTCTGGTTTCCAGCTTCTTCTTAGTTCTCTGACAAGCTAAGGGGCTCTGCATCAATTTTCTAGCCCATCCTCATACAAGGCAACCAGCTGGTCCATGTTCACATGAGGGGATGAAGAACTTGAATACTAAGTGGCTCATTAACTACAGGTTGTCTTCTTTGATCATCCCTGGCCTGGTGGTGCCTGGTGTCTGGATTGCAGCCCCAATTCTGAGATTTGAGGAATTTTCACCTGCTAGTGTTTCTGACTTTCTGTGGATCTCTATGGATCTTTATTACAGTCCTAGAGAGGTGAGCTTAAGAGTGTTCAGTGCCAGGTTGCTGTTGTGGTACAAAGGGTTAAGCCTCCTGCTGAATCCTGTGTGAGTGCTGTGTCCAAGTACTGGAAGCTCCACTTTCCAATCTAGACCAGGATAGAAAGCCTGGCTCAGCCTTGGCCATTGTGGCCATTTGGGGAGTGAACCAGCAGGTGGAAAATTTCTCTGTCTCTGCACTTCTGCCTTTCAAATAAATAAATCAAATCCTTAAAAAAAAAAAGGGTCTTCAATCTTGAACCTATAATCTAATTTTAATCTTAATGAGGCACATCAATACCATGTGAATGGGTGTGGGAGTATAGAGGAAACTCTGGAGACTACCCAGACTGCTGGCTCTTTCTCTGCATGAGAAAGCGAAACGGCCGTGTTTGGATGCGTGAAACTACAAGATGATTAATGGAAACTAATAAAAGTTAGTGTTTGCTCCCCACGAAGCCTTCCATAGTTGCCTCTCAGGGTAGGAGTGCCTGCCCTTAATGAGAAGCAGGAGTTGCAAGGCTCTGGTTGTAAATCTGTGATTCTCACTCCATGTGATGGCAGGGTGTTGCCCACCAGACTTCTGCTGGGGAGAGAAAGCAGGCAGATCTATCTTCCTCTCTCAAGGGCACTGAGTGTCTTCAGCCCAGGCATACTCCTGTGTCAACGGGAGGGGGCGGTTTGTCTTCTGGCCCTGCTGTTGCTGGTGTCAAAAGGGCAGTGCCTTTGTGGCATTCTCGGCTGGTCTTCTTCTTGCTCAGACACTGGCAGCCAGGGTCTTCGCTTGGGTTTCCTTTGCAGCTGCCATCCCTCGGAGGGTGTGTGCTGCTTTGTTCAGGCCATCTCTCCACACTCTCTGTGGCTGTCGCCTCCCACTCAGCTGTGTCTTTTTTTCATGCCCCATGTGCTCATGTGGCCTCTCCGCATTGTGCCTGCTGCACACAGTCACTGTTTGCTTATCGATTAGTGATCTGCCAATAGTTGTGGTTGGCAGAATGAATGTGATGGCCTGAGGACCTCCATGACATTTGAAGCCCTAAGTTAGGTTTTCCCAATCCCCTGCTTTAACCTGCAGGACGTGAGTGGAGTTGCATTGGCTCTTTGAGAGCATTGAGTCAGTTAAGTAGTGATGGATGTGAACTCAATGGAACCTTCAAGACCATGATTCACCTCAACCCCAGGACCTCCTTAATGATCATTTACTTTTGTACTCAGACTCCCAGTTCATGCTAGAATAATCAGCATTGATTTATATGTTGCTACCTTAACCCTTACTTCCACATGAACATTCTAACTAAAATATGTACTTGCAAAAAAGCATATTTACAGGTGTATTCTTTCCATCCTTAAGACTACAGGCTCACTAACGGTATTTTTTCTTCTTACTGAAGCTGTGTCTAGCACATTTTGTTCAAAGGCACATGGATTAAAAACAGGTATGATTTTGTCTTTATGGAGCATTTAAAAATCTAGAAAATTCCAGTCGATGTATAGGAGGATAAGTCAAGGATTTCATGGAAAAATAAAATTAAATGAATTAAAAGGTGTTTATTTTGGTGCAAAAATCTTTTGAAATCCATGTGTAGTTTTTTCATTATACATATGTTCCATAAACTGTCTACATACCCTTCAAATACCCAAGAGAAGTGAAAACATATGCCCAAATAATTAGCTCAAGAATGTTCACAGTAACATTATTCATAATAAAACACAATTGGAAACAACCCAAATATCCACCAACAGATGGATGGGAAAATAAGTAAAGCAGATCCATACAATGGAATATTATTTGGCCATAAAAATGAAAAATGCCTGATACCCACTGTGAAACAGGTAAACTTTGAAAACATCAGGCTAAGTGAAAGAAGTCGCACACAAAAGTTGGCCTACTGTTTGCTTCCATTGATATGATATGTCCAGGATGTGCAAATCTATTAGGACAGAAAGTAGATTAGTGGTTACTCAGGACTAGGGAAAGAATGGGTGGAGACAGAGAGAAACTGGTGATGAGCACAGGGTTTCTTTTTGGGGTGGTGCACTTGTCTTAATTAAATTGACTGTGGTTATAAGTTGATCTACTCTGTGAACACTTTAAAAACTATTGCATTGTATACCTTAAATAGGGGAATAGCATGAGATGTCAACTGTATTTCAATTTAGAACAATAAAAGAGATTTACTCAAACAGAAGTCAGTGCAGTTTCTCCCTAAAATTCAAGATGCATTCTGTACAGAGTTCTCCCTGCTGCTCACACAAGATTCTGTCTCTCCTGAGGACACAGTCCAACACATTGACCAAAGGGATGCCCTCCCCATATGAGCTGCTCTTCAAAGCAAGACACGGGTGTCAGGGCTGCACCAGAAACAAATTGGAAGCCCAGAGTTGTAGGAACCCTATCTGTCTTGTGACATTTACCACTTCTTATATAACAAGTAGAGAGATTTTTATCTACAGGTTTCACTGTGTAAAAATAGCGTTAATGCTGCAATATTCTGTCCTCCGGGTTGCCTGCGCTCTCTTCCCCTGATGAGCCGGGAAGGGAGATGCAGACAACATACTGGGGACATGTGGAGGAGGAGGAGTTGCTGTTGCCAGAAACCTGGGAATTATCTCCGACACCTCCCTCTCCCTGGCCCCCCAGAGTGTCATCAGTTGCCAGGTTCTGTGATCTACCACCTGAGCCTCTATACTTCTCTCTAGCGCCTCTCCCTCCCCTGGAGTCTACGCCAATGTCCTCCTCCTTTATCCTCAAGAACATCTTTCCCTTCATCTGTTTCCATGAGTTACCATAATTACTTCTGGAACTGGTCCTCTTGTGTCACCCAGTTTTGTGCCCCACCCCCTGCCACCTCCTCTAAATCTATAGATCCCAAAATTGCAATGAAAGAAGACATTTAAAAATGCCAATCTGATGAGATTCTCTTTTAAAAAAAATCTCTTCTAAGTTCTCCTAGATAAAGTCCAGAATCTTCCCTCAGCTCGGATACCACCCACCTCTGAAGCTCACTGTGCCCTAATCACCTTGGTGTCTTTCAGATCCTTGAACTAACCCCTCGGAGTGTCCCATTTAGGAGACTGTTGTGCACCTGCTCCTTCTGCCATGCTCCTCCCACAAGTTTTCCTCTCTCGAATGCTTTTCTACTTGTCCTTCACATTTCAACCTAAATGTCATTAGCTCTGCAAAGACTGCACTTTCCTGCTTAGCGTCTCAGTTTATGTTTTACTACTCCCAGGACTTCCACTCATGTCTTTGGAGCACTCATCCCAGGTATAATTAATTATCTATATGATTGTTTGTTTAATGCCTGTCTCCATAACTGGATGGCAGGCTTCTAGAGAAATGAGACTGGGTCGTACACATTCCCCATCGCGGTCCAAGTTCCTGACCCAGAAACTCAATCACCATTTGAAATTGAAAGGAAGACAGAAATCATGGAAAAAACCAGGGATGCAAGGAAGGAGGGTGGACGGAAAGCCTGGCCAGATGCTGTCCTTGTCATATAAGCCTGCTGTGCTGGTGTCTGGTCATGCTGAGTGAGTTCAGCTAGGGCCAAGGTGAAGGAGCAAATGTGAGTGGAGATTGTGAAGTGGGGTGGGCAGGTCCAGGACTTGCAGAAGGCTTCCCTTGTGCTCAGTGTCCCCAGGTGGTATGAGGACATGATGTGGGAGAGGATGCTGGGAGAGTGGCAGGAAAGAGAGGGCAAAGGGGATTCAGATGGCCCTGTCTCTGGGAAGGTATCCTTTGAACCTACGAAGCTGCCATTGGCTGCTATTCTTTCTCTTGGAAAGCTACCTCTGTCCCTCCTTCTTGGGATCATGGGTTTGATTTAGAGCTGCCTCTGCCGTGCAGCGGAGTCAAGGTTTTCACTCCCAAGAAGTTTCATTTTTCTGGACTCCCTGACTTCTCTAAACCACAAGGGTGACTCTACCCTGCCTTAAACATCCCTGGGGACAGAAACCATGGATCTTCCCAGGGTCAGGAGGTTTATCTGATGAGAATCAGGCAGATTCAGAAGCCACTCATGAACTGCATGGAATTCAGTAAGTTTTATAACCCTCCAGCACTTGGATCATCATTTGCTACTTGGGTACAATTATAGCACCCCAGAAGGTTATTGTAAGAATACAGTGAAATATTCCATGTAAAGCTCCTAGTCCTTGGCAAGGAAATTCAATACATTTTAGTTATTTTATTAGAAACTTGATCTAGGGGGCTGTGCTGTGGTGTAGCGGGTTAGGCTTCAGCCTGCAGTGCCAGCATCCCCTATGGGCACTGGTTCATATCTCAGCTGCTCCTCTTCTGATCCAGCTCTCTGCTGTGGCCTGGGAAAGCAGTGGAGGATGGCCCAAGTGCATGGGCCCCTGCGCCTGCGTGAGAGGCCCAAAGGAGGAGGAAGCTCCTGGCTCCTGGCTTCAGCTCAGCTCAGCTCCAGCCATTGTGGGCATTTGGGGAGTGAATCAGCAATGGAAGATCTCTCTCTGTGTCTCTCCCTCTCTCTGTCTGTAACTCTACCTCTCAAATAAATAAATAAATCTTGAAAAAAATTTTGATCTAGTGCCCCATCCCCTCCATACAAGCTCACCTTAGTAATAATGCAAGGACCAATGTCCCTACAGCTCTGCTTTAAGCTAGAATTCTCCTGCTGTGCTGCAGGTGAGTGTGCGGGACAGATGGTGGCTGTTCATCTGATGGAGCCTTTGGGTTAGAGGTTAACAAAGTCAAGGATCTGGAGTCTGTCACCTGGCCTTTCCCTTAAGCCTCAGGTTGTCTTGGTAACTCTAGCCAGTTCCTGGCAGATGCAGAAGATGACCACAAAAATGCCAGAGCTGGCACGGAAATCTCGGGCAAACCACTTCATTTCTCTGCATCTCATTTCTCATTTATAACATCAGCGTCCTCTCTGGACTGTGGAGAGTCAACAAAACAGCTATGTTGTAAAAGGCCTAGACTGGAGCTTGACACACAGCTGTTGTGTTAAGCACCCCGGTCCTAGTTTTCTGTGTCATTTTTGCAGGGCTAAGGGATGCTCAGAGAGCTGCTGAAACATGACGTCAGGGTGTTTGTGCCTGCGAGGGTGTTTCTGGGAGACAGCAGCATTTGAATCAGTGACTGAGTGAAGAAGATGGGTCTTCACCAGTGTGGGTGGGCCCCATCCAGGTGGCTGAGGGCCTGAGTAGAGCAAAAAGCAGGAGGGAGATAAACGCTCTGCCTTCAGGAGCAGGGACTCTCATCTTCCGCCCTTGGATATCAGAACGCCAGGTTCTCGGAGTTCATCTTGTTGGGCTTATACCTTCACCTGCACCTCCCACCCCCACTTTTAACTATCAGACCTTTGGATGCCGATGGAATCCCCTGCTTCTCTAACATTTCCCAGATGGAGGATTGTAAGACTTCTCGACCTGCAGGATTGTGTGAACCAGTTCTCATCATAAACCACCTTGTGCACACCAATATATAGGTAGACAGACGGGCAGACAGATCCCTTCTCCCTGAAAGACCCTAAATAATGCAAGTAGTTTCTGAAATTTGAATCTGATTGTGATCAGTCAGTTCAAGCCCATCTACAATTTAGGAAAGCACATTTTAAGCTGGGTAGCCTACTGGATTTGATGTCCAGCCATGCTGCTCTGTGGTGGACATGGCACTTCCCCCCCCTTCCATTTATGTAAGTGTCTCTAGTCCTTCCTCCATCAGTACTAGTTTCTCTAGTTTTTTTTAGAGGTCCTCTTTTCTTATAAAGAGACAGTAATTTGATTTTGTTCCAAGTCTCTTTTAAATGATCTCCCCAGTTTTTAGCTCCCTGTTCTCTGTCTGTTACTACATTAATGGGCTTTTGTATATGCATATCCCATTATGCTCCTCCTAAGTTTAAAATTCTTCGCTGGGTCTTCAGCTCTCTCTCCTTTTTAATATTTATTTATTTATTTGAAAGTCAGGGTTACACAGAGAGAGAAGGAGAGGCAGAGAGAGAGAGGGGTCTTCCATCTGCCAGTTCACTCCCCAGATGGCCGCAATGGCCAGAGCTGCGCCGATCCAAAGCCAGGAGCCAGGAGTTTCCTGCAGGTCTTCCCATGCAAGTGCAGGAGTCCAAGGATTTAGGCCATCTTCTACTGTTTTCCCAGGCCATAGCAGAGAGCTGGATGGGAAGTGGAGCAACCAGGTCTTGAACTGGCACCCATATGGGATGCCAGCACTGCAGGCATCAGCTTTACCTGGTATGCCACAGTGCCAGCCCCCTTCATCTCTTTTAGGATAACGGGTTTGCAGCCTGGTCTCTTGCTATTGCCTCTCAGCTGCTCTGCACGAAGACACTGAGAACTGCTTGTACCTTTTAGAGCTCACCAGGCTCTTTCATGCTTTCTTTCATCTCCTTCCTCTTGGCATGACTTCCACCATAATCCCGTAACTTAATTTACTTCTACTTATCTTTCAAAACTCAGTTCTAAGTAAAAAGACAAGCCTCAAGCTGGGAGAAAATACTTACACATCACCAAGTGGATACAGGATTTGTCCATAGATTGCATAAAGGTGTCACAGAACTCCATAATAAAACAAATGGAAAAACACACACAAGACCTTGAGGAAGACATAGATGCCAAATACATGGATTTGTGAAGACAAGCATGTGAAAAAGTGTTCAACTCTGCTAGTCAGGGGAAAATGCAGATTAATACCCTCAATGAAATATCATTACACCCTTATTAGAATGGCTGGAGTGAAAGACTGACCAGATCAAATATTGACAAAGCTATAGAACATTTGGAATACTGATACATTGCTGCTGGAAATATAAATGGTATAACCACTTTGAAAAATAACTTGATGATTTCTAAAAAAAAAAAAAAAAAGATTAAGCCAGTCTACTGCATGATCCAGCCATCCCACTTCTTACGTATTTACTCAAAAGAAATGAAAGTCCATGAGAGAACTTAAAAAAGCTTGTGGAAAATGGAATTAAAAGGTGAGTTTATTTGAGTTCATAAAAATTCAAAACATTTTTAGAAAGCTTTTATTTAATAAATACCAATTTCATAGGTACAGCTTTAGGAATATAGTGGTTCTTCCCCCCATACCTGCCCTCCCACCCCCACTCCCGTACCACCTTCCATCCCATTAAGATTCATTTTTAATTATCTTTATATACAGAAGACCAACACTATACTAAATAAAGTTTTCAACAGTTTGTACCCACAGACACACAAAGTATAAAGTACTGTTTGAAGGCAAGTTTCACTGTTAATTCTCGTAGTACAACTCAATAAGGACAGAGGTCCTCCGTGGGGAGTAAGTGCACAGTGACTTCTGTTGTTGATTTAACAATTGACACTCTTCTTTATGACGTCAGTGACCACCTGAGGCTCTTGTCTTGAGCTGCCAAGGCTATGGAGGACCTTTGAGTTCACAAACTCTGACATTATTTAGACAAGGCCATAAATAAATGGAAGTTCTGTCCTCCCTTCAGAGAACAGTACCTCCTTCTTTGATGGCCCCTTCTTTCCACTGAGCTCTCACTCGCAGAGATCCTTCATGTAAGTAATTTTTTGCCAGAGTATCTTGGCTTTCCATGCCTGAAATGCTCTCATGGGCTTTTTAACCAGATCCGAATGCCTTAAGGTCTGATTCTGAGGTCAGAGTGTTGCAAAAGATTTTTGAAGTCTATGCTGTTTGTTCACAATTTGTATTTTCTCATGAACTTTTTGAAGTCCCCTCCTACGTCTGCACAGGGATTTACGAATAGTTCTCATCAGCGTTGTTGATAGTAGCCCCAAACTGAAAGCCACACCAAATGTCCATCTTCTTTTTTTAAAAAAAGATTTATTTATGTGTTTGAAAGGCAGAGTTAGGCCAGCACCGCGGCTCAATAGGCAAATCCTCCGCCTGCAGTGCCGGCACCCCAGGTTCTAGTTCTGGTCGGGGCACTGGATTCTGTCCCGGTTGCCCCTCTTCCAGGCCAGCTCTCTGCTGTGGCCAGGGAGTGCAGTGGAGGATGGCCCAAGTGCTTGGGCCCTGCACCCCATGGGAGACCAGGAGAAGCACCTGGCTCCTGGCTTCAGATCAGTGCGGTGCACCGGCCACAGTGTGCCGGCCACAGCGGCCATTGGAGGGTGAACCAACGGGAAAAGGAAGACCTTTCTCTCTGTCTTTCTCTCTCACTGTCCACTCTGCCTGTCAAAAAAGAAAGAAAGAAAGAAAGGCAGAGTTAGAGAAGGGAGAGAAGAGACAGAGAGGGTGATCTTCCATCCACTGCTTCATTCCCTAAATGACTGCAATGGCCAGTATTGGGCTTATCTGAAGCCAGGAACTTCTTCTGGTCTTCCACATGGGTGCAGTGGACCAACTACTTGGGCCATCTTCCACTGCTTTACCAGGCACATTAGCAGGGAGCTGGATTGGAAGTGGAGCAGCAGGACTTGAACCAGAACCCATATGGAATGCAGGCACAACAGATGCTGGCTTTACCTGCTACACCACAGTGCTGGCCCCCAAATGTCCAACTTCTGATGAATGAATGAACAAACTCTGGCTATCCACACAACTGAATAGGGCTAGTGTTCACAGAACTTACTATTGCTATGTGCTACAACTTGGAAATCTCAAAACAGCTACTCTGGAGGATAGAAGCAAAGAGCACATGCACTGAATCCTTCCACTTACATGAAGCTCTAGGAAATGTGAAGTAGCACAATGTGCCAAAAAGCAGTTCACAGTTGCCTGGGGAGAGGAGGCATGGGAGGGGGTGAAGGGGAGATTATAAGGAGGCACAAGGAAACTTGGGGTCAATGACTACATTCACTATTCCACTTGTAGTGATGGTTTCATGGGTACACAGGTATGTTGATACATGTCACATTGCACACTTCAAGTATGTTGTGTTTGTTTTATGCCAAGTATACCACTATGAATTTAAAATATGATCATAATGGGGCTGGCATTGTGGTGTATTGGGTTAAGCTGCCGCCAGCAATGCTGACATCCCATATGGGCTCTGGTTCAAGTCCCAGCTACTCTATTTCCAATCCAGCTCCCTGCTAATGTGCCCGGGAAAGGAGCAGAGGATGGCCAAAGTGCTTGGGACCCTGAACCCATGTGGGATACCCAGATGGAGCTCCTGGCTTCTGACTTCAGCTTGGCCCAGTCCTGGCCATTGTGGTTATTTGGGGAGTAAACCTGTGGATGGAAGATTCTCTCTATCTTTCCCTCTCTCTCTCTGTAACTCTGCCTTTTAAATAAATAAAATAAATCTTTAAAAATAAATAAGAAATTAAAAACCAGAAATGTATAAAAAGTAAAACTTAACACTAACACTAATGTCTCATCCTTGAGAACCCCTACCCCAGCCACTCCGCCCTAAAAGCAGAATTATGTTCATGACGCATCAGCATCTGCCACAGCACTTATTATGTCAGGTTGAGTTTCCAGGGCACTGTTAGTCTTCCTTAGTAGATTGTAAGTGATCCAAGCACGGGAGATGTGATGCCTGCATCTGTATGATTTAATCTGGGTCTTCCTCCATGCCTCAGAGTAGAATACAAGTAAACATTTGTCTTCCTTGAAACTATAGCCCAAGACAGATTGATTTTATTTATTTATTTATTTGTTTTTTATCTGAAAGAATGACAGAGAGAGGGAGGGAGGGAGATTGCTCACCCACTGATCATTTCCCAGATGGTCACAATGGCCAGGACTGGGCCAGGCTGAAGCAGGAGCCAGGAATCCTAAGTTTCCCATGTGGGTGGCAAGAACCCAAGCACTTGACCCATTATCTTCTGTTTTCCAGGCACATTAGCAGGGAGCTGGATCAGAAGCAGAGTTGCTGGGACTTGAACCACTGCTCCCATATGAAATTTGGACCTCCCAAATGGCAGCTTAACCCACTGCACCACAAAGCCCACCCCCAGTTAACATGATTGTTTCATAAAAGTCTGGAAGCTATATCCCTTAAGCAAAATCCTCACAAATAGTCATGTGCTGATTAATGACATTTTGGTCATTAAGGGACCACAGGTACATGGTGTTCCTGTAACATTATCTTGTCTAATGATACTATAACATCATAGTTTATGTAAGTATACTCTATGGTGTTCATACAGTGATAAAAATCCCCCATTCATTTCTCAGAACATCTCTGTCTTTAAGTGATCCATGACTATGTGTATGCATGTGTGTGTATCTATCTCTATATCTCCATCGCTATCTCTATCTCTATCTCTATCTCTGTCTCTATCTCTATCTCATCTATCTTTATCTCTATTACTATTATCATGTCTATATCACCTATCTATCATTTATTTATCTATAGTGTCTGTGTATATAATATATGGGTAATTTTGAAAAAAATAATGTCTGTAAACTTACAGGAGACTTTTGGAGGATAGAAAATACATTTTGGGAAAAGGTGAGCGTTTGTAGATGGGTGTGACCCAGCAGAAGAAGTTGGGCTGGATGCCATTCAAGGTGTTTTATCCTCAGAAGCAGCAAGCGCTGGCCAAGCAGGACCTTTACAATGATCCATGAGGGGATTTTTCATTCTGGAAAGCAGGTTTATTAGTGAAATTATTACAAGTATTAATACCTGGAATGTTATTTTCTTGTTAATGATGCTGTAATGGGTTGCACTGGGATAATACACCTGCTCCGAGTGTGTAACTCACCAAAGCTGCCTACCTCCTTGATGACTTACAGGCTTTAGTCCTCATTAGTTCTGTGGTTGCATTGGCTGCTATTTCAAGTCACAGTAAGAATCTTGTGCAAGTTTAGGAAAGCCCCAAGTTTAATGCCATTAATGACTGTAGGATGAAACAGTCATTTGTTGTTGGTTTTTTTTTTTTTTTTGCATGTTTTGTTTTTGTAGAAACTCAATATACTTACTTGGTAGGGAGTGGTTAAGCCACAGTACAATCACATGAAAGGATATAAGATTGACAGCTGCCAATGTTGGAAAACCATTGTTAGTTTGCAGCGTCTCACATGATAAGGTCGCCTTTAAAGATGTCTGCTCACTCTCGTGGACAATTCATTCCACTTGAGAGATGGGAATATAAACAAATCTTGCAAATCTTATCTAAAAACTGTAGCATTTAATGACTGAGTAGCTTAATTGGTCACAAAGCCACAGGCAAACTATTTTATTTCTGGCTACTCCATGCAGGCAATTCAGAACCATGCTCTTCACAGTACAGCTTAAGGATGTGCACACATTACTGTGTGCCCTGAAAGGAAGCCAGTCACAGACTCATTCCACAAAGTCGTGGAGCAGTGATTTCATGTGAAGGGTAGCAATATCATGAGATGGTACTGAGGAAAGACAACACAGGGCATGTTTGTAGCTGGGGGAAGCAATCCTGATGTTATGACCCTGAACATTGCCAGAGTCTTTGGTTGTTTTGTGGGAAATTGATGGGATGAGATTAGTAGGGTAGAAGTTCTCCTAGTATTTGATGGCTTGGGAGTCATTGCCTATATCTTCCTCTGCATTTGCTCACCCAGGAAAACCTGTTCCTTAGCGTTTTTTCTTGGTGACATATTTTTCTATCGTGGTTCTAAAAAAGATGCAAACTAGTCAAATACACAAAAGAGATGGGAAATATTTCTTTTGAGGTAGTGTGGAGAAGAAAAGAAATAAGACAGGATAGGGGACAGAGGGTGGGTTTGAGGAGGTATGGAACTACCAGATGACTAAAAGTATGGATAATGGTTCTTCAATTTCCATGGTGGGAAGTGCAGGGAAAGTGGTATCAGATTGACCTGTATTATAACAGATTTATACAAGCTGTTGTTGTATGTCCATAGGCAAGTTACTAAACTCAATATCTTTATCCATATAGTGTAGATAAATAACTACTCTTAAAATCTTGTTGTTGATATTTAAACTGATAACTTACAATAGCACTGGGAAGAGAACTGGCACATAGTATGTACTGAATAGGCATCAATCCCCACACACCCCATCTTTCCATCCTCTTCTCAGCAACCCTGGAGATGACTATTGGGCTTCTCCAGCTTCCTTTACTGCAGCAGCAGAATTCAGAGTTGGTGATGTAATCTGCCCTCTTTCCACTTTGCACAGCAGGTTTTCTCATATTGGAGTGTGGGATGGGTTAAGAGCAGCTGACCAGCCTGTTTATATTCCTGGCTTCATCACTAGGGACATCAGCTCCTCCCCAGATGACGCTGGATGCCAGAGGATAAGGAGAGCAGAGACACCAGCAACAAAGTCCACGTTTATCACAGTTGAGTTCAATACTGTGAATAGAGATGCAGATGTTTGAATTCAAACATTGGAAACACCTCCTTTTCTTTTTATTACCCGATGAATGTTCATAACCCACCAGCCCTGTCTTTCATTTCTTGCTACATGGAATCTCCATCTTAGTGGAACATTGGTCATTTGGCATATTAGGAAGGAAACTGAGGCAGAGGTAGAAAATCCTGGTTTGGAAATTTTAATGATGTTATTTATTGTTTAAAAAAAGATTTATTTATTTGAAAGGTAGAGAGAGAGAGAGGAAGAAGAAGAAAAGAAGAAGGAGGAGAAGGAGGAGGAGAGGGAGGAGGAAGGAGATATCTTCTATCCACTGGTTTACTCCCCAAATGGCTGCAATACTCAGAGCTGAGGAAGCCAGGAGACAGGAGTTGCTTCTGGGTCTCCTACGTGGGTGGCAGGGACCCAAGCACCTGGGCCATCCTCAGCTGCCCTCCCAGTCTCATTAGCTGGGAGCTGGACCGAAAGTAGAGCAGCCAGGACTCAAACTGTTACCCATCTGGGATGCTGGCACTGCAGGCAATGGCTTAACCTTCCACACCACAGCACCAGCACTAATGGTATTATTTTTATCAAAGTCTCACCTAGTGTCACATTCTGAGCTGTATGTAAAGAAAACAGAGAAGTGTTTGTTCATGGTTCCTTGGCAGTAGGTATGGTTTGAGGATCAAGAAGGAGACTGGTGAGTGTACCAGGGTGATGATATGGTGTTATATGATGATGGAGGGGAATGCCAACTTCAGAGATGACTGAGAACCAGAGAGGGATAAATAGGAATGAGTCAGGTAGGTTGGGTGCTTAGGTAAAGCTCGATATTGATATGACCTTTGGAAAGTAACTTACTCAGTCTGGGTCATACTTACCTCTAACCTAACCCTCTTAGAATCCTGGGTCTAATGCTTGTCTAATTGGATCTAATTCCATATCTGGTCTGGAAGGTAGCTTACCTATTTTCCAACATGAGCATCCTCCTGAGTAGAACTCTGGTTCTGCACCCAGTTTTGCAGGAGATGATGGAGCCCCAATGATTCTGTGCACCTTTTATTCCCTATGGTGTAGACCCAATGCCTGAGTCTCTTGATCTCATTTACTCAACTCCTTGCACACAGTGTGTGTGTGTGTGTGTATCTTATTAAGCCTCAAGGAAGCTTATTATGAAGAGTTGGCTATGCACAGCCTAGTTCAACCGTAGGCAGACAATCAGGAGAAAGGGAGATCTCTAAAGAATGTCAGGGAAGATGGGGCTGGGACTGGGAGAATGTAAAGAGAAAAGAATATCTAAATAGCACTGGCCCAGTGGGACTCTCTCTGAGAAATCGCTGCTCCAGGCCTTTCAGATAAAGTATCTAACAGCCTTCTAGCAGCAGCTTTTCCTCTAGAAACAACAACTCGTGTTTTACATCTCATTGCAGGCACCCGGCTGCTGATAAACCTGTCAGGAACAATTGTATCCCAGTGCACATGGGCTGCCAACCTCCTGCCTGCCGGGGTTTCACCTTCCAGATTGCTCCCATGCCTGAACAATTGAAATTGGAAGGGGAGGGCTTGTTTCCTTCGTACTCCTTCCCTGGTTGTTCCAAGATCTTAGATCCTGCTTCCAAAGGGACCCAATATGGAAAGACCAGGCTCCAGTCACTGAGTCAGTGGGCACGTGAGGTCAGAAAACTAGGATGAGTCCCCAAGGCCCAGCCCCAGCCTATGGAGAGGTGAGGGGCTGAGGTAGGAGCCAGAAACGCCAGAATGTCATAACCCAGACTCTCCCACTTACAAGATGAACCTTGGACTTAGTACGTATCTCACCAAGCCTCAGTTCCTTCCTACGTCCAAAGCAGAGATGATCACAGCACCCCTGTCACTGTTTTGTCTTGAGGGTGGATTGCAATAAATGACAAGTGCATAGCACAGGGTCTGACAGCGAGTACTGACAGATGGACCACACATGTCATGTCGTCATTGCTGTCATCAGCAGCAGCAGCATCACCATCATTGTCCTCAGGAGGTGATGGAAAGCTAGAGTATTGGTAAGGAAGTAGTAAAGGAAAGACAGGCCAGACAGGAGGACATCTGGAACCTTAGCTGAAACATTATTGCTCTCAGGGTATCTGTGCTCGGGGCAGGCAAAGTGGGCAAGCACCAGAGAAGTATTCTCCTTCTGCTAGTAGCAGCACATGGTGCTTGACATCAGCGTTTGGAATCCTCTTTGGAGTGGTAACGGGAAACAAGGCAGCAGTGGACTTTTTCCAGAATTGTTGGATGCCAACATCCGATGTCTCTGTTCAGAATAGGAACCACCTCCAGCACCTTCCACTATCGTGTAGCTTGCAGACTTCACTGACTTCCTCTGAGCTCACTTCTTCTGTGAGGTGAGGCCCAGCTTCCAAGGTCTTCTTGCTGGAGGCTTCTCTCCTTTCCTCCTCCAGCCCATCCATTCCCTTCGCTGAAATTCTTTATCCTACCTGTGAACGGTGCTTAACATGGCCGGTAGGGATTTGGATATTCCTGACTAGTGTCTCTGGAATTCCAAATTCCAATCAAAAACATGCTTGGGTCCCAGTGGAGTAGCCTTGAGGCTGGAATGGGGATGATGGAGCCTACTCCAGCTGCCCACCGACAGCTCAGATGCTCACCGACCAGTCTTAGCAGGATGCTGCTGGCTTTTGAGGTTTGTGTGTCACTCAGATCTAATAGTTCTCTATCCTGGGAAGGAAAGTGGTTTCTTTGTATCAGAGAGAACCAGAGTCTACTTATAAATTAATCATCTCTCAATCAAAATAATGAGAAAAGAATCCTTTCAGGGGGCCAAGTTAATTGGGAAGTATGTATTCTTTTTCTGTTCTGCTTTTATTCCATCGCAGCTCATACTTGCTCACTCACTTCCAATCCCATGAAATGCCTTGGCTCAGCCCACCCACATGCACTGCTCCTTTTATATTACCTGTACCTATTTGTGGCAGGAGCTGTTGGTGCTCACCGGTATTCATGGGATTCTCTCAATTGTTCAGTTCCCCTTTGCATTTAATTCAGTCTTGGCCAAGGAGATGTAGAAGGAATTGAATACGTCACTTTTAGGTGTGCTGTGGGGAACCGCAGGCTGGCCACCTATGGGAACCTCCTCGTTTTTGTATCTACATAGCTTGCAGCAATCGGTCGACCACAAGTCCTATGAAAACAACCAGGTGAAACAGGATGGACTGTGCATAAACAACTAGGAGAAACCAGGTGAAACAGTTGAAACAGGATGGACTGCATAAACAACTAGGAGGAACCAGGTGAAACAGTTGAAACAGGATGGACTGCATAAACAACTAGGAGGAACCAGGTGAAACAGATGAACTTTCGACCTGAGGCTATACGTGCCCTTTCATCGGATTGGACGACATTAGCATAAACTGCACGTGAAGAGAACCGCTATTGGCTGTGGAGCACGTGCTCCACGGGACTTGGGATATAAAGGGACATTGGGATCTGGGCGGGGGGCCGCCGTGGCTGCCACCCCTCCTCCTCTTTTCTCCTCTCCCCTTGCCCTTTCCTTCTGTCTCCACGAATAAAGTTCCTTGAGAACCGAGAAACAGTGACCGTGTCGTGACTGCGTTGGACCCTTGCTGGCGAGGGTCCAACAGTATGGTCCATACATCTCTCTCCTCTCTCTCTCTCTCTCTCTCTCTCTCTCTCTCTCTGACTTTCTCTCTATATCTGTGTCTGTGTCTGTCTCTGCAGTCCTGGCTGCTCCACTTCTGAACCAGCTCTCTTCTATGGCCTTGGAAAGCAGTAGAAGATGGCCCAAGTCCTTGGGCCCCTGCACCCTCATGGGAGACCTGGAGGAAGCTTGTGGTTCCTGCTTTTGGATCAGCACAGCTCCAGCCATTGTGGCCAGTTGGGGAGTGAACCAGAGGATGGAAGACCCCCCCCCCCCCCCCGCCTCTCTTTCTCTCCTTGTATATCTCTGACTTTCAAATAAATAAATAAATCTTTTTAAAAAAAAGCAATAGCTTTACTGCCATTAAAATGGCTTGAATATAGACATTTTCTTCTTCATCTCTAGTATAAAACTTCATGAGGGTAGAAACCATTTTATAGTTTACCTCTTTGTTCCAAAAACTTAGAGTCATCATTGGTGCAGAATCCACATGCTACAAATATCAATCAAAGAAGTGAACGAGTAGTTAGCCTCACTTATCTTTGCCAGAGAGTCCTGGTTCTTTCTACAAAGTGGTCACAGGCTATGGCTTATGGTTTGATTGAATACCCTAAGATTATCTTGTTTTTTTTCACTCCTAGCTCCAAGTCAACCCACATCCTTTGAGGCTAAAAGTTTGTGTGACAGCCCTTGTGGAATCTCGTTCAGTAAGGTATCCCCTTTTCTTTTTTTATTTTTTTAAAAATTATTTATTCATTTGAAAGTCAGTTACACAGAGAGGAGAGGCAGAGAGAGAGAAAGAGAGAGAGAGAGAGGTCTTCCATCCATCCGCTGGTTCACTCCCCAAATGGCTGTAATGGCCGGAACTGGGCCAATCCAAATCCAGGAGCCAGGAGCTTTTTCCGAGTCTCCCACGTGGGTGCAGGGGTCCAAGGACTTGGGCCATCTTCTACTGCTTTCCCAGGCCGTAGAAGAGAGCTAGATTGGAAGTGGAGCAGCTGGCACCTATATGGGATGCTGGTACTTCAGACCAGGGCGTTAACCCACTGCGCCACAGTGCCGGCCCCTCCACTTTCCTCCTTCACAATCTCACCACAGATCCAGGGAGTCAAGGCTGGGAGAGACCAGCCTCATTTCGAGAGGCTCTCATTGCTGGGCTGCACGCTGACAGTGCCATGTTGGCAGAGCTGCTACTCTCAGCTCCTCATGGAGAGCAGAGCAACCGTGAGGACCCAGTGGGAAAGGGAGGAAGGTGTCCAGTCAGGCAGTCTGTTCCCATCTTGTAGCCCTCATCTTTTTGCCTCTAAATGTTATTGATTTAAGGGTGGTCCAAGGTGATCACCCTTGATGTAAGATCTGAGATAATGAAAGCCTGTCTCTCCAGATAAGAAGTGGCTTCTTTGAATCTATTGTGTCTTTTGTTGGAGAAGAGCAGTGTTCACCACATGGGAAGTGGTTTTATATCCCTGAGCGAGCTGTGTTAAATGCAGATCCTTTGACCTCATCAGGATTACTGAATCAGCACTTCTGGAGATGTGGCCTGCGGGCTCCGTGGTTTCTGATCATCATCCTGGTTATTTATGTTTATTTATTTGAGAAGTAGATATACAGAAGGGGAGGTGGAGGAGAGAGAGACAGAGACAGAGAACTCCATCCACTGGTTCACTCCCTTTAAGGTGCACCATGGCTGGAACTGAGCCAGGACAAAGCTGGGGGCTAGAAATCCAATCCAGGACCTGATGTAGGTGGCAGCAACTCAATTACTTGAGCCATCACCTGCTCTCCTCCTGTGTATTCTCAGGAAGCTGCAACAGGGAGCAAAGGTGGCATTTAAACCCGGCAATCTGATATGGCACACAGGTGTCCTGAGCAGCATCTTAACCACTGAGCCAAATGCCGGCCCCACCCCTGGTCATTAAAGCTACTTGTGTTGAAGTGCCAGGCTCTTGGGAAGGTTCCTTTCTCCTACTGACCTTTTAAATGCTCACAATCACCTTATTATCAACTTAATGTTATTCAACTGATTTTGTGGATGAGGGAACAGACTTGAGTGCTCACAGGCCCAGGGGCTTTCTTCTTCACTGTTTCCTCTGATGTAGCGAAAAAAGTGTGGGATTTGAAACCAGAAAACCCAGGCTTGTCTTTTGGTTAGAAGCTGTCCTGCATCATCTCGAGGTTCATTTTTCTCCTTCCATGAAAGTGCACGTGAATAGTGCCTGTGGATTGTGGGCACCACGCAAACAGCGGACTGGCCTTTTGTCATCGTTGCTCTTGGGTCTGAGTGAGTAGGTTGCCTATTGTTTCAGGCAGATCCTTGTCCGTGGAGGCTTGCGGCACTGGTGGGCATGGTGTATTGGCTTCCCATCTACCAAGAAGCCCCTTGATTGTGGTCCATGAGCTTTGTTCTGATGAGGAAACTGCTCTGCAGAGTTTGGGGGTCACCTGAGGCTCACAAAGCACAGAATCTGAATAGGAGAGATCAACAGAGCTGGCAGCAGGAGGGGACGCTCTTGAGAGAAATGCCCCTCAGAGTGGAGATGCACCAAGCAGAATCCTCCACGGGCTCTATAAGACTTGGACCACAAGAAAGATGCTCAAAAGAGCTACACAGACCCTCTCCAGTCCTCTGAGCATTTCTCTCCCCCTCCATTCTGGGATGCTCCCTCCCTTCCCCAGTTCTCTCCCAAATCCTCCTTTCTCCTGTCCAGCTTCATTAATCATTGAGGACTCAGCCAAAATGCAACTGCCTTGCGGAAGGCTTCTGTGACTCTTTGCCAAAACATTAGAGAGCTTTGTTTTATTTTGGGCACACAAGTCTGGTCATGGTGTTACCTTTAAAGTATCAGTAACTTCTCACGGCCTGCTGGAGACGATCCCTGCCCTGAATGAAGCCCAAGTGTGTTCTGCTTCCATAATCTGGCACGACGTCAGTCCTGCCTCTGACTGCTCTCCTCCTGGCGTCCTGAACTCAGTCATTTGCAGTTTTCTGGTTCTTTCTTCTTTAAGACTTATTTATTTATTTGAAAGACAGAGTGGCAGAGAGAGGAGGAGACATACACACACATATACAGAGAGATCTTTTTTTAAATTTTTAAAGATTTTATTTGTTTATTTGAGAGGTAGAGTTACAGACAGAGAGATGGAGAGACAGAGAGAAAGGTCTTCCATCCATTGGTTCACTCCCCAAATGGCCGCAATGTCCAGAGCTGAGCCTATCCAAGGCCAGGAGCCAGAAGCTTCTTCTGGGTCTCCCATGCATGTGCCATGCTCTCTCAGGCCATGGCAGAGAGCTGGATCAGAAGAAGAGCAGCTGGGACACAAACGGGCACTCAAATGGGAAGCTGGTGTCACAGGCAGAGGCTTAGCCCACTATACCACAGCGTGGATCTTCTATCCGCTTATCTGTTAGTTCACTCTCCAAATGGCTGCTATGACTGGGGCTGGGCCAGGCCAAAGCGAAGAAAGCCTGGAACTACATACATTACTCCTATATGGGAGCAGGAGCCCAAGCACTTTGACCATCTTCCTCTGCTTTCCCAGGTGTATTAGCAGGGAGCTGGATCAGAAGTGGAGCAGTGGGGAACTGGCACTCATATGGGATGCTGGAGTCTCAGGTGGCAGTTAACCCATGGCACCACAAATCCCAGCCCCTACTTGCAGTTTTCAAAGTGTTCCACAGTGTTCATGCCTTGGATTCTGCACCCCATCCTCAGATCTCAGCACCCCTGCTGCTCTGCTGCCTGGGGATCCCTGCTCACCTTGCTAGAGTCCACTCCTGCACCGTATTCTGGTGAATGAAGCCTTTTTTGACATTGTTCTACAAACTGCAGGCAACGGGCACTTTTTCCCTTACCTCCCCTCCATCCCAGGAAGACTTCATCACAAACATTTAATGCCTCCCTGCCCTTATTTATTTACATACATGTTTCCTGCCACTAGACAGCAAATTCCATAGGTCAGGAACAGCCTTTAACTCCCTGTCTTTGTCGCATGCTGAGTGCTTAGCACACAACGTGACACTTAGTAAGTGCTCAACAAATGTTGGCAGAATGGCTGAACTCCAAGCAGGTGCTGGAACATGTGCTACATGCCAAAACTGACTGCACACGTGCAGGGGAGGGAGGTAAGAAAGTCTCTGAGACGTGGAGACAGTCCTTCCATGTGTGCATTTGTGGTCAGCAGGAAAGTGGGCATCAGGTCTCCTGCTGTGGTCAGGGAGGGTCCTGGTCCCTGTTGCTGTACTTGGAAACCCATCAGCACTCTCGTGCCTGTGAATACTTGCGGCAGCTGCCCCCAGCCCTTGAAGAGTGCAACAGGGAAAGCATGTCCCGGCTCCTTTGACACATAGTGGCTCAAGATCTCCCTGTTTGCCTTGACGACCCTCCTGGAACCACAAGTTTCTGGTCCTCTTTCTGCCCCTTCTTTTCTCCCTGTCCTTCACGGGTCCGATGAGTCTCCCAGCCAACTGCATTTCTCTCCCTATTGTCTTGAATAGTCTTTCCCCCATCATGTGTGTGTGTGCACATGTGTGTGTGCATGTGTATGTGTGCTTAATCTTGTCTTTGTGGCTACTTCGTGGGGGAGCCAAATTAACATAAGTGACGTCAAAAATGGGCTTTGTCCACCTGTGAAGATTATCAGCTCCATGTATGCATTCAGGGGAAGGAGAAATAGCCTTTGAGTGGGCCCACTGTGTCTGATTGTAGCCATGAGTCCAATTGTCACTTGGCCCTGTAAATTCCCACTGTAACAGGCATGATGACACCTTGAGTCTTGGAATGTTCATGTCAATTTAAAATCTTTGCCCACTTGTCCTCCAAACATGTGAATATCTCTTTCCCCCATGCACAATGATTAAAGGCTCATAGATCCCTTAGGGAAAGAACTTGAGGAATCATCACTGGCTGTACCTGCCACAGCTTTGCAGGGTCCTCCCTCCTTGCAACCCGGCCACTTTATCAATCAGGGGGTGTCCCATCTTAAATCGACTCAGATGTGGATGGCTGGGGGCTGCCACACCCGGTCTCCTGCTGCTGCATTCTTGCCTAGTGCTGTTGCCGCAAATGCAAAGCAGAGAGCGGTTGGTTGGCTACCCATTTACTTTGCCCCTGTGTTCCCTATCATCTATTAATGAGCCAAGATCTCATGTCATGACCTCCAGCTCACAGCAGTTAAACACCACACCTGGCCTCCACTGGCAGGTCCTCATCACCTTCCTGGAAATGAAGCACCTCAGGTTGGTGACACTCTCCTATCATGGCTCTGGTCCCTGGAGCCGAGCCAGCCCTGAATTTCACGAATGACTCTGGATGGAGTGCACTCAGAGCTCAAACCTCCACTGGGTCTTCTCGCATGGCAGTCCTCCCCTCCAGCAGGCCTGCTTCCCTCTCCTTCATTCCCTCTTCTGCTGCAGCCAGGACGACACAGGTGTTTCCATTTTACCGAGAGCAGCCCACCACTTTGCCCTGTGTCAATGAACCACCCTGGCTGTGAATCTGCCCCCTGCCCAGGTCCCTACCAGAGTTTTGGCTTCCTTGCCCTGTAAAGATGCCCCCAAGTGAATGACTTGCTTATTCTGCGTTTCGGCCTCTTTGGCAGGTAACTGAGAAATCTTCTCCTGGACCCGGGTGACTCCTCAGTGCTTCCTTGAAGGCTGTGTCTTGCTGGTTTCCCATCCTCTCTCCTTTGCAGGCACAAGGGCTCCCTCAGCCTCCCCTGGCTCCTGGTTCTTCCTCATAGCTATATTTCCCAGCACGTCTCTTTGACACCTAATTCCACCTTGGCATCTGGGTTTTGGAGGATCCACATTTAGTAGCACTCAGATACATCTTACCTCATTGAATTTGCTCAAGAGACGTCTAATTTAGTTACTTTAACCCTATCCTAAACAAAGGGGTAAACTGAGGCTCAAAAGGTGTCCAGAACATTGCCCCAAATCACACACACGGGAAGCAGAAATGGGGTTTTGGTCCTTGATGTCTTGTTAGGGAATTCTGAGACAGTGGGATTTGTCAGATAAAGGTTTCTGGAGAGTGACATTTACAACATAGCTATGGGGCAATCAGGGCTTTCTTTGAATTGATGAACAGACAGAGGGAAGAGTAAGTTTAATGCCTCTGTATGAGGTGATTTCAAAATGTTCATGGAAAAGAGAACTAAAAGATAAGCTTGTTTGGGAGCAAAATATTTTTAAATCCATGCATAGTTTTTTCATCACATGCATTTTTCATTAACTTTCTGAAGGTTTCAAGTGTAAGGCTTCCAAATTATTTTTTAAGATTTACTTCATTTGTTTGAAAGGCAGAGTTAAAGAGAGATAGGCAGAGATCTTCCATCCACTGATTCACTCCCCGATGGCTGTGGCGAGACTAGCCAAAGCCAGGAGACCAGAAGTCCACAGGGATCTCTCAAAAGGGCAGCAGGGCCAAAACACTTGGGCCATCCTCCACTTCCTCCCAGGTGCACTAACAGGGAACAGGATCTGTTGTGGGGCAGCTGGGACTCAAGCCAAGTGTTCACACAGAATGTGGGATCACAAGCGGCAACTTACCCTCTATGCCACAACGAAGGGCCCCTCAAATATTCTTTTCAGCAAATAAATCAGTCTTTTAATATCATTTTCCATGAAGTTTATGAAATTACCCTAGATTTGGGGCCGGCACTGTGGTGCAGTGGGTTAACGCCCTGGCCTGAAGCACCGGCATCCCATATGGGGGCCGGTTCGAGACCTGGCTGCTCTCTTCCAATCCAGCTCTCTGCTATGGCCTGGGATAGCAGCAGAAGATGGCCCAAGTGCTTGGGTCCCTGCACCCACATGGGAGACCTGGAAGAAGCTCCTGGCTCCTAGCTTTGGATCAGCGTAACTAGCTGTTGCGGCCATCTGGAGAGCGAACCAGTGGATGAAACACCTCTCTCTCTTTCTCTCTGCCTCTCCTCTCTCTGTGTAACTCTGACTTTCAAGTAAAATAAATAAAATCTTAAAAAAAAAAGAAATTACCCCAGATGTGTGGTTGTTTTTTGTACCCTATGTGAGAACTCTGCATGTGTGTACCTGTGCATGCACCCACATCTGTGTCAGGATTCCCTGGTTAACGTAGGCCCCATATCTATGTGAGCACAGTGATGGGTGTAGGTGTGTCTGCAAACATGTCTGTGTCAGGATTCCCTGGTTAACGTAGGCCCCCATACCTATGTGAGAACAGTGATGGGTGTAGGTGTGCGTGCAAACATGTCTGTGTCAGGATTCCTTGGTTAACGTAGGCCCCCATACCTATGTGAGCACAGTGATGGGTGTAGGTGTGTGTACAAACATGTCTGTGTCAGGATTCCCTGGTTAACGTAGGCCCCCATACTTATGTGAGCACAGTGATGGGTGTAGGTGTGTCTGCAAACATGTCTGTGTCAGGATTCCCTGGTTAACGTAGGCCCCCATACTTATGTGAGCACAGTGATGGGTGTAGGTGTGCGTGCAAACATGTCTGTGTCAGGATTCCCTGGTTAACGTAGGCCCCATATCTATGTGAGCACAGTGCACGGGTGTAGGTGTGTCTGCAAACATGTCTGTGTCAGGATTCCCTGACTAACGTAGGTTTTTGCACCTATGTGAGCACAGTGATGGGTGTAGGTGTGCGTGCAAACATGTCTGTGTCAGGATTCCCTGGTTAACGTAGGCCCCCATACCTATGTGAGAACAGTGATGGGTGTAGGTGTGCGTGCAAACATGTCTGTGTCAGGATTCCCTGGTTAACGTAGGCCCCCATACTTATGTGAGCACAGTGCACGGGTGTAGGTGTGTCTGCAAACATGTCTGTGTCAGGATTCCCTGGTTAACGTAGGCCCCCAAAGCTATGTGAGAACAGTGATGGGTGTAGGTGTGCGTGCAAACATGTCTGTGTCAGGATTCCCTGGTTAACGTAGGCCCCCATACCTATGTGAGCACAGTGATGGGTGTAGGTGTGCGTGCAAACATGTCTGTGTCAGGATTCCCTGGTTAACGTAAGCCCCCATACCTATGTGAGCACAGTGATGGGTGTAGGTGTGTGTGCAAACATGTCTGTGTCAGGATTCCCTGGTTAACATAGGCCCCCATACCTATGTGAGCACAGTGATGGGTGTAGGTGTGTGTGCAAACATGTCTGTGTCAGGATTCCCTGGTTAACGTAGGCCCCCATACTTATGTGAGCACAGTGCACGGGTGTAGGTGTGTCTGCAAACATGTCTGTGTCAGGATTCCCTGGTTAACGTAGGCCTCCAAAGCTATGTGAGAACAGTGATGGGTGTAGGTGTGCGTGCAAACATGTCTGTGTCAGGATTCCCTGGTTAACGTAGGCCCCCATACCTATGTGAGCACAGTGCACGGGTGTAGGTGTGTCTGCAAACATGTCTGTGTCAGGATTCCCTGGTTAACGTAGGCCCCCATACCCATTTGAGCACAGTGCATGGGTGTAGGTGTGTGTGCAAACATGTCTGTGTCAGGATTCCCTGGTTAACGTAGGCCCCCATACCTATGTGAGCACAGTGCATGGGTGTATGTGTGCATACACCCCCATCTGTGTCAGGATTTCCTGGCTAATGTAGGCTTCCATGTGAGAACAACTGTGTCTGGATTCATGGTTAATGCATGTTCCTGTGCTTACATGAGAACTTTGCATGTGTGTGTGTATATGTGCCTGTACACACTTGTGTGTCAGGACCCCATAGTTAATGCTGACCCAGAAAGTGGCCAGGCCACCCACAAAGCCAGGACACTGCAACAGGAGAGAAATTCAGCTTTGATAACTCTGTTGTGTGACTGTGACAAATACCTGAGAGAAGCTACTTTAGAAGGAGTGAGGTTAATTTTGGCTCTTGGGTTTGGAGGTCTCAGTCCTGGATTGGAGTGAGCCTACTGCTGTAGCTGTCTGGTGAGGCTGTGGCTGGCGGGGGCAGAACATGTGTAAAGGCAGGATCTCATAGTGAGCTGGGAGACAGAGAACTGGATGGCCCATCTCGGGTTTGATAACCAACCCTCTTGGGAAAACGGGCTCCCAAGTGCACGCCCACACTGATCTAAGCACCTCCCGCTAAATGCCAGAATTAGATTCAGTATCTACCTTCTTCCCACTTCTAATTTATGACTTTGGGGTTTAAACAGCTACATGAGTTCAGGAGCCAAGTCTTTTAGAAATCGTAGCAATAACCATCTCCTAAATTTTGTAATTCACAAAATCTGGAAAGAAAGCTATCTTAATGTTCATGCACATTTGATTTTATGGCTATATATTACATTTATGTTCAATTTTAGACCAAGGGGCCACCCCGCTCTCTTCAGTACTTCTTTCATGTGGCAGTGACAGAGGCTGCAGGTGGCTTTGAGTTTTTCTTTGGGAGCAGAGGTGTCCTCCACAAAACCAAGCCAAGGGGAGGCAGGCAGTGGGACCCCAGAGGGTCTCCAGAGGCAGCCCTGTCCTTGAACAGGGTGACGATTTTTTTCTTCCCCCTTCCTCCTCCTCCTCCCTCACTGGCTGTGAGCTGCTTCCCTGGAGGATTCCAGGTGGAAGCAGAGATCACTGAGCAGTGGAAGAGAAAATAATGAGTCCCCTTGTCTGTGACTGTTGCTGTCACATCTGAGAGAGACCCTGCAAGCTCCAGTGCCAGGCGAACATCAGCGCCCACCCTCGCCTCTGCTCCGCTCCTGTTCTGCGCTGCACCAGTGGCCTCGGGCTGCAGGGCTCCAGCCGCGAGGCTGTGCGGGTGGCTGTGTGCAGGAGCTGGGGAAGCTGACAGCCTGGAGAGCACGTGACGGGTGGGAGCCAGGGTAGGCGAGGGGGAGAGGTGTCTTCGCTCCATATGCAAGTCACTTAATGAGAAAGCGTGCATCTGCTGTGCAGCCCCCACCCTGGGGACACTGCCAGCTCTCCCTGTGGGCGGCTGTAGTAAGCCTGGCCTAAGCACAACTCATTCTCCGTCATCCCTGAGCACAGCAGAGGCAGCAGCGGGAACATGCCCAGCAGGAGGGCAGCTCTTGGGGACTGGGGTCTCAGCAGGTGTGTGTCCACCTTTGGGTCTGGGCATGGCCTAAGACCCCGTCCCCAAGGGCTGTTGAGGGATCTGTCCTCTGTTTTGCTTCTGCTTCTAGCACTGAGAACCCTGCCTTATTCACAATCTCTTTCTCTCAATTGCACCAACAGCTCAGGTTTGGGGATCTTGAATCAATGCACACCCCCACCAGACTCTCTCCTCTGATGGCTTTTGTCCACCGGTGTTGCTTTGTCTCCACTTCCCACCTTCTGAATCACCAGCTTATACCACTGCTCCTTATACCTGCCTCCCCATCTTTATTCCATTCTTGTCCCTGTGGTGGGTTTCCTCCCTTGAAAGATGAGGCCTAGTAGCCCCAAAGGCCTTGGCCAGTTCTTTTCTTGCCCCTCATTCTGAGTGACCCCTTGTGGTGTCTGTTAAGGTTGAAACCCCTCCCTTCTGCACTTGTGTGGGTTATGTGGCCTCCGGGCTGCACCTGTTTTGCTGTGCACTTCCCAGTGGCTTGGCTGACTCCTCATGGACTCCTTCCCCAAAAGCCCAGCTCTCTGCTCTGTTTTATTTTTCTTCTTTTTAAAACTTATTTATCTTTGTGAAAGGGGAGAAAGAGAGAGATAGAGAGCTTTCACTTTGTTGGTTCATTCTCCAAATGGCTGTGATGGCTGGGGGCTGGGCCAGATTAAAGCCAGGAGTCTAGAACTCCATCTGGGTTTCCCACATGTGTAGCAGGGACAAAGCACTTGGGCCATCCTTTGCTACTTCCGCAGGTGCATTAGCAGGGAGCTAGGTTGGAAGTGGAGCAGCCAGGACTCAAACAGTTGCTCCTATAAGATACTGAGTGGTGTCACAGGTGACAGCTTAACCCATGGTGCCACAACTACAGTCCCTATGTTATTTCTTTTTTACTGTTTTTTTTTTCTTTATGATGCATTTTAGATGACACTCAGAACATATGTTCAAAAAAACCCCAGCATTTTAAATTGCTTTCAAAATTTAAAAATACAATAAAGTACAAGGAATAATATAACTCACATGCACATCTTCATCATGCAAAATCAATAGCTATTAGCATTTTGTCTTTGCTATCTAGTATTCTTTTTCCTTTTTGAAGGAGCAAAATATAACAGAAAATTAAAGCTCTCTTCAACCAACGTCCCTCTTTCTGTTTCCTTCCCACACTTCCCTGAGGCAAGCACTGTAGCATGTATTTATAGTTGGAGACCACAGTTATCCACCAGGGACACATACACATCACGTCCATCTGTAGGGTTTGTCACTGGCCACTTGATGCATTTAGAGAGGAGATCTGGTTCATTCCTTTGAATTATTGTACAATATTCTATCTCTGATATATTACCATGCCAAATTATTTTATGATGCATATCCTTAACTATAGATATTTACATTCATTCAAATGTTTTGCTATTAATAACGGCAAAAAATAAGCTTCACTCACCATCTTTGGACGTGTTTTTTTGTGCACATATGCTGGAGTTTCTCCGAGGCAAACACTCTAGCAGAATTGCTGGGTCATAAAGTAGGCTTATTTTCAATTTTATAAAATGTGTCATTTTCCTCCAAAGTGGATGTACTAATTTACTTGCATTTTTATGAGAGTATCATTTCATCCAAATCCTTGTCAACACTTGATATTGTCATACTTAAAATTTTTTTTGACAATCTGTGAGTGAGAAATTATCTCATTGTTTCTTTAATTTGTATTTCTTTAATATTAATAATAGCTCACAATTACACAGCACTCACTGCGTGCCTGCCACTGATCTTAGCAGTTTACATATATTAACTTATCTAATCTGCACCATAAGCCTTTCAGTCAGTGTTTGCTGTTTCGTTCCCATTTTACAGATCATGAAAATGGGGTTTAAAACGTGCCTGTGATGTCAGAGCTCACAGGCACCATCCCAGATATCAAAGAGCCCAGGTGTTCTTTAATACGCTTATGAGCCAATTGTACTTTCTCTTCCATGAAGTTCTCTGCTTATATCCTTAGATACTTCTTGATCAGGGAACTTGTAGTTTTAAAAATGTATACAGCTTCAGTTATTTTGCTGTTATGTAAAATGCAGTATAATTTTCCTCAAATACACCTTGTTTTCTAATCTGGTGTAGGGGCTTTGTTGGTGTTTCTATTTTGCTCTTCATTGCTTTGTTTTTTCCTCCATCTTGCAGAGTCCCACCCATTTTCACTGTGTCCTGGTTTGGTGAATTTCTCAGTTGATGTCTCTATTTCAACTTCTCATACATACTCAAGACCTGGCTCACCAACTGCTTCAAAGACATCTCTCCACAGCTATCCTGCTATGACCTTGAACTAGCTTCCTTCTCAAATTAGTTCTCCCTTCAGTCTTCTGTTTTCATCAATGGCACTGTATTTTTGAAGTCCTATTGGTTGCAGCACTGGGTTGAGTTTTACTCTTATCTTTCTTTTATTCCTTGTATGGAATCAGGAAACAAAGTGTCCCGGGTCTTTTAACACCTGAGCAATCACTCTTTGGACAGCCATCATTGCACTCCAAGCACCTGTTCTCCCAGATCGGTGTCATTGCAGCAGATTCCAAACGCTCTTCCGAAAACATCAGGATGCTTTGGTGACCCCCCCCCCATTTCCTACTGCCTTCTTTTTAGCACCTCATACCCTCTCCTGACTTGATCCACTGCTAACTTGCCTGTAACTGCCTTTCAGAAAAACACCTATGCTCCAGCGAGCCCAAGCAGCCTGTCCAGACGCACCTGCTCACTCCTTGTTCTGAGACAGTGCGCACTCCTGCCTCCTCCGCCTGCAGTTCTTTCTCCCGCTCCTCCGCTAACTACCTGTGCTGGCGATCCTGTCCAGCTCTCTCATTTCCCCTTTGAGGTCTTTTTCTCCATTTCATCCATCCCTGAGCTCTTCCAGCTCATATTGTAGGGACCACTCACATAGCACTTAATCATAGATTGCCGGGAATTATTATTCAGTGGATTCATTAAGCTCTATTGTCAGATCCTGCAGGGAAGGGGCCATGTCTTACGTTTCTTTTGTGTGACCAGAGCACCTAGCACCATATGCTGCACACACAGGTATAGGTGCTTTGTGTGTGCGTGTGACAGCTAGCACACAAAGTGATGTCAGCACACCTCCTCCTAAATGAAGGCAGTCTCTGATCTGATTTTTCTAGTTTGATGGAAACACAAGAGTTTCCAAGGCTGTGTCGGTGGATTCATCTAGCTCCTCCTTTTGGAAATCAAAGGTTTGCCATTGTATTTTCATGCTAAAAAACACTGAGAAATGAAGATATGACCACTGAGATCTTTCCCATTGCTGATCTTCCCCAGATGCCAGGTAAGCACACATGAGCCAGATGGCAATGGAAAAGGGAAGAGCTTAGAAAGAAGATAAGTGAGGTAAGTGGGGGAGCTGTCTTATAATTCAGAGTGATAAGTGAATAAAAGCACCTGGTAAATAGTTATCAAAAACACAAAGCACCAGTGGCCCTTTAGTTAGTACTTACTAAATGAGAGTCTTAGTAGGTGCCCCAAATTATTTTGTTTTGATTTATTTATGTAGAAAAAGAGAAATTATGGCTGGCGCTGTGGCTTAACAGGTTAATCCTCTGCCTTGCGGTGCCGGCACACCGGGTTCTAGTCCCGGTCAGGGCGCCGGATTCTATCTCGGTTGCCCCTCTTCCAGGCCAGCTCTCTGCTGTGGCCCGGGAGTGCAGTGGAGGATGGCCCAAGTCCTTGGGCCCTGCACCCGTGTGGGAGACCAGGAAAAGCACCTGGCTCCTAGCTTCGGATCAGTGAGATGAGCCGGCCGCAGCAGCCATTAGAGGGTGAACCAACTGTAAAGGAAGACCTTTCTCTCTGTCTCTCTCACTATCCACTCTGCCTGTCAAAAAAAAAAAAAAAAGAGATTATAATCTCTGACCCTTTCCTGACTCTGAAAGTAGATCTTGTAGACCATTAAGGAGGATTTCAGAGCTGGTTTTGGGACTTGGCTGTCTTCCTTGCTTGGCACCTGAGTTTGAGCGCAAGTGCCCTAATAAAGTCATCAGCAGTGGACAGGAAGCTCTCTATATCCCCTCCTTAGCTGGGCTGCACAGCCATGCTGGTGTCTCTAGTCTCTGCTTTTGTTCTTGGATTCTTCTCCCTGCTCAGTACCCTTAGGTTCAGCGTCCTTCCTGCCTTTTGAGTACACCAGACCTTTGTGTCTCATTTGGATGCAGTCACATGTCCTTAACAACAATGATATTTTCTGGGAAACATATTGTTAGGTGACCCCAGCATGGTGGGAACATCACAGAGTAGATTGAGGATGCACTGACACAGACATGAATGGCATAGGCCACTCCCTCCACAAGGCTTCCTCACGCCATTGAGAGACACAGGAACATGAAACAAATGAGATTGAAGCCAGCATTACATGGCACTGTGTTTTGCAGTTGGGTTTCTTTGAGTACATGGTTAAATGATGCTAAAAGCATGGTATGGTCACACATAAACCAGTAGCATGCTCATCTAACATCTTATTAGATGGTATGTACTATACACAATTACATGTGCTGTACTTGATATGACTGGCAGGGCAGTGGGCGTGTTTATGTCAGCATTGTCACAGACACGTGAATAATGTCTTGAGCTGTGATGCTATGAAGGTTAAGACGTCAGAAGTGATAGGAATTTTTTTACTCCATTATATTTTTTAAAAGACTTAGTTATTTGAAAGGTAGAGTTACAGTGAGGCAAAGAGAAAGAGAGAGAGGTCATCCATCCACTGGTTCACTCCCCAAATGACCTCAACAGCTGGGAGCTGCACAATTTGAAGCCAGAGCCAGGAGTTCTGGGTCTCCCACACGGGTGCAGGGGCCCAAGGACTTGGGCCCTCTTCTACTGCTTTCCCAGGCCACAGCAGAGAGCTGGATCGGAAGTGGAGCAGCCGGTACTAGAACAAGCACCCAGGAGCTTTTTCCAGATGTCCTGTGCAGGTGCAGGGGCCCAAAGACTTAGGCCATCTTCTACTGCTTTCCCAGGCTATAGCAAAGAGCTGGATAGGAAGTGGAGCAGCTGGGACATGAACTGCTGCCCATATGGGATGCCAACACTGTAGACAGTGGCTTTACCCACTATGTCACAGCGCTGTCCCCTCCATTATAATCTTATGAAACCACTGTATGTACATCATCCATCACTTAGGGAAATGCTATGTGCACTTGACTAGCCAATGGTTCCTCACAGGCCAGCTCTGGTGTCCTGTTCTAGATTCTGAATGTCCAGGATGTGAGTTCAGATCAGGAAAGTCATGGACTCCTTTCTGTATTTCCTGGGAATCTTGTGCACAGTTTTGAGCCCCTTCACATCCAGATCCATGCTGATTTGGCATCTGAACAAGTAGAAGGCAGAAGACACCCATCCTCTTCCTGGGACCTCTTTCCCACCATCCACGTGAACTCACCTACTTACCTACTTCCTTCTGGTCCAAAGAGTAGTGCCTCCAAGGGCATGGATTTGCTTCCTCCTAAGTCTGTTGCTTTTCACCCCCTTTTACATAGATGGTCATCAGGCTTTTTTTGAGCCCTGAGATCGGCAGCTGGGCCAGCATTTCGGAAGGGAGATGAGAAGGGTTCAGTAACACAAGAGAGGGGCTGGGGCGAAAGCTGCTCATCTGGTAGATCTCCCTGAGGCATGCAGCAGCGTGGGGGCAGCCCCCTTTGCCTGAGCTGTAGAGCAAGGGTGTGCAGTCCTGGAAGGAAAAGAGGATTCTCCTGCTTGACTCTCCACCCTACTCTCATGCTCCTTTCTTACAGGAGAATCTGCTACCCTAGAGGTAGTTACGTTATTCACATGGGATACTAAAAAGAGATAATGCACAAGCAGAAAGGCGTCAACAGGGAACACATCCAAGGTAGGAGTAGGTAGGCAGGAGTCACGGTTCTTAAAACAATAGGAGTCCAGAGGGCACAGGTTGGGTGTCGGTTGGTGAAGCATTTCCTCTGGTTTAGGACCTAACCTCCAAATCTAAGTGGAGCTAGGACCTGGTTTGGCTGCCACAATTATATTATAAAGCTTGAGTAAAGTCCTGTTTACCTAAATCACTTCTTTTTCCTGGAGAGACATTGTGTCCTCCTGTTGAGCATCACAGTGCCTTCCATGGAGTCAACACTGAATAAATGTTTAATGTTTTGATGAATGAGCAAAATGAATAGAAACATGGGGGCTTGCATTGCTGGCACATCAAAGGAAGGAATTCTATTTCTGGCTACAGAGCTTGCTTAGCTGGGATACTATCAAATCCCTGAAGGGCTCTTCCAAGGTAGTAGAATATTTTTAGGGACGAATATGCTGGGAGTGATGAATTAAACTTAGATTTAATATCTGCAGTAAGGAGTTTTCTTCCCACCTCTTTATCCATCTGAGAAATAAAGGAACACAAGGGGTGACTGGCACAGAGTCTGCACAGAGTCTGCCATTTCAGCTATATTCCCTGGCTCCACTCTCAGTTAGGGCCAGTCAAGTAACCAAGATCTGACCAGTGGAGTGTGAGTAGAAATCATTTCTGTCACTTATCGAGCCAGATCCATAAAGAAAAAAAGTCACTCTCAGCTCTCCATATTCGTTCCCCATTCACCTGGGTATTGATGAGTATGGTGATATTGGAAGTCATGCATGGAATGGGAAGTGGAGGAGCCACATTTCATAAGAAATTGGGTCTATAACTCACCACTTGAAGGAGAGCCTTAAACTGACCATGAATATGTGCTTGCTCCTTTACGTGAGAAGTAAACTGCCCTGAGACTTGGGGTTTGTCATAGCAGCTAGTAACATCAGAAATAGTTCAAGGATATAATTGTACTATGTTAAGGGAAGAAGCTCCTTTCCTGTTATTCTACAAGATCAGGAAAACCAAATTGCCCTCTGAGTTCTTCCAGCCCACTGGCTTAATCATGGAAACTTGATGTCGATTTCTGGGAAAGTTTTTGTTTTTTCTCCTCCTACTGATGTCAAAGAGAAGTGCGAAGAGTTGCAGGAGAAGAACTTAAAGATGTGTAAGGCATGGAACTCATTCTTACAGTGTTCCCAATTGATTTTGGTGCTTCTGACTTGGCTCTCGTATTGGGGTGCCTGACATTGGTTTGAAAACGGGGTTCATATCGCTCGTGTATTGAGCCTGCTCCCATTTGAACCCTTAATTTTCTTCTACATATCAACATACACTGTTTTCAATCAGATTCTAGTAGCCTACCATGGTTGCTACTTGTATCTCATTTTTTTGAACAGTAAAGCAAGTCATAGCAAAAGTATACCTTGTTTATCGTTGATTGCTCCCAGAAGTTGATCAAACATAAGATGTCCCCAGTCAGACCAGTCATGGCAGCTCATCTCATGTTAACGAGTTCCAGGTGCCTCCCCCGTGTTTCGTTAATAGGATGTGCTTCACTGTTTCAAGGCTGTAGTCCCCAGGGGAACCCCAATCAAAGGAACCAATCCATTTTGATATCTGTGTATATGGGATTGAAAGGTTTACACTTGAGTAATGTGACTGGAAGACATGAGTTACTTGCTTAAAGGTATTTGTGTGGACAAGAAGAGGTATGGAGAGAAAACTTAGGCTATGGAACACCATATGAAGTGCCTATTGTGTGCAAGGCACTGAATTACATGTGCTTGAGAGGATATGTGGAAAGGGTTGGTATGAATAGCAAGAGCACTGTCCGTACTTTGAAGGCCCTCAGTGTCTACTGTGAGCAAAATACACACAGATACTTAGAAATTGATATAGCCAGCAATTGATACCTGAATGGGCACTAATAAGGAAGAGTGATACAGAAGGCTTCCTGGAGAAGAAGACATATAAGCTTTTAGGATGAGCAGAAATTTTCCAATCCAAGATTGGGTTTAGGAGAGGGAAGCGCCATGAGAGTTTTAGACCCTGACTTAGCTTCAGCAAACACATGGAGTACTGTGTGTGTGTGTGTGTGTGTGGTGTTTCATATGCCCCATAATTATAACAATATGTTCAAGATTTTCTCATTTTTTGAAATTATATTCTGTAAAGGTGATTTATTGAATAATTAAACTGATTTTATTGTACTTTTCTATGATTTTCCATATTTACAGTCTTAGAGAACAAATGCAATTGTCAGTTTACGTAACTCAACTTGAATCAGCTAATAATGATCACTTAATGAACATCTTTTGTGTACCAGGCACATCACATTAGACATCACAACAGTCTATTTCTATATTGTTATTGTCGCTTTATGTATTAGGATTCTGAGGCTGGCAAAGTGTAAGTGACTTGCCAGTGACTGTCACTACAGCTTGGAGATCAGGAAAAGGAAGAAGTGTCCTATAACAGAGCCATATGTGTATGCTTGAGTGTTTTAGTGTTATTTGAAGTCAGTGTCAGGTTGGGGAGCAAGGTTATGATGCAGTGAGTTAAGCCATTGCTAGAAAAACCAACATCATATGTTTAGTGTCAGTTTGAGTCCTGGCTGCTCCAGTTCCAATCTAGCTCCCTGCTAATGCCCCTGGGAAAGCAGTGGATGATGGTTCAAGTACTGGAGGTCTTCCCACCAGTGTGGTTCCTGGCTTCAGGGTGGCTCAGCCCCAGTCATTGCGGCCAGTGAACCAGTGTATGAGTAATGTCTCTTTCTCTGTCTCTCTTTGTCTCTCCTTCTCTCTTTTTGTGACACTATACCTTTCAGATAAATACATCTTTAAAAAAAATAAAGTAAGCATCGATATTTGATGGGAAAAAGGTAGGTTTTGAAGCAAATGGTTTGGCTTAAGTGGGAATGCCTAACAGAGGAGAGATAATCAGTTCCAATCATACGATGTGAACATGATAACTGGATCTCCTAGTGGTGGTTATTAATGTTTGAGTTCTCATCTATGGGATGCTTTGAAGGGGAGGTACCTAGTTTGCCTATGTTGTTTATCGAAAACAAACTTATAGTCTATGCCTTTGTGCTGAAGCATGTTTGTGTCATCTAGGTATTTGGTAGGCACAATGGAATGCATAATGGAAATGATTCTTGAGCAAACTAACTCCTTGTGTGTCAGGGGTGCCCTGCGCAGCTTGCATCACTGGAAGTCTCCCACATGTGTTGCGAGATGCATGCATCCTGAGTCGGAAGAACGGGTGGGGCGTGCTGCGGGCAGTCCCAAGCTTCTCCATGTTCAGCTTTTATCTCGCTATTACTTATGTCCTTAAAATGGTTAGTAACATTTAATTCTCACTAATCTGGTTCTACAATGTGTCTCAGTGTCATTTCAAGTCTATTTACATTTAATGTAATAACAATTCATATGTTTGGGTGAAACCATTTTCATCTTTGTTTTCTATCTGTCCTGTTTTTATTCCTCTGTTTTTGTCTTTAGATGTCTTCTTTTAGGCCACCAACATATTTTATATTATGTCAACTTATTTTGTCAAGTTGCTTATCATAAATAATTGTTTTTGGTCTTTTGTTCAGTGTTGTACCCAGGGATAACAGTATGCATTCCTAACTTCTAAATCCCAGAGAAACTGAAACTTGTGTTTACATAAAAATACATATATAAATGTTCATAGCAGCTTTGTTTTTGTAATGGCGTCAGATGGGAAAGAGCCAAGATGTTCTTAGTGGATGAATTGGTGCACATTCCAACATGCTGTGGTAATCCAGACCATGGAGCACTACCCTACAATAAAAAGGAACAAACCATTCATAATGCAGCTACTTGCAAGACTCCCCAGAGAATTGTCCAGAGAATTCTGAGAATTATTCAGAGGAAGAAAAAGCCAAACATTAACTACCATATAATTACATTTATATAAATTTATTTCAGTGACAAAATGTTAGAAGTGGAAATCTGACTAATGGTTGCTAAAGGGTAGATTGTGGGGAAGGAAGCTGGATGTGATTTTAAAAGGACAGCAGGAGAAATTCTTGGACTGTTCTGTACCTTGACTGGTGGTGGAAACAAAAACTCACGCATGTGATAAAACTATACAGCATTAAATACAATTAAACACAATACATTAAACATAATTCAGTACAAATAAAACCGGGGAATTGGAATAAGATGTGTGAATTGTAACACTGTCTGTGTCTTTGCTGTGAAACTGTACAACGATTTTATAACATGTCACCATTAGCCAAGGGGGATGAGTACACAGGATCCCTCTGTATTATTTCTTAGAAATGCAGCTAATCTACAATGATCTCAATTAAAATTTCAACAAAAAGCTTAATCAGAGTCAATATGCACATTGTACCACATACCAGTTCATATATTTCTCACTTATCATTTCACACATTTAATGGCTATTAAACAATATGATTCCCTATTTCCCACCCACTGACTTTGTCCTATTATTTCAATATTTTTGTTACACACAGTGATAAACCCTATCCTACAATGTCCTATTTGCTTAAACACAGATAGTTCTTTGCTTTACACAGTTTTGATATAAAAAGATTTCAGTGACTACATTTGTTTAATTAATACCAGTCCTCCCAAAACATGATTTAAACTTCAATTACTACAGTGTATTAATTTTGAGTAATTATAAAGAATGTAAATTCTGCTGCTAATTCTTAAGCCCACAAATTGTGACATACACAACAGATGTGCATCATGATCAATAACTAATTATGTCACTTCTTTCAAAATCTGTCTGCAATTCTATCACTCTGTATCTGTTATTGAGTTTAAGTGCAAATAGCAAAGCAAGCAAGTATGTCACCTCCTTGTCTATCACTGAGAAACCCACACAAGATTTCATAAATTAGATAATCAAGTGAGGGAGCTGACCAACAAAGATGAAAGTGCAGGAAATAAGTGAAAACAGACAATACTAGATGTGAAATTTGAGTGCAGTATAGAAGAAACACCTGCCTATGGGAATGCTGACACTTCCAGCCTTCAAGAAGCTCTAGATGATCAGAGTAGCTTAGTGCACATGACATCATCAGCATGAATGAGCTAAGTGACTGTGATGTAAAAGCGTACTGGTGTTCATGAAGTGATGCCACCGATACACTGAATGTGAGATACACTGCATGGGAGAAAGTGATCCAAACTTAAAAAGGACCATAAAATTTTTGCAAGGCATGGAAACAATGCTCACCCTATGTCATGTTGTGTAAAGAGGAGGCAAGTACTTTCAAACTATGTCAAGAATTTCTTTAAAAATTTTTTTTATTTCTATAAGGTGCACAAACTTCATATATTGCATATATACAGATTTGGGAACATAGCGATATTTCCCATCTTCCCTCCCTCCCTCCCTCCCATGCCCTTACTCTTCTTCCTTCTTATTTATTATTTTTTCTTTTAATTTTTACAATGTCATACTCTATTTTATAATGACAAGCTTAACCCTCCATTAAGTAAAGATTTCAACCAATAGTAAGTGTTAAAAAACACACACACACACACACTGTGTCTCAGGAGTATATACAAGGGCTGTAAACAATAATCAAATATTGAAATGTCAAAATTTTCATATTCATTATGTTTTTAGCAGCCTATATATTAGTTACCACATATCAAGGAAAACATATAATATTTGTCTTCTGGGAACTGGCTTATTTCACTTAGCATATTGGTTTCCAGTTGCATCCATTTTGTTGCAAAAGACAAGATTTCATTCCTTTTTATGGCTGAGTAGTATTCTATGGTGTATATATACCACATTTTCTCTAACTGTTCATCAGCTGATGGACATCTGGGTCGATTTCTTATCTTAGCTATGTGAATTGAGTTGAAATATACATAGGGGAAAATTAACAGTAAAACTACTCAAACAGTACTTTATAGTTGGTGTATCTGTGTGGGTGCAAACTGTTGAAATCTTTACTTAGTATATACTAAGTTGATCTTGTTTATATAAAGATAATTGAAAATGAATCTTGATGAAGAATGGGATGGGAGAGGGAATGGGAGATGGGATGGTGCATGTGGGAGGGAGGTTACAGGGAAAAATCCACTATAATCCAAAAGTTGTACTTTGGAAATTTATATTTATTAAAGGAAAGTTAAAAAGAAGAAATAAGTATAGGGGTGCAGATGACTCTTTCATATGTTGATTTCACTTTATCTGGGTAAATTCCCAGGAATGGAATGGCTGCATAATAATGGAAATCTATTTTCAGATTTCTGAGGAATCTCCATACTACCTTTTGTAATGGCTGCAGTAATTTACATTCCCACGAAAAGTGGATTAAAGGTACCTTTTCCCCCACATCCTTGCCAGCATTTATCATTTCTTGATTTCTGTATGAAAGCTCTTCTAACTGAGGTGAGGTGAAACCTCATTGTGGTTTTGATTTGCATTTCCCTGGTGGCTAATGATTCTGCATATTTTTTCATGTGTCCAACAGCCATTTGAAATTCCTCTTTTGAAAAGTGCCTGTTCAAGTTCTTTGCCCATTTCTTAACTGAATTATTTGTTTTGTTGTTGTTGAGTTTCTTGAGCTCTTAATAGAATCTGGACATTAATCCTTTATCATGTTCATAGTTTGCAAATATTTTCTCCCTTTTTTTGGTTGTCTCTTCACTTCATTGAGTGTTTTCTTTGCAGTGCTGAAGCTTCTCAGCTTGATGTAATCCCTTTTGTCTATTTTTGCTTTTACTGCTTGTACTTATGGGGTCTTTTCCAAGAAGGCTTTGCCTGTGCTAATCTCTTGAAGAGTTTCTCCAATGTTTTCCTCTAGCAATTTGATAGTTTCAGGTCATAGATGTAGATCCTTGATCCATTGTTTGTTGATTTTTGTATAAGGTGTAAGGTATGGATCTTGTTTCATTCTTCTGTATGCATAGATCCAGCTTTCTAGCACCATTTATTGAAGAGACTGTCCTTTCTCCAGTAGTTTATTTTAGTTCATTTGTCAAAGATTAGTTGGCTGTTGATGTGTGGATTGATTTCTGGGGTTTCCATTATGTTCCATTGTTCTGCATGTCTTTTTGTGCCAAAATCAGTCCATTTTGATTGTAACTGCCATGTAGTATGTGTTAAAATCTGGTATTGTGATGCCTCAGGCTTTGATTTTGTTGTTTAAGAATTCTTTAGCTATTTAAGGTCTCTTGTGTTTCCATACGAATTTTAGCATCATTTTTTTCTAGATCTGAGAAGACTGTCATTGGTGTTTTGATTAGGATATCATTGAATTTGTAAATTGCTTTGGTTAATATGGACATTTTGTTTATATTAATTCTTCCAATACATGAGCATAAAAGATTCTTCCTTTATTGTAATTTCTTCTATTTGTTTCTTTAATGTTTTATAATTTTCATTATAGAGATCTTTGAAATTTTATTTGGTTAATTTTATTTATTTGGTTAATTTTATTCCAAAGAACTTCAGTTTTTTTGTAGGTGTTGTGAATGGAGATGATCTTAACAGTTCTTTCTTAGCATGGCATTGTCTGTATATACAAAGGCTATTAATTTTTGTGTGTGAATTTTATATTCTACAGCTTTATCAAATTCTCTTATGAGTTCCAATAGTCTCTTAATGGACTCTTTTGGTTGCCCTATATATAGGATCATGTCATCTACAAACAGGGATCATTTGACGTCCTTCTTTCCAATTTATATCCATTTGATTTTTTTTTCTTGCCTAATGGCTTTGGCTAAAACTTCCAAAACTATACTGAACAGCAATGGTGAAAATGGACATCCTGGTCTGGCTCCATGTTTTAGTGGAAATGCTTCCAAATTTTCCTAATTCAATATGATACTGGCTGTGAGTTTTTCATATATTGTCTTGATTTTGTTAAGGAATATACCTTCTAAACCCAATTTGCTTAAGGTCTTTATCATGAAAAGATATTGTATTTATCAAATGCTTTCTCTGCATATGTTGAGATAATCTCCAATTTATTAATTATTTATTAATTCTCCAATTTATTAAAGTGAAAAATCATTGTTAATGTGAGGTATCACATTTATGAATTTGCATATGTTTCACTATCCCTGCATACCAGGGATAAATCCCACTTGGTCTGGGTGAGTTGTATGATATATTGTTGGATTTGATTAGCTAGTATTTTGTTGAGAATTTTTGCATCTAAGTTCATCAGGGATATTGGTCTATAGCTTTTTTTCCTTTTTTGTATCTTTTTCTGGCTTTGGAATTAAAGTGATGTTGGCTTCATAGAATGAGTTTGGGAGAATCCCCTCCCTTTCAATTGTTTTGAATAGTTTGAGAAAAATTGGAATTAGTTCTTCTATAAAAATTTGGTAGAATTCAGCAATGAACCCATCAGGTCCTGGGCTTTTCTTTTTGGGGAGGGTCTTTATTATTGATTCAGTCTCTACCTTGGTTATTTAAATTTTTTGTGTCTTCAAGAATCAATTTTGGTAGATTTTATGTGTCTAGAAATCTATCCAATTTTTCTAGATTTTCCAGTTTGTTGGCATATGGCTGCTTGTAGTAATTTCATATGATTCTTTTACTTCTGTGATGTCCATTGTAATAAAACACTTTAATTATCAATGTTTCTAATATTTTAAGCTACAGAATACTAAATAAATATGACTTTTCACAATTTTTCATTTTTCCTATGAATTTATAGAAATAATACTATGAGAGTTAACATTTTTTCAAAATTTTCAAATATAATGACACCATCATTTGTTTTCCAATTGATTACCAAAATCATATACGTACTTTCCATGTGTTTCTTAATTTCTTTCTTTATTTTTAAAGATTTATTTTATTTATTTGAAAGACAGAGTTACAGAGAAAGGTAGAGACAGAGAGAGAGCGGTCTTCCATCCACCAGTTCACTCCCCAGATCACCACAATGGCCAGAACTGATCCAGTCTGAATACAGGAGCTAGGAGTTTCTTCTTGATCTCTCACATGAGAGAAGGGGCCCAAGGACTTGGGTCATCTTCTACTGCTTTCCCAGGCAGAGAGCTGGATTGCAAGAGGAGCAGCCACAATGAGAACCGGTGCCCATATGGGATGCTGGTGCTTCAGGCCAGGGCTTTAACCCACTGTGCCTCAGGGCTGGCCCCTATGTGATTTTTAATTTCTATGATCTCAGACTACCATACAAAGTGAGAAACTGCTCGGGGCTGGCACTGTGGCACAGTGGGTTAATGCCCTGGCCTGCAGTGCCGGCATCCCACATGGGCGCCAGTTCGAGACTCGGCTGCTTCACTTCCTGTCCAGCTCTCAGCTGTGGCCTGGGAAAGCAGTAGAAGATGGCCCAAGTCCTTGGGCTCCTGCACCCGCGTGGGAGACCGGGAGGAAACTCCCGGCTCCTGGCTTCAGATCGGCACAGCTCCTGCCATTGCGGCCATCTGGGGAGTGAACCATCAGATGGAAGACCTCTCTCTGCCTCTGCCTCTCCTCTCTCTGTGTAGCTCTGACTTTCAAATAAATAAATAAATCTTTAAAAAAAAAGAAATTGCTGAAGTCAGATGAATTTTTTTCTGAAAATAATGAGAAGGAATAGCCAGTTTTCTTATGTGCTCATTCACCACTTTGTTGCTCTTCTTCCTCCCTGCAGAGATTTGTGTCTGTCAGGTGTTCAGCACTCCTTGCATTGTGCATCTATTGGTGAAAAAGTCTTTCAACTTTTGTTTTCCAAACTATGTCTGTATTTCACTCTCAGTGTTTGAAGGCTATTTTCAATGTATACAGAGTTCCAGATTGAGAGTTAGTTTTCTTTCAAAATTTTCAAGCTATTATTTCATTGTTTTCTGGCTTTTGATAAGCAAGAAATACATCTGATAATATTCATTGATGTTTCCTTGTATACCATATTAACTCCTTCCTGCTCTCCACAGCACTGAACTGTTTCAAGATTTCTTTCTTTTTTTTTTATTAATTTTCCTAGAACATGCCTGTTATAGATTTCCTTATATTTTTTTTTGTCCTGCTTGGGTTTGTTAAATTTTGAGTATGAAAATAGTGTTTCATCAAATTTGTCAACTATTCAGCTATTGCCTTTCTTCAAGTATTTTTTCCAGCTCATTTGTACAGTCTTCCATTCTACATCCTATTGCATGCATGAGTTTTAGATTGCTTGAATTTGCCCCATGCGTCTCATACTTTGCTCATTTTCTTCCTCATTTATTGCTTTCTTCTTAAAACTTTACACTTTTTATGGCACCTTCTCAAGTTTATTTACTTATCTGTTACCTCCAACTTGTGGAGAAGCCTATCCAGTAATTTTAAAAAAGCAACTATTATGCTTTTCTAATATTTTCCTTTGGTTCTTATTTATTTATTTTTAATTATTTCCATTTCTCTGTTGAACATTTTTATCTGTTCTCTTATTAAAACCTTATTTTCCTTGAACTTTTAAAGTTTTGTCTTTGTATTTATTCATTCTATAGGTGGATACACATATGCATTGCACACACACGTACACACACGTACATACAAAGAAACAGGAGGAGACAGAGGAAGGTCCCCTCTGTTGGTTCACTCCCCAAACACCTGCAATGGTCTCTGGCTGGGGCCAAAGCTGGGAACTGGTAACTCAAATCCATGTTTTCCATGTGAATGGCAGGAACCCAATTATGTTAGCCATCACCCTGCCTTCCTGGGTCTATGTTAACAGGAAGCTAGACCCAGGAGTCATAGCCAGGTTTCAAATCCAGGTGCTCTGACGTGATAAACATGTGACTAAACTAATGTTTTAATCACTAGATTAAATACCTGCTCCTTCCTTGAATTTGTAATGTTAGCTATTAAAATCTGTTATCACTAAAATCATATACTTATTATTTGAGGATGTGTTAATATTAACTATTTTTAACTTGACTGTAGGTCATATTTTTCATATTTTTTCCTATCTAATAAATTTTTACAGTTTAGTAGACACTGTTGAAAATATGTGGTAGAAGCCAGTTTTCATAATCTTTCTCTGAAAATTAATAATATTTATTTTAGAACAAATAATTCACGACCTTGAATTTATATAGATTTGGGTTTGTGCTTTACTGGGATCATTTCTGGAAAATCTGAGGTATTCCCAAAGTCCCACAAGCTGAGAAACACTCAACTTCCAAATTTTCTCTCCTCTGAGGGTGTATTAGTCCACTTTGTGATAGCTAAAATATGTGAGAGTAGCTTCTGTGAGAAAGAAAAGGTTTATTTCAGCTTACCATTGGAGGTTACAGGATCAAGGAGCCCCATAGTTTGGCATCTAATAGACACTGGTCATTGCCAGTGCAGAATTGTGACCGCATTGTGAGCCAGGAAGAAGAGAGAACTTAGACCGAACTGGAACTGAAAGAATCAAATCTCTCCTGTGAACCACCCTCTGATGTTGTGTCCCCAGTGACTCACCTTCTTGATGCCATCATTAAAGCACATCCCCACCCTTAATCAATCAACCATTGACATTAAGACATCAGAGTTTTGGTAGCTGCCTGGGTTTTGAGGAGACAAATCCTGCTGTACCAATAATAGAAGACATTGTCAATGTTTGCATCAGATTCATTTGGGTGGGTTTGAGATGCTTTGCTTCAGGGCTTGTTTTTTGCTCTTTGCATAGCCTTTGTGTAGCCTCAGTTGGTCTCTTGGGAATTAACAAGATGTGATGAAATTTCTTACCTCGTGTGGGTTAAGACTTCCAATACTCTTCAGAGATGCTTTTTGTTTTAATATCATTCTTATGTTATTAACCTAGAGTCTTCACTCTGAAAGCTTCTCCACTCTCACCAAGGGTACATGCCAGGCAGCATTTATCTCAGATTTGTAGGCACCCTGTAGACTGCTGCCCCTCCTGCCACACCTAGATGTGAGCTTCTTTCTCTCTGGTTCTTTGTCTTGCATGTCCCAGCCTCTTCAGCCTCTAAACACTGAGTTCTGCAATTTTAGCAAAATAGGGCTGTGGAATTATATTTGGACTCTGAGTGGTGCTGAGGTCAGGAAATTAGAGTTACACAGAGAACTAATGAAACCATGAGCCTTAACTCATCAAGTTCTCTTTTCTCAAAGATTGGAGTCTGAGAAAATTGGTTGTCCGATGCCTGAAAGCAAGTGCAGTTTTTAGGATTATTTTACATAGAGTTAACCACCACTAATTCATAAGTCTGATTCAGAATTGATCCATGCCTAGTAGTCAGAGGCCAAGAATAGGGGAAAGGAAAGGAAATCCGAGTCTTGGAAAATCATCTGCATGAGAGCTCCTAAAGCTTGCCATTCGTATTTTACTCAGTTTGAGTTCCTCTCTGCTCAAATCATTTTAAGATTGGGAGTATCTTCTTGTGATATTTATGAGTATACGTGAACCTCATCCTAGTACTGGGAGAACACAGGAATAAGCCCTTGTTTTTGAATGCTCTCTGTCCATTTCACAGTTAGTTTCATGAAAATGTTAGTATGGAAAAACAGAGAAATAAGGAAAACAAACAAAAAGAAACATTTTTTTTCTTTTTAAAGGATTTATATATTGATTCTGAAAGGAAGAGTTACAGAGAAACAGCAAGGGAGAGACAGATCTTGCAGCTACTGGTTCACTCCTGAAATGGCTGCAATGGCTGGGGCTGGGCCAGGCTGAAGCCAGGAGCCAAGAGCCTCTTGCAGGTCTCCAAGTGGGTGCAGGGGCCCAAAGACATGGACCATCCTCTGCTGCTTTCTCAGGCACATCAGCATGCAGCTGGATCAGAAGTGGAGCAGCTGGGACTTGAACCAGCGCCCATGTGAAATGCTGGTATCCCAGGCAGTGGCTTTTCCACGCTACACCACAGCACTGGCCCCCAAAACCATATTCTTTTGTTCTCAGGTATACATTACTCCTCCTATCTTAATGGTTGTGAAAATAAATATATTTTATAGAACCCAAATTGTAAATGAATCTTATAATAGAAGTTTCAGTTTTCAAAACCCATAGAAAAAGTGATGTAAAATTAAAAGATTTCCCTTAAAACCAATGAGGTTGATCATGGAGAGATATTTGTAGCCATCTAGGAATTTGCACTCTACTCAGTTATTATATCTTTTGGCCTCAAGTTTCCAAATACTTTTCCATATACTGTCAGTAGAAATTGTCTTCTTTCTTCACAGAAGACAAAACAATAAGAAATTGATTTCCTTTTTTCCCCCTCAGCAGCAGTGGATTTGAGGATCCCATCAGGAGGACTATCGTGACTTCAAAATCTCTCTGAAATGTCAAAATGCATCAGTAAATCAAAACTGAAATAATCTCTCCGAACTTTCCTTCAATATAGGAAAAAACACGATGATGAAGATCATGATGATGGATGAGGGTGCATTAAGAGAGGTTTTACCTGGAAATGCAGGAATTGATCTGAAAAACCTTGGCACTGGAAGACCTAAGGACTCGAGAATTCCAATCCCAAATCCATGATACTATCCCCAGATAGTCCTGATCAATCAGATTAACTCAAATTAAGAGACAGTTGATTACAGAAGATTGATTACGGGCATATTGTCCACCGGCCATGGAACAACATTTCCCATCCCACTGCCATTTCTTATTTAAGAAAGGAACTGCTTCTCCTGTCTTGACATGTTTATCATTGTAAGCCTGAGCTAATTATCTCTATGGGCTCAGTTCCACTCCTAAAACTGATAGATTATTATCACATCAGCTGCAAACAACACATATGTGCAAGAAGCAAAACATTTTTGAAAGTCTTCATCTGTGTAGTTTGCCAATAGTTGCAAATTGAAGGCCACTTCCATACATGGCAGCATATGTTAAGACTGCTTCTGTAGTCATATATATGTACATGATGTGCATACAGAAAAATACATCTATAACATATGACCTGTACTGTGTAATGTATTATATGTAACATGTATGTGTCTGTTCAATGATTTGCTGTTTTATGTAGTTGAAAGTCACTGGTGATCTCAACTGAATCTCTTAGCAGAGAGCTGAGAAGTTCTGGTTCTCCTCTGTTTATCTCTAATATTTCCCTCTGTCAGGTTCAAAATTTAATAACTCTTCTCTCTGTCTGTGTCATCTAATCTAACCCTTTAAGGCATGTTAGCAGCTAGCAGGAGAGATAAGTGTGTTCCTTCTGTAATTGGCAAAGTTAGGGCACTCCATTCTCATTACAACCTTCCCTCTGCCAAAACTGCCCTGCTGGCACAGAGGCTCAGGACAGAACATCACAGGGAGGGTTTCGTGTGAGCCACTGGCTCTGCCCCCACCAGCCATTCAGAGCTGGAGCTGCCAACTGGAAAATAACGGGACTGGCACGAGAACTCCGCCTACCCACACACACTGCTTGGTCCCGGTTCCGCTTGGGCGTTGTTGCTTGCTCCTGTCTTCAAGAAATCTGCCCATGGTGTGGCTCAGCTGGTAGAATGAATGAATGATGATGTTGACACTTATGGACTGGCCTGGATATGGGTTGAGTGAACTGGGGGATAACTATATGACAAATGGCCCTTTTGCTCATGTTTTAAGTTCTACTTCTCTTAAAAATACTACTAGGCCCAAGACATGCAAGATTCTTGATGCCTTTTTTTTTAAACAATGGAATGTGATCATTAAAACCTGTGAAAAATTGGTTGAAGAAAGGAGGAGCCCTCTACACAGGGCTCATGAGGCCAAATGCAGTCCATAGCTCTAACATCCTGCCGCTTAGATCCCAAGTCCTCTGCATTGTTTTTTTTCCGGTCTCAGAGACCTTTAAATTCCCCATGGTTCCCAGTTGGTTATATGCAGTGTACTCTCAATTCCCAAGGCAGACATTTTTTCAGGCTTTTGGAGGTTAGAAGGAAGGAGAAAAAAAAAAAAACTCTCAAAAACAAAAACCCCAAACTAAAACACATAAGGAGGAAATGTGGAAGCTGGGAGCCCGGTTACCGCGGCAACTTGGCTTGGCCAAGTTCCCCTCTCTGAGAGCTGGACCTTTGCTTGAATGGGTTGCTTCTCAGACTGGTCTCCACCACCAGGTACGTGGTTCCAGCCAAAAGCACTGAAAGAGAGAGCTGGACTTGGCGTGGTCCCACTTCCTGGGAATATCGTCTACATGAGAGCTCTCGATTCCTTTGTCGGCATCCAACCCTCAGCCGCATCCCTTCTGCAGGAAGGGTGGAAAGGCCAGAAGTGCCTTGGCTACAGTGGCTGAGAAGAGCATTAGGAGAAAGGCAGGGAGTTATCTGCTCTCTGCAATGAGAAGGCTCTACAGGTTCAGCGTAAGGCAACTTCCTCCTGCTGATATCCTTCTCAACCAACATTGCTGCCGTATTTTCCCAGGAGCCATGCATTTTGGGGAATTAAAACAGGAGCCGAGTGCATCTTACCTGCAGGGTTCTTACGGTCTTCCCTGAAAACCCAGGGCATGTGAGAGGCAGCCAGTCATGAGCACAGCTGGTTATTTCCAGAGGCCCTAGGGCAGGCATGGGGCAGGTGGCTGGGCAGTGTGAGATGATGCCACAGGGGTTGGAGTAGGGGATGACTAGAGCTCAGTGAGGAAGGGGAACTGTCTACTTGTCAATTGTGAATAAAGGTTGAGGGCTGATGGTGCTCTGGAGAGTTCTAGGAGCTTGGAGGCAACAGGCAGGCACATCAGTGGGCTTGGTTCTGCAGGGGGGCGCCTTGCAAGTAGGACCAAAGAAGGAGTGAAGAGCCCTGGAAGGTATTTTGACAAAGAAGTTCATTCATGAAAATAAGCCGTCAGAAATCCAACCCAGGTGGGAAATTGCTGCATAGAAGGATATTGCAAGGCGAAGCAGCTACTCTGACAGCTCACAGGTTTGATTTTGCTCACTCTGTCTCAAAAGCAGACGCCACTCTGGATGCTTCACCAAGAAGGTGGGACCACTCGTGAGCTGGGGTTTCCTGAGCCATTTCAGAGAATTTGACTTTTTATGAAGCAGACCGGAGCCTATCGGATATGGCTTTGGTTTGCACATCTCAAGGCCTACCATCTGTCTATCAAAAACTGATTTCTACCCTCACATAGACGTTATTTTTCTCAGAGAGTAGAAGTTTGGCATTTTCTCTAGCAGAAAATGACATGTTTAAATCCTCCGAGCTGATCCCCCTGCCTGGCTGTGTCAAGAGGACCGGCTCACCGGGCACCGGAGCCTTATGCCTACCTCTGGGGACATAAGTCTGCAATTGGGGGAAGCAGAGTACTCCTGTCGGTGTTCAAGACAAACCACCCGTGTTCTCCCATCACAACCCTTTTACACACTTCATGCAAAAAAAAAAAGGAAGCAAACCGTTATTATTATTTCTTTTACTGTGACTACTAGTGAGATGAGTTCATTTCAATTCTATGATTTTTTTTTTATTTTCCAAGCACTACTAAATAAATAATAAAACTCTCTAAACATCCACCAACTGTGGTAAAGACCAGTATGAATTCATGGAGGATCTGAATTCTAAAATACATTTTAGAAAGGAAATGCCACTGAAAGAAAAGCCCAATTGATGCCGTAGTTGCTGGAAGATGCTACCTGCTGGTGCCCAGTTCCAGCCCCTCTCTTATTTCCAGAGAAGTGTTGATACAGAGACACCAAAATAAATAATAGTTTTCATCTCAACGGATACAGTTAGCAGCAACAGCCAGGGCCCAGACTGACATGTGAAACGCGCTACTGAGCCACGTCAAGTATACCACTGGTGCCATCGCATTTTCTTCCCCTTCACCACAATCCCAATTATCCTCCAGCTTACATGTTGTGTAGTATACATATATCTCAGCTATTAGTGGCACAACAGGGTGGGGTGGGGGGCGTTTATTGGCTAGCGAGGAATCAGTATGGGCACTTTTCATTTTCCCCAAAGTAAAAAGCATTGCTTTCAAATCCATATGGCCATGTCGTAGCTCATAATGATCTGCAGGAAGAGAAACGCATGAAAAGGTAATAATTTTTAATGATCTCTATTTCTGTTAATCATCATTAGACCCCAGTGAGATCCCAACGGCTAACCCAATATTATAGTTGAAGGAATTGATGCTCAAAGATGTGAAGTCAGGTTCTTAGATGATGCAGCTAGAGGGAATGGGTGTAAGAAGCTGAGTGCGTATCTGATGGGCTGCCACGTGGCGTTCCCTGTTTGTTAACCATGTTCCCGCAGTAGAATTTGTAATTATATATAGAATGGGTGTAAAGTAATGCTTCTAAAGCGCCTACTAAGGCTCTGACATGTTACGCTCTCCTAAGAAGCCGAACTGCTTTCTCAGTGATCCCTTAAACAGGTGCTTGCAAATTTAGAATCCCACAGAATTCAGGCAGGAGATACAAAAGTATGAGCTGGGCTGGGTGGGGGTGCAAGATCACGGGAAGCTGTTGGTTTAAGGAGAACTGGTGCCTCCTACTCCACTAAAGACTGCAAAATTGATGAGTTTACGAGCTGTTTATGGTTCAATGAAATATTTCTGCAAGTTTTTGTTCATCATGTATTTTTTGTCATGCAAGTTAAAGTGTTACACATCAGATTAGAGTCATGTCCATGTGTGTGAACCAACTGGCACTAAATGACAGAAGAGTTTTTTTGGTTGTTGTTTTGTTTTAAATCTAGCCTCAGAAAAAAGACATTGGATCTATTAGGAAAGTGCCATGAGCTCCAGTGTAGTGTTGGCTGACTTAGAATGCAGGCTACATGGCTAGTTGGTAGTGAAGTGTGTGGCAAGACTCAGAGTGGAAGGAGGCAGGGTGGCTGATGGGAGCTCTCACACATGATGGAGCAACAGGGTTGAGATGTGTATCAGTTTGTATTGAAGCCAGATATACTTTGGCAGTAAAGGGCATATTAGCTAGACACATGGAAGTAGAACAAATATGTATAATTTTCTGAATAATGGAAAAATCCTTAAAGGGTTCTAGAAGAATATTTTTTCAGGTTTATTTATTTATTTGAAAGGCAGAGAGAGAGAGAGAGAGAGAGAGAGAGATGGATGCCTTCCATCTGCTGTTTCTTTCCCCAAATGGCCACAATGGCCTGGGCTGGACTGATGCTAGGAGCCAGGAGCTGCATCCAGGTCTACAACATGGATGCAGGATCCCAAATACTCAGATCATCTTCATCAAAAGTGGAACGGCGGGGCCGGCGCCGTGGCTCACTAGGCTAATCCTCCGCCTTGCAGCGCCGGCACACCGGGTTCTAGTCCCGGTCGGGGCACCGATCCTGTCCCGGTTGCCCCTCTTCCAGGCCAGCTCTCTGCTGTGGCCCGGGAGTGCAGTGGAGGATGGCCCAAGTTCTTGGGCCCTGCACCCCATGGGAGACCAGGAGAAGCACCTGGCTCCTGCCATCGGATCAGCGCGGTGCGCCGGCCGCAGCGCGCCAACCGCGGCGGCCATTGGAGGGTGAACCAACGGCAAAAGGAAGACCTTTCTCTCTGTCTCTCTCTCACTGTCCACTCTGCCTGTCAAAAAAAAAAAAAAAGTGGAACGGCGGGGACTTGAACCAGTGCCCACATGGGTTGCTGATTTCACAGGTGGAAGCTTAACCTGCTACATTACAATACAAGCCCAAGAATACTTCTAAATACGAGGTGTTTCAAAAACTCATGGAAAACGCTCTTGGCCCTTCTCTCCTGCTCTCTTGATCCTTCTCTCCTGCGCTCTCTTGGCTCTCAGTTCTCTCTTAGCTCACTTCTCCTGCTCTCCTCTCTCTTCTATCCTTGCTAGCTCCTCTCCTCTCTGTTTCTCTGTTATACTCTCTTTCTCTCTTTTCCTTTGCTGCCCCTTCACTCCGGTCTGTAGGGTGTTCCCCAATAAACCCTTTCCCTTACTCCAGTGTCCGGTGTGCTTTGCGACGGCTAACATTAATATATATAACATTGGTGCCATGACTCGGATAGCCTTATATTGGTAATCCAGTGTCCTCCAGTGCTCTGGGGTCCTGGATTTCTGCCAGTCGCGAAGCACACCTCCGGAACTCTTGCCAAGCCACTGAACACTCTGCGATCTCCATCCACACATCGACCTTCCAAGTTCTGAGGTAAGACGCGGAACGAAAATCCCTCACAGCGACTGCTATTTGAGTGGTGGTCTACTGTCGGATGCTCGCCTGACTATTCTCGTAAAGGTCGTAGCACTGGACTCTAGCCACCACTCCTACTTCTACTTAAGGCCTTTAGCCTCTACGGACACTGTGTCCAGGCAATAGTGGGTGTGAGTGACGACTCCATCTCTGTTCGCCTCTTTACAGGCGAGGCCCTGGGCTCCAGTGGGCGCTTGGGTGACGACCCCGCCTTCTGCTCTCCTAGTCAGATGGCCAGGACTTCAAGGACGCTTGCTGTCCACCGATCTGACCTACTGAGTCGCCATGGGAAATTCTTCCTCCTGCGTTCCATCTGATTCTCCTCTTGGTTGCCTTTTAAGTAATATGGTCCCTCTCAAATTGGCCCCAGCCCTCAAAAAGCGGCCCCTCCATGGTGGCGCATTTGGCCCTGAGGGATCGGAAGTCGGAGTAGTTTGACCCTGATAACATCTTTATAGTTTGACCCTGATAACATCTTTATCACTTCCGTGAGCATTCGGGAAAATGGAAGGAGATTCCATACGTTCAAGCCTTTTCCTATCTTCGAACTAAACCTTCCCTGTGTACTTCTTGCTCTCCCGCTCAGGTCCTTCTGGTCTCCAAGACTCACACTAGGGGGCAGAAGCCTGAGCAGAAAATCTCGTTTTCTACCTCTAACCTTGGTACCGCCACTACCACAACCTCCTTTGATCCTGCAGATGAACCTCCCCCTTATCGCTCCAATCTACAGGCACCATCTCAGCCGTCTCCTGAGGCCTCAGCGGCTGAAGTTCCAGCGCCATTATCTCCCACGCAGCAGCTCGGCCCTGGCTGCGTCCTCACCTCCCCTCCCATCAAATTCCAGGGGCGGGGTCAACCTCTACTCCCACCTCCACTGCAATCTCTTCCATCGTATCTCAAGCCTCTTGCTTATCCATTCCTCAAAGCCATTCTCTGCCGTGTGTACTTCCTCCCTAGCTCCTACCCCCACTCTCATGGTATCTCCCCCTCCCACCTAGAAATTCGGACTTTATCTTAAAACCAGTCCTGGCCCAAAGTCTACTATCTCTGTCTTATCGGTTTGGAAATGGCGGTCTCCAAGGTCTGTAACTGGTCTTTTGTCTCTCTCTTGTCCCAGTCTTACCATAAGAACAGCAAGGGAATGGTAGTCCCATCCTTTTGGGCTCCCTGCTTATTGAGAAACAAATTAGGTATGCCACCCTTCTGATGGCTCTTTGTTTTATCATGAGCAAGCCAGACAGGAGAATCAGGTTTCCTGCATGGACCTGGCCCACTGTAACTAATTTTTCTTTGAATCTAAAAATATCACTACCTTTAAAAATATTGCTTTGTAAAATGCTGAACTTATTTTGCAATTTATTTTAACAGGTTTCCGGGTAATCAGTACTCAATGAAACAGCAATGGGTAATTAGTACTTGTTTTAGATGAATGCAATTTTAATTTTAATTAAATTCAGATAAAATATATCAGCATCTTAAGTCATTTAGGTGTAACTGCTAATTTAAATTGGGTAAAGGCGAATAAAATGTGTCTAAATGTAAACTTTTGTATACTCAACATGTTATATTCTATAAAAAACTATTTGGGTCAGTTCATAAACTGTCTATGAAAATAGTTCAACACTGTTTAAAGTAACTCAGGCTAAAATTTGATGCGTTACCTTAATCTTAATTTGAAGATTTTTAAGAGTTTATCTCAAAATGTAAATCAAGGACATTGGCAGATGGAAAACATCACAAGTATACTAATCTATTTCTCTTTGACATACAATTAAAATCTGATTCTCTGTTAAAGCAATAAGTTAAAGTATTCTGTTATGTTCTCTTGATGTTGAAGGACTTGTACTTGTGAAAATTTACCAGAACCTAACCTGCTGAAAAACAAGGAAGTTTCAAGAAAGGTCAGCTAGAAAGTTTTAAGAAAGGTCAGTTTCTGGGAAACTGCAACTTAGCAGATAACAGGGAATAGCAGTTTGGAAACCCCCCTTGTGCAATGGTTAAGATAAGTAAAACTGATGTGTACTAAGATAAGTAGAACTGCTGTATACTAAGATAAGTGAAACTGCTGTAAACAAAAACCCCCTTCCCCTTTGTATTCACTTGCTTAAGATAATTTTGTGGTTTTTGCCTTTAAATACTGCCTGTAACCCTCCTCCGGCACCTCACTCTCTCAGGAGGGAGGGGTCCATTTTGCGCAAAATGTAAATAAACCGCCTCTTGTGCTTGCATCACAGGTGTCTGGAGTCTGAATTTCTGGGTCCCCAGGGTGCTACCCAGGACCCCGCCAGCTTTGGATCCTTCAATGTCTGCTAAATTCTAATTGTTTAAAAACAGCTAAATTTTTATTAAGAGCTTTGGGTTATTTAAATATGAGCTTATTTTCAAAGATTTAAATAATCACCTTGTAACAGTGATCAAATTTGGTCTATATTATGTCATGATTTTAAGGAATCTTATTTCAACCAGATATTTTGAATTTTGAGCCTTGACATTCTCGACAGACATTCAAAAGATCAAAAATCAAAGTTTCAAAGACTTTGGACTCAAATTTCCAGTAAATTTTGGACTTCGGTTTTTCCAGTTCGGGCCCAACTGAAAAAACCAAAGGACCTATGTCTCTCATCTTGTAGAGACACCAACTAATCAGGATATTTGGATTATATTAGAAGTACTGTCAAGATGTGAAGTGGTGCTAAATTTTAAGTTTCTATAATATAAAATGCTACTGCTACAAATGTCTAAAAATTAAAAAGTCTAATAATCTTGTGCTACTAGACATGATGGTTATCTTAATGAAAAAGCCCCAGAGGCTTTTTAACTAAAAGAGTTAAATGCTTTGTAAAATCCTACAGGTGCTTTCAAAAATACTGTGAAGTAAGCAAGTGCCTCTTGTTGGTATGTGAGTTTATAATTTTAAGCGTGGCAACTTAATCTTTTGTCACCCACAGTTTTATATATCAAATTCGCTGCTCATAAAACTAAAGCGTTGTTGGTTCTGTGTTTAGCTGTCCTCCTATAGGTTCCTATGGACTTTTTCCAGCCACTTCTATTGTATTCAGTACTTTGGGATGGCTCTGTAAACAGATGAAGCCAATAATGTATTAACAGTACCAACTTTGAGAAAGTATGGTTAACTAAGGTTACTAAAAACAAAAAGTAATTAAAATCAATTGGTAATTTACAAAAGAGTTAGATTTTTTAAAAAAGCTATTAAAACTTCTATATTGGTCTATTATGTTATGTTATATGTGTATACATATTATATGTCTACATGGAAAAATTTATTAAGAGTTTTATTTTTAATTGGCTTATAGATAAAAGATTGTCCATAAATTTAAGCTGCTAAAATTAATCAAAGATACATTTTAATTTGTGTGACCTAAATCTCTGTATCATATGTTTTAAACTTGTTGGTAGAAAGAAACTAAAAACATTTTATATGTTTGTGCTTAAATTTGCTGGTTAAACAAGCTACATCATGTTAAATATTTAAGAGATGTTTCCAAATATATGTATTCTTAATATTTATGGAAGGCATTGGACCTTCTGGTAAATGTTTATTTAAGTTATCTAATGGGTAAAACTGCTTTCTAAGTTTTCATGTGATATTGCTATTGTCAGTAAGTGATCTGGGACTTGCTCCCTCATTTCTCTATTCTAAGCCCAACTTGTTCTCTCTATTCTCTTCAAGGTAGGAAACTAATTCTATTATGAAGGACTCTCCAAGATGCAAAATTTGATTTTAAATCTTTTAAAAGAGATGGCTAACACTTTTCTGTAATAGCATAGCCAAAATAAGAACTTGAATTATAATTTCTTAGCTAAATTTACTTCGCCATCAGCGAGGTAAACAGAAAAGACCTCCCTTTCAAAACAAAGGGAAAGAAAGTTTTAAAGTGAAAATATAGTTTTCCTCATGGGCATTGTCTGCCTCAACATAAACTACTACAGATAATGCCTGTGACTACAGACTTCTAGTTTAGGCCACCGAAGATTAGAGATGGGACATGAGTACCCCCTTGACTTGCACCCTCTGGTCTGCTTTAACAAAAATCAGGAGAAAAAGAAAGCTAGGCATCAGAAAAGTAGAGATAGGTGGCAGGTCTATTAAATGTAGCTCTGCACAGTGATCTGCCCTCAAGGAGACCCAACAGGCCAATCCACTGCAGTGGCTTTCAATGTGGCAAGCCTGGGCTTCAGCAGAAGTCAGCTACAAAGAGCCCTGGCAGCTCTGTCAGCCAAGAGTTGGATCACTGGAAATGGACCTGCCCTGGAATCGAAGGATGCCCAGGTCAGAGCCACAGATCTTATTGGCTCTAAGCTGAAAAGCCCTTCACTCAGTCCAGCTTCCAAGGTGACCACTGCTGCTGAGGAGACGGCAATATAGGGTCAGTAACACTGCAGGCAGAACTGTATATTTCCTGGCATAGAAAATTAATTAATTTTTAAAAAATATCATGTAGAATCTCTGTCTTTAATGTGCTGTACACTGTTATTTAATGCTATAACTAGTACAACAACAGTATTTTTTCACTTTGTGTTGCTATATGGGGGCAAACTGTTGAAATCTTTACTTAATATATACTAAACTAATCTTCTGTATATAAAGAGAATTGAAAATGAATCTTGATGTGAATGGAAGGGGAGAGGGAGCGGGAAAGGGGAGGGTTGTGGGTGGGAGGGAAGTTATGGGAGGGGGGAAGCCATTGTAATCCATAAACTGTACTTTGGAAATTTATATTCATTAAATAAAAGTTTTAAAAAAAAAAGAACTGTATATTTCCTGTTGGAGTTGCCACCTGCCTTTACCTGGCCAGCTCTCCTCCCAGGCCAGCTAGGTAATGGAAGTCAACAGGGTGCCTTCCCAAGGAGGTTCACACCTCCCTTAGGATGTAGGCTATATGAAGAGATAGATGAGTCTGAGCCTCATAATTTACAATGCTTTAAAGGCCACCTGGTTATTATCAAGCCCCTTCTGTCAGGTTCTATTTGCCTCTCAATCAGAAAACTTATTTGTAGCTTAGCACCTTTCTTAGGTTCTCTAATAACAACTGTGTCCTCTGTATCTAGCTCACTTGGGCCTCATTCCTTTGTAACCATAGCCTCTACCACCAATGGCTCTACTCCCAACCTGTGTGTACTGATGGTCCTCTCCCCCACTTAATGCTGTATGATTGTTCAGAATTTCTCTACAGACAAGCCCAGCTACCTGAAAAAGCTAAGTGGCCTTTTCTCCCAGTCTTTGCTGGGACCAGCTTTAAGCCACATCCATCAAACTGTCCCCACAAGGGTCCAGAGACCCCCCATTTCCTCTCCTCTATGAAATGGTTAATGCTACTCTTAGGATCATTGGTTACTATTCTCAACCCTGTCTTTTATACTACAATGTCTAAGTGTTTACAGCAAGTTATAATGGAACAAAGGCCTTCAACAACCAGGCCGTCAACCAAATGCTGTTGCAGGAATATACTCGGCTCCCCACCCAGGAGACAGCGGCCTGAGACATCGCCCCATACCAACAAAGAGTACCTCGTCACCCCATGTCAGCAGGAAGTAGCTCTAAAGACAGATCATTGTCCTTCTATCCCTCCTGGACTTTTGGGACTAATGTAACCCCATACAGATCCTGCTTTATAAAAAACAGAAGGGGGGAATGTTAGGAAACTGGTGCAGTTTTAGCCAGGTGGCTGCACGGCCCAGCTACCTGAGCCAGGCTCCACCCCCATCCTACTGGGATTTGCTGCTCCTGCTTCCCTGCCCGCCCTCAGGCAAAGTTTTAAAAGGGCCTATTCCTGAACACGTGCTCTCTTGGCCCTTCTCTCCTGCTCTCTTGATCCCATATGGGCACCAGGTTCTAGTCCCGGCTGCCCCTCTTCCAGTCCATCTCTCTGCTGTGGCCTCGGAGGGCAATGGAGGATGGTCCAAGTGCTTGGGCCCCTGTGCCTGGTTGGGAGACCAGGAAGAAGCACCTGACTTCTGGCTTTGGATCGGTACAGTGCTGGAGGTAGTGGCCATTTAGGGAGTGAACCAATGGAAGGAAGACCTTTCTCTCTGTCTCTCTCTGTCTACAACTTTACCTCTCAAATAAATTTAAAAAGTTTATTCTATTCATTTGAAAAATAGAGTGATAGAGAGGGAGAAACACACAGAGAGAAATACCTTTCATCTGCTGGTTCACTCCCCAAATGGCTGAAACAGCCAGGGTTGGGCCAGGCCAAAGCCAGGAGGGTGGAGCATCATCCTGGTTTCCCAGGGCTCAACCACTTGGGCCATCTTCCACTGCCTTCCCAGGTTGCATTAGCAGGGACCTGGATTGGAAATGGAGCAGCCAAGACTTGAACTGGTGCTCTGATATGAGATGCCAGTGTTGCAGGGGGCAGCTTACCCCACTGTGCAACAATGCTGGCCCCAGTCTGTTGGAATCATAACCTGGTGCATCTGCACCAGGTAACATAGAGTTACCATAAGACTAAAAAATTCCACTGCTAGGTTGCACTCAAAAAATTGTGATTATGCATTCTAACAAAAACTTACACATGAATCTTCATAGCAGCTCTATTCACTATAGCAAAAAGGTGGAGACACCACAAAGGTCCATGGACAGGTGAATGTGGTGTATCTGTAGAGCAGACAGACGGAATGGCAGAGCATTTGGCTACACAAGGCTGTGAAGCTCAGATGCCTGCGGCAACACGGATGGATCCTGAATGCATCAGCCAGTCACAGAACACCACATACTGCATGACTCCATGTGCAGGAACTGTCTAGGACTGTGCTTAATTTATAGAGATGGAAAATAGATTAGTAGTTCCTTCAGGCTGGGTAGGATGGGGGTGTAGGGAGATTACAGATAACTAGTACAGCGCTTTTCATGATGCTGAAGAAAACGTTCTAAAACTGAGTATAGTGATGGTTGCACTTATCTGTGAGCCTACTAAAGCTTACTGAATTGTACACTCAAAATAAATTCACTGAATGATATGTGAATTAGATCCCAATATTGTTCTTTTTTTAAGCAAACAACCATGTCACTTGGGCCCTTTGCAATCCATTCCTTCTTGGTGCTCTGCCTTCCTTGTTTCTAGCATATGCACAACCAGTTGATTATGATAATGGTCTGTGCTTGGTTGGCACCTTTCTTTCAAGGATGTCAAATAGTTTGCAAACACTAATTATGCCTGTACTGCCAGCAGGTTGGTAAACATTGTTTTACCTCTCACAAACACTCAAGCAAAGCCACTCTGGGGATCCCTGATTGATGCAACCGACGTTGCCCTGTTCCTCTGGCTCCTTGGTTCCAGAGCATATTTTTAGCTACAGGAAGGGAATTCCCGAACGTTTACTATGCACGAGTGTTTCCCATTGTTGTAGGGACCTCTATGAGCACTTCATGTCATTTAACTTGCACATTAATTCAGGAAGTAAAAATGGTTGTCCCCTTGTGAGCGAGAAAGTTGGGAGCCAGAGAGGTTGAGTGCCCCAGTCAGGGATCTTGGTTCCAAGCAATAGGGACCAACTCTAAGCAACCTAAGCAGTGCAGGGGTTGATTGTAAGGATGCCTGGCAGCTCTCAGAATCAATAGGCATTGGAGCGCAAGGTGGGGACTAAGGGAGCCGAGAAGGCTGACACCACAGGGAGTTCTACGACTGGCACTCTCTCCCAGGTCCGCAGTAGATCAGTGCGGGTATTGTCAGACCTGAACATTTAGAGCTAGAGCTTTAATAGGAATCTGCCTCTGGAATTAATCTCTAACCACATCTGTATTTTGTGTCACTTTTTAAAGATTCAAATTTCTTGGCCGGTGCCAGGGCTCACTAGGCTAATCCTCTGCATGCGGAGCCGGCACCCTGGGTTCTAGTCCTGGTTGGGGTGCCAGATTCTGTCTTGGTTGCTCCTCTTTCAGTCCAGCTCTCTGCTGTGGCCCAGGAGTGCAGTGGAGGATGGCCCAAGTGCTTGGGCCCTGCACCCGCATGGGAGACCAGGGGGAGGCACCTGGCTCCTGGCTTCGGATCGGCGCAGCACGCCAGCCATAGCAGCCATTTGGGGGGCGAACCAATGGAAAAAGGAAGACCTTTCTCTCTGTCTCTCTCTCTCTGTCTAACTCTGCCTGTCAAAGAAAATAAAAAAAAATTTAAATTTCTGCGATCATGTACCCAATGTGTCGAACTTAAGTCCCACCGTTACACTGCATGGCGGAGGTGCAGAGGCAGGGACACCTCCCAAGTTACCATGTGTGGGGGAAAGAGGGCCTCTCCTGGTATCTCCAAAGCAGGTGAAGTCCAGATGCTGAGTAGCCAAGATGGCACAGAAGATACAAGCATACTGGTGTTGAAGTGCAGTATTTGCTCAAGAGTTATACTATTCCCCATCAGTGCACACTCAGACACCTGTGCATGCAACTGGCTCAGGTGGAGAAAAGAGCCATGCTATCTACCCCACACAGCTTTGGGGCAGACAAGGCTGGAAGAGTGAGAAGGAAGGCATAATGAAAATACACACTGGGGCTGTCATTGCCGCACAGTGTGATAAACTGTGGTTGCAATGCCAGCATCCCCGATGGGCACTGGTTGGACCCCAGCTGCTCCACTTCTGATCCAGCTCCCTGCTAATGCACCAGTGAAGGCAGAGGCCCACTGCACACATGTGGGAGATCTGGAGGAAGATCCCGGCTCCTGGCTTCAGCTTGGCCTAGCCCCAGCAGTCATGGCCATTTGGTGAGTGAACCAGCGAATGGGAGATTCTCTCTCTATCTCTATCTCTCTCTCTCTCTCCCCTCTATCTCTCCCTCTCCCCTTCTCTCTTTGTAACTCTGCCTTTCAAATAAAGAAATAAATATTTTTTGAAAAGAAAACCTACATTTTGTGGAGGTGTTTCCACTGAAATCCATGCATATGAGGGACTTTTCATAATGTTCATGGAATACATGTACTATGAAAAAAACTGCATAAATTTCAAATATTTTGCACCAAAATAAATTTACTTTTTTAAAAAATATATGTATTTTTATTTGAAATGTAGAGAGACAGAGATGGACATGGAGGGCGGGGAGAGACAGAGAGAGAGAGAAATCCTATCCACTGGTTCACTCCTCAAATGCCCACATTAGAAGGATCTAAGCAAGGCCATAGCCAGGAGCTGGGAGCACAATATGGGTCTCCCACATGGGCCACAGCAACCCAGATGATTGAATCATATCTTCTGCATTAGGAGGAAGCTGGAATCAGGAGCCAACTGGAACCCAGGACTCATATGAGATGCATGTGTCTCAGATGGTATCTTAACTGTTAGGCTAACTACCTGTTCCTAAACTGACCTCTTTTTCCTTTTGTGAGAATTTTATTTAAGGAATACAAACTTCATGCATTTCATATATACAAATTTAGGAACATAGTGATTCTTCCCACCCCACCTCACTCCTGTCCATTGTCACACTCTTTTTCCTCCCTCTCCCATTCCCATTCTTATTTTTTACAAAGATCTACTTTTGGTTAACTTTATACTCATGAGATTAACTCTACCTTAAGTAGAAAGTGCAACAAATAGTATGAAGAAAAAAAGCACAACACAAACAAAAAGCATTGTTCCTCAACAGTCAAGGCAAGGGCTGTTCAAAATTATCACATCACAGTGGCATGGCAGGTAAACTTACCTTTTAATTCCATTTGCCACAAACTTTCTGAATTCTCCTCATATAAACCAGTTTGTGGACTGCCTTAGGTCCAAATCTTAGCTTTTGACTAACTCTAACTCTTTCTCATGTAGATTACCTGGTTTTCTCTTTCCCATGAAATATTTTCTGAGAGCATAAATAACCATCCTAACCACCTGTCATTTAAATTAGTTAAATGAGAGTAGATTTATTATTTTGAATGAAAAGGATTCTTATTATAGCAAGAGCACCATACACATCAGCAGAGATGGTTCCTCCTTACCGAAGTTTCATCAAACTGTCAGTGCCTCATCTTGTGCTTGTGTTCATTGATTGATTGATTCACTCATTCAATAGTCATTCAGTGGGCCATCTTCTATAGGCCAAGCTGAGTTATGGGCACTGAGGAAGCACAATGTATAAGACAAATTGTCAGCTTATATCCTAGTGGGGAAAGCAGATAGTAGACAGAAAACATTTATACATATATATATAATATAATATAATATTTATATTTATATTATATTATATTTATAATTATAATATATAATATATATAGCATGATTTTAGGTATTGATATGTATTATGACAAAAAGTAAAATGGAGTGAGCAGCTAAGGAACAACAAGGTTGGGGTGCCTATTATGGATACCGTGGTCAGGGCCAATTGAGCTGAGACCAGAAATTATTTCTTGTAGTTCAGCTGAGCAAGGAGGTCAGAGCATGGTACTTGCATGGGGGTGACAGGCGCGGCATTTCTTTGATTGAATAGGACCAAAAGTTCCTGTAGAGGTGAAAGGGTGCTCTTTAAGAATGACTGTAGCTAGTTACTTACTCCTCAGTCATTCCAAGCTATGATGCAATTGCATTGCCAATGGGCAGAAGCTAGTGATAATATTAACTTGGTTTTATGGGCAGATAAAGTTTAAAATTGATTGATGTCATTTGCTGCATATAAACATGAACAGTGATGACTGCATAATGGGAGCTGTTTGTCTTAAAAACCAAGGTCATTTTCACCTTAGCAAGTAAGGGTGAGTATAGTACACTAGGCATTTAGAAGAGAATACAAACAGAATTTACATTTGGGTGCATAAGTGTTCTTTTTTTTCAAAGACACATTTACAAAGAGAGAGGGAGAGATACTTCCATCCACTGGTTCACTTCCCAAATGGCCACAATGGCCAGGGGTGTGCCAGGCCAAAGCCAGGAGCCAGGAACTTCATCCAGGTCTCCCATGTGAATGGAGGGGCCTGAGCACATGGGCTGCCTTCTGCGCATTTGCAGGGAACTGGATTGGAAGTGGAGCAGCCTAAACTTGATCCGGCTCCTACATGGGATGCCAGCATTGCAGATTACAGCTTAACCCATTATGCCACAACACTGGCTCTGTGCGTATGTGCTTTCGTGTGTGCATATGTGAGCATGACACTATTTAAAACCAACCTGAAGGGCTACTTCAGGGAAGCCTGAGATTAAAGAAGCCTTGGCAGATCAGTAGGAACCAAGTAGACAAAGAAGCTGGAGAAGCATATTCTGGGTGGGGGAACAGCAGCTGTGACACTGCAATGGTGCAGGTGGACAGGAGTGCAGGAAGCAGAGTAGTTGAGGAATGAGAGAGAATGTCAGAGCCTCTGGCAAGGACAGACAGAAGAAGGCCATGTGTCCCAAGCTAAAGAATATGGACTTTGACCTTTGATGCCCAGTGGGTATTAGACATAAATATTTGCTGGATCACTATGTCAGGCCCTGAAAACACAAATGAGTGTTCAGTGGAAGAAGGACAATGTGATCCGATTGGCGTTTTAAGAAAATTGAATCCAGTGGCAGGATGGAGACACTGTTGGAAGAGGGACAGACTGAAGTCAGAAACGGGTTGGGCTGCATGCTACAGAAATCCAGGTGAGAGGCAGCGAGGACTGCTCTGAGAAAGAAGGTATACTTTTGTTTTCTCCTTGATGGGCGCATCAGGCGTGCCTGTCTGCAGAGAATTTTCCAAGTTATACCATTGATTGAAAACTCCTAGGGGAAGATAACTAGGAGATTTTGAGGTAAATATCTTTTCTTGATATAGAGTTGTGATCCCCTCAAGTATATCAGTGCACCTTGTAAGTGGAAGTTTTAAAATAGATTAATTTGGCAAGTTTCTCCCCACCCCTGGTCGACAGCTGTATCTGAGATAGGTGTGCTTCAAAGGCTTGGGACGTTTGGGTTCACAGCTTTCCCTCTTACTGCTTGTTGGATACTAATGGGAGTTCCTGGAATTCCAGACTTCCTACATATCTTTGTTTTTATGAGTGCCTTGTTGGAGTTCCTTCATGTCTAAGGCAGTAGCATCCAGCATCCTACCAAATCGCCCCCACGAACAGTTCCCTGTCCTCTTGAGTCAGAGATATTTTCACCCTAGGCCCTATTTCTTCTCACCGAAGCCACACATAAGGTCTGGTGGGCGGTAGTCTGCTGGTCTTTAACACCCAGTCCCAGTAGGAGAAGCGACTGATGTTGAGCTCTTCACCCATCTGTCACCCAAAACCTAGGGCTTGGAGTTGTGGAAAGGCATCCCCAAATTCCTCATCTAGCAGCAGCATGGGCAAAGCTGGCTGGTGGTGGTGGAGAGCTGGCTTCATTTATGGGCAGAGCAGGGAGAGCTTTGCATTGTATTTGGGACCTTGCAGAATCAGGAGCCCCAGAATAGGATCTCTAATTGAGGATGAGCCACCTTTCGATCTGCATCTCACTCAAAGCCATTGGTTCTGGCCATTCTTTTCATCTTTCCTTTCTTCCATAGGTGACAACCAAACGTTGTTATAGACAACTGCTGTGCAAAGAAAAATCAAACTGGCTCATGCCCTACAATTGCTCACAGTCTGTTGGTAAAGAACAACCAATAAACAGATGTCTCAAATACAGTGAAACAGGAGCTGTGGTAGAGATTCATCTTTTACTTGTAGAAAGTATTTTAAAAAATCAGAGAGGCCTGTAAATTTCACTTTAATTTCCTGTTCCAGAGTTTATGGATATATTTTAATGCTTCACCAACCCTACATCAAGAAGAAAGAAGGTTACCTTAATTTCCTAAGTCTATATTTCTCCATAAGAGTCAATTGCCTACTTCAGGAAGTCATAAACACAAGTGGCTACAAGGGCCAGGCAGGCGGCAGGAGCAAGTGGCTGCACGGGAGAGATGGGAATGGGTAAACTGAGGAGCTCTTCATTCCAACGGGGGCAGCTGCTCCTCAGAGCAGGCAGATTGTTGCCGGGCAGAAATATGCAGCCAGCGATGCCAGCTCTTATGGCTTTTCAAGAGAAATCGGGTATTGCGTGAAATCTCTGATTTTTAAATGTTAGCAATGAACTCAAATAATTGAAAAAAAGAAAAAGAAGCATCGTCGATAGAGTTCTTGTACAGCTGGGCTGTCTGGAGCCATGTCAGAGCGTTCTAAGAGGAAGGTTTGTATGAACCTCTGAAAAGGAGTGTGAAGACCCTGGCGGAAATGCCTGGAGTTATCAAACAGCTCTCCTCGCTGAATAACGCCTTTGTTTTGCAGAGAGAGAAAGGGAAACTCAAATACTTGTCATTTGCTTTCTTCTCCTTGCTATTGCAAAGCACTTTGCAGTATTTTGAAGCAAAACAACACTCAAGTAAACAACATTGTTTTTTTTTTTTTTCTTTGAAGATGAAACATCCCAGAGACACCCATGGGAGACTCTAAGTAGTTCTGACCACTTTCCTGTAACCCCTGCCACCCAAACCAAATGAGCAATGAAGCTCTAAATTCTGCTTTGAAGAAGTGAGCAAAATGTGTAAGGGCGAAGGCTGTGCCTGTCCTGGCACGGTGCTGCACTCTGAAAGCTGTTCTATGAGACTCCACAGACTCCACATGCCTCCTGCCTCTCTCCTCCTCACCAGGAGGGACATTGTGGGTGCAGGAGCTGCCACCAGGGCTGTGCTTGCCTGTGCTCTTCCCTCAGGCTGGGCACCACCAAATCTGTCTTCATGTGGCAGTTGCAGCCTAAAGGAGAGACGCACACTTGATGTCAACATTTTTGAATCATAGCTGATGTGGCCTTCTTTGGAAGACTCACAGGAATCGTTGGTGCCTCCTGCGAGGATGGGGCATGGAATGGAGAGGCCAGTGCTTTGCCCTGGGCTCTGCCCCTTGGCAGGCAGCATTCTTCAGGCTCTCAACGGGTGCCAGCTGCCCTTTGCTTTCCCCAGCCAACGGCTATAAATACAGTCACATTTCCCACATACTGTATTTATGTTTCAGAAAATGTCTGCGTTGCATACGTAATGTAGGAGATATAATTATAATATTTCAAAACTGGCCAAATTTCGTGAAATATAAAATAACAGATGGCACCACACAATATTGGTGCGGTGCGCTTCATTTAAATCATCACTGAGACCTGCAAATGTTCCCATTTGGTAGAGGGTGGCGATGAGAGCGTGTGTGTTGGGAGGTGGGGTGTGGAGTGGTTCCCCGCCTTTATCCTCTCAGAGCCTTTTCTTTTCAGGGAAAGTGGACTTATAAAGCCATCCATAGTGTGGCCTCATTGATCTACCAATTATGTGCTTCTCAGTGTTTTCTGTAGCTGGAGAATGCAATGTCAACACTGACAGCCCATCAGACCTTAGATCTATTCACATGAGTGGTATTGGCCGCGCCCAGCTGCCTATTATTAATTAACCACCAAAGAAGCTGTTGCTAAAATTCAAACCTTAGGTGCATAGTTCCCATCTTTAGCCCTAGAACAGTTGCACTGGATGTTTCTACACTCATATTTAAGCCGGTGCTGTGGCTCAATAGGCTAATCCTCCACCTGCGGCACCGGCACACTGGGTTCTAGTCCCGGACGGAGCACCGGATTCTGTCCTGGTTGCTCCTCTTCCAGTCCAGCTCTCTGCTGTGGCCCGAAAGTGCAGTGGAGGACGGCCCAAGTGCTTGGGCCCTGCACCCGCATGGGAGACCAGGGGAAGCACCTGGCTCCTGGCTTCGAATCAGCACAGCGCACCGGCCGCAGCAGCCATTGGGGGGTGAACCAACAGAAAAAGGAAGACCTTTCTCTCATTTTCTCTCTCTCTCTCACTGTACACTCTGCCTGTCATTTAAAAAAATTTTTTTTTAAATTTATTTGAAAGTCAGCGTTACAGAGGGAGAGGGAGATGGAGAAGGAGAGGGAGATGGAGATGGAGAGGGAAAGGGAGAGGGAGAGGGAGAGGGAGAGGGAGAGGGAGAGGGAGAGGGAGAGGGAGGGGGAGAGGGAGAGGGAGAGGGAGAGGGAGAGGGAGGTCTTCTTCCATCCACTCGTTCACTCCTCAATTGGCCGCAATGGCCAGAGCTGAGCTGATCTGAAGCCAGAAGGAAGGAGCTTCTTCCAGGTCTCCCACTTGGGTGCAGGGGCCCAAGGACTTGGGCCATCTTCTACTGCTTTCCTAGGCCATAGCAGAGAGCTGGATTGGAAGAGGAGCAGCTGAGACTCGAACCAGTGCCCCAGATGGAATACCAGCCACAGTACCAGCCCCTCACTCTCTGCTTTCACCAAAAGCCAACACAATGAGATTTTGCTGATTCTCCAAAGGTTCTTGAGACTCTGGAGTTGAAATGTAAATTCGAGGGCACAGGCTTTTCTAGAAGGAAGGTCAGAGGTCTAGAAGGAAAGATAGAAAAAGAAAGACAGCCATGCTACCTCTGCTGCTGGTGTCTCCTACCAAACCAATGACCCATCAACCCAGATAGATCAGGATTCAGAATAGTAGCCACAGTCCACATTCTCCAACTGGTTGCATTCCTTTTCCATCTCAATTAGCCTTCCTCTATCATTGAAGAAATCATAAAATCTAGCAATAAATTTTTCAGAGCCCTAAAGTGTTCATAAACATTACAGGCATAAAGAGCCACAAATGCCCACTCCTGTCTCTCCCATACGTGAAGTCTTTCATAACTCAGGCTTTATAGAGTCAAAGGCAGTGGAATCATCCCCACCTGCACTGACATTATCAGTGGGATCTGCACTAAACCTACGGAAGTGAGTTAATCTCAGTAGCTTCGGCCCATCATGAATTCTTGGGAACCTGCAACTGAGTAAAGCATCGATCTTTAGATAAAGCAGCTTTTAATAGATAGGGATGACAGATTTCAACCTAATGAAAGGAAAAACATTCCAATAATTTGCATTGGTTGAAAATGGAGGAAAAACCCCTACCCTAAGAGGGAGTAAATTCCTCATCCTAGAGGAATATATCCAGCTGAACCTGGGTGGTGAAGAGGAAGTAGTAGTGATTCTAGGTCCTTGTTTCTCGAAGTGTGGTCTCAGACCCCAGCAGTAGGAGCCCCCAGAGCTTGTTAGAAATGCAGACTGTCAGACCCACTCGGCACTGACTCAGCATATGGCCTGGCCACATCCCCCTGGGCCCGAAGGGTCCATCAGCATCTGAGAGGCACTGACCTTTAGGGTTCTCTGTAATGTACACATATGTTTCTAAGCGGACTGTCTTAGGTGGATGCACTTACCAGGACTACATGACTGTATTTTTATTCAACCTGGAGAAGTCCATTCAATTCTTATAAAGAGAAATCATATACAAGGAGGATTAGAGGACACCCCCAAAGAAGAATAGAAAAGTTTTCCTCCTGTCCTACTGCCCACTCCACTCCAATCTGCCTGTGGGCACCGGAATTCAGACCCCAAGGTATTCCTTTTGGCCTGAGCATTGAAAGACACCATGAAACGATACCATCTTAACTAGATGTGGTAATGCTTTAAGCCATTATTACCAATTAAGCTATTAATGCTAATGAGAGCATCAATTTGCTATCAGAGAGCAGGGCTTATCATCTGTGTATCCCCACTACTCAGCATGTTGCCTGACAAATATTATTATATAATTTATTTCCCACATCTAGCTCTTGCCAAAAAAAAAGAATTTGGGGTGGCCTTAATCTGGTCTAATAAGCACATATTGAACCAGAGTGGTTCAGAAGGGATGAGTGGGTAGAAGGATTCTTCCCAGGAGATTTTCTGGGAATGAGGAGTTCCAGGCAGCTGTGGACAACGACGGATGCTCCCAGCAAGGGAATGAGCACGTTGGCACCTCCTCCAGAGTCCTCACATGGGCTTGGTGGTCCACGTGGGAACACACTCCCACTGTGTTCCCACTCCTTGACTTTCTCACAGACTCGAGAACTTGGACTAGGCGACAAGCTTTACAAGCTCAAATGCGATGTAAGGAAGTGGCTCAGAGCACAGGCTCCAGAGCCAGAACAGCTCATGAATCCTGGCATTTTTCTCGCCTTGGGCAAGTTTTTCAACATTTAAATCTTTTCTGTCTTCATCTGCAAAACGGGAATAATTGTAGGACCCACCGACTTCCGGCAGTGACGACGAAGTCACAGAATACACTGTGCTTTGCCCGGCATCCAGCACTCAGCGAATGGTCAACAAGCACCTCCTGCTGTGGCTGCTTCCATTGTTGCTGGTATTGTTTGGCTGTGCCATGCTGCTTGAGCCACCTAAATCTGCACTGGGAGATAATCATACATTTTGCACAGACAATTTCATGACTTCTTAGCACCACCCAGGGATCTCCTCTGAGTCTGCCTTCCTCTCTGGTGGGCTTGTATGCTCCTTCTGGCTAACTGCACTGATCTTTTGCACACAGTTTCCTGCATCATCCGAATAGGGCATGGGAGATCCATGTGGCCAACCAGACAGGGACAGACCAGCGGGATGCCACTGATCCTGACTGTCATGTGATTCTTCAGTGTGCTTTCCCAGGAAGTCTTCAGGCACAGAGCCAAAATACTAACGGGGTAATTAAGTGGATAAAGTTATAACCTAGCTCCTTACACAATTTAAGGGGTTTGTATGAGTTAAAACCAGCTAGGGGTACCTAGAAGTAGCATGCCTCATGCCTCTCACAGGAAAACTAACTTGTTTAATAAGAAGACATAGAAGCTACTAAAACATCATTCACCTTTTTGCGCCATTGTGTTGGAGTGCTTGGAGGGACAGGATTCTACGTCTCTCAACTCTCCCTGAGAAATAAGCGCCTGGGTACCCAGAGATTAAGATTCAGTGTCTTGGAGCCATGGTTGTGGGGGTGCAGGTAAAGCAGCTGCCTGCAGTGCTAGCTAGCATCCATACATGAGCTGGTCTGCGTCCTTGCTGCTCCACTTTTGATCCAGCTCCCTATACTGGCCTGGGAAAGCAGTGGAAGACGGCCCAAGTGTTTGGGCTCCTGCCACCCATGAGGGAGACCTGCATGAAGCTCCCAGCTCCTGACCTTGGCCTGGCTTAACCATTGCCACCACATGGAGAGTGAACTAGCAGATGGACGATCTCTCTCTGTCTCTCTGTCTCTCTCTCTCTCCCTTTAACCTTTTCCAATAAATAAACACATTTACAAAAAAAGAAAGATTCATTTACTGTCTCAGGCCGAGTGCCTTGAGGGCACAGCTGGATGTCCCTCTAATGTTCTTCTCCTGCCCTGAGATCCGGCCCAGGACACACATTGTGTTGATCACCATGTCCCCCTGGTATCCTCAGGACAGAGTCTGACACAGAAACCCAATCTTTCTCAACAGCTAACACCACCAGCATAGGGGAAACTGTGCCTGCCTCTCAGTTATGTTGCAACCACTTACTGAGTTCCTACTATATGAGACAAGATTTGATGAGATTCTTGCCCTGGAGAAGTGGGCCAGCTGGGATGGTTACAGGTAGGTAAAGGCATAATGACATGCCCTGTAATATGTACTCCAGCAGGAAAAACTCCAAGTGCTGTCACGGCCCTAAAATGAAGGGGAAACTCTTAATGCTCTTCGCCAGGAAAACACAGCAGCCTGATTCATAATTTCTGGGTGAGGGCTCCTGGGGGTGGACCTTGTGGTCAAATGATCAGTTGAATTGGGACCTTTGTTCATGTAGGAGATGGTATTTCAGCACGGTTCTGAAAAAGAAAATGTTTGTGAGACTCATTCCTGGGTTGAAGTCAGTGGAGTAGGGGGCTGGGAGTGATATACACAGATCCAACTATTCTGATACAGTTGAGAAATGCAGGCTTAGGATGTCCTTGAGTCTGAGGCCTCAGACTGGGATGAGGCCTACAGAGGCAAGTTACTGGCCTTTCTCTGCCTTTTCACTGCTAAAATTCCTGAAAAGTTGTCTTTCTATGATTTCTTTGTTGCTTACCTTCCATTCATGCCTGAACCCATAGAACTTCGGCTTCTGGCCCCTTTATTTCTTACCAATGCCTTTTGATGAAGGCCATGAGTGACCTCCCCGGCAATGATCTAATGGTCATGTTCCCCTTACCTAGATTCTTTGTAGGCATCTTCAGATCTTCTGTTCTCTTGGTTTGTAGCACAGGCCCCTCCTAGCCTGCCTCCCTCCATCGTCCTCCCCTTGTCCTTGGCCAGCCATTTACCTGGACTATTGAGCAGGATTCCTTAGGACTCAGGTTTCTGTTCAGCTCTTCCTATATAGCTTTCCCAAGACCGTCCCATTGACATCAGTGATGGTGCCAGTTACTGCTGGGATTAAAGGATAAATTTGGTAAGTTTGCAAGGTAAGTTCCCACAAAGTTCTGAGCCACCTTAGAAGCATCAAGTTAAGCAGGCATCAAACTATCCATTTTTTATTGCATTTAAAGATGAATTAGAGGATGTGATCCTGGTGCAGGTCTGAAATGAGTGTCTCACTTAGCACCCCTCTTTCTCCTATTTGATTTTATTCTTGCAGCCACAGGCAGAAGGATTTGTCTACCGCAACTGTGGGCCTCCCTGCGAGAGAGAACCTGCCAGAGGGCTTCCATCCAGAGAGGAATAACACACCTGAACTACAGAGAGTCCTTTTAAGGGGAAAAAGGCAGAGAGAAGGACAGAGGGAGGGAGGTAATGAGAGAGAGAGAGACTAAACAAATAGCCTCTTGGAAACAGACGGGCAGTGTGCTAAAGACTGCTGACAGGGGAAGACTTCAGACATGCCTGTCTTCAGCCCTGTTCTGATCAGGTGAGCCCTTCTTACTCTTCTGCGGACAAACAGTGGAAGGAGAGTGAGGCAGAGCTTCTATCCCAATACTTGTCCTGAACAAGCAAAGGCTCTATCACTTGAACCTGAGGAAACCCAGAAAGAGGGAAAGGCAATTTCTCCAATTGCTACCTATACTAAGAGAGTTTACAGATTTGTATCCCTAGTCCAAACTCTCTTCCCAGCGACATATTCAGTTTTTTACTTGCCATTGCCCCCTTGATGTCTCAAATACAACTGATATGCCTCCTCCCCCCTCCAAATAACCACATCAGTAAATATGTGTTGAATGATTTCTCCATGCCTGGCATTGTGATAATAACTTCATGTCGATTATCTACTTATGTGTATGAGATAGACAGGTGGGACCATGGCCGACTTGGAGCTTGGAGAGATTCAGATCCCAGTGCTTGTTAGGAGTGGATATGAGGGCCGGCGCCGTGGCTTAACAGGCTAATCCTCCGCCTCGCGGCGCCGGCACACCAGGTTCTAGTCCCGGTTGGGGCGCCGGATTCTATCCCGGTTGCCCCTCTTCCAGGCCAGCTCTCTGCTATGGCCCAGGAAGGCAGTGGAGGATGGCCCAAGTCCTTGGGCCCTGCACCCGCATGGGAGACCAGGAGAAGCACCTGGCTCCTGGCTTCAGATCAGTGAGATGCGCTGGCCGCAGCGGCCATTGGAGGGTGAACCAACGGCAAAAAGGAAGACCTTTCTCTCTGTCTCTCTCTCTCTCACTATCCACTCTGTCAAAAAAAAAAAAAATAAAAAATAAAAAGGAGTGGATATGAGATTGGAGCCCAGGCAGTCTGATTCAGAATTGTTAGCTGTGCTACAGCACTCCTTTTGAAGATAAACCCATAACCATTCTCTGCAACTAGGTAGCAATTCTTCCCTCCCCTCCCTCCCTTCCCTCCTCTTCCTTCCCCTTCCTCCCCTCCCTCCCCTCCTTTCCCATCCTCACCCCTCCCTTACCTTTCCCTCCTCTCTCCTTCTCTCCCTTCCTCTCCCCTCTCCTCCTCTCCCCTCCCCTCTCTTCTGGTGTAGGGGGGAGGTTGGGCCCAAACTCAGGCTTTTATCACCACCCTCTCCCCAATGACCTGAGGAATTTTGTTAGACTCCTGCCCTAAAGATTCCACCACTTCCCAATAATGCCACTCTAGGGCCCAAGCCTTTAACACACAGGCCTTTGGGAGACATTCAGCACGGAAGCTAATGTCCAAACCGCAGCACTTAATAAATGCTGATTCATAATGACAGTGATAGATAACACAAAAGGGTATGTTTTCTAGACCACACCCTGTGCTCCATGCTAACACATACTCTCAACCATTTCTCATGATGACATTGAGAGACCTTCCTGCTCCCCATTTTACAGATAAGGAAACCGAAGACGGGAGAAGGCAGGCACCTTGCACAGAGATCCAGAATCCAAGTTGGTGAGGTTGTTTAGCACAAGGCGCTGCCACCTCTGGGACATCCCCTTCTGGTTGTCACTTCAGAACTTTCAAGAAAAATACCAACCCGTAGTTTTTCATGAAATGGTCTAACTCCCTTCTGCGTATATTTTGGGTCTGATCCTCACTTGGCTGAGACAAAAGTTATTTGTGACTGTGCTAAAAGTAAAAGTGCTTTTCCATATTTCTGATTTTTCAATGACTGGAACAGAACACTGAGAAAAAAAATCAGACAATTCAAGCCAAGAATCAAGTGCCCCAGGGCCTGCCAAGGGGGATGGAGAGGGCAGGCATGTGGGATGCAGGGATGCAGACAGAAGCCAGGCTGAACACAGATCAAGACCTCAAAGGGTACAGAACCCAGAGCTAGGGCAAGAGTGGGGCACGCGCCCTCTGTGGTTGTGTTAGAGCCTACACTCTGGAAGGGAAACTTCTCAGGGGGCGTGGCAGGCCTGAAGTTTCCAGATGCGAAATTCTGAGAAGCAGAGGTTTTCTTTCACTCTCCTCCCTTTCTTTTGAGCCGGGACACTTCCAGGGATAGTTTGCAGGGTAAGTCTGAGATTGAGACTTGCTTCAAATCAATAAGCCAGGCTGAGGCTGGACCAGTCATGCCAACAGCTGCCCTTTATTGAGCTTGTAAGCACCCAGGCTAAATGCTTTATGCTGGCTCCCCATGACTGCTCTGGGAGATGGGCATTCTAATCTGAACTCATCAGAGGAGTAAATAGAGACTCACAGAACAGAGGCTGCTAGTTAAAGCCACATAGCCAGATCCCAGCTCCAGCCCATGTGACCCCAAAGTCTCTTCATGGTTTTCACTGTGATTCTCTGAGCCTGGTTTGCAGCCTGTGCCTCAAAAGTGACTCTGGGAAGCCTGGGCTGTGTCTGTTCATTTGCTCTTGTGTTTCTATGCATATTTACTGAACCCCCCCTGAAGACAGAAGCTGGGGTGCAAAGCAGTACTGTTGAGAAGGCTGTGGCCCCCCCGGGACAAAAAAAAAAAAAAGCGATGGTGGTGGTGATCCTGGAACCAACACAGCTTTCCTGTTTCTGAGTGTCCTCAAAAAGTGGTGGAAGGTGAGCTGGGACAGCTTTCCCCAGAAATGTGGCACAGGTATGGAGCCAGCACATGGCAAGCAGCATACACAAGGCAAGGGGCCTGCATGCGGTGAGAGACTTGGCCTGCACAACACCCGGAATCTACTCTAAGTGAGGGGTATGAGTGAGGCAAGGGGCCTGCTGAAGGCAAAGTCTAGCTGTGTTCCCTTTTCAAACGGTCAGAGACAGGAGATACCATGTAGCTAGCTTACCACCGGGTGATGTGTCCATATCTGTGTTGGGAATTCTTTTTTTAAAATTTTTTTGACAGGCAGAGTGGACAGTGAGAGAGAGAGACAGAGAGAAAGGTCTTCCTTTTTTTGCTGTTGGTTCACCCTCCAATGGCCGCTGCAGCCGGCGCACCGCGCTGATCCGAAGGCAGGAGCCAGGTGCTTCTCCTGGTCTCCCATGGGGTGCAGGGCCCAAGCACTTGGGCCATCCTCCACTGCACTCCCTGGCCACAGCAGAGAGCTGGCCTGGAAGAGGGGCAACTGGGACAGGATTGGTGCCCCGACTGGGACTAGAACCCGGTGTGCCGGCGCCGCAAGGCGGAGGATTAGCCTAGTGAGCTGCGGCGCCGGCCTTGTGTTGGGAATTCTTTAAGGAACTTCACAAAAATTACTTCCTGGAGCTCAGGCCATTCCCTGGTCTTCAGCAGAAGAACGGAATGCATTTACTGCATGGCTTCTTGCTTCCAAATGCCTCGTTCTCCCAAAGCCAGACTCTGTACCCAGCCCTGCAGGCTGTCATTCTGAGGAGCCAACTGCTCCTCTGCCCTCCCTCGTTCCTCTCCATACTGGTACAAAACAGAGGGGCCCTCCAACAACATTTATATTTGTGAAGACAATGGAGCATCATGGAAAATAAGCTAAGGGGTTTGTGCTCTTGGTGTTTGTTTACTTATTTCTTTGTTCCTTGAGAGGCAGAGAGACAGAGCTTGAGGGAGGGAGAAGTCTCCCACCTACTGGTTTACTCCCCAAGTGCCCACAACAACCAGGGCTCAGCCAGGCTGAAGCCAGGAGCTGGAAACCCAATCTGGGTTCCCCATGTGGGTGGCAGGGACTCAGCTTCATAAGTCATCGTCGGCTGCCTCCCAGGGAACCACTGGAAGAAAGCTGAAATTGGGAGGAAGCAGAGCTGGGGCTTGAACCCAGGCACTCCAACAGGGTATGCGGGCATCTCCACCTGTGTCTTTACCACTGTGAGAAACACCTGCCCTTCGGTGGCAGTTCCTTTCTTTTTAAAGATTGATTGATTTATTTGAAAAGCAGAGTTACAGAGAGAGAGAGGCAGAGAGGGAGAGAGAGAGAGATCATCCATCTGCTGGTTCACTCCTTGAATAACTTTATGGCCTTAATGGCCACGGCTAGGGCAGGCCGAAGCCAGGAGCCAGGAGTTTCATCCGGGTTTCCCACATGGGCGCAGGAGCCCAAGGACTTGCTCCATCTTCTGCTGCTTTCCCAGGCTCATTAGCAGAGAGCTGAATGGAAAGAGGAGCAGCCGGGACTCAAACTAGCACACATATGGGAGGCTAGCACTGCAGCAGGCTAAGCCACAGCTGGCCCCCTGGTGGTGGTTTCTTCAGCAGGTTTCCTTTCTGCTTGAATATGCTATTATTTTATTCCTTAATTTTGCATCTGCATTCTGGAAAATTGTCTCAGTGTCAGTAAACAGATCTTCCCTGGGGCCTTCCTCCCTCCCCTGGCTGTTACTAATCCCTCCGATATGCCCCAAGCAAGGGATGGAAGCCATTCTTGTCATTCCCATTGGCCTCTCTACTGCAGGTGCTGACAAGGGTCTCAATGACTTCCTACCACACCCCATGCCCTCATTTTTCCAAGTTTCTCAACACAAACATGCCTCTTGGGAGTCAGTATTATCTGAAGCTGACTGCAGAAATACCATGCGAGCTTCATGATGGGCATTCTGAGATACCTGGGTGACGTCTCTACAGGATGCAGGCTTCAGGATGTCTTTGATTTTGAAAGAGGCAGCTGGATAATTTCTAAGCCTCTAGTTGTGTTTTGGGGTCAAGATAAAGACATTTTCTGTTTTAATTAATGTAGTTATAAAGAGAGAAACAGAGAGAGGGTGAGAGTGAGAGCGAGAGAGAGAGAGAGAAAGAAAGAGGAGAGGAGAAGTTGGGGAGGGAGATAGTGTGAATGAATGAACTCAGGGGCTGGTAGGGCTGCAAGAATTCCAGATGACTTTTGTTCAGAAATGAAGAACTTGCATGGGCAGGCCTTCTGATTTTTAAGAGAAACAAAATATGTAGATGAGCAGGTATTTAAATACTGGCCACCTGCTCCATTGAAATGTATTGCTGGACCTACAGAGCGTGTTTGAGGGTCAGACCCAGCCTTTAGGCTGCCACACTTCTGAAATACGGGTGTTAGAAGCTACTGATGCTGGAGTTCCTTCTGTGGGAGGTGGTTCGTGAGGTTATTCAGCCTTTCATGAAGGGGCAAGTGGAAGAAATGTCTTTTTTTTCAGGCAGAGATCAGAGTGGAGGAGCCATCAGGCCTTGATGCTCAGAAGCACTGGTCAAAAGTCATGGCCTGGAATATACAGAGACGTGGGCCCTATGGCCTGTCCAGACTGGCTGCTGCTTGTCATGCTGGACTCTGTAGTCCTAAGGCCCAAAACTCTGGCACTTAGAAAAAGGCTCCACCTGCTGAGCTCCAGTTTAGAGTGCTGGTGACTTGGTAGTGGGGAATGGGGTGGCCTGCAGGTGCACTGGCTCTCAAAGCATTCCAGACTGGTGTGGTGGTGGGTCTCAAAGCTGAACTGCAATGGTAAGTGGTTGTTAACAGTTGTATTAGTCTACTCTCCATTGCTGTAACTAAATACTGTGGACTGGGCACTTTATAGCTGTTCGCCTTTCTTTGTGAAGGGTTGTTGAACCCACAGTTCAAAAGGTCCAAGAGTGTAGCATTGGCATCTTCATGGCTCTGTTGAGGGTTTTACAGTAGATGGTATCAGAGTGATTGTGTGTGAAAGAGATTACATGGCAAGACAGGAAGGAAGCGAGATACCTGGGAGGACCCATCTAGCTCGTTTTATAGCAACCCACTCTCTTGAGAACAAACTCACTCCATGAGACCAGCATTACTCCCTTCCCAGGGTGCTGCCCCACAATGACTAAATCACCTTCCACTAGGGCCCAGCTCTTCAGGGTCCACCAACTCCTGTGTGGCCATATTGAGAGTCATGTCTCCAACAGAGGAGTCATTGGGGAAACAAAGCTTCACCAAGCTGTAGCAGGAGATACAGGGCAGTGACAGTCAATTAGTACCTAAGCAACCTTATAGTGTCCTGGGTAGCTTCTTGGGGACCTGGGAAACTGCAAAGGCCACTCTGTGTGTATGTGTGTATTTAGCTGCAACAACTGACCCCTGACCTCTGTTTCCATATTTTGGCACAATATTAATGAAACTATTTTCTCCATATGCACATTTCTGATAAGAATACATGCAGTCGCCTAGGCTCTAGAAATACTAACATCAGGCAACAAGAAATTCATCTGGAAAAGAGGTCAAAAGTCACTGGACTTTGTTGACTGAATTGTTTTCCTTGCTCCAAGGTTGCGTGGGCCACAGACCCAATTAATTTTTGGCAAATTCAACACCTTTGTTGGTGGTTGGAGTCATGAGACACCACACAGTTAATGTGAGGAATGGAACACAAGTCTGCTCAGTGATGCACTGGAAGCTCCACCAAGACCAAGTCCAGGTGATGGCCTCCTCAGAGTCTGAGTCCTACTTTCACATCAGAGTCTGTGCTCCAGGCACAATGCCCATTTGGAGGAGAATTGTTAATTCTGGGGAGTGCCCAGCATGCTTCTCTGGGAAAAAGCAAGAATGCTTCATTCACAACACCCCCTCATGAAGGTTGTCATTCAACAGCATGGACTCCCAGGCAGGGCCTCTATGGGTTAACATCTTCCCCCGGGGTCTTGAGCTTAACTGAACTTTGGAGGCCTCAGTGATTCTCACACCTTCAAGGAAATATTGAAAGCAGAAGCAAGTGTGTCAAAGGCAGGTAGCTAGTGAAGCTTGAAGAATCTAATTTCGCAGGAGGGCATCTTCATCTGAGTGCTACTGCTGAGCGTCACCCCTCGGCTGAGAAGGGAAATCAGATTCATTTCAGTCTCTGGCTGTCCACAATTTCCAGTCCTAATAGATGTGGTGTGAGATTGTTTTCTACCTGTCATGACTATTGGTGCCAGGGTTTCTTTTTGAAACGGTGTGCATGTGGTCTGAAGCAAAGCATGGATTATTTAAAATACTCTGTTGACTGGCTTCATGTAAAGGGTCCCAACATCTTTGACTAATAGTAGTGCCATTCTCAATGAAACACACAGATTTGGCTGGGGCCGGAGGATTTCCCAGCAGTTCTGTGGGGGATGTGCATGGCCGTTGATCTTTCCTGAGGGCTGTTCCACTTGTCATGCTGCTTGCCTCTTGTCTCTCTGGGGAATGCGGAATCTGGCATCAGGGCCAATCTCTGCCTCCTGTGGGGTCTCAGATTTTCTTTGTGCAGAGAGAGTGCTCAGGCACAGTTCCTGGTTGAATGCTTACTACACATCATTGAAAATAAGCTAAAATGGCCCAAAGATTAGATGCTGATTCTGTTTCCCTCTTAGAAAGTTGCACAGTGGTTTGAAAGAATAACCTCTCAGATGCCTTAGCCACTTTTGCTTCATAGCCAATTAACTCTCAGTCCCCAAAGAGGCCAGGGACAAGGCAAGGCCTGTCCTGCATCTCTGTGCAGCTTTGGGCTTTGGGATGGATCCTGGGTGTAACCCTTTCAAGAACCATGCATTCCCTGAACCCCAAGTGCCTGTTGCAGGGAAGAATGGAACATGAAGTTAAGTACCCCAAGGTTGGAAAACACCGGGACCCGGATTGTAACACAGGTGTGTGACCCTTAGCTGTATGATTTTGAATTCCTTAAGTTTTATTTTCGACTTGGGTAAAGTAGTGAGCACAAGCACTGAAACCTATGTCACATAGTCTCTTGGGTCAGCCTTTGAGATCAACATTGTGCAAGAAGACTTGCTTTTGGCTGGTGCTGAACACAAAGGGTCAGTGTCAGCAGTGTGTGAGCACAGAAGTGGAGGAGGGGGTGCCTGGGTTGTTCTCTGTGGTGGCCGCCTCCCAGTCTGCTGGTGAGCCTGGGATGGGTGGAGCCAATGCAGCAGCTGGAGCAGTGGAGAGGCTGGAGGGGTCGGGAGGCGGGAGGCGGGAAGAGACAGAGTTAACATTCTCTGCCATCCTTTGGACAGGGCCCCTTGGTAGCCATGAAATCAGGGAATGTGTGACTGTGTGTTTTTTCTTTCTCCCCGCCCTCATTTCTCTTTTTCTTCCACCAAATGCAAATCAATAGATGTGTATTCACAGCCTAACATGATGTCAAGGAGAGAAGAGTAGTCTTTTCATTCAGAGAAGGGGAAAAGGGAGGCCCCTCCACACTGGGAGGAAAAGAGGGCAGGAAATGGGAGGGAGGGAGGAGGGTGAAGAGCAAAAGGGAAGACCAAACCAAGCCCTGAAACACAAGACAGCGGATGGCGCTCTGGGCAGGGGTGGGGAGAGTGCCTTCTGCGTGCCCTTCTACTGACACGTGGTAGGGCAGCCTCTCATCTTCCTGCTTTGTAACCCAGAGAAGGGGTAATGACTTTTCCTCCCACTGTATAGTATATTTTTTGGCTCTTGCTTGCGAGCTATGCTGGCAAAAAAAGAATTGCCTACAAAGGTGAAAAATCTGGTGTATTTTTTTCAGTATTTAGCTGAAGTTCAGTAAGGCATAGCTAAGTAGAAGGCTTTCTGATGACACAAACTTGGTTACTAAATTGTCTTCAACAAACCTAGCCAGTGTCTGGGCTATCTGTGAATTAGGGTAGTGCTTACATGATTAGCAATGGCAGCAGCTGAAATGGGCATGAATTGTAGGGTTTAGTTGATAGGAAAGACCTCAATATTAGGTTATCTGTGCTTCAGTCCTGGCTTCATTCCTGACTTGTTGATCATTTGAGATATATCTTTTAATCTCAATTCCTCTGTATTTCTCTTTCTGGGAAGTTGAGCTAATTAATCCCTCCTCTGTGTAACTTCACGTAGGGGTGAAGCAAATAATTGAGATTATAAATGTGCAAGCCTTCAATGCACTTATCAGCAGAAGTAGCTCATATTTCATCTACTCCTACTTGTGTAGGAGTTTAGCTGTACATTGCAAACACAGCCTGATATTCTGGGTGTTTTGAAAATTATGTTTGTCATCTTTTCAGCTTTATGACCACTAAGTACATGAACGAGTATACAATCATGGAGAGCTACCTCCTGTGCCTTCCCAAATCTAACAAAAATTATTGCAAAGGGTTAAAAAGTATACACCACAAGGACACAAAGAAGTAGAAGAAATAAAAGTGGTTGGGGAAATGGAGCCTTTCTTGGAAAAAGAAACGGAATGATAACTGATTTAGTAGAGCAGACGTTAGACATTGACGGATCTTCAGAGGAAGAGGAAGATAGAATTATTCAGATTGGCACTGCTGGACCCAGGATGGACCCAGGAAGGATTGGTACAGGATACCTGGAGGACAAAAACAAGAGAGTTGAGAATGATGGACTGGTAGAAAGTCTTAGTTAGGTACTCCCCATGTCCAGGATTGTCTGATCCTCTCACTTCAGCCTGAGCAGGGAGTTTAGTTTTTGAAAGAATTGGAAATGGACACTAGTTTCAGCCACAAGAGAGTTGAGGCACCTTACTGAATAGATTTGAGAGCCTCCACCCCTTAATGGCCAAACCCACTGGCCTTCCAGTATGATGGAAGTCAGGACTTTACCCTCCTTAGAGAAGCCTGGCTGACTCAAGAAAAGAACAGACAACTACTGACATGTGGAAGAAGAATCACAAGGCCAGTTTCTTGCCTGCCAAATTTTGGAGGGTCTGCCAGTAGATAAACTTCTTTGAGGAACACAGATTCTTTTTTTAAGCTTTTATTTAATGAATGCATTTTTTTTGACAGGCAGAGTGAACAGTGAGAGAGAGAGAGAGACAGAGAGAGAAAGGTCTTCCTTTTGCCATTGGTTCACCCTCCAATGACTGCCGCGGCCAGTGCGCTGCGGCTGGTGCATCACGCTGATCCAAAGGCAGGAGCCAGGTGCTTCTCCTGGTCTCCCATGCGGGTGCAGGGCCCAAGGACTTGGGCCATCCTCCACTGCACTCCTGGGCCATAGCAGAGAGTTGGCCTGGAAGAGGGGCAACCAGGACAGAATCTGGCACCCCGACCGGGACTAGAACCCGGTGTGCCGGCGCTGCAGGCGGAGGATTAGCCTATTGAACCACGGCTCCAGCCATGAATACATTTTTTTTTTGTAGATATAACTTTAGGAATATAGTGGTTCTTTCTCCCATACCCACCCTCATCCTCCAACTCCCATTCCACCTCTCTCTCCCTCTCCCATCTCCTCCTTCATCATGGTTCATTTTTAGTTTGATTTTATATACAGAGGACCAACTCCATGTTAAGCGAAGATTTCAACAGTTTGCACCCACACCCACATAACATATAGAGTACAGTTTGGGAACAAAATTTGCAGTCAATTCTCAGTACAACTCATTAGGGACGGAGATCCTATATGTGCACTTGCACAGTGACTTCTGTTGAGGAACACAGATTCTACCCGTCTTTGGCTACCATTACCCTTACATATAAAACAAAGACCAGTTATCACCAGGCAGTTGGGGAGCCTTTCTCCATGAAAGGCAAAGATGGGAGCAAATGAGCAGGGAAAGGGCTCTGAGGAGGTGGAGATGGTGATGGCTGCTTCATTGGATTCAATTAATATCGTCAGGGAGATCTGAGAACCTACTGTAGCCATGAAAGAAGAACAAGGTGCTACAAGAAATCAGACAACAAGAACACCATATATAATTGTGTAATAGATAAGACAAGAACACCATATATAATTGTGTAATAGATAAGACAACAAGAACACTATATATAATTGTGTATCAGGTTAAGAGAAGAAATAAAAATAGAAAACATTTTGATGAAAAAAAGAAAAAATGTATGGACACCAATCTAGATGTTCTAAAATCCTTTGAGTAGGATTCATACAAAGACAAATAAAAGTAGGAGGAAATTTTTCAAAGAATACAAAAGAAAGTTTGAAACCCCAGAGTTGGAGGACATGAATTTTCCATATTAGACGTCTATTGAGTGTGTGACACATGCATAAAACAGATCTACATTTGGAAATATCTTCGTGAAATTTAGGAAAGAGAAAAAGGGCATACCCAAAATGTATACTGAGAGAGTACAAAGCTATTCCACATAAAAAGAAGCATGCATGGATGTTCAATAGACTTTTCCGCAGTAATACGTAAGCTTAGAAGAAAATGGAGAAATGTTTCCAAACTTTGGTGGGAAACTCATTTTCAACATAGAATTTTCTTTGTAGTTTAACTAATGATACTTAAATTGAGCAAGGAAACTTCAAAGTCCTCCTAAATGATCACCTATCCTTGCTTTATTTTGACCAACTATAAAACAATCTGATGTATTAAAACAAAGAAAAACACCAAGAGAGAAGAAAACCTAAAAACATAAAACAAAGAGAAACATAGAGCCTTGTGTGTTTTCAGGAAAGGGAAGACTCAGTTGGTAGCTGAAGCACACGAGGATGGAAAGCTCCAAGGAATGCCTTTAAAACATTCTATTGATAGATTTTCCAAGTTATTCAATTGAAAGGAATCTTAGAATTATGCAGGGAGTTTGGGGATATATATAATGACAGATCTACAGGGAATTAAATAAATGAAACATAAGACAAATAGTATCTCCAGAAAAAGTGAAAGGTTGATCAAGCAAGACAGTAGTTAAACAATCATAGCAATACCCAAACTGAATATTGATGTAATCAGATTTTGTAACAGATTTATGTTGGTTTAATGGAGAGAAGAGAGGTATGGGGGGTGGAGGTGAACAGGGCTGAGTCCTCATTTTCTGTAGAAGGGAATCAATAGATGATTTTCTTAAATTGTTACATAAAGACCTGAAAGAATAAGTAAATTTTTGAGAGGAATAAGGAAGAAAATATCAGAGAAAACAGACAAAAGAGATGAAAGTGGTTGATTTTGAGGGATGGAATTTGGAATACTGTTTTCAGCTTAAGCATCTAACACTCCTAACATAAACCATGTAACATTCATATACGACTTAACATGTTTTATATTTTTAAAAATGTGTGATGCTGACATCCATATAGCAAATCTCACAGTGACTTCATGTAGGTGTATCAAAGGTCTTTGAGGTAGGAGGGAAAGACTTTGATCTTTGGAGTCAGCTCTGAGTGAATTTGAGCTATGTCAATGCTCTGGGGAAGTCCTCACTGACGTGTCTGAAAGTCTGTGTTGTAGCGTCTACTTTGTGGAGATGACTGGTGTGAAGAGCAGATAGGATGCACAATAACCCTTAGCAGGGTAATCAGCACGTAGTAGGTGTTTTGTAAACAGTATTTATTGTTAAGGCTATATCAGGCATGAGATACTTTGTGAACAGCTTAACAGTTCAGGAAAGTTCTAGAAATAAGATTAAGACTTGAGTGCAGAAGTACGATGCCCATTTCAGGAGTCCCTGGGACTATAGAAGAAGGACTTAGTCTTCCAGTCACAAGCTGGCTGGCTATCCAATAAAGCATTGCTCCTTTGAACTTAATGCCACCTTTGTGGTTTAAAAGGGCTAATGTCCCTTCCAGAGATTTTAACTTGCTCCCAGGGAGTCACTGACAGCCCCGGAGGCTCCAGTCCATTTTGGAATATTTTGAGCTAAAACGGCAGAGTCAGATTTTAATCTACAGTGTTTTATCATCTTCCTCTTTTTCTTTTTCACAGGCAAAAACCCCAGTGTTACAATATCTCAAACTCCATCCTTCCTGGTCCCTCTGTCAGGCTCCAAGTGCACCAATCCATCATCTTAACTCTATTTACCATGGAGTTGATTTCAGTAAGAGGTTGGGTGAATGTGAATTGCACTAAAGAGTCTTTAGTGTCTGCACAAGCCCAGTCCCCGCCTGGGGGCTTTTGGATGTGTGGTTCATTCTGCCAGGAATAATCCCAGCCTTCTCCCGTCCTGGGCAGCTCCCACTGGGACTCCAGCTTAGAAGGCACTTTCTCTGCCCAGTGTCCACAAACTTTCTGTCCTTCCTTACCCAGGTAAGCTTTCTTTGTTTTGCATTTTGCTCGACCTCATTTTTTTTTTTTTTCTGCAAGCACTTGTCACTAAGGCAATCAATCATAGGATTCATGGTTTATTAACGGATATTCCATTTGTGAATTTTGGATGCGTGAAACAGCCTCATCTTCCTCAGTGTTTAGTCTGATACACTACACACAGTGGGTACACATCTGGCGCATGGTAGGTGCATAAAGAATATTTTATGAGTGAATGAATGGGTGAGTACATGAAGAACCAAATAACCATTAATGTGGCCCTCTAGATAAAAAAGAAAAAAAATACATATGGGTCAGAGGGAGTCTCTGTCTCCTTGGCCAAGGTCATAAAGTAGAATGGAAAGAGGCAGGGCTGGGACCCTGGCTTGATGTGACACCAGGGGCACAGCGTCACTGTGAAGGCCCAGACCTGACCTAGCCCCCTCCATTTCCCACCAGCTCCAGAACCACGGAGATTTACCTGACGAGGAAAGACACTCAAGAGAAGCGGAAGTGCGGCAATGAGCTTTCTCACAACAGTGCCCGATTTCAGTTGGTTGGCTCGCCTAACTTATTGCTATTTAAATACAGTTCTGATGATTTTGTTTGCTTTGGAGGAAGAAAAAAGAGTCACAGAAGGTATAAAATTGCTTATTATTTACCCCAGAGAAGAGAACAATCACCCTAGTAAATATGCATTGAGGCATTTTTATTTGTATTTGTATTTTTTAAAAGATGTTTAAATAGACCCAGTAGACTGTAATATCTCTTTTCAGACTTGGTGCCATCTATTGATTAAATATGCATTTATACATTTCTTCTTCTACTTTTTTTTAAAATAAAAGAGACATAGGTTTTCTTCATACAATAGACCTCGAAGAATTGATCAGTGAAAATACATATTTATGTGTTTCCTTAAGAAAGATTTCATTAGGTACACACACTTTTTAAAAATAAATTATTTTTGATACACATTGCTGTTTCTTAAATGTGAATTTAATTAAGAGGCACAGGGTGTGTGTGCATGCGTATGGATTGGGAAAGACGTTGGCAGAATAAGTGGGTGTATTTTTAAGGCAGAAAATGTTTTAAAACAAGGTCACATAGCTAGTTAGTGTCACAGCCAAAATGCAAACCTAAGTTTTTCTGTTTCCAAAGAGAATTCTTCCATAAAGAGAAATTAGAATATTGAGCACTGTCATTTTATTGAATATGCAAACTCAGGGAGTCCTGGCAAAGATGAATTTTGGAGTAAGATTTGGAGTGGGGTTCTCAGCCCCTTTTTTGTCTTGGAGAGGGACTTGGAACTTTCTGACACCTTTATCAGTGGAATGGGCTGGCAATAAAAGGACAGTGACAATTAACAGAAAGCATCATAAAGTTCCCAGAATTGTGATGGGCTGATAAAGATTAATAAAGATTTGTTCCTAGGATAGATATTTGGCCTCATAGTTAAGATGCCAGCCAAGGTCTCATCTTGTGTTGGAATACCTGGGTCTCCTACCTTTCCCTGCTTCTGATTATAGATCCCTGCTAATTCAGACTCTGAGAGGCAGCAGGTGATGAACAAATACTTGGGTCCCTGGCACCCATGTAGGAGAGCTGGATTGAGTTCTGAGTTCTGGCCCAGATGCAGCTGCTGTGGGCATTTGGGGACTGACCAGTGGAGGGGAGCACTCTCTGACTCTGTCTCTTTCTCTCTGCTTCCCAAAGGATTAAATTCGATAAAGAACAAAAATGCTTTCCCCATCAGCTCTCCAAGGGTTAGTGCGTGTGTCCCTCTTTCTTGAGAGCTGGGCCTGAGGCTGACGCATGAGCTTCTCGGTGTCCTGGATGCTTAGTCCTGATTGCCTGCTGAGCCCCATACAGGCGTGGTCCATGGGGTGGCCCTCCCCAGGTCACAATGCCTGTCCCCCTCTCCCGCTTGTGGTAGAGGCAGCTCTGAGATGCTGGGGAGATTATTTATGTAAACTCTTTGAGCTCTGGTTTCTTTCTCTGTCCAAGGTGCATAATGCTAACTTCACTGGTTTATTGAGAAGAGAAATGAGGGCCCCACGACAGAGTACCTGGCATGTAAAATGATTGTGCTCAATGTTCTAACTTCTTCTTAGGGAACCATTCACTTTGCACACAGAAATACTTGAGCCGTATTTTAGCTGTGTCACTTACTAGCTGTGTGACCTTGGGCAAATCATGTAATCTCCGAATCTCAGTTTCTTCGTCTCTCAGAAAGGTATAATTACACCTTCTTAGAGGACAAGATTAGGCATTAAGTGTGATGATATTTTTAAGAACCTTAACCCACAGAGGGTGAACACATGATGTCTATTATTTGCATGATGCCATCTGTCACCAAGTCCTTAGTAATCCTATGTTTCACACACAGCCTCTGCCACCATGCAGTTCCAGAATCTACAGACCTGGGCCAGGCCTAGGAGCAGGGATGCTTGCTTCAATCCATCCTGTTCACTTCACCCAGATTAATTTCCATAAATTAATTCCTGCCTTACAGTACTCAGAGGCTCAAAAAGAAATTATCCAAGCAGCAACTGGGAATTTCTAAATCCTGGGTCTGGGAGTCAAGGTCTCTCTCATTCTAGCTCCCATCCACAACCACAATTCCTCTCCCTGCCTTTTCCCAGAGGTTCCTGCTAGTGTCTGCTATCCCCTGGTCCAGTGATGCCATCTCATCTCACTGGCCCACCTGAGCTGTCCCACCCAGTTCAGGAAGTGGACCTGGCTGCCAGTCATAATTCCTCAGAACTTTTATGGGACCCCAGCATTCTTCAAAGGATCCACAGACAAGGCTGCTGGCAAGCAACACATTTGCAGCTCTTGACTCCACACAGTTTGACTTCATTTCTTGTGTGTATCCCGTTATTGTTTATGCACATTCACACATATGCTTATTTGGGGAATTCTCTTTTCAAATACATAATCTGCCTTGGGGCTGGCTCTGTGGCATAGTGGGTAAAGCTGCCACCTGCGGACACCGGTTCAATTCCCAGCTGCTCCACTTCCAACCCAGTTCTCTGCTAATGTGCCCAGGAAAGCAGCAGAAGATGGCTCAAGTCCTTGGGCCCCTGCACCCATGTGGGAGACCTGGAAGAAACTTCTGGCTCCAGGCTTCAGATTGGCCCAGCTCTAGCCATTGCAGCCTTTGTGGAGTGAAACAGTGGATAGAAGAGCTCTCTCTGCCTTTGCCTTTCTGTAACCCTGCCTTTCAAATAAATAAATAAATCTTTGAGAAAGAACGTTATTAAAAAATACATCATCTGCTCTTCAGACAAGAATAAATCGTATTCCACCTATTTCCAGCTTTGCAAAAAGGGCATTCTGTGAGGCGGGCACTTTGCAAGTGTCAGGCAATGACACTGTTAAGCATGATATGTTCTCTTGGACTCCTCAGGCTTCCTGACTTGTTTATAAGGAGGGAAGAAATCAATTGTTTTACTTTTTTTTAACCAAGAAAATAGGCTTTTCTTTGGTGGAAATAGGGAAGTGCAATTTGTCCCGAGAAACTTGTTGGCAAGTGGCTGCTTAGTGGAAACTGTGGATTTTGCAAGTGGACAGACCTGGGGTTTGAACCCTGGCTCTCCTTTGCTGTGCAGTCTCTGGCAAGTGTCTGGAGCTCTCTGGACTTCAGTTGCAGCTTGTTAAAAACCAATGGGATAGTGGTTCAAGGGGTAAGACTGGTGAGGACCAACTAGAATAGTGTATGTGCAAGAAGCACTTGGGGAAACATTGGCAAGTACATCAGTGAAGCAGGCAGTAAGAATGTTCTAGAAAGTCACTCAGAGGTCTTGAGCCATGCACATACATGGAGCTAGGAAGAGATCCAAGCCACCGCAGGGTCTTTGGAGGGCATTGAGGGGCAGAAATCATGTGCCCAACTCCTCCCATCACATCTGCCACTGTCCTTATCCTAAATCCTCTAAGTTCAGAGTCAACTTCAGAGGCGGAAGTACTCAGGCACTGTTTGCAGCATGCTCTGGCCAGAGTTGCCAGCCTTTGTGGACCTGGTGGCAAGCAGGGGAAAGCCGAGGTTTGTCACACCCAGAATACTGTCTGCAGGTACACTGCCCTTGCAGAGGGAGGGAGGGATGGGGCCATGAAGAGGAGGGAGGCAGAAAGCCACAGGTATCCTTCTCATCCTGCAGTCCTGCGATGACTTCAGTAGTGCCTGTCTGTGTCCCTGCCTAGGCAGTAATCAGAGCGATTGTTCGGGCTTCAGTAGCATCCTGTCTTCTTGGAACGGCAGAATTTTCTAATTGTGAGGAACTGGCCAGTTCTCTTTGCATCTTTAGTGGGGTGGGGTTGGGGGGGAGAAAGAAACCCTTCACATGCTGGTCTCCCTGAAGGAATCCCATCTTGCCTCCCAGTGTGGCAGCGTGGGGGAGTGGGTGCAGACTGGCATGTCTGAGCACAGCCTGTGGATCGCAGCTCCTGCGGCATCCCCGCCTGGAGACCAGGAGGAGCAAGGATGAGGAGGAACTGGCCTTGCACGGAGTGACCTTCCTCCCCTGGCCATGCCAGTGCCCTGGGGGGGTCAGGTCTAAACCAGCAGCACCAGACACCTCCCCACCGCCCAGCAAGGAGCCCCGCACTGGCACACTCGCCCAGACTCCAGTGCGCACTGCTGTACTCTGGCGGTGAGGGGGTGAGTGAGGGGCAGGCTCCAACTCCCCTTGGAGTGGCGCCTTCCAAACAGGAAAGTCTCCTCGCGTCGCTCAGGAGCCTGGAGCCAATGCCTGCCTGGGAGGAGGGCTGCCTGGAGCCCCGTACAGATTGGTGCTGATGCTTCTCACCAGTTGTATGTGCAAGAGAAAAATCAGAGACGCTGCCTGCCTGCTCCCATCTCGCGCGCGCTCTCTCTCCTCCGCTCTCTCCCTCCCTTTGCAAACATTGGATTTAAACCTGCTCAGAATTCAGCACAGAGGAAGGCGGCAGCGCAGCGGCAGCAGAAGCAGCGGCGAGCCCGGCAGCTGAGAGCGAGCGCCGCAACGTCGAGATGTACCATCCCGCCTGCTGGATCATCTTCTCCGCCACGACCGCCCTGCTCTTCATCCCAGGTACCCGGGAGAGAAGGGGCTCCCTCTGGCTGGGGCGGCTGTGCCGCGCGGGGGCGGGAGGGGCAGGAGGAAGACGGGGAGTGTGAGCGCCTGTGAGTGCAAGGGTAGGCTGGCGGTGTGCACACACACACTCGCTGGCTCGCCCGGCCGCTCACACGCACGCACGCAGCAGCCCGCGGTCGGGGGTTGCTCCGTTCCGGGGGATCCGGTGAGCTGGGTTCGAGGTCTGCTCGGTGCTGCGAGGCACTGCCGTTTCCTTGAAAGGTACCGACTGGCGTTAACCAGTTGTGGTCCCAGGGGCAAGAGAAGAGGGGTTGCAACTCCCAGTTGTAAATCCTTCAGCTGCCTGGGCTGGGACCTGCAGAGTGGATGGGGCTTCCTGGTCTCCCGGTCGTGATCTCTGATTCCCTCCGAATCTGCCAGATCTCCGCGGCTCCGCATCCCTCTGTGTGTCCCGCCCCTCTTCTGGTCTCTTTTTGTCCCCCCTCGCCCCTTGCTTCCCCCTCCTCCCCCCTCTCCGAACCCTGTCTCCCCAAGGGCGCCCCACTTGAGCGTCTTCCCATTCCTCCTCCCTGGCTCGAGCTTTGCTCATGCAGTTCTGCCTTAACACAATCCGTCCACGGGCTCATCCCTTCTTCATCCTCCCACCAAATGGGCAGATTGCGCCTTCGAAACTCAGATTCTTCTGGAGTTCTCCCTCCCGCTGTTCACAGGGGAAATGTGCATACCTCCCCTCACCCCCCACCCCCCAACCCAGGGAATTTGGAATGTCCATCCCGAGGGTAAGTGGGGAATCTGGGGTGTGCACCCGGATTTCCCTGGCTGGCCTCAGCACCTGGCCCACCCTATCCAGTGATTTAAATACACCTCTCCCAGGCAGTTACTTGGTGGGGAAAACCAGATCTGCAGCCACACAGGTAAGATGCTGCAGTCCTGCCCGGATAAGCTGGGAGAAGCATTGCAACATCCAGGGTGTCTTAATAGATCTGGTAATTGCACAGGAGTCCCCTGTGAGCAGACAACCCGATGCCCACAGGCATCTTTCAAACAATGCCATGGGGTTAGATTATGCTTGCCAAGGTTTTGGGCAACATCAAACACCGAAGGGTCTGCAGGGTTTCTGTATTAACCCCAGCCCTGCAACGACTTTTTTTTTTCCTCCAAATTGAGATACATGAATTGGGTTAAACATTAGCTTAAACCATTTATACACACAGACTGCTAAGATTCTTAATTATCTCTTTACAGGTGAAACAGAGCTTTGCATTTTTATACTCAGAATCACTTAGCAGGGTTTTTTTTTGGGGGGGGGCTGTTTTTCCAAATGTAATTCTCTAAACACTTCTAACAGAGCAGAGTGAAATCAGAAAAATGTGAGTTTACTGGGGAGAAAGAAAAAAGAGGGGCTGCATTTAAAAAAGAGGTCCAGCATGGGATATTTTATAATTTTATTAAAATTTTTTGAATTAATTTGGTGATTTTGATTTTATTTTTTAAGTTTAGAATTGTACCTTTGCAAGCACTGATGGGTTCCGCACCAACCCTGGTCCTTGGTGTTTGTTTCAGGCTGAGAAGTTCCCCATAGGGAGAGGAGGTCTCCTGCTTCCCAATTCAAGCAGCACCCCAGGGGGTCTCAGCCTGACTGGCTAGGGGCTAGGCTGGCTTCCCTGGGGAGGGCCTAGCCAGAGGAGCACTCAGTACCTGCCTGGGCCTGGTAGAGGGAGCCAGGTGGGTGCTCTGGGCCCACAGTGTGAGAAGACAAACTTTCCTGCATATGCAGTCCTGAGATCAGGACCCACGCCCCCAGGAATCCTGGCTGTGTGGATGTGCCCCACTGCCCCTGATGGCAGAAATGAGAACACTGCACTTCAGATGGGAGAGGGGAGTGAGCCCCTGTAGGCAGGAGCTGCATTGCAGTAGGCCCTGAGGGAAGTCAGCAGCCAGGGTGATGCCTCCCTCTAGGGGCCCCGGGGTGCCCTGAAGCCCAGCCCCGTAGCACAGGCGGCAGCAGGCAGCCCGCAGACCCTGCTTGCAGGAGAGGCATCTGTCCCGGAAGCCAAAGCTGGCAGTGAGAAAGGGGAATGGAGTCGGCTTCCTGAGCCCCCAAGCATACGGTGCATGGGGATGACAACATCTCCTGGGTCCCCTGGGGAGGGCAGGGCATTGATGATGCCAGCACCTTGACCCACCTCTGCACATATCCACTGCCAGCTCTGCGGACTGCTTTCTCTGTGAACTGTGCCAGGAACCTGGCGAGAGAGGTGTCAGGCAGGGCGGAGGAAAAGTTGGCGTTCGAAGGCATAGGTGCCTTTCTATCTTGATGAGATGCAACGCTTGCTTGTGACTTTGCTGTTCTCATTTCTTTCGCTCTCATCTGGAACCCTTGCCATTTGCATTTTTCCTTTACTTCAACCGATACTTTTTCTCCCATGGGGTTAATAGTGCTCCTTAGCCATTTACTTTCCTTGCGTCTAAAGACAGAGGCTAATACAATCACGCACTGCTGACCTGGTTAGGCCCCCATGCTGTTTGAATCTCCCAGCTTTTTGTTTCTTGGTATGACATGTTTCTGCCCCAGAATAACTTTAAAGTTCATGCTGTTGTCACCTGGTGTCTTCCAAGGGGAGGGGAATGGTCATAAATTGCCTTTCTAGGCAGAATCTCTGAGAGTCACAAGTAGAGACAATGATGAGCTCATGCCCAAGACAGGCGCAGGGCCTCAGTTGATGGTTTAATTGCTATATTCACCAGGGGCACTGTCCAAAAAGAGTGGCTGGGACTCTGTTGCAGGAAGCTAGAAACGGGGTCTGAATGGAAGGCTTTTTGACCTGGGGTCTGAGGCTTTCTAAGGGAGATGTGAAAAAGAAGCGAGAAGTGCAGGTTGTATGTCATTCCCATCAGAATGACCTGGGGTGCAGAGCAGGTTACAAAGCAAGTCCCTGTCCCTGTCTCAAATAGCAATGTCCCAGATCCTTCTCATGATGTCTGCACCGCTTTGCCTTCTGTGGTTTAAAACCAGTGTCCACAGCCTGCGGCATTGGAATCAAAACCCATCTTCTGCCTTCTTTTCTCCTTTAGCTAGCTCTTGGCAATGGCACCTTGGCCATGGAGGTGGGAGGGCGGGGTGAGGCAGTGTTCTATGATTAACTGCCCAGGCTTGGTTCCAGAAGCACAGCTCAGTGCAAGGCCAGTGGGAGCCTGTCTGCTAATAAGAGGATGGGGCCTCTAACCTGGAGGAATTCTTTCCTCAAGTTCAGACCATTGCCTCCTGTTGGTATCTTCCTGTCCTGGGAGTCTGGGCAGGGAAGCCGAGGAGTCCCCATCTACCTCACTTGGACTAAATGATGTCTTTGTGGCCAGATCTGGGAGGCTGGATTCATAGCCACAGGCCCATGCCTTTACCTACTACATCTTTAATTTTTAAAATTAATAATTTGGCAGATGGGGGAGATAGAGATAGAGAGAGAGAGAGAGAGAGAGAGAGAGAGAGAGAGAGAGAGATAAAGGGAGAGGGAGAGGGAGAGAAGGAGGAAGGGAGGGTAGGAGGAAGGCAGAGGGAGAAGGAGAGGAAGAGAGAGGGAGAAAGAGAAAGAGAGGGAGAGGGAGAGAGACCCACTTGATGGTTCACTCCTCAGCTACCCACAATGGCTGGGGGTTGGGGAAGCCAATGTCAGGAGCCAGGAACTCAAACCAAGTCTCCCACATAGGTGGCAGGGACTGAACTTCTAGAGCCATCACCACTGCCTCCCAGGGTAGACATTAGTGGGAAGCTGGAATCAGGACCATGAGCCAGGAACAGAGCACAGGCACCCTGATGGATATGGGGTGCTGGTGTCCTAACCTGCACCTTAGTCCACCAGGTCAAATGACCTCCCATCACATGTTAAACAAGCTTTTCCTGGTTAGGGTCAGAAAACCCTGGGTTTAGATAGAAAATTCCCTCTGATTTAAGATTTTCTTTCCCCACAGCACACATCTTCCTGTTTCTTCCATCAGGGATGTATCCCCCATGATGGGATTTTGGGCTGGAATATTTGGCTTTGGCTGAGTCCCAGGGAAGGGATCTACAGCTAAGTTTTGATGGTTCCTTTTCTCATGTCTTCCTGGCTCACCAGGAACCTGCTATGAGTACTTGGTGCATACAAGAGATCAAATAGGAGAACGCAAACCTCAGACTCACTGTAAAGTGATGGCACAAAGATTGAGTGCCTGGTTATGATCAAGACCTCATCATCCATTGCCAATTAAATATTCACACCCCCTCCCTCCAAGCTAGGAGGTGTCCCTCCAGCCTTTAAAGTGGTTGATGTGTTAATAAGGCCAGATTCAGATCCTGTCCTGTCTGCTTTCAGTGCTGGCCCCATGACAATAGCCAGCCCTGAGAGGGAGACAGGTGTAGCCTGGAGCTGGGCACTGTGGTGCAACTTGCGACTCATCAGAGATCCTGAGCACCTTGAGGATGTCACATCCTGTCCACTCCCTGCTTTCTCTCACTCTCTGTTCCATCGTCAGGTGTCTGGAGCCTGAAGCATTACGGAAGGACAGTCCCTAAGCAGCTGCCACTGCCCTGCGTTTGTTGTCTAAAGCTCCGGGTCTGGGTCTCCCTCATCAGCCTCTGGGAATTACACCTTGTGGCTGTAATTGTGTCAGAGGTTTATGGGGGAGAGCATGCTTCCCGTGAGGGAGGGCTGTGCCCATGCCTCTGAGCGAGCTAACAAGTGAGCCCCTTGGAGGTTCATGGGGTTGGCTCAAGGCATTCTCTGCATCTTCGTTTATGCATCTACAGAATGGGTTCCCTCTAAGTATGCTCCTCATTTCCACTTGGACAGAGAAGCCAAGATGATAGCAACGTGAACATTTCTGACTTTTTATCATTAGAGAAACATCCTGGGAGAGGATGTGGTGGCCAGGGAGTTAAGCCACAGCTTGCAATGCCTACATCTCCTATCAGAGGGTCCGGTTTGAATCCCTGCTACTCTGCTTCTGGTCCGGCTTCCTCTATATGCACCCTGGGAGGCATCAGGGGATGGCCCACATACTTGAGTCTTTGTCATGGATGGGAGAGATCTGGATGGAGTTCCTGGCTCCTGGTTTCAGCCAGGTCTAGCCCTGAAGGAAGGTTCTCTCTCTCTCACTCTCTCATTCTCTCACTCTCTAGCTTGTTGCTCTGCCTTTCAAGTAGATGAAAATAAATAAAAACATTATAAAACAACTACTCCTGGTCTCCTAGTGGTAGGGCAAAGAGAGAAGAATGGAAGAAGACAGACCTTATTATTGAAAAAGGGGGAAGACATGATAGAGTCCTACTGGTTCATTTATATCTGTTAAGGTGATGAAAATTAGTGAAATGTATCCCACCCTTCATTATTTAATAAGACTTTTTGTCGGTTCTGATTAAACAAAATGCATTGAGATAGTCTCCTCCCTCAAAGACAGTAAATCCATTTAAACAGGAAATTGTCATCTTTTCCCTTCTTTTTTGACTCTGAGCATCCTGGATTTTGGTTTTTCTGCCATAAGAGACTAGTCAGCACACACAGCCCCAATCTTCTTGGTAGGGGGCTGGCTCCATAGACTCGGACATCAGCTGAGGACAGTCAGAACTCTGGCAGCCATCCAACAACTTTGTGTGTCTGGGATCACCTTCAGCTTGGGGGTTGTGGCTTTGCTGACCCTGGCTCCCTGGACAGGGTCCGAACCACCTGCAGACTGTCTACAGATGGATGGCTGCCATCGCCTGCAGCTGCCTGGGGCTGGGGAGAGAGGAGAGATGGAAGCAAAGCTCTCTTGCTGTCAGTGAACTCAAGTGTCAGCCCACAGATGGCCAATGGCTGCTGACAAGTCAGGGTGTCAGTAGCAGTGCATGTTAGCACCTCTGGATGTTGAGTGACACCTTCCAAATGTGGGGGTCAGGCAGGTTGGCATCACCCAGGACATCTCTACATCTCCGTGGGCCCATGAACTTTCAGTGCAAGTCCCGGGTCCTGAGGATATTTGTCCAGTTTGCCTTCTTCTCCCACCGTGAGTGGGAGACCGACATTTAGAAGCTGATACTTATCTGTGTAAGGCCTCGGCTGCCTCTGCCATACCCTGAGGGGCAGGGAAGGTATGAAATACAGGCAGGCATGGGTGTAGTTCCATTTGCTAGATTTCTACATGGTCTACACAAGATGGGTTAAGGCTGGTGTGAGGGTTAGGGTGGTATTTGTAGGGTTCAGGAAGGATTAAAGGTAACTTTGAGAATGGAGCAGAAAGAAATCCTACGTGGAGGTAAACTTAGGCAAATGTGCTTCTCATTCCCTTCCTATAGGTGTGTGAGTACACCTTCCCTCTTCTCACCCTCATTGTCCCTCTGCCAACTGTAGATTCATGCCCCGTCACGCATGCAAGCACACACAGGCACACACACACAAGCACACATGCACTTCCAAGCCAGAGTTTAGCGACTCTGAAAATCACATACGCAACTCCTGCAGTAAAGCAGGCCCATCATTTTGCCTTCTGTCTCTGCCCCTCTGGGACTCCCAGCTGTTGCCCCCAGGCTCCATGCTCTCCAGTGGGCACAGATGGTAGGAACCTGTGCCAGACATGGCTGCACACAAGGGTGTGCTTCCTCCTAGCAACGCCAAGACCCCCTGCACGCCCACCCACTCAGCTCTGCACCCAGAGCCCGTGGGTGCTAGAGATAGGACTTGAGTTAGTCTTCCATCACCTCCCTCCCACCTACAGCCCCTGGTGCCTAGAGGCTGGGGACCCCCCTGCAGCCACTAGACTAACTTAATTAAATGTTTGCAAAATGCTTTGAGACACCCCTGGGCAATGTGCTGGGTAAGTGCAAAGTATTATCATTATGTAGCAGGCACATTCCCTTTAATGAGCAGAGACGCTGTGCAGAGAGACCCCTGGAAAGGCCAAGATGAATCGATGCATTAGGACACAGGCCATTGATTGGAATGGCCGCTTGCGTGTTCAGGGGAAATGATAAGTGACAACGGATGGCACGCTGAAATCCAACATGTGGAAAGGCAGCAAATTTGGTGCTTCAAGGGATGGAGTCTGAAAGGGGCCCAATAGTCATCCTAGAGCCTTTATTCCCAGGGAGTTTACAGATGCTGTTTTATTGCCCTGGGTGTGTGCTCCCAATGGTCTGGTGTGTTCAGGTTCGCTTGAGAAATTTATCTTTGGTGTCACTTGTTCCTCACTATGAGACTGTGAGATATGCAAGGTAATCTTTGCTTTCCTTATAGCCCCGTGTAGACTTCTGGTTGACTTCAGAACAGGGTTCAGAAATCCTTAATAAGGTGCATGAAGCAAGGCCTGATCTGGCCTCTGCTTCTCATTTGGCTTCATCTCACAACTCTCCCAACTTGGTCACACTGGGCCATCTCATTCCCCACACAGGACATCCTCCCTCCTTTCTCACAGGCGTCAGCCACCAGGTAACCCGAGCTTGGACAGTTCTGATCCTATTATCACAGTATTTTTCTGGGTAAGCATCTGTTACACCCTTCAGAATTTGGTCTAAATATTGCTGTCCCAGGAGAAGATTCTTGATGCTTTAAAGATACCCCTTTGTTCATTACACAAGTCTTTGGTGCCAGGGTTTTCCTTGTTAACACTGTGTCCATATATTTCCAAGTCATTCTTTCTCTCTTTTTAAAATTTTTCAGAAGGATTTACTTACTTATTTATTTATTTATTTATTTGAAAGTGTTACAGAGAGAGAAGGATAGACACACAGAGAAAGGTCCTCCATCCGCCTGCCCACCTTTCCACTTAGTTCAGCCACAGTGGCCAGGGTTGAGCCAGGGCATGAATGGGTGCCCACACGGGATGCTGGTGTTGCAGGAGGCAGCCCTATCCACTATACCACAGCACTGGCTGCAAATCATTCTTGGTTTCATGTCTTCCTCTACCTTCTAAACTATGGTCCAGAAAGGCAGGGACCACCTGTGTTTTGTGCCCCAGTGTAGCAGCAGCAAAGGACAAGAGCACATTTTCTCAAATGGATGAATGGGTGGGTGAATGGATGGGTAAGGGAATATGTCACAGGCCAAGACTTACGCTCCTCTATTTTGCTGATTCATCCAACTGAGTCCTTCCAGGCATCTGGGAGCTGGGTTGCCCTGCCCAACATATCCCCATCTGCAGAGGGAAGACAGAGGTTCAGGGATGGGCTCTGGTAGCTGGAGATGGAAATGTGCAGCGAATGCTTAGCGCGATTATTCATTCCAGCGATCGTGCTTGTCAATAAACACCAGCTCTGAGCTACCAACCAAACACACACACAGCAGCTCAGAGCTGGAGCTGCATGCTTTTGGATCTCGCGTCACATGTTGCGACAGACACGCCTGAGAGTGTGAGTCGTTCTGTAAACACAGATGTGGGGACTAATGCAGGCTATTGGCTTAATACACACTGAAATTACTCAGCCCATTTCATCAGGGTGTCTGTTGAAGTGGCCCCAATCATTTGAAATTTAGAGTCATGCCCACAGTGTCAACAAGCAACGACTGTACCCATACATGAGGAATTCTGTTGTTCATAAGGAGTAAACTGGTGGGTTAGGGATGGGAAAATGCAAACAGCAGAGGCGTGAGTCAGGTCCGATCTATTGCTACTTAAGCAGGTTGATGTTAAGTGGCAAAGGTAAAAAGTAGCCCAGTAAATCAGAAGGAATAGAAAAAGTGCTATGTCGCTTGCTATACCTAACCAGTTTTCACAGTCTAGCCTCTTTCAGAGTTGCCGTGTCATGGTTGGGGGATTCAGAGTAGCAGAGATTTTTGCCATATTCATCTCTGAATGCTCTTCAGTATCCAACACATTCATTTGTTTGACAAGTTATTTATTGAGTGATTACTATGTGGCAGGTACCAGGCTAGACACTGGGAATGTAATGCCTGAACCAAAATCGTTATGGTCTCTGCTCTCATGAGGTTGACAGCCTAAGCAAGGGTGGGCAAACTTTTTCTGCCAAAGACCATTTGGATATTTATAACATCATTCACGGGTCATGCAAAATTATCAGCTTAAAAATTAGCCTGGTACAGATTAATTGAATTTCAAATCCCACCTGCCGTTTCCTTGGCAGGGCAAGCCTAAATAATTTAGCAGGTCTTATACAGCCTGCAGGCCAGACATTCCCTTTCCCTGGTCCAGAGGGAGAGGCAGATATGCATCAAACAAACACCCGCAAGACTGTGAACTCTAGTCTGAGCTAAGGTCATGGAGGGGAGGCATGAGATGCTATGATGGATTTGGGGAGGGTGTGCCCTTGCTTTGGGGGCCAGCAAAGCCTTCCTCATGCAACTGACAATTGACCAATATCCAAAGGATGAGGAGTAGAAATTACCCAGCCCCAAGGTGGAAGGCACAGGAGAAAGGCACTGTGCACAGGATACAAGGAGGTCCAGTGGTGGAAAAGTCAGTGCACAGCCTCCTGTGCAGCTGAAAAACACAGGAGGAGAGTGTGGTGCAACTTGAGACTGGCAGGCTAGGGAGGGGCCAGTAGGTGGAGAATGTCCCTGATGGTCAAGTTCATGATTCTGGTCTTTATTCTAGAAGTGACAGAACAATGTGGATGTGATTTGTGGGATGGCCATGAAGGGCAGAGCTTGCATTTCTGGATTTCATTCTTGTTGCAGTTTGCAGTCAGGATAGGAGTGAGCAAGTCATGAGAGGATGTTATCCGGGAGCCCACTGCAGTAGTTCAGATGGGGAATGGCAGTGTCTGGGGACTTGGCATGAAGTAGGCGGATCAGAAAAACAGGAGGGCTCTTGGAATCTAAGAGTCTTGACCCAGGGGGCTGGTGCTCTGGTGTAGTAGTCTAAGCCTCCAGCTGCGGCGCCGGCATCCCATATGGGTACTAGTTCATGTCCCAGCTGTTCCTCTTCTGATCCAGCTCTCTGCTATGGCCTGGGAAAGCAGTAGAGGATGGCCCAAGTGCTTGGGCCCCTGCACCCACGTGGGAGACCTGGAGGAAGCTGCTGACTCCTGGCTTTGGGTAGGCTCAGCCCTGGTCATTGCGACTATTTGGGGAGTGAACCAGCAGATGGAAGGCCTTTCTCTCTGTCTCTCTCTCTCTCTGTCTGGCTATAGCTCTACCTCTAAAATAAGTAAAGAAAATCTTTAAAGAAAATATTGACTCAGGTGAAACCTAGAAGCTCACACTTAGGCTGAACCCAGAGTCAGCACTGGCAGTCCTTGGGAAGGGTTCCTGGGAAGAGTACCTGCTCTCACACTTCTGCTTGTAAGTCCTCTCTTTAATTCAAGTGTAATGTTGCCCTGGAAGAAGGAATAGGTCGTTTTTGGAAATTCTTCCTTCTGTGGCATTCTAATAATCTCAGCCCCTTAAGTGGTATTCTCTCAGGTCCTAATGTAGAAGCTCGAAATTGCATCACTCAAGTTTCCCTTTCCATCAAAAAAGATTGCAGGGAGCCTTGGTTGTTTTTGTCTGGTGGATTCTGCTTGTGACCAATTCCTTCTGGAAGAAACCAGGCATATTTGTCTGTTTTTTTTTTTTTTTTAGTTTTTTTTTTTTTTAAAGCTTTGATTGGACCCTGAAGTAGCTTGCAAACACCAAGGTACAACCACTGAACAAATATCCTGATGACACCAAAGCATGCATGACCCCCCCCCCACAGGTCCCCACCTGAGTCCTTCTGAGCAGAGGGTGTGTCTGTGATGGCACCTGCAGACATGCTTAAAATTACAGTGACTTATTTAGAAAAGTAAAGGTCCCTGAAGAGTGTCTAGTCCATCCCTTCCATTTGGTAGATGAGGCACAGAGGTAAAGGGAGTCCAAGTGTCCAAGTGTCTTATCTAAAGCTACATAGTGGGCCAGTGTTGTGGCATAGCAGGTAAAGCAGCTGCCTGCAATGCCAGCATCCTATATGGGTGCCGGTTTGTGTCTTGGCTGTTCTGATCCAGCTCCCTGCTAATGGCCTGGGAAAAGCAGCGGAAAATGGCCCAAGTGCTTGTGCCCCTGCCTCTCACATGAGAAACCTCGATGTAGCTCCTGGCTCCTGAATTTGGCCTGGCTCAGCTCTGGCTGTTGACCATTTGGGTAGTGGACCAATGGGTAAAGTGTGCTTCCCCCCCCCCTCTCTAACTCTGATTTTCAAATAAATAAAATCTTAAAAAATAAAAATAAATAGTAGAGCTACATAGTTGGATAGTGACCATACCCACTCTGGAATACAGGTCTTCTCATAACTTGTCTTGTACCATTTCACCAAGTTAGTGAAGGACTGAGCCAGGATGAGCCTCCTAATCTGCAGCCCTTTTGGAAGATGGATCTGTAGCCTTGGTCAACCTTTTGCTTCCTTGAAGCTCTCTTACCTTGTTGCACAAAGAGCTTGAAGAACAAGGGTAGTTCCCTGATCTCTGTACTCAAGGATCAGAGTCAAGAGTCAAGATGTAAAAGAGAAGCTTTCTCCCCTTTTACAGATATTTTCATGCTTTGGATGGCCTTTGTAACTGAACTGGGAGACTTCTAGAAGTACACGTTTCCTTGACTTGCAGGAGGCTGTGCTCGGGATCGTACAATCGTACAACGCCAAGTGCTAGATTCATGCCAACTTGACTTGTGTAGTCTATGTACTGTGACAGGCACCTGATTTTATCATCACATATCATCAAAACATCTATTTTTAAGTATATATTTGGGCTTGACTCTGAAGTAGGCAAAGAGGACATCCAGGCTGGGAAAATCACAGTCTCTCCATGAGAGATTCAAGGTTAAGTGATGACTCTCAGCGCACAAGGCACACTTTGTATGTCGTAATGATTCTGTATGTTAGGGAGTGAACCAGGTAGTCTTACTTTCCCACACCTACCTCCATCACACTGCCTTCACAGCTGACAACACAGACTTGGTCACAATCAAAAGGATGGGTCCAAAAGAGATGAAAACAAATGCAGAATGGGATGCAAGAGTTCAGACTCAAAAACGTGCCAGATAGGATCAGACAGTAGGAGTGGCGGGACAGACCAAGCACCTGTGGTCGTGTCCCTTCCTAGGACGTGAGGCCCATGGAACCCAGGGGCTTCTCAGAATAAACCAACCTGGTTCTTCTGGACAGCCAGTGCCAAGGGATTTCCCCAGCTCCTCCAAAAGAAAAGAATGTTGGAAGAGAGAATGTGGCAGATGGAAATAGCCCATCAGCCTACAGGATCCAAGAGGAGCTGGAGTTTCCTGCGGAGTCCCCTGGCTTCATCCCATGAAGAGAGTGCCCAGTCTTACTTGGCGTGGGGATTGATGCCACTTTGGGTGCAGCCCAGATGGGAAGGGGGATGAAAACCACTACTGGGATTCTACATCTTTTCCTGATGGGCCCCACTGAAGTCTCAGGAGTAAATGGACACTGCCTCACACCTGTTACCAAGATAGCCCCACAATTTCCATGCAGATGGGGCCATGAGACGGTATCTTTCCTTCTTCCTCTTCAATGATTTACTTTTAGAGAAGGAAACTTTTAAAGTAGGCCCCTTCTGTGGCCACCTTGTGGAGCTGTGACCTAGTGACCCCGTGACTTTTGACTTCACCTCTGCGTTTATGAACTCATTGACCCTGGACAAGGGTTTAATTCTCCAAGATCCTAGCGCTCCCTGGAAAATAGGGGAAAACAAAAACTACTCTGCCTACATTCCAGGGCGGCCCCCAAGGTCACAACAGAAGCACAAAAGATGCACACTCTCTGCAAAGCTCTCCAGCTGCGGTTTGGCAGGCCCCTTTCCTTCACTGGGGTAGGCCACTCTCCTCTGGTCTTTCTTCTTTTCCTGTGGCTGCTGCTTCCTCTGGCTATGGTGGCTTGTAATCGTAAGGGGTGGTGGTGTGCACAAGGTACCTGTGAGTCCTCTTATAGAGCAGGAGGTCTCTCTCAGGGAGCTGCTGCATGTACTTCCACAGGCCCCAAGCAGCATTTGGTTTGCTGCTTTGTTCCGTGGAGAGCCCTGGAAAGTGGTGTATGTCCCCTGAGATGGGCTGCTTCAGCCCTGTAGAGAATGTGGAGTCCTCCACGTGGGTGGTGAGGTGAGAAACCTGGAACAGAGCTGATGTGGAGCTCAATGCCTGGCTAAAGGTGCTGTTGGCTGTGTGAGTAGCAGGCCTGGGCTGAAGACGCTGTCTCCCAGGATTGCTGCCAGGAGCAGTGTATGGGATGGAGAGGGTACTTGGTGGTAAGAGGGGCCTCTTTGGTTCTCCTGAATGTGCACTAGCAAGGGCCTAATGGTCTAAGAAGGAAACCCAATGATTTTAATCCAAGGAGAAGCTACACAGCATGTCAGGTTTCCACACACTCTTGCAGTGAATGCAGGGATGAGTCCACAGTGATCACCATGGATTCGATGATGCAGCTGGGTGTTGGGCAAGGAGTAACTGGGGGTCACTCACACCTCTGGTACCCTTCCCTAAGCAGACATGCTCAGGTGTTTGGTGGCTTCAAAAATAAAAAGTCACAGCTGGAGTAGAGAGGGCAAACCCTACCTGCAGTTCTGAGAAGGGCCCTTGAGACCAAGTATGTTCCAAGCACTCTGCTCTTGTTGAGTGTTAGCTCTTTAGTTATCCTTGTCATGGGTCTGCTCCCTGGGTAGTTAAAGCCCTTGGGCCCTGATTACATAAATCTTAGTCCCTGGAGACAGTTGAGCTTCTTGCCCCTTGGTTGCACAGTCTTTTTCTTGCTTGATGTGGAGTGCAGAGCTGCCCTGGTTCCCTTATGGAACTAGATAATCCATTCTCCCTTGTATTTTAATATCCACAGAGCTCTCTGGGCCTGGCTTTGGATAGGTACACCATTGGAGGTGTAAGGTCACACTATTCAGCATTGGCTTTGAACTACCCCATGCCCAGGCTGCAGCTCCCAGCCCTGGTATTGCTCATGTGCATCAGAGGCTGTGTTGATGAGGTCAAGTTTCATAGGACCAGTGGGAGCTTCTTTGGATGTCCCGCAGACACAGCCGAGCGTGGCTGATTGAAGTCAGGGCTGTCTGGCAGGCACATCTGCCTGGAGATTAGAGGTGCAGAGAAACCACTGACATTTCCACCTGGTTAGCCTTCCAGAAGCACCATTGGAGTCAATGTGCCTGAGAGAGCAGCAGGTTTTTTGGCTTTTTTTTTTTTTCTGGTATCAAAGTCATATTTTATGCTGTGGTTGAGGAGCACAAGCATCAGACAGGCGCTTTAGGAGGATGGGGGGAAATGGGAGAAGTCAAAGAAGATGCATTGTAGCTTTTTTCCCCTGTGAAAGCACCTTGTATTCCCCGATTTCTCTTTATTTGTAGCTCCTCGTGCTTGTTCTGCTACTTTGTGGTGGTGACAACTGAGAATAGGACCATGATAGATTTCTCAGTGAAGAGAAAGCCTCTCACTTGACCCTGGCCTTCTGAGATGGCTCCCGGTGCTGGGCCTTGCTCCGCCATCAGTAGATCTCCCATTAGGTCTGCGGTTGGCTTTCTTTGGCTTGAAGAAATTAATATGTAAAAAAACTTCATTACTCTCTCAAGATTCCTTGAAGGCTACTCTTTTGTTTTCCACTGAACATTTGGCAGTGGATGGTGGAGGCAGTGTGCAGCCAGAAAGCAAAGGTTAGAGCTGGAAGGAAAGGCAGGGATAGAGTGGAACTGGGACTGTCCAGACATGTGGAAGGACGGGGGAGCCCCAGGCCACATGGGGACTGCCAGGGCCCTCCTGTGAGTGAGCCACCGAGCCACCCAGCAGCAAGTGCTGACCTGGCAATAGGCAGAAGACCTGAGCCGGCTGTGGTCCCACCTAGAGCAAGCCCCTGCCTGCCCTGAGCTGGGGAGCAGAGGCTGCCAGCAGTCATCATCTCGGGGGTAGATCCCTGCCGACACCCCCGGCCCGAGGCATCAGAACATGCATGCACAATGCAGTCACTCACAGACATCTCACGGATTGTGGGTGAGCGCAGTGGACCTCGGTGCCTACAACAGCTGGCTCCCTTCTCTGCCTCTGCTTACCACCTATGCACACGGCACACACAACACAGGAACTTAAACACACACACGCACCTCCTACCCACACCCTTAACACAGGAGCTCACAACACATGCCATGCATGCAACACTTCCCCCAACACACACCACACCGCACCTCCCCACATACATTACACAGGAACACACAACATCCACGACTCATACATACAGCTCCCCACTCACACACAGAACACAGGAACACAAAACACGCATACACACACCTCCTACCTACTTAACACAGGAGTCCACAATACATGCCATGCACACAACACTTCCCTGCACACACACCACACCATACCTCCCCACACACATACTGCAGGAACACACAACATCCATGACCCATACATACAGGTCCCCACTCACACATGGAACACAGGCGCATACAACACACACACACATGACACCTCACATAGACACACACACCACACCACACCTCTACCTCCCCACAAACATAACACAGGAACACACAACACCCATACATACACCTCTTACCCACACACCTAACACAAGATCCCACAACACATGCCACACATGCAATACCTCGCACATACACACACCACACACACACCACACCACACCTCCCCACACACATTACACAGGAACACACAACATCCACTACCCATGCAAACACATCCCACTCACACATGGAACACAGGAACACACAACACACACATCCATAAAACACTTCACATAGACACACACACACACACACTCCACACCACATCCCCCCACATATAAGACAGGAACACACAACACCTATATACACACCTCTTACACACTTAACACAGGAGCACACAACATACCATCCATGCAATACCTCCCATGTACATACCACAGACACACACACACAGACACACACACACACACCACACCTCCCCACACACATAACACAAGAATACACAGCATCTACCACCCATACATACACATCCCATTCACACGTGGAACATGGGAACATATAACACACTCACACACCATGTCCCCTCACACGACACAGGAACATATAACACACACACATAAAACACCTCTCCCATACACGTCTCCTCCTATACATACTCATACAAACCCCACACCTCCGCACACATAACACAGGAATGCACAATACACACCGTGCATATACACATGTTCCCCCAACACACACATCCCATACCTCCACACATACACATAGCACAGGAACACACAGAACACACCACCCATACAACACCTCCTTCCTCAAAGGCCCCCACTCCTCCTACCCACACTCTAGACCCTGCAGACATAACACATGCACACACACTTTCATACTACTATATGAGTATACACGTATGTAACACATGCTCATATACCCACCACCACCTCCAAACACACACTCTCCACTCCTCTTCTAACTGTTTGTGCTGGTGAGGGTCTTTTGAAGGTTGTCTGTCACATCAGAAGTGGAAGTGTCACCAGACCCTGCTTAGGCCTGGGCAATGCTAGAGCCACATACTGCTTACCAGATGCTGTGGTCTTGCAATCCCAGGACATGGGCACCAGAACCAGGGTAAAGACCCTCTGGTCTCCCAGGCCTCTTGAGCAGGCGTTGCTCAGTGAGGTGAGCATCCTTGAGGGTCCCCTCTCTCTACACATCCTTGTCCACCAGCTGACTCATTAGCTCAGCTGGGCTGGGAGAAGTCTGGCAGCCCTCTCCTGTCTTCAGAAGCACTTTCCTCCTGCCCAGGTGCTTCCTTTGGCTCCATTCTGTTGCCCTGCTGTCCTGGTACAGTTTGCTCAGGTGTCTGTTTAGTGCTAGTTTTTTGTCCCCTAATGTGATACCAGTCAGTCCCCATTCCCACAGGCTCTGTCGCAGTTGAGTGGGAGACACTTACAGGCATGGCCACCAAGTAGCTGCACTACGACCTGTTTCCTGCCATCATTTCTACTACTTACTGTACAGCCAGTGGTATCTCAAGTTTTGGGTTGGGAATGCTGACAGTTAGTGCATAAAAATGTTAAGCATGTACACTATGAACTTACTATGTGTGAAAGATACTTAGGTTCTTCTGTTTATCAAGTGAGACAAAGGATAAGATGGAAAATAGAGGATTTGTCATATTCCCCCCCAATCAGTGGATCTCTCTGTGTGCCCAAAGGGCTGAGTACCACTGTGGAGAGACCCCTGCATTAAGTGGTCCCATTGCTTGGGACGGGGTCCAGACAGAAACGTCAGCTCCATCCTTGGCAAGATGCTTCCATTGGCTAGGCTCTAGCTACCTCCGTGTGGGATTAACCTGGGGATGCATCCTTGGCCACAAATCACTGTGGCTTTTGGCACACCCCATCTTGGAGTACCTGTAATGTTCTCCAACAATACTATCTTTGTGATGAAAATGAGTAACATATCAGTGCATACAGACCAGCATCCACTCTGAGGCCCAGTGTTTCATGGTGCCCTCAACCCATAGCTGAACACAAGGGATTGAGGTAGGGTTTACCACTGGAGGGGTGCTCCCCATTATTTGGGGATTCTGACTCGAAGAGCCTCCCCAATCATTCCTTGGAATCCCACTACACTGTGAGCTTCTGCCCACATTAGCCACCTGCCTTTCTCTCCCTCTGTGTGTAGGGCCAGGCTGGCCCTGTCGCTTGCTGGCTCTCAGGCTCTTCAGGCTCCTTCCTTGTTTTCTCTCAAGGTTGTTTCTTGGAGAAATGTTTTCCATATTGAAATCTGTCCTGATGCCTGGTTCTTGGAGGACCCAGGCTGACCCATGGTGGCCCATATATTACTCCCTGTCTCAGCCTTTCCTGTTCTGACCTTGAATTACTCACTTTGAAAAGTTGAACCCAAGATTCATTGCAGTAGATTCTACTGCCTGGGACGATTCTACGGTTCTGGGCAGAAGCCAGGAGCCTTGGTCTTTGGAGGCTCTGCCCTGTCTTTCAGCAAATGGAATATTTCTTAACATGTTCCCCAAGATTTCTCACTTGGCCATCTGACTTCCATGGGCAGATTAGAAAGAGGTTTTCTTTCCCACTTGGATCTCTGAACATCCTTTTGGAAATCCAGCCCCCCCCTCTCATTTCTTTCCTGTTTTTCCTGGCTTATTATTTTGTGCATAGTCACTCTCTAGTTCACAAAGCTGGCCCCATCTTCCAGTTCCAGGTTTCATTGTAATGGTTTGGTATTAGCTTCTGGAATTCAATTTTCTTAATGTTCTTACAGCTACAGCATGCTTTCTTTAGCTTGGCCCTTTACATTTTACATAGGATACTTTTTTTTGTCATAGGGGTTTGTCTTATAAGTTTTTGGGTGGTTAGCAGCTTCTCTGGCCTCTCCCCAACAGATGCCAGTAGCACTTCTGAGTTGTGACAGCCAAAAATGTTTCTAGACATAACCAAATGTTCCCTGTGGGACAAAATCACTCCCAGTTGAGAACCACTGCTCTATGATTGTAAATGGCCAGTGCAGTATCCTAGCAACCTCTTACTGAGGCTAGCTGACTTTCTCCCAGCTGGTGAAAGATGGCCTTCTCTTCCTGCTTCCTCAGACTTGACCTCCCACCTCCTCCGGCTTCAATCTGCAAGAAGCTTCTGTTCTCGGCTTGTGTTTCATTGGAAATCTGATTTATCCAGAACCTGTAAATCATGTCATCAAATTCTTCATGTTTCCCAGATAATCTCCGTTCTGATGAATATCTTAGGGAATGGCTAACAATAGGAGTATGTTTTATAATAACAGTATTAGATATAATAGTGGGGCTGCTTTCAGGAATGGTATGTCGACACTAAAAACAGATTTCAAAAGTCTTGCACTGTGACTAGGTTATTAATTCAGCCTTGCTGACTGTCTGTCATTGAGGATGTGATTGTCATCAGCCAAACTACTGCAACAACTTTTCTTAGGGTAGACTTAGATTTTAGTCTATCAGCTTGAGGATAATCAGGTGGGGAGTGACAGCTCAGGTCAGGTTCCTGTGGACAAACGCCTGGCAGTAAATGAAAAGGCAGTATCTAAAAATTATGAAGTTATAAATAACAATGCAGGCCTACTCCACAATTCTGTTGGAAGGGTTTTGAGGTCAATTACAAGCTGTGGACCACTTTGGAAGGAAAGAGGTAAGAATGGGCCTAAATGTTAAAGGAAGAAGAACTGGGCACTAACATCTTGGGGTTACTTGGTGAAAAGGGGGTATCTTTGGAAGGGCATTAGGAGCAACCCGCACTTCCTGCAATAATTCTGGTATCAGGGAATTGCAAGTACTCCAGGTAAGAGGTAAGGGAGCAGACTCAGGTGAGTGCACGGGAGCTGACAACAATGAAGCGGGTATGTGGAGTTGTTTCCTCTTTCTTCAACCCCATTTGGGAGTGACTTGTGGGCAAAAGCTTCAAGCCCACATTCAGGAAGTCACTGTCTCATGGCCCCAAACCTGGGAAGAAGTGTAGGGGAGGCCTAATTGATAAACACTCAACCAGCTTTCCTCCTTTACTGGTTTCTCACTTGCACCAACCCTCCTCTGCTCCTGTGGCGATCATTGGCACCACCAAGCTCCATGGCTCTTCCACAGTCCTGGAGAGGCTTGGCCGTAAGGGCTGACCCTTTGGGAATCTGAATCATAACTTCATCCCACATTCAGCTGACGCTGCTGGCCTGATTTCTTTGTTGCTGTGCTTTGACAACAATAATTTTAGAAGCTGCGCTGTTAATATCTGATCTAACTCGCTGATGAGGAACTTTTCATGAACTATTATAAATGCCAAATTCAGTTTAGGTAAAAGCTACTTCCTTGTGAAGCTCACAGACTCTCTCATTCCCCAAGGTCATCATGCAACAGGTGTTCCACCTTCCACTAGGCACCATAGCTCAGGATGGCAGAGGACTAGGGCAACGCCAGTCTCCTGAGTGTTTCTTGCAAGGAGACACAGGACACAGTGACACCATGCACTATCTCTGCAACCTTTTGCATAAACAATCATATGATAGAATTAGGAGGGAAGATACCAGCTCTGCCAACTTCCCTAGGAGAGATTTCCCAGACGATGGGACATTTGAGCTGAACTTTCAAAGGAATAGCAGCCAATCCTCTCATGGACAAGTTGACCAAGAATTGCATTAGCAAAATAGTAAGTATGTCCAGAGATGGTCTGGGAAATAGGAGGTGGGATAAAGCAGTGGGCTGGAGGGAGAGGAGCAATCCAACCCTCCTCCAAATTGTGGTGTTGAAAAGATGGTAGGACTTAGGGATCTAAGATGAGGACTTTCATCACATTGCAGATTTGGGTTTTGTCATTTAAGTGTCAGGGGGATGATGGATGGTGATGGTAAAATCTGAACTTTTAATAACCTGACAAGTTTCTAATCGTCCGTGTTATGAACGGAGTCAAAGTGTGAGAAATCTGGATGGTTTTCTCCTCTTTCTCTATGTCTGGTGCTTCACACATTATTAGAGGCATGGTGTGTTTCTCATCATATCTGTTTTGTTTACTTCCAAATAGGATTACAACTCTATGCTTATGAATTTGAGACATTAGGACAAATAAATTTTGATTTTCTTTGTGTCTAGAAGGATTTTTTAAACTGTAGGATGTGATCCGATTTCAGGATAAAGGCATGTGTGCATTTAATTGCCCACTGAGTTCTTGAAGATAGGTTTACATGGTGTGACACTCAGATATTATAAGAAATAGATTTTGACTCTACTGTGGTTTCCAGCATAGAATTCCTAGCAGCCTTGTGGATGAGGGCATCAGAAGAGAATTCTGTGCTATTAGAGGTCTGTTTGTCCAAATTCCTGACACAGAGCTCCTGGATCCTTCCTAATTTCCTGGGTGACAGGAGAAGCTTTATTTTAATGAGTTGAGTCTTGAGGGCTCCCAGATGATTTCAGGATGGAGGCTGGCTGCCAAGAGAGGGAGGGAGGGAGAGGGGGAGGGAGGGGAGAGGGAGAGGGAGAGGGAGAGGAGGAGGAGGAGGAGGAGGAGGAGGAGGAGAGAGAGAGAGAGAGAGAGAAGAGTCAAACACTAGAGACTTCAAATTTCAGCAAAGTTAGGAGCTGGTTACAGAGATGTAAGAGTAGTTAGCTTATCAATGATGACCTGGAGTAGGGATGGCATGGTGTCAAGGAAACAGCTGAAAGGTGAGTGATATTCATGTCTTGTGTTAGGTACAGATTCTTTTTAAAATTTTTCTTTCTTCGTTTGTAAAGCAAAGAGAGAGAGGGAGAGGGTGAGGAAGAGGGAGAGAGGAAAAAAAAAATCTTCCAACCACTGGTTCACTCTCCAAATGCCTGCAACAGCCAAGACGTGGCCAGTTCAAAGCCAGGAACTGGAACTTAATCTAGGTTTTCCCTGTGGGTGGAAGAGATACAAATACTGACTCATTACTTGCTGCCCTCTATTGTGTGGGTAAGCAGGAAGCTAGACTGAAAATAGAGGGCTGGGACTCAAACCAGGCACTCTGATATGGGCTGTGGAAATCACAAAGAGCATCTTAACTACTGTGCCAAATGCCCACCCTAGCCACAAAGTTCTTACCAACTTGTCATCCTTGAACCAAGATGGTGCCATTAAATCAAGGACAGGTCCCATTCATATCAGCCTCTTTTTTTTTTTTTTTGACAGGCAGAGTGGACAGTGAGAGAGAGAGACAGAGAGAAAGGTCTTCCTTTACCGTTGGTTCACCCCACAATGGCTGCTACAGCCAGAGCTATGCCGATCTGAAGCCAGGAGCCAGGTGCTTCTCCTGGTCTCCCATGGAGTGCAGGACCCAAGCACTTGGGCCATCCTCTACTGCACTCCCAGGCCACAGCAGAGAGCTGGCCTGGAAGAGGGGCAACCGGGACAGAATCCGGTGCCCTGACCGGGACTAGAACCCGGTGTGCTTAGCCTATTGAGCTGCGGCGCCGGCCCATATCAGCCTCTTAAATGTTGAATGTATGGGCATGAAGAGAAGCCTGATACCTGGGATTCGATGCTCATGAAGAATTAGCACCATCAAGAATGCTTTAAGCCAACGCTTGATTTACCAATGAGGAAACTCATGTCTTAAAAGTGCACTGTTGTTATCAGGTCCACACAGCAAGTTGGGGGAGAATGAGGTACAGAAATGAGCTCCAACTACTCCCAGTTCAGTGCACTTCCCTCTGAAGCATCTTCCCTCTTGCTGGAAGGGTCATAGTAGATCATGCCAAAGACAGGACCTTTCGAAAATCTGATGACCTCTCTTTGCAGCATGAAATGGGAAGACTTTGAAGTGCAAACACAGGAAGGGGTATCCTGGATGCTCTGGGAACAGCCTGGGTGCTCCTCATGGACACTAAAATTGTTCCTGTTTGGTGACCAGCTTAGTACAAGCTGATCATCTGCACAGATGCACACCTGCAATTTTAAGAGTGCAAAATTATGACCATAACTTTGGTAAAATTATCCATTTAAGAACTTCTCACATGTGGCTTCCCTGCCTTTCCAGTAATTACAGTACCACTGAGTTTTTTTTTTAATTTTTATTTATTTTTTAATCACTGAGGTTTGCATAATGTGCCTGGTGAGGAGAGGGACTGGGCACATGATGTAGGTCTCAACAGTCTTCAAGAGGAAGCACCCAGAATGTGGGATCTCTCATGTGAAGCATGCTAAACAAATATCCATTGAGCAAATATCTCAATGGGCGGTCCACCTAGAAGCACCTTAGGTAAGCAGGTTTGCTGGAGAGAGAAGCCACTGGGTTGCTGACTACCTGTTTGCTTGCACTCAGCCACTTGGTTCACCTCTCTGTGACTTAGCATTTCTGCCTAGAGATGAGATTGGAGCACCTGACTTAGATCTGTGGGAGAAGGTTAATTGCGAGCAGTCACAGGAAGCATTAGAGGCTTGTCAAGACAATCTCAGTGTAAATACTGCACGGTGTTGTCAGCTCTGCCAAGCTGAGTCAGGTGGAGAGTGTTGGGAAGTACTGCTCCCCCTGGCCTAGCTCCTCCTCCTGACTGGGTGGCAGTGGGGTGGTACCAAACGAGAGATGGGATGCACAGCAAGCCTCCACGCCTGCATGAGGAGCCCTCAGCTCTTTCTTTGCTGTTGGGGGCATGCCCAGCTGCTTCTGGTGTGAAAGGATGAGACGAACTGCTGACACAGGCAGATGAGCTCTGTGGTATAAAGCCACAGGAGGGATGGCATTTGACAGATCTCTTCACCATTACTTCTCTCCTCCCCACTCCTCCAAGTGGCTGGGGCCAAGTCCTTATTAGGCCAGAGAGAGCATCCCTTGCAGCAAGCCCAACCCTTGGTGATTGCTACAGGCTGAACTTGCCATGCAGGGGCAGGTCAGCTAGGGTCCTGCGTCCTGGGCTCGGGCTTGCAGGCAATGCCGCCCACCGCCACAGCAGAGGATCCTTCCTAAAATCACCTAATCTGGGGACTTGTAGCAGAAATTGCTCTGGATTGTTAGGCAGAAAGTGGAATCCGATGTTCAGAAAAAGAAGATGCCAACATCTAATGGTTTTTGTCTTTCGTCTTACTTCCTGGACAGGCAGCATAGAAATGATGAATCTTGATCCCCATTCCATGCTTCATCACCCCCTGACTTCTACCCCAAACTTCAGCTCAAGTGCTCCCGTTAAGCAGCATTGCTGGCCATTTTACCAAAGCAAAGCAAAACAAACAAAACAACCCTCTTCTTCTTCTTTTTTTTTTTTTGACAGGCAGAGTGGACAGTGAGAGAGAGAGACAGAGAGAAAGGTCTTCCTTTGCCGTTGGTTCACCCTCCAATGGCCGCCGCGGCTGGCGCACCGTGCTGATCCGAAGCCAGGAGCCAGGTGCTTCTCCTGGTCTCCCATGGGGTGCAGGGCCCAAGCACTTGGGCCATCCTCCACTGCCTTCCCGGGCCATAGCAGAGAGCTGGCCTGGAAGAGGGGCAACCGGGACAGAATCCGGCGCCCCGACCCTCTTCTGAGACATCTCCCCAAGCAATGGTTCTCAACCTTGGGTGTTCATTGGAACCCTCTGGAGGAGCTTTATGATAACTCTGACACTGGGCACTGCTTCCCAAGATTCTGATGTAATTGGTCAGGGTCAGATATCAAATATCAAAAGCTTTCCTGGTTATCTTGTATCCAGTGTTGGAAAGAACTATCTTATTGCATGTCTTGTTATCCCTAAATCTTTTAGGATTTTGCTGATTTGCTGCCTTGATGGTCACATCTACAACTGTCTTCATGTTGTTGTCTTTATGATTAGAGAGTAAACTACTGCTACGCAAGAACAGGAATTTTCTCCTATTCCCCAAGTTCCAGGGGCTGGCCATGGGCATGTCTCAGGATCAAATTCTTTTAGTGTCTGACAGCCTTAACATTTTGAAATTCTCATGAGCACTGTGAAACTGGGACTGGTTGTAGCCAGGTAATGCCTTGAAGCTCATCTGGACTGAAACCCATCCTCCTGCCATTCTTCTCTGCAGATTCTTTCTCTGCTGGAGATCAGACCATTCATGAGGTTCTTTGTGCCACACCTAATCTCCATGCCTGGTTTTGTCCACAGGCCTTTGTGATGGGCAGATGGGCAGCAAAAAAAAAAAAAAAAGGTCTCTGTTCTAATTCTTCCCTTATGGAGCAAAGGTCAAAATAGGCTGACTTTAAAAATCAACAGTTGAAAACAAGAAACACTGAGGGGCAGGGAGGAAAGCATTTTTCAGCAAAGTCAGACAACTGCTGGGTTTGGAGAGAAGAAAATAGGTGAATGGAGATGCTGCAAGCACTACAGACAGATGCAAGTGGAGGAGTATGATCTCAGGTGGAGGAAGACAACCACTCCCAAGCCTGTACCAGTGCCATCCTTGGAAGCACCTGCGCCTGGGCAGTCTTATTTGCATGTACCAACCAAATAGGAAGCACATTCTGTTTGGGGACCCCAGATGGGATGATGGTTTTTCTACTGATGAGGGTAGAGCTATGTCACCATCATCTTCTCCACGGACCGTTGATTTCACTCTGCAGGCTGAGCATTGTCTCTTTGTTTCTTCTCCCGGACAGTGTTCCCTTCCCAGGCCTGTCTTTCCACAGAGTTCTCCCAGGATCTTTATCTCAGGCTCATTTCAAATCAGTAAAAACAATGTTGCTCACCCATCCACACATTTCCTGAGGGATCCTGAAAAAGGAGCAGGTGGAGGAACAGAGGCAAAGAGAGAAAGAGCGTCTCCTGCTGCAAATTGTGCCGGAAGCTTTGGGGGGATTAGTGAGCTCATGTCCACAAAGCCCTCTGAGCCCCTTTGCTCATTACCACTGAGTATTTTGGAAGATCTCCTTATGTGCCAAGCCACTTGCAAGCATTTGGGAATTAACCCTCTCACAGTTCCCTTGGAGTTTCTTTATTCAATTCGTTAAGGCTCAAAGTCATTCAAGAATTTGGACTGGACTTAGAGATGAGACCTGTGGCTGCTAGTCCCTCCACACTGTAGACTTTCAGACTTTAATGAGAACTTTCCAGGGGTCTAAGTTTTTGCAGATATTATAAAAAAGTGATAATATCTGGTTTACTTATGCCACAGAATTTTTGCATGGGTCCAGGGTGCTGTTGATAGAGAAAGAATTTAGAAAACAGGATGAAAGCTCGTGCTAATAAGCAATATTATTATTCTTGCACCATGCTTCTAGCTGGGTGGGTTCATACCCAGTAGACAGGTTTATTTTGTACATGGAGTAAACCACCCTCCTTAATTACAAGGGGAAGAAAATGATGTCAGATTCCAATCAATAGAACCCCTGGACCCTTTGAAAAAGAGGTCCATGATTGATTGGCAAAGTCTGCCAAAAGTGTCATTCTTACTAGGATGGCAGGCTTCACATGGCTCTCATGGCGGGGATGGTAGGCAGGAGAAGGAGGATGGAGGTTGGAAGTAATGTCCTTTCTCAAAGGAGCCAATGGGAGAATTTTGTTCTCTTCTTGTGGCGACGTTGGTTCACATCATTTCGGTTTGTGGATAATGTCTGTAATGCCAGGTGGGAATGAGAAACTCAGTATTTGGAGAATACATGGAATCAGTGGAGGAAGAATGGGTAAATAAATAGTGAAGGGCCCTTGAGCAAGTGGAGCGAGGCAGCAGAGAGAACGTGGACTGAGGAGTTGGGGGCAGAAGAGCCCATCCTACTGCAGGAGTTTTCCTGAGTCAGCATTGAGCTTAACTTGGAAGGCGCTGTCATCAGGACCCTGGGCTCTGTGTTCTCCACTGGGCTCTCTCCCTGTGGAAGGGTCTGTTCTGCAGCCAGACTCAGCCTCTGGAGAAGCCAGGAGCTGACTGTCCATGCAAGGATATCCTGGGCCCTATCCAAGGGGCTTCTTGACCCATTTCTGCCCAGGGTACCAGCTCTAAGACGATCTCTCTCTCAGAAGCATACTTCTTAATTCCTTTCCACTTAAAGGCAAAGTCTCAACCATCAGATAACATGAAAAAGAGGATGTTACTTTGCTGTTTTCCCTGTGAAGGAATCCAGGGGCTTGGAGCTGTCAAGTGTTCTCTGTAAGACCATGTGCTGGGGGCAGAGGAAGAGCCCGTGATTGACTTAGCACCCGAGCCCTGCCTTGGCCAACATAGGTCTCCTACCCAGCCTCTGATAATCCATTCGTCTTTCTGTGTCTTTAAGGGGGTGTATCAACCTTTCTTAGCCTGTCACATGTAAGGTCCCTGTTGACCATTTTTGCTTCTGTATTTTAGAGGTTTGAACTAATTCCCACTTTATTTTTGTATTTATTTTAACACAATCACTTATAATGAGGCTAATGACATTTTGTCTCCATGGTGGTGCATTTTAATTTGGTCTCGGAAATGTCAAAGCGATCAGGCAATTTGGTATCTCGGAAACACAAAACGTGGCAGGGACAATAGGTTCCTCTCTCCATCATTCCATCTCCCTTGTTATCTGTGAGCTCCTGGGGCCACCCTGTCCCATTTGGCTGCTTCTCAACACCAGCGTGGCCGGAGAGCAGCAGTAAAACATTGCCAAGACAAAAGGCAAGAGCTCCAGTGGCCTGACTCTCCAGCAAGTGCAGTTAACACAATTACTCACATCTCAGCACGCTAGCTAAGTTTGTTATGCTAGAACCAGGGCAGCGTTTTCCTGGTGGCATTTCAGCATCAATCCCTGTCCTTCCACTTAGCCCATGGTTTTTCTTTGCACCTGCTACCATCATCTTTTTCTCATCTCTCTAGTGCTTTCCTATAGGATGGGTTGGCACATCTTTTTTTTTTTTTTTTAAGGGCCAGACAGAAATATTTTAGGCTTTGTGGACCTCATCCAGTCTCCATCTCATATCCTTCTTCTTTTTACAACTCTCACAAAATGTAAATACATTCCGAGCTCACAAGCCATACGAGCTGTCAGGCAGTCTTGGATTTTGGGATGTTTCGTGAAAGTGTTTTGGTGGATTGGGATGGAAAAACTTCATCTATTTTCTTTTGAATCCAGCTCTGTCTAGTATCTTCAAACATGCATCTTCTATGAACTCTTTGAAGACCCCTGATAGTTGCTTTGTCAGGGTTAGGTGGTGGCTGCATTATTAAATAAACAGAAGCTTCTCCACTTTCTCCATTGATGATGGGGTTATGTCCCTATACACCATGGGAAGTTGAAAATATCAGAAATCAAGAACGCCACCCATCAAAATGCACCTGCCACACTTGCTAACTCAGCAGCACAGTGTGCCATGGTGTCCGTTATGTTCCCTGGTGACTGCAGGGCTGGCTGGGAGCTGTGCACACTGTCACTGCCCAGCATCACAGGAGAGGATGGGACGACCACACAGCACTTTCCCGGGAACAGATCCAAATTCAAACTTCCAAAGCAGGGTGGCGTCAACTGAATGAGTGTCGCATTGGCACCATTGTGAAATTGAAGAATCGTATGTTGGGAACCGTCTGTAGGGTGAGCCTGCACATGCTTCAGCTTTGTTTTAAATGTGTGATCTGAAATTTGGCGGGCTGTTCCTCAGGAGACCTGGGTTGTCCTGTGTTTGCCTGGGTCTGGAACTCTCCAGCTTCTGTCTGCCTAGCTGCCTATTCCGGCCTTTCCTGCTCAGAACTTCCCACAGCCGATCTCCCCTCTACCTGCTCTGTCCTTGGAAGGAAGGAGAGGGCTCATCTCCATAGATGGGGCCAGTGCTGTGTCCTCATCCAAGAACAACCACATTGGGTCTTCACCCAGGTCCGCTTCCTTTTGAGATGGCAATCAGAACAGCTGGAGGGAGAGATTCCTGGTGTGGCAAAAGTCTTCAGGTCACATCAGAGAAAGCCCCAGCACAACCCAGGTAGACCTTATGTCTAAAGAACAGCCTCTTGCAGGGTTTTATTTAGAAACCACTTTGTCAATTTCGTTGCCAGCTTTTCTATGTAGTAAGAATAGTTTATCTCCATAAAGCAGCAATAAGTGGACAGAATAATATATTTCACTTTTAATAAGGTGTTGCCAGTTGCCCACACTCTGTAAAGCAATTAGTGTCAAAAGCCTCTAAGCAATGGCGGCCACTGCATCCGAGTGTTTGGAGATTGACACGATTTACAGTTTCCAGCTGCAGTGGGAGCAGCTGAGGCCACGGCGTGGCGCGTGGGGGGCTGGGGAGATGTTTACCAGCTAGCTTTAAGCCCAATGACCCTGCTGGTTACTGAACTTCTCTAAGCCAGTATTGAATTGTGTGATGGCACTGCTTCCTGGGGTCCCCACAGGGATCGTGGGGCCAGGGAAAGGAAGTGGATTTGGGATTCCAGGGATCTGAGTTTCAAACTACACTCTGCCACTGAAAGAGTGTTCTGTGGCAGGTGTTTGGTGTAGGGATTAAGATGCCGGCTTGGAGTGTTTTGGTTCTCTATCTACCTCTGAGCCCTGACTCCAGCTTCCTGCTAATGCTATCCCAAGGAGGCAACAGTGATGGCTCAACTAATCGGGTTCCTGCCACCAGTGTGGGAGGCTAGGATTGAGTTCTGGCTCCCATATTTGGTCCCAGGGAGGGCTGGTGTGGGTATTTGGAGAGTGAACTAGAAGGTGGGACATCTACTTACCTGTCTGCCTGCCTGTCTGTCTGTCTGTCTATCTATCTATCCATCTATCTATCTATCATTGCTCTCTCTGTCTTCTCTGTGCCCCCCCCACCTCTCAAATAAATAAATAAAACTTTAAAAAAAGATGACTTCTTGGCAATCATATTTCTGAGATTCATTTTCCTCTCTGTAAAAAGGAGATGAGAAAACCAGCAGGGAGCATAGAATATGGAACGTCTCTGCATCCCAGCCTCAGTTCAGGCTGTGTTCTTTCCAACTGTGTCATTCCTGCCCTAACTGCGCAGGTAGGGATGGGAGCTTTATCAACAATCAAGTCCAGGCTGGGCGATCCAGCGCATTTCCGTTTGCCTGGAAATGTCCTGATTTTAAGACAGAAAGCCTGCATCCCAGGAACTCTGAGCCCCAGCAAACCAGCAGGCCTAATGCCCCTAAGTACAGTCCAGAAGCACTGCTCCTCTCGAAGGGGCCTGGGCTCCAGTGACCACATCAGAAATTCTGGCCACGCCTTTCGTGGAAGCTAAGCACCTGTCGTGAAGGAGCCAGGTGGAGGTGTTTGGTAGGAAGGAGGATGACTGGTCCCACCACGAGGCACCTGAGGAGTTGTGCTTGATGGACGTGGCTCACCGGTCCTGAGGTCCATCTCTTCCCTAAATATGGGATGCGTTGGTGTGAGTCTGAAGAGAGAGGAGTGGTACAGGCTGGGTGTCGCTATTCGGAAAGACGCTTCAAAATCTGATACTTACCGAGCCCCAACAGGAAGCCAATGAAGGTGGCAAGCACCACAATTGCCCACACCGGTGGCTGAGATGGTGCCTTTGTCAGATGGCTCAGTGTATACAGACTTTGCTTCATGCACAACATTATGAAAAATGCTGTGTTTAAGCAGGGGTCCTGTATTAGTCAGTTTTTGTTACTGCAGTGAAATGCCTGAGGGAAGCCAACTTAGGAGTGAGAAAAGACTTAGCTCACCGTTTTGTAGGGTCACACTCCACACTGGGCGGTCCCCTTGGCTCAGCCTCTGGTGCGGGTGGGAGCAGAGCACCCAGGGAGCCAGGAAGCAGAAACAGAGTGGCTGGGCACAGCTCAGGCTTTCATCACCAACCTGCTGGTGAGGACATCCTTTGAGAACATGTCCCCAGTGACCTAAGGAACTCCTCACAGGCCCATTCCTGAACAGCCAAACTCAGCTAAGGTTTCCACCTTGGGAACACCATTAGCTTATGACTTGGGAGAGTCAAGTCCTGTGTGAGTTTGGAAGCCAAATCATGTTCAAACAATAGCAGGTCTGTCTTCCAAGAATTTCATCATGTATACAGAAATATTTTAAAAAATGAAACTTAAAATTAAGAGCATTTCAGGATACAGAAATACCCAACATGTGGTTCTGTTTATTTCCTTGTACATATGTAACATGTTTTCAAGATGTGTTCGTGTATACTAATGCCGCACTCATGGAGCTGCTTCTTTAAACCATGCAGAGTGACCCTCAATCCAGCCCGAGGTGGTGAGCTTTGGTCACAGCCTTAGCACCGTTCCAGGCAGGGACAGAAGAGAAGTTCCTTCTCCCCAGACAGGGAGCTTGTCCCCTACTTTGAAGAAAACCCTGGCATATCTGAAACAACAGGGAATTCTTTACCTGATCATGGCAGTGGGCCAACATTTGTAGGGTGGGAGCAGGCTCTAAAAGTGTTTCCCTAGAGCATAGTTGTTCCACCTTGCAGACAAGGAAGCACAGTGTGAGCTTAAAGAAAACCCTGATGGGTTCGTGTTTGGCTTACATGAACTCATTGGAATGTGTGGTTTCAACTGCTGGCTCTGACTCCTGGCTCCAGTTTCCTTCTAATGCAGACCCTTGGAGGCAGTGCTGATGGCTCAAGTGATTGGGTTCCTTCTACTTACATGGGAGGCCTGGATTGGGTTACCAGTTTGTGGTTTTGTCGTGGACATTTAGGAAGGAACCAATTGATGGGAACTCTCTCTCTCTCTCTCTCTCTCTCTCTCTCTCCCCTCTCTCTTTCTGTTTTATATCTTTCTGTTTCTCTGCTTGTCAAATAAATACTTTTTTTAGTAAAGAAAAACATATCTGAGTGGTTTTCAACTACATCTGTTAGAATGCAAACCTAGGTCTCCTGTCTCTGGAGGACAAAGTTTTTGCTGCTTTTTCTCTTACGCCACACTTCTGACAAAAGCAGAATTGGACCTCATGCTTTGAGAATCCAAGTCAGCTTAGGAGGCAAGTAGGGAAGTATAGTTGAGTTAATGAAGAGAGGGGATGATGGCTGGGGCTGGAGGGTGGTGGGCATGGGAAGACCCCCGAGCAGGGTAAGGAAGAGCAGGAATGAGTGCCTTGTGTGTGTGGGTGGGCAGAAAGGAGTGAGGGAAGTGAAGAACTTGGGTTAGGGAAGAAGGGGAGCTTGAGTCACGGAGCCCTGGAACCCCTGGCAGAGGGATGTGTGTGTTGTGTGTGGAAACTGATTCACACATGCCTGCAAGCATTTGGGTCATTACCTGGCTCCAGCGGGGTGGAGCTGCACCCGTGCTCTCTCTGCAGTACGTCACCTTGCAGTAACCAGGGCAGGGTGTAGGGTAGCTCTCCCTGAGTAGTTCTTTCTCTAGTCAGCGGGGGTTAGGGGGAAGCACAGCCTCCTATGCTATCCAACCCTGGAGTTAATCCCATGGGAACAAGTTTTCTTTCTCTCGTATAACAAGACTGACTTTAAGGCAGTCAGAACATCTTCTTTAAAATGTCACTTCAAATATTGGCTGGCTACCTACTTGTAACTATTGTAGGGAATGATAGACCAATACAGAAAGAATGTAATTAATTGGTCATGACTGTGAAAGCATAAACCAGAACCGTGATTAATGAATTTTGTAAGTGTGGTTGGATTTTAAGTGGCTGCCTTGCACAGTGTGTGTGTGTGGGGGGGGGGGGGGGGGGGCTCTGTGCCATGGAGGTAATAGTGTCCCCAGAGGAGACCAGTGCTCCCACGAACCGCAGGCAGCACTGAGAGGTCAGCCTGAGGAATTGGAAGTCTTTCCTTCTCCATGTCCTGCCTAGATCCTTTATTGTGGCTGTAGAGCTCCCCATAGAGCTCTCAGGCCCACACCGTGCTCACACACCCTGTGTGACGGGGCAGACGTTAGAGCTCCCCAGTACTTTCAGCTCTCCCAGGATAACTGGGGGCCCGGGGCTGGAGCGCTTACAGGTTTTTGCGTTTCTTCTGCTCAGACTGCCCCAGCTCCAAGTGCTCCTGCTCCATGCACTCTGGAGCACCAGAGCCCCCACTGGCGACCCATCTGTTGGTCCTGGGGCCCCTCATCCTGTGCCTGTCCTTAGCAGACTTGCTGCTCAGAAGAGGCTGTCCCTTCAGGCTCAGTCTTCCCCTTCCATCTTCAAGCCTTGTTTCTCAGTTCAGTTGGATGCCCATCTCTGGGTTTGTTCTCCAAAGCTGAAGTTCTTCCCTTCACACCTCAGTAATTGGTGCTCTCTGTTGAAAGTAACTCTGTAACTCCAGCCTGCTCGGGGTCAGGAAGAACTGAGCTGAACCGACGGAGTCGATGCAGGAGGAGGATTTGAGCCTGGTAATCTCTCTCCTGTAGGTGGCTGGCAGCCTTGGAGCCAGCGGCGGGCAGCTCGCTTTGTGCCGTCTCTTAATGGGAGCCCTGCAGGGCTGGTGGTCAGAAGGGAATGAGCTCCTGCCAGGGGTGACACTGAAGGCCCAAGGAACACATGCAGGGCCAGGGGAAAGCATTATGTCAATGCAATGGCATTGGAGTGATTATATATGCAAAATGCTCCTCATTTTTAATAGCATCATGGCTGGGAGAGAAGCTAAGGGCTGCCGGGACTCTGTGTGAGCAACCACAGATCACGTTAGACGGCACAGTCAGTGTGTTTCCTCTGAGCAGGGTCTCAGGGCAGCAGGTCTAACGCTGGATTCTGGCTCACAGGTGCCGTGCAGTGCTGCTGTCCTGAGGAGAAGAAACAGTGGCTTTTGCTATGTGTCTTTGGATATTAGAAGTTGAATTAATCTTTAGATGGTAAAAAAATTAGTATTTTCTGCTGAGGTTCCTTATTATTTTGCTTTGACCTTCTCAAAGTTTTTTTTTCAATGATTATAAAACAAAAGAACAAAAGAAAAGCCCAAAGTCTTCTCCTTGAGGGGAGCAGGTGGGAGTCTCTTCTTCTAGGCTGTGAGATCTTTCTTCTCACTCAGTCCATTAGTGAGTCTGCCTCCAGGACGGGAATGAACTTTGGGTGCAATTCACAAAGAACCTCAGAATTTCAAAGCACAGGCTCTCCCTTGGGAATGAGGAAAGGTCAAAGCTGTGGATTTCCATTGTAGCCAAAGGGGTTCATTTTCTAGTTCCCCTGCACCGAACACAGGAGCGACTGATCACTAAAACACACACCCACATTTGTGATTTTTCAGAGTAGAAACATAGTATGTGTTAACAATATGATATTTAGGTAGCGGAAGAAAATATTATGTAACAATGGGAATTATTTCTCCTTTATAATTGGAAGGCTGGTAGAGATTTCGTAGAAGCAGACTTGCTCTTTCCTGCCCCTCTGCTTGGTGTCTGTGGTCCTGAGGCTGGTTTGGTTCCAGGTCAAACAGTTGGCATCTGGAGGGACCTGGCTGGCTCTTGAGCTTGACCTCCTCGGTGGAGATGTAGCCTTTGGTCACCATCCTTGACTGTCGGGATGCAACATTGTGGTTCCATGTCTGGAATCAGATGGCAGCCTTTGCTTCCTGGCTTGGCATTCGTAGACTTGGTCAGGTACCAGAGCTGCATGGTACCTCGATTTGCTCCTCTGTAGGATGGGGATACTGTCAGTGTATACCACTTAGAGTTCTTGTGAAAATTATACAGTACGTTGTTCCACTGCAGAGCCAATCAGGACCCACAAGCCCACCTATAGTTGCTGGTTCAGGTTTGAAACTGCCACATGGTCACTCCTCTGCCCTGCCTTGTTTTATAGGATTGGTTCCCAGCACTTACATCCTTTGAGACTTCTCTACTTTTTCACATTCTTCCTATTGAGTGCAACCTAAAACTGGGTGCATGCCTCCGTTGGACTCTGAGCCTAATGAGGTTTGAACCTCTAGCACTGCACCTGAAACATAACATGTTTTCTGAGCAACTCTTTGGCTTTTGTCGGCTTGGTATAAATGTGGGGGAGAAGGACTCACTGCTCTTTCAAATATAGGCATGAGGTTGGGGTCATGCAAGGTAGCCCTGAGAGGGGAGGCTGGGCTCTCTGCTGCTCGGTTTCCTAGTGTGGCTCTGGTCTGGTTTGCGTCTCTATGCATGCTTTCCACAGCTTCAGCCTCTCTGTATCTCCCATGGTCTCTCTGCCTCTGACCCTTCCTCAGTTGGTACCACCCTGGTCTGTACTTGGTGTCTTGACACGAGGAGAATTTCAGCTCTTCTTCACATGCTTTGGGAAGCAATGAAAGGTCACCGCTCAAGGGAGCTGGGAGAGGTGCTTCCAGGAGAGACCCATGCCTGTCCTTGACTCTGAGCCCGGATCCTCTTGTATCCACTCCTAGTTTTTTTGAGTGGAAGAAGAGTTGGGACTGATGGCTGCTGCCAGCCGCCCAGCCTGCCTCCTCTCTCACCTCTCCCATGGTGCAGAGCTGCTGCCTTGGCCTCGGCCCCTGCACAGCCTGGCCTGTAATTTATACAAGTGCAGCTGATGTTCCCTTTTAAATTGACAAAAGCAGAGGATGGAGCCTGGGAAGCCCTCTGACCCTGGAGCCCTGGTCCATGAAAATTGCAGGCGGTGTACAGCGTGCTGCCTCTTGATGTACTTGCCGTCGAGAGAGGCTGGTTAATTTGCCAGGACTCAGAGGTGACCCAGGTTTAATAAAGAGGATTAATGGATTTGAGCTAAAGGTCTTGGCTGTTTCAGGCAGATAGCCTCTTCCTTCTAAGACAGTTTGCAGGCGCTTGCTTAGTTCCCTCTCTTTGGGGAAATCACTGAAGCCGCTTATTTAAAGAAACCTCCCTTCCCTTTCCTTTGCCACCCTAACTAGACTGAGGTGGCTCTGTGTCCCTCCTGCATTCTCAGAACCAAATGTTCCCGGGTGCTCTGTGTTGACAAGGACAGCAGCAACTAAAAAAGCCCCCTCCTGTTCTGCTGGTAGAGCTACCAGCTGGCCAGAAAGCATTTTGGGGAGAAGAATCAAAATCCTTGCAACTACTGTACGTACCATTGGCAAACTCCACTTTTATAACTTTGTTTTATGAAACAGTTCAGAGTGACCACAATAATATCCCCCAAAGATATGCTTATTTTAAAAAATAAAACAAGGACATGAAGAGATATGAGAGTACTTAAAATTATTACGGGGAATATGATTAGAAGATAAGTTACTTTGATGTCAAATTTTTTTAAAGATTGATTTTATTTATTTGAAAGAGTTATAGAGAGAGGTAGAGAGACAGAGAGAGAGGTCTTCCATCTACTGGCTCACTCCCCAAATAGCTGCAAATGCAGGAGCTGAGCCGATCTGAAGCCAGGAGCCAGGAGCCAGGAGCTGCTTCCGGATCTCCCATGCAGGCACAGGGGCCCAACCACTTGGGCCGTCTTCTACTCTTTCCTAGGCCATAGCAGAAAGCTGGATTGGAAGTGGAGCAGCTGGGACTAGAACTGGTGCCCACATGAGATGCCTGCATTTCAGGCCAGGGTTTTAATCTGCTGCACCATAATAGCACCATCTCTCATGCCAAATTGTTGAAGTCCAAGCATGCGAAGGGGCTTTGAAAAGTACATGGAAAATCTATATTATGAAAAAAAAACTATGCGTGGATTTCTAGGTATTTTTGTACCCAGAAAAATCTTATCTTTTAGTTCCATTTCTGTGAATTTTTGGGAGGATCCTCATATAACAATGGAGACTTAAACAGATTTTACTACATCTATGCAATGGGGAAGTGGTTACTAGGACATCATGCTGCACAGCGATACTATCGATTCAAAATGTGTTCATGGGTTAATAAAGCAGCATGTGTCACTGAAGTCCCTTTATCAAAGCCATGAGGCACACATGTGCAGGCATGAGACACATGCATACAGGTGAAAGATGCCATCAACAAGGTGGAATGCCACTCAGGGCTGTTTGGTTTTGGAGATTTGCTTTATTAATCTTCACTTTCAAGCTCTTTCCAAGAGTGTGTGGCACTTGTGTGATAACGGCAGCAAGAGACCTCCACTGGGGTCTCTTCTGAGGCTCCTGGGGCCACCCTGATTGCACAGGCATGTAAGGACAGGCATTCTTGCTGCTCTCCTGCTGTCTTCCCTGAGAAAGTTCCAGGTCACAGGGTGCAGGTGGCCTTCTTGTGGCAAGGCCATGAGCTGTTCAAGGTCACACTTGTCATCACTGGTACCAGGAGGCACGCTGGGCAGATTTGAGGGGAGAGGAGCCCTCAGAGATGTGAATGCTGGGTCTCAGAGGGCAGTGGCAGCTCCAAAGGGAGCAGCGTCTTCGCTGAGCCCTTCTGCTGGCACCATGGTGGTGCCCCATCATTCCGAAGGCCTGGTCTCCACTGTGTTTTTCCTATCCCATTTTAAATGGCTCTCAGAGCGGTGATGCTGCCAGAGTCCCATGGCGACTGTTCCTGAGTACTAACAGAATATTCTGCCACCCAATAGACTCATTGGGGCATTTCTAGGAAATCTCTAGGGATCCCTGAATTTAGGTGTCTTTCAGCACTATGATTCCTTTTGTTTCCTGCTTTGGTAGTTTGCTGTTGTCTCCCACCTAACTCTTCTGTGGCCCTGAGAGGCATCCAAATCTCCAATGATATGTCTGTCCCATTATATGGCCGCACCTCAGTCTGCCACTAAAAAAAGGAAAAAAAAATCGATCGCACTCCAAGCAGCTGTTTAGCAATGGTTTCCATCTCGAATCTTCGTGATGTTCCGGCAGTTCCTCTTTGCTTTAGCGCACTAGCGGTTATCAAGGCTAGAGGAAGGTGAGAGGCTGATTTGGAGTGAGAGTCTGTCTCCCGCAGAACTAAATACTGATGAGAGAGGAGGCAGAAAGCCGCCCATGTAGGGCAGCCTGTTAGTACTCAACATGCAGGTGGAGGTGGGTCCCCTCCCAAGGACCAGAGGCCAGCACTGCCAAGAGCCAACCTTGGGGCTGAGAGCCAACCCCCTGCTCTCCGTTGTCCCCTCTAAAGAGTGGCAGGGCTAGGTTTTTCCTAGAGCAGTGGCAGAGAACTTGGGAGCTCGGCCAAATGTAAAAGCCGTGAATGCAGCAACAGCACCATTCCCCAGTGTTCTTCCTGTCCCACCCTGGGAATATTCTGAGCTTTCCTCGAGGTGTAAAGTTGCTGTGAGAACACCGGATACAAAGGTGTCATGAGTAAGGACCACCAGAGTTCTGCTATTTTGGGCTTTATCCCAATTTAGGCTCCTGAGATATAATTATATATATGTATATATATACACATATACATATATAATTTTTTGGCACCATTTTTCCTCTGCCATATTTGTTCTGCAACTGAGTTGTAAATGCTCAATGCCCCCGTATGCAAGCATGTTTCAAAAAGTTTGTAGGGGCTGGAGCTGTGGTACAGCAGGTTAAGCTGCTGTCTCATGCACTGGCATGCCATATGGGTACCGGTTCGAGTCCCGGCTGCTCCATCTCTGATCCAGCTCCCTGATAATATGCCTGGGAAAGCATTGGAGAATGGCACAAGTGCTTTGGCCCCTGCACCCATATGGGAGACCTGGATTAAGTTCCTGGCTCCTGGGTTTGGCCTGGCTCAGCCCCAGCCATCATGGCCTTTTTGGGGGAGTGAACCATAGAAATGGGAGATCTCCCCCCCGTTCTTATTTTCAAGTAAGTAAATAAATAAATATTTTTAAAAAATTATGAAAAAATGGAATTGAAAGACCAATTTATTTTGTTGCAAATTTTTTAAAAATTCATACATAGTGTTTTCATAATATGCATGGAGAGAGAGAGTGATAGATCTTCCATCCACTGGTTCACTTCCCAAATGGCCACATGCCTGGGTCTTAGCCAAGCCGAAGGCAGGAGCTTCTTCTGGGTCTACTAGGTGGGTTGCAGGGCCCAAGCCCTGCTGCTTTCCCAGGAGCATTAGCAGGGAGCTGGATCGGAAGTAGAGGAACCAGGACTCGAACTGGTACCCGTAAGGGTTGCCAGTGTTGTAGGCAGTGGTCTAATTTGTTCCACCACAGGGCCGGACCCCAAAGTACTTTCACATATCACCCACTGGGGAAAGCTCCCTGCTTGTGTGGCTGTGGCCATAAGAGAGGTTCAGATCAGTAGAAGGGATCCACAAGAATATGCCAGAACTCACTGGGTTGCCACATCAGCCCCAATACCTTCCACCTCATTGTGGTTTTCTGTGATTCCTCACACAGCTGTTGGTGTTTCTTTTCTCTGATCTCTCTCCTCCAGCCCTCTCTTATGTCCTTAATGGAGCTGGCAAACATTCCTTGGACAAGTATGTAAAGACACGGTGGGAGAAATTTTATTTATAAGCAGGAAGCAAACTGTAGCCGGATCGTAGATATTTTCCTAACCTCTTTCCATCCCAAGAGGCCCATGACAGTGAGGTCCATCAATCGAGGGATTCTTCTCCCCACACCTAGTACGTGGTCATGCCTTCCAAAATGAATGGAAAGAGATGCTTTCCACGGCTGACTGATGCTCGGGGGCTGTGCCCCGGAAAGCAGGACACAGGGGTGTGGCCAAGGTGGCCAAGCCTCACCAACAGGCTCGCCCACCATCTCCTCACTTTGTGGTCCTGGTCAGCCCTGGTCACCACCTGCCCCTCAGCACACTCAGTGGCCATTCCTTCACTTCCTTAAACAACGTCACATTTCTCACGCTTTCATTCATTCATCCCACAAATATTAGTGCAGCATCGGCCTGCTCTCTGCCAGGTGCTGTCCTGAGGACACAGCAGTGTATAAGACACACAGATATCTCTGTCTTTGTGGAGCTCCCATTCCTGCGGGAAGAGACGGACAGGAACAAATGCATTGTGTGATGTGATGTGTGGGGCTGAGAGCTGTGAGACCATTGGAGTGCTTTCCACAGAGGACTGATAGAGTGTGGTACACTTAATGGGCTGCCAAGGCCTCTGGGTTGGGAAGAACCCAGCAAAACATCTTTTCTGGGAATTCTCACTTTGACTGGCATCAGTAGCAGCCCTCTTGTGTAGCATTTTACTGATCCTGCCCATTCTACTGGGCTTCCACCCCACACCAATGATGACCTGGTAGATTTATTTATTCCTGAATATGAGATGCAGAGGCTAGAAAATTAAGAATATGAAATGCTCCAGTATAGTAGCATGTAAACACAAAGTGACTCAGGTTAGTAAAACACTGAACTACAAAGAAAGTGGGTCTGGGGCCTTCACTGTGGTGTAGTGGGTGGGGCCCCCGCCTGAGGTACCAGCATCCCATATGGGCGCCGGTTCAAGTCCTGGTTGCTCCACTTCCAATCTGGCTCTCTGCTATGGCCTGGAAAAGCAGCAGAAGATGGCCCAAGTCCTTGGGCCCCCACACCCATGTGGGAGACCTGGAGGAGACTCCTGGCTCCTGGCTTCAGATCGGAGTAGTTCCTGCCATTGCGGCCGTCTGGGGAGTGAACCAGCAGACAGAACACCTCTCTCTCTGCCTGTGCCTCTGACTCTCTGTAACTCTCTCTTTCAAATAGATAGATAGATAGATAGATAGATAGATAGATAGATAGATAAAATCAGGGCTTTGGAGGGTTCTCACCATTAGTACATCAGTCAAGATGGAAATCTCAGGGGTGGAGGAGGTACCCATTGGGAGTTCCACACTCCTGTCACTTTTTTCTTCTCTCAAGATCTCAAAGCTTAGTCTTGGGTAGCTGTTGGCACGTGGTGTGCTGGCAACATGAAGCCCTCTGAAGAACAAAACAAGCCCTGATGTGTAGCATTCAGATTCCTGGGAGTACCTGCTGCAGCCCACGGATGTGGTACGAGATACCTAAATTCCTGCTGATATGCAGTAGCACTGTCATCATCTGAGTTCCTGTGCACACAGGAGTCTGTTTCCGGAATGTTGCTTTGACTCTGTTGATACGTTTGGCTTTCGCTGCAACTCAACTGTATTACTTAGGGTAGCCATGGCTTGGTTGGTGTCACAAATCTTCCTCAGTTTAAATCCAGATTAATTTCTTACAAATAGGTTAATAACAGGCCAGCCAAGTAATGAAAGTCAACAGAGTGCCTTCCCCTAGGAGGTTCACACCTCCCTTAGGATATACCCCATGTGAAGAGATAGATAGGTCTGGGCCTCTTAACTTACAAGGCCTAAAGCCCACCAGATTATTATCAAGCCCCTTCTATCAGGTTCTATTTGCCTCTCAATCAGAAAACTTAATTGTAGCTTAGACAGCACCTTGCTTAGCTCCTCTAATAATGACTCTGTCCTTTGTTCTAGACCCTGTCTAGCGTACTTGGGCCTCATTCCTTTGTAATCATAACCTCTACTCTACCTCCAATGGCTCTACTCCCAACCTGTGTGTACTGATGGTCCTCTTCCCCACTTAATGCTGTATAATTGTTCAAACCTGGTAAATGCCACTCTTAGGATCATTGGTTACTATCCTCACCCTGTCTTTTATGACCTTGTCTAAATATGATCAGAGTCGGCAAACTTGGAAGGCTTCCATAGCCTTGGCAACTCATGACGACAGCCTAGAGTGGTTACTGGTGCCATAAACTAGAGTGTCAATTTGTTGGGTCAACAACAGGAGCCACTGTGCACTTGCTCCTCATGTGGGATCTCTGTCCTTAATGTGCTGTACATTTTGATTTAATGCTATAACTAGTACTCAAACAGTATGTTTCACTTTGTGTTTCTATGTGGGTGCAAACTGTTGAAACCTTTATACTAAATTGATCTTCTGTATATAAAGAGAATTGAAAATGAATATTGATGCAAATGGAAGGGGAGAGGGAGCGGGAGAGGGGAGGGTTGCGGGTGGGAGGGAAGTTATGGGAGGGGGAAGCCACTGTAATCCATAAGCTGTACACTGGAAATTTATATTCATTAAATAAAAGTTTAAAATAAATAAATAAAAAAAACCAAATAGGTTAATAAGAGATTCTAGCAGGGGTTACTCTGAATTCACACACGCACACACACATACACACACACAAACACACACACACACTTTTGGCATCTCTTCATTATTGAGATTTCCCAAAAAGACACACATTCATTCAATTGATCAGCAATTACTTAAGACCTGTTGATTAGTCTTCAGTGATCAGAGACAGATTGACAATGAGATGGGCCAGATTACCAAAGTTCCTGCTCTCGTGAAACTGATATTAGGAGGCTGGTGTGGGGAGTGAGTGAACAAAGAACATGTAAGGGCCACTTCAGCTGGTGTAAGTGCTATAAAGAATGACATATTGATAAAGAGCAGCATAACTGAGATGGAGCCAGCTTTGTAGTTCAGGGAACCTTCTCCGAGAGAGAGTGGCATTTTAGCAGAGACCTGCTCATAAAGAGGCAGCTCAGGATACATTTGAGAGAGGAGAATTCCAGATGGAAAGAATAGTCAGTAGAAAAGCCTTAAGTTGGGAGCTGTCTTCTCAGCTTCAAGAGATCAAAAAGAAGACCAGTGGGGGAAATGCTTCGAGACGGAGTATTTTCTCTGTGGTCAGAAACATAGACAAGGATTCCATCAGGTAAGGTCTTAAAGGCCATGGTCAAAGGCTTGGATATTGTTCTAAATACAATAGAAAGCCCTTGGAGACTTCTGAGTAAAAGAGAATGATCTGATTTATGACTTTCCAGCTCATTCTGACAAGAATAGATTATGTGAGTGTTGTGAGAAGAAAAAGAAGAGGTAAGAGACTATTTAGAAAATTGTTGACGTAATCAGGATGAAAGATGTTGGGGCTCTGGACCATGGGTAACAGAGGAACTGAGAGATGATAATAGATTTAGCATGCAATCTGGAAGTAAAATTGTAGTTTTCTGACACACTGATGTGTGCAGAGAGAGAGAGAGAGAAAGCGAGAGAGGGAGCGCACTAAAGGATAAAGGAATGTTTGCATAGACTTCTGGCTTAAGAAGTCACACGAATGGAAGACTGGAATGAGCTGGAGCACTGGGATCACCTGGAGGGCTTTGTGGACCCAGTGTGTACGTAAGGCTCTGCTAGGAAGATGTCAGGAAGGAAGTTGGAGGTATCAGTTCTGAGTGCTGGGAGGAGTTCTGCCAGTGATAGATGTTGGAGAATCACCAGCATGTTGAGGTCTATTAAAGCCATTGGTTTGGAAAAAAATTCTCAGGCAAGAGACCAACAGGAGGGTAACAGAACTCTGGGGAACTCCCATGTAAAGGTTGAGGAAAGGGAGACTTGGTGAAGGAGCATCTGAGAAAGGAAGAGGAGCCTGAGGGAGCAGCCCCGAGGAGGACCCAAAGGGAAGTGTGGCAGTCATTGCAGAGAATGAGGGCAGAGAGCAGGATTGAGAGCAGTGGCTCAGAAGTCCCTGATGCCCTTAGCTGGAATAATTACAATGAAAACATAGTTCAGAAGCTTCGCTGGAATTGAAGAGAGAGCGAGATAGAAGGAAATGGAATGTATTCAAGCCTCACTATTTTTGGTACCACAGACATTTTGTTAGTGAATACGAAACTGTTACTGCTAGGGCAAATACCAAGTTAGGTTGTTACAAACTCCTGGTTATTTATTGTGTTCGGCATGTTTCTGTTTAAAGATATTTAATATGTAGTTGATTCATTAAAATTGAACTCACATCCAACAGCATTGTAACACATACCTACGCAAACTTCCAAAACATACATTAATTCTCTGTAAGGTCCATCTCAGCCTTCTGGCACTTAGGAACTCTAGATAGTGTTTCATTTTTCCCCATTTTGCTTAGTGTTTCTTTTTTTATCTAGTTTGAATGGCTGTGGTTTTAACAAAGGCTTGATTGGCATCTAACAATATTATGGCCCAATTTCCTCCACTATATCTTAATGTAATGATTGACATATTTTTCCATAGTTGACAAGTCTTCTATGGTAGAGACCTCCTAGTATCTCTGGCTTGGGGCCATTTTAAACAGTGAAATGATCAATACAAAAAACCCACAAAGATCTGGAAAACACGGCACTAAACAGATCATGAGAAGAACACTTGTTTGCCATAGGAGAATGATTCTTCTTCGGACCCCAGCTGAGATGTACACACCAGATGACTCAATATTTGCTACTCTGTGCAAATCTGTGAATGACCAGAAAAATATCTTTTAGCATTGATTTTGCAGTTGCAAATAATTTTTAACAAGTCAATAGATTTGCACATATAGAACCTGAGCATAACGCAGATTGGCTGTAAGAAATGTTGGCAGTTCTTTGGAGATGTTTTGCTGCAAGTTTTGGTGTGGTAATGAAGAGGTTATTTCATTTGGCTTTAACTATAATGATTAACCGTATGTTGTTAAAATGACCTGACTGATCTGGTGTAGAGAGAAACTCTAGACAGAAAGGGGAACCCCTTGTGACATAGCACCTGTGATTGCCAGCATCCCATGTGGGCACTGGTTTGAGTCCTGGCTGCTCCCCTTCAAATCTAGCTCCCTGCTGATGTGCCTGGGAGGGCACAGGAGGATGGCCCAAGTGCTTGGGCCCTTGCACCCACATGGGGGACCCAGAGAAAGCTCCTGGCTTTGTGGCCATTTAGGGGGTTAGCCAATAGATGGAAGCTCTGTCTTTCCCCCAACCATCTCTGTAACTGTGCTTTTCAATTAAATAAATAAATAAATATTTTAACACAGAAAAAAAGAAAGGGAACCCTTATCCATGATGATTTTTCAATAAGATGAGAAGAGTTGGGATCTGAATCCTCAGCTCAGGATAGCCTTTTCCTTTTTATTCTTAAGATTTATTCATTTGTCTGAGTCAGAGTCAAAGAGGGACAGAGAAAAATAGAAACGATTTCCATCTGCTGGTTCACAAGCCAGATAGTTGCAAATAGGGTTGGGCCAGGCCGAAGCCAAGAACCAGGAGCTTCATCTGGCTCTCCCACGTGGGTGCAAGGGCCCAAGCACTTGAGCCATCTTCCACTGCTTTCTCAGGTGCATTAGCAGGGAGCTGGATTGGAAGTGGAGCAGCTGGAACTTGAATTGATGCCCATATGCTGTGCTGGCCTCGCAGCCGCCAGCTTTACCTGCTATACCAGAGTGTGGGCCCTAAGACAGCCTTTGATGGAGCCACTTTCCTGTTCATTCAGGGCTTTTTTTTTTTCTCATGTTCTGTAATATTTTGGTAATTTTAAAATATGGGTTTTGTTCATCTCTTATTAGATTAATTCCCAGACATGTTATAACTTTTATGTCACAAATAGATTTTCCTTCTGAATCCATTTTATACCTGCTTATTGCTGGTATAAAGAAAAACCATCGATTTTTGAATATTTCTTTTAAGCCCAGTCTCTTTTATTGAACTCTTAGGAATCTTTAGTAACTTTTAAATGAGGTGCTTGCATTTTTAAGAAGACAATTATATTGCTTTTAGATAATAATAAATGTATCTCTTTTTCTTCTTTTAGTGTTTATTTACATCTCAAAAACAGTATCCTTCTCCCAGGCTCACGTTTGTGTAATTCCAACTGCAGTTCAAAATTTAGTATGAAGTTTGCTAGCTTTTGCTACAAAACCTTATGAACCTTAGAAAATTTCCTTTTTCCCTATTCTGCTTAGTGTTTCTTTTATTTTTCTATTATGAATGGCTGTGAGTTTTAACAAAGGCTTGATTGACATCTAACATTATTATTGCCCAATATCCCCACTATATCTTAAGGTAATGACTGATGTATTTTCCATAGTTGACAAGTCTTCTATAGTAGAAACCTCCTAGTATCTCTGGCATGAATTCTATATGAAATACTCTAGTATCTCTGGCATGAAATTGGATATGGTGCATTTGTCATATCCTGCTGAGTTTTATTTTATTATGTCTTACATCATACCACTTAATAAAATATATGGTCTAATTTGTTTTTGTCTAGGTAGTTTTGAATCAAAGTGATTGTGGCCTTCTTTCATGAATTCAAGACTCTCTGATGGCCTTTTCCTGTGGCTTGCCTGACTCCTGTGTCCTCAACCCTTCTTGCCTTCCTTTCTTGGCTCTATTCTTTGCCAATGCGTCCACTTCCTGACCATGAATTTGGCTACCACTTCTAGGAGTGCATTGCCAATACCTCCTGCCTATCCCCACTCACTGAATTGCCAAGTCTGAATTGTTTTTATTTAGAAACTTAAGTGTGGAAGATTGAGTACCTCACTCATGGTACAGTGTCATTGCACCGTGCCCCCTTCTTGTTTTATTTGGGCAGCTATTCCTCATTATCCCCATTGTCCACTTCCACCCCTGCCTCCCCATAAAGAATCACATGAATGCCTCTAATGTGTGTCCTTGCAGTCTCTTGTGTGTTTCCCTCTCTGTTCCTACACACACACACACACACACATAGGAGATGCACATACATACCTTCATGTTTTACACATGCAGATATGTTTATGTTGTGTATAGAATCGGCTCCAGCCTTCAGGTCAACTGGTAGTGCCATGGATGTCTTTTTCTTAATTTCCTTCAATATTTGGTTTTATTCAACTTTCTAAGCTTTTCCAGTTTATGAGTTATAAATTGATATCTCACTTTCTTTCATTTTGAAATTTTTCTGACTACTGATCACTTTTAACTTGAATATCTTATATTTCTTCTTTAAATTCCTCATTCAAATGGAGCTCACCTTGCTCCTTCCTTCCTTCCTTCCTTCCTTCCTTCCTTCCTTCCTTCTTTCCCTCTCCCTCTCCCCCTCCCCCTCCCCCATCCCCCCTCTCCCTCTCCCTCTTCCCTCTCCCTCTCCCTTTCCCTCTCATTCACTTCTGAAATACATGCAACAATTGGACAAGCTAAAGCCAGAAACTCAATCCCCAACTTCTTGAGCCACCATGACTGCTCCAGGTCTGCATTGGCAGGGAGCTTGGAGTCAGGAGCAGAGATGGTTACCAAACTCAGGTTCTCTGAAGTAGGACACAGGCATCTTAACCATGAAGCTAAATGGCTGCCCCCGCCCATGTGTTCTGCTTGGATCATTGTCTTTTTACTTATGTGTATTCCTTGTATAAATGCCTGGAATTCCAGTGATGAGTTGCCATAAAACTGAGTATGATTTGGTGCCTGAAATCATGCAGTTTGGTCCCCAAAGTCTTATGCACTCCCAGAGTGGGAACAGAATTACAACTGGGGGTGTTGGAAGCTGGAGTTTGGGACACTGATTAGATTAGATTAGTTCATTAGGGTGGTGGCTTTATGAAAGACCAAACAGACACAGATAGACATGCAAACATGCATGTGTTCTCCCTGTCTCTTACCATGCACTGCCCTGTGCCACCTCAGAACTCAGCCAACTCGAGAGCAGTGCTCTGAGGCCAAACCAACAGAGACTGCCTGAGCTTGGACTGTAAACCTCTTTTCTTTATCAGATGAGATTGCCTCAGGTATTTTGTTATAGCGATAAAAAGCTGATTAATGCAGTAGTCTTGTCAGTTTTTAGATACTTGAAATGTTTGCTCTTAATCTGTTATTGTCTAGTACTTCTATCTATCCTGGCTTCAGTTGGATTAAATTTATAATTTTTATGTGATAAAATTTTATCTTTTTTTTGTGTAAGATTTGGGGCTTTTGTATAAGTGATAATTCTCTACCCCAGGCTGCAAAAGTATTTCTTATTATCTTGCATAATAATATTCATATCATTGTATATTTCTTGCATTCCTTCAATTAATTTCTTGGTTTTACCTTCCTCATTTCAATCTTTTTCCAGTGTCTATCTTTGAATGTGAAGTTCAATAGAAAACAAATTTTGTTTTTCTCCATATAGAATCTAGCTTTTATAAAAATCATTTTCCCCCACCTCATTTACCTGTGTGGCCATCTTTATCACATTTCAAAGCCCTTGCAGGAGATTTCATGGGAGACAGAGCAGGCACATTTTCCCCAAAGGTGACGTGGGACAGAGGTGACAGCAGAACCTGGAAGCCTCTCTCTGTGAACCCTCCTGCTGCTGTCCCCTGCCATCTTCCATCCCAGGCTGCCCACAGCGCGGACCACTCCTGCTCAAGGCAGTGTCCAGACTCCAGGGGTGTCTGGCAGATGTTGTTGACGGGTTTTCTTCCTGGGTTTGTTGTAAACTTGGGAAATCCGGGCTTTCTGCTGTGTTCTATGGTTTCCCACAGCTGATTTTGGGAGCGAGTTGATCTTCTGCCAGGGACCACGTCGCTGGGTGCCCTTCACTGAGTGCTGTCTGCCACCTCCCATTTAGGATGTCTGCATTCAAGCTCACATTTTTTCTCAGACATTCTCTTCCCCTGTCACTGACACCATTGTTCGCATCGGCAGCAGCCCACATATCTGTGACGCCTCTCCTCTCGCCGTGCTTGGTACAGATCTGATCACTTGTGAAGCACTGACATCTGCACTTCAGGGTTCCCTGCATGTTTTCACAGGCGCTGACATAATTGCTTCCGCTGCCTGGCCTGCGCACTTCCAAACTGTACTCTGATCACAGTACCTCCCAGAGTCTCTTTTTTGCAGAGAGAGGGAGAGAGAAAGAGAGAGAGAGAGAAAATCACAGAGAGGGAAAGAGAGAGAGAATGACAGAAAGATCTCCCATCTGCTGGTTCATACCCTAACTGCCCACGAAAGCCAGCCCGGAAACGCAATCTAGATCTCCTACACGGGGTGGCAGGAACTCAATCTCTGGAGCCATACATCACCCCTGCCTTCCAGGATTTGCATTTGCATCAGCAGGAAGCTGGAGCTAGGAACCAGAGCCAGGTGTTGAAGCCAGGCACTCTGACATGGGCGTAGGCATCCCAGTGTTTTGACCACTAGACTAAAACCTGCCCCCGAGGTTTCTTTTTGACTGCAAACTGTAACATATAGATTTCCTTTGGTACAGATTCCTTTGCTGGGCACTCTGAGCCCATTAGGCTCTGACCTCATCCTCCATGCCATTGCCCCTAGGAATGCTATCTTCTATGGGTGCCTTTTACAGCAGAAGGCCCTCAGTGTCCCCTCCCTCCTTTCTTTGTGCCCTGCCATGGCCACTGAATAGTCAATAACTTACATGTGCTTTATTTTGTCTATGAATTCTAGTCTGTGTTAAAGTTTGGTTTGTAGAAGGATGTAATAGTGTGAGTTCACTTGGGTGGATCTCTAGCAATGGGTGCTGTGCACATACACAGAGGGTTAAGCCACCACGTAGGAGGCCTGCTGCTACTCCGTTTTTGACCCAGCTTCCTGCTACTATGCTGGGGAAGCAGCAGATGATGGAGCAGCACTTAGGCTTCCACCACTCACGTGGGATTCCCTGATGGAGTTCCTGGCTTCAGCCTGGCCCAACCCCGGTTGTTGCCACCATCTAGGGTAGTGAACCAGTAGATGGAAGATCCCACACCACCTTTAAATAAAACAGAATTTTTTCCTTATAATTCACAGAAAATGTGTAACCCAAGAAAGACTGGGCATAGATTTCAGAATTGTTTTTACACTAAAGTAAACTCTTTTAATTCTATTTTCCCATGAATGTTTTGACATGCCATCGTGTATCAAAACCTTTCCTTTTTCTGTCTTCCTTCTCAGTCTGTTGAAATTTGAACTGTTTCTCAAAGCTTAGCTCAGATATGCCTCCAGTAGAGAACTTATTGCGTCTTCATTTATATCTCATGTTGGAGTGGAACTTTTAGATTAGTGGTGGGTTTTGGCTGTGATTTAGCGGACATGATTTTTTGTGGACTTGTGGTACAAAATAACTCCCATACATGGCTTGTTGTTTTTCCTTTTCACTGACTGAAATTGCAGCCACTCCTGTATTGTTGCTATTGCTGTTATTATTATTGTTGTTGTTATTCTAGGAAAAGAACACTCTGGTACACCACTATAGGCTTGAGCTCCAACACCAGAGCTGTCCCTAGAGGGCTGTATGGCCAGTGGTCAGTGCTTTCCCTCTCTGGGCTTCATCGTCCTAACTTGTAGAGGCGGTGATTAGATCCCCATTCTCAAAGGGCCCATGAGCTCCGATGTTACATTTGATTAGTGTAAACTCTTTGGGAGCAGAGGCGGTCTGGTACATTATTTCATCTAGAAAGATCAATAAGTATCTCTTAAATTAAATTAGCTTGATGATGAGATTCTGGCCTCAAATTTATGCCACAACTTCACATCCATATAGTTAATCTCAATAAAAGTCTTTGGCATTGGTGAGCTATTTATCTAAGCAACAGCCTCAATGCTCCAGGTCTCCTGTGTCTGCATCAGCTGGCTGTAGCCCCCCGTGTGCCTGTGGCCCTCTTGGTGTGAGCATGCCACCTTGCATTCTCCATGCTGTGGGCATTGATTAAGTGGATGGTAGTCCCAGGTAATCCTGGAGCCTGCTATAGGGGCTGAAGCCTGTTTTTTAACTGCAGGCCATGTGAAAAGGACAGGTCGAGGTAGATGGCCATGTGGACCTCAGTTTACTCAACAAAGGCCATCAGGGGAAGTGTTTGGCCTAGTGCTTAAGACACCTGTTGGTACTCCCACATCTCATATCAATGCACTTGAGTTCAAGTCCTGGTTCCACTCCCATTCTTGCTATCTGCTAATGTGCACCCTGAGTGGCAGCAGGTGATGGTTCAAGCAGCTCAGTGGTTCAGTGGGTTAAGCCATCACCCTGGTTCAAGTCCTGGCCATCCCAGTTCTTATCCAGCTCCCTGCTGGTAAGCCTAAGAAAGCAGTGGAAGATAGTCCAAGTACTTCGGCCCCTGCTGTCCTCCTAGGAGGCCTGTATGGAATTCCAGCCTCTTGGCTTTGGCTTGGCCCACCCTGGCCATTGTAACCATTTAGGGAGTAACCCGGTCATGGAAAATCTTTGTCTCTCCCTTTCTCTCTGCAACTCGGCCCTTCAAATAGATAAATAAATCTTAAGAAAATGTAGTTGAGTCCCTGCCACCCACAAGGTTCATCCTGTTTGTGTTTCTGGATCTTGGTTTTGGCCTGGTACAGCCCTGGCCATTGTGGGTATTTGGGGAGTGACCCAGCAGATGGAAGCTGTGTCTCCCTTCTCTGCTGCTCCATTAAATGAAAAAAATCAAAGCAAATAAAGACCACTATAGCCCCTGCCTCATAGGTTGTGAGTGGTTCAACATAGCTTCAACAGAGTGAGATTATCCATGCCTGGATCACAGTGATTGATAAGCAAGCTTTGAGCAGTTGTGGATATGTGGTCAAGGCTAGACCAGGTGATACTGTGGAGGCCAGGGCATGAAAAGGAACCAGTGGGAAGCCCAGAACCCTGTCCTTCTTGGTTCAGGGTCCACAGAGGGAGCATATAGAAATTGCTTAAGTCAGGAAGCCCCCTCCCTGTTTTGAAACTTTCCTCCTTTTCTTGACTTGAAAGCAACAGACACCTGGGCAGGTTCTTTGGGTGGCACCTAGGAAGCCGGTGGTCCTGGGAAGGCCAGGCCAGTCCACAGCACTGAGGATGGCAGGGCTGACAATGGCTTTGAGAAGGGCTGCAGGATGGTTGGTGGGAGTGAGGTTTAAAGAGCATGAAGCAGCCACAGCTTGGTGCTCCCTTGATGGCCTTCGATGATCCACTGCCGTGCAGAGCTGGTTCCCAGCAAACGATCTCAGAGAGTATGCACATCAATTGGAACTCCAAAGGCCCCATGCAGTGCTTGCCAGCTCGGGCAGTGGTGGGGCCATCCTGTGATGCTCCTTTGAATCCCTGTAGGACACCATCAGTGTGCTGCCCTCCTTAGCTTGAGGGAAGACCCCCAGGGCGGTGGAGCAGGGACAGCTCTGCGTTCAGGAGTCTGCACCAAGGGCTCCTGACTGTGGCTGTGCTTTTGACAATAAAGCAAACACACATACAGTGGAACTTCCAGGTTGCCAGTTTTCCTGGGTGAATTCTTTCTTTCACCTGTTCTGGTCATGACTCAGGTTGAGGAGAGGTGAGCCCGCCCTGGGAACGTTCTTTGTGTTTGGTGTAGTTTGTTGACCGGCACTGGGGCTCAAAATGAAAAACATTATGTAGAGTGGTCCAGATGTGGCCCCCTGTGCATGGTAGCACCTGGGGAATACTTATTGGAAAGGCAGACAACAGGGTCTTGGTCCAAGCTGCTGATGCCATGGGCCTTGGAGACAGCTCTGGTATCTGCATCTGTTATAGCACCTCCCACCCTCAGTGTGGTTCAGATTCAGGTGGTTCCCGGGCCAACTGGGAAGGGCTGATTTTTTTGAGTGCTTGCTCTGCATCAACACTGTGCTAAATGCAGAAGTTATTTTCCTTAATTCTTGTGCATCCTTTAAGGTGAGTAATGTTATTATCTCTATTTCACAGATTTAATAAAAAGTCGCAAAACAACCAGAGGCTTAGGTAGATGGAGTGATTTCCCCAAGTTCACAGTGCTGCAGAGTGATGGCCTGAGATCCCTCCAAGATGGTGGGACTTTTCTCACTTAACTACAGGGCCCCAGGGGGAGGCACTGGACATCAGGCATACAGAGTAGAAAAATGAAAAATGGTTACAACGTCAGCCCCTAAGAACTTCAAACTCTGATACTGGAGATCAGGCAGAAGCAAGTGTGAAATGAGGAAACATGTAATGGATATGCCAACATAGTATATCAAATGGAAATACAGGGTGGAAATTATTCTTCTAGTTTGTCTGTAGTCCAGGTTAGTCTCCATGGCCTCAAAGGAACTTTGAAAGAAAATGGATCCCATGCTACAATTATAAGTCTGTCATTTGTCTTCCATAACTTCTAGAAGAAAGGCACCTCAAGAGGAATCCATTGGTTTGTAATATACAAGGATTCCCTTAAGGCTTATGGGTGGCACATGTGAGGTGGGGGTGGGGGATGCTTTAGGCCAGATTTTTTTCCCATGGGATACCCCACAGAGGGCATGATCTACACACAGAACACAGAGGCCCTTAATTCTCCCTGATTCAGGCCTGGAGACCCTGGGTCCAAGCACTAAGTTCTCTCAGAATCAAACTTCTTCTAAAATAGACCTTGAGCCTTTCAAGACACAAGGAAGGACTCTGGGGCAGAAGAGCCGGTGGACTGTGAGTGTCACATGGGAGCAGGCAGAGGAGGCCCCACTGGATGGTGTTCCCTCCATCCTCCTACCCTCCCCACCTTCTCGGAGCCCAGGATGCTCCCCAGGTGCACATCCTGTCCGTTCACCCCGATCCACCCCAGCCTAACAGATTTGCCCCTTTTCCAATAAAGGCAAACCAAGATGAAATCTATAATTATCATTACTAATTCCACTTAATTAGTCACAAGCCAGCAGCCAAATTGGCTTTCTCATAATTATCTGATAAGCAGTAAGCACATCTCATAGATTATAATTAACACTACTTAATTAAAATCTAATATACATACACCCTTTCCTCAAAATACATCTAATTGGGTTCATAACAGCGGCAGATACAAATTCTTCTTCTTTGGTTACTCCTCCATCAGGATTCACGCCTTCCCACTGTCTCCCCCTTCAGTTTCCAGAGAGGAAGCCATTGTTGTAGATATTCTGAACTTCTATTCTGTCAGAATGTTGCACGTTTTCCCTCCTAGCTTTCCTCTCTCTGCAGTGGCCTTTCCCAAGCTAAGGAGCACCCAGCCCACAATGGCCATGAAGCTTTTTCACACGTCATACCAGAGAAACCCCGGGTCCCAACTAAAATATCTTTACATTGGTCTTCCCATGGTCAGTGTGAAAAAGATCCTGTCCACCTCTACTCCAATTAAAGAAAAATAAAATAGCCCCATCAATCTCCCACCAATAATCCTGGCCAAAATTTTTGGAAATGAATGGGGTTCAGAAGTTTTTTTTGTTTGTTTGTTTGTTTGTTTTAAGTTCTGCATGACTGTGATATGCGTTTTCCACCCATTGCTGTCTGTGGTTCAGCTGGGCATCAAAGGAATTGTATTCTTGGGGGGATGCTGGCTGGGGTGTACTCACCAGCTGGAAAGTGCAAGCCTCTACCCACCAGCCACCCTTTCCTCGGACATAAGTTCAGAGGATAGGCGAAAAGATACCAAAGATAGTTACCATTTCACATCCTTTAAGAACCAGTGTGGCCCAAAGAGAAGGCAACGAGCAATGGCCACGCTCCTTATGCTGAGGGAAGAAGAGGGGAAAGCAAAAACCCAAGGAAGAAAAAACTCTAAAAGGGGCAAACTTCGCCCCAATTGGCATGGTGGCATGGCTGAGTTGTGATCAGCTTGCCATTTGCAAACCCTAGGTAGCTATGTTGTGGGCACTACACGTTTCCTGAGAGCTCTGTTGAGGCACATTCAGAGGTCTCTGCACTTTCTGTCTTGTCTCTGTCTCTTTGGCACATACATAGTCTAGCGCCAGAGACATGGAGGGAAATTGATCAATGTTGTCTGTATTGATAGCATATGTTGTGAATTGCCAACTTCTTTTTAGGCAGGTGACTGGTGGGTGGTTTCACGCCTTGTTTTCATGTAAAGTGATGAGTAAGAGACCCACGGAGGTGTGGAGAGGGCTGGCACCAACCGCTCTCCTGGGTACTCCTACTGCTCACCCATGACCTCATGTTATTGCTCATTTCCAGTGCAAAGTGCCCTTCCATCTTTCATAAGTGCAAGAACTGGGATGCCATCACTCACTGCTCTATTCCCCACCACAGTCCCAGAGTGTGGCATGAAATAAGTGCCTGGAATATTTCTTCTTATTTTTTTAAGGTACATTTCTTTATTTTGAAAGTCAGAGTTACAGACTGAAAGGGAGGGGCAGAGAGAGAGGACTCTTCCATCTGTTGGTTCTCTCCAAAGATGACCACAACGAAGCCAGGAGCCAGAAGCTTCTAGGTCCCCATGTGGGTGGCAGGGACTTGGGCCATCTTCTGCTGCTTTTCCCAGATTATTGGCAGGGAGCTGGGTAGGAGGTGGAGCAACCAGGACATGAACCAGTGCCCATATAGGAAGCCAGCATTGAAGGTGGCAACTTTCCCCACTATGCCACAGCTCCAGCCCTGTAATATTTAGGGTGAGTGAGTAAATGGATGAATGACCTGTGATGTATTTCCTACTTTAAAAAAGAGCAAAGTCACTACCAATGACTGCTGCAGACAGAAAACATTTGAAATATGAACTGTGAAACTGGGCACATTTTCATAGTTATTAAATTTCTCCTGTGTGAAGTCCATTTTGGATCGGGAAAAACTAATCAGCCCACCATAATCTGAGTAGGAAAATTGTACTTATAATTTGTCTCAGTGTTTCTGTTCCCCCAACCCCCTCCCCATGCCGCTTCTCTCTCTGTAATGTGTCAAACCATTTGGCCAGTGGATCAGTGCACAGCAATTTTAAGAGGCTTTGAGAAAAGAATTAGATAGATGTTGATCTGCCTGTCTATTAATAGTCTCACGAAGGGAGTGGCTGTTAAATCTTGTGGGAGGATGACCCTTGATGTCAAGAATAATGGGTAAAGGCCGCAGCTTGCAGTGTTGGCATCCCGTATGGGTGCTGGTTCAAGTCCGGCTGCTCCACTTCCAATCCAGCTCTCTGCTATGGCCTGGGAAAGCAGTAGAAGATGGCCCAAGTCCTTTGGCCCCTGCACTTGCGTGGGAGACCCAGAAGAAGCTCCTGACTCCTGGCTTCAGATCGGTTCAGCTTTGGCCATTGCAGCCTTTTGGGGAGTGAATCAGCAGATAGAAGACCTCTCTCTCTGCCTCTCCCTCCTACTGTCTGTAATTCTATCTCTCAAATAAATAAACAAAATCTCAAAAAAAAAAAAAAGAATATCTTTAATGGGTTTTGGACACAAGCTCTGTTTTCCTCCATGGACTTTGTGTTCCCGATCACTTTGCCAGGCTGGATGGGTCGAGGCAGCTGTGTGGGCACAGCGAGGTGTCTGTCTGAGTTCTGGTTTTGCTGGTGGTTCTTAGCAGCGTTGGAGGCCTCTGTGCATCTCTCTCTGTGTGTGTGTGTGTGTTTCATCCTCTCCCTATCCCCTTGGAGCTTTCCCAAAGGACACAGCTGGCTCCTCACCATCCATCGCCCCTAGGATGGACAACTCTGCTGCCATCTCACCTCTCACCCTCTCTGCCACCGGGCAAGGACCTTTTTATTTCAGAGTCTTGGCTGCAAGGATCTCCACCCTGTAGGAATGCTCTCGGGGGAGACACTCAGTTTATCCTGTTCCTTTGACTGAAGCCGCCTTGGCCATCTAATCCTCCAACCACACTGGGCTTTCTGTAATACGCTGCGTTTGAATAAATTATCTCTTCAAAGGTTAAGACTGGATTTCAGCAGTCAACCCTCCTGCTGATGTCTCTGTTATTTTCTGCACCTCAGAAGGCCAGTGCGAGCCAGCTGGGCTACGGAGGAAAGCGATCTGTCCTGCGGTTTCTGTCTGTGGCGTGCTGGTCATGCTGTGCCAATCTCGGATCCTTCTCTGCACACTGCAGGCAGAGGGGACTCCACCGCTTCCCGATCAGGAGTCTGTGAGCCTTGGCTGCCTGTCTGTCTGTAGCATTTAGTGCAAGAGCGTGGGGAATGGAAGAAAACAGATGGTAAGGAGATGGCATTGTTGGCATGGTGGGGCAGTGGGTTAAGCTGCTGTTGGTGATGCCAGCATCTCACATGGGAGCCCAAGTTCAGGCCCCAGCTGCTCCACTCTTGTTTCAGTTCCCTCCCAATGCACCTGGGAAAGGCAGCAGAAGATGATCCAAGTGCTTGTGTCCCTGCCACCCAAGTGGGAGACCAGGATGGAATTCCTGGCTGCTGGCTTCAGCCTCGCCCAGTCCTGGATATTGTAGCTGTTTAGGGAGTGAGTCAGCAGACAGGAGATAGATTCCCCTTCTCTCTCTCTCTTTTTGTCTCTCTTTCTTTTTCTCTAGGTCACTCAAATAAACACATCTTTTTAAAGAAAGATGTTGAGAGGAGAAGAAAGATGAAAAGAGAGGAAGAGAAATAAGTAATTGCTTCTGCAACATACGAGTTATAGCCACTTGCTGCCTTTGCATTTGCCTACTATTTGGTTGGAGATATTTTGATTCTCATGGGTGGGGTGCTACATGCCCATCCCCAGAAAAAGTTAACAACATCCAAAACGCAGCATTAACAACGACAGAGAGCTAGCACTTCTGAAACATCCAGTTGGAACAACTAGGGTGTTTGCCAGGATATTTCTGTAGCCACCACAGAGTAGGCAGAGTGCAGCTGGGAGTGAAGGTGGCCTGCCCCAGGGTGGCTGAGACCTCCACTGGTAGCCAAGTCTGCAACCTGTGCTGCGAGGTGGGACTGGCTCCCGGTTCAGAGTGTTCCTCCAAGGCTCTTGCTCCTCCCTTCTTTCTCTGTGGCTTCACCTCTGAAGCAAGCAGCCATTCGCTGTGCATGCCCGAAGGCCAGTGCCCCTTCTTCCCTTGCATCCTCTCTCACCCTGACTTCCCTGCCACCTGTCCTTTCGTGCAGAGAATGAATCTGAAAGAAGTGGGTTCAGGCGGCGTCTCAGAGGGCAACTGGAGTGGACTGGGTCCTGAGACATTTACAACCTAGTGACTTTTTGATTTTGATGTCCTGAAAGGAATTCACGGGTGTGTGGTTCTGTGATGGCGTATGAAGCAGAGTTAGCTGTACAGACAGAAAAACCTTTCGGCTCTGGAGCTCTCAGAAACAATGATGTGAAATTAGGATTAACATCTAAACCTGAAGAGCATTTCCTCTCACTCCCTACTCCTGCTGCTTCTGCCATCAGCCCCATCCTCCCAACCTTCCGAGTAGTGTCCACATCTCTCTTTAGCCACTGCTGCTGTCCTGGCTCCCCTCTGCCTCCACACCCCTTTGCCTCCTCAGACAAGCATAGCCCTAACTGGTGTGTTCATCATTCTTTAGGGATGGCTTGCCCGAATGCAAGCTAATCATCTCTCTGTCCTGCCTGTCATCCCTTGAGGACTTCTGGCTGCCTTGCAGAAAAAGTACAGCATCCAGAGAGCATGACCTCTGGGATGTGGCCATGACCCCTGCGAGGTCTCACTCATCATCAGTCTCTCCACCTTCCACTCATGAACATTTCAGTAAGCTGAACTTCTTGTTGCTCCCCTGAGTGACACACGCTGCCTGCTCTCCCTTCGTCCTCCCCCTGCCCTCACCTTCTTCAGGGCTGCCCCTCCCCAGGAATCCTCCCCAGCTTGTTCCATGCTCCCAGCCTCAGCTGGAGTTGAGATGCCTGTGCATCACTATCTTTACACTCACCATAGATGGTGTTAGATGCTTGTCCCTTGGAACACAACCAGGCTTGCCTAGAAAGACATTGCTGGAAAAAACTGATGGTGATTAATAATGGGCTTGTGAGTTCGTAAGTCAATAGCCTCTTCAGTTGCTCACGTTAGAAGTCGATGGATATGATAAAGTGAGAGGAAGAACTGACAGCCTGGGGTTTGCCGTCTACTAGAAGCATCGTTTCCTTTCTTCTCTGGACTCAGCTCCTTTCTGGGAGACTGGCTTGAACCTCATGCTAGTACTCTTAGTTCAGACAAGGACTGGCCAATTAAGAACACCCCAGCCCCCAGTAATGTCAAATTAGTGCTTACATAAACAATACATCTAGGAATGGGCATTTAGTGCAGCTGTTAAGATGCCCACATCCCACATTGAAGTGCCCGGCTTAAATTCCTGGTTCCAGCTTCCTACTAATGCAGACCGGAGGAGGCTGCAGGTGATGACTCAAATAATAGGGATCCTGCCACCAAAGAGGAAGACCTTGATGGAATTCCCAGTTCACACCATTGGCCCAGCCCAGTTTTGTCCCAATGGGCATTTGAGTTGTAAACCAATAAGGATCTCCCTCTGTGCCTAGCAAATAAATATATAAATAAAAAGAATATGTATATATATTTATAATGACAAGGCATATGCTAACTTAGTCCCTTTTGTAAAGATTTACTTATTTATTTTAAATCAGAAAGACACTTACACAGATTTACTCTTTAAACAAAAATGGAATAAATAAGAGAAAGCAGAAGAAAGACAGCAGAACATAAAAAAGGTATGAGACTGTCTTCTACCTACTGAAGAGGTAAACTATTTTTAATTTTGGCTTGTCAATAGTAGCTTTGCCTTAACCGTTTCTAGCTCAGCCTACTCTTAGCTAATTTAATGCATTCCATTGACCAATGCTACATTCGCAGAATGTGAACGTGGATGGCAACGCTCCGCTCTGCTTGTCATTGATGTCCAGTACATTCTTAGGGAACTGGCCCCTCCACCAGCTCAGCCTGTGAAGTTTGGATGAGCTGGCTGCCAAACTAGCCCCTGAGACAGGCTGGTACCACAGTGTGGCCAGTTGGAACCTCAGTCCCTTTTCAGTAATGACCTGTTCAGAAGCAGGCATGGGGCCCAGAGCTGGGTGGAACAATTGGGAGGATGATGGGCACAGACCTCCCTGGGACTCTCTCTCTCTCTCTCTCTCTTTGGTTCTCCTCCAATTTTGTTTTGCTTTTTTTGTTTAATATTTTACTATTTATTTGAGACAGATAGAGAGAGGAAGGGGGAGAGAAAGAGAGAGGAGAGACACATAGAGGGAGAGAGAGATCTTCCATCCACTGTTTCACTCCCCAAATGGCTGCAATGGCCAAGGCTGGGCTAGGCCAAAGTCAGGAGCCATGTCCTCCATCTCGGTCTCCCACATGGATAGCAGGGGCCCAAGCACTTGGGCCATTTTCTGTTGCTATCCCAGGTGCATTGGCAGGGAGCTGGAACAGAAGTGATGCAGCTGGGACTTGAACCTGTGCTCTGTGGAATACTGGATTCACAAGCAGAGGCCTTACCATTTGTGCCATAACAGCAGCCTCAATTTTGTTTTCCTTTGTCATCTCTCTCATGACAAAATATGAAACAACATAATTCACCAGCCAACCCCTATTTCCTTGTCTCCCTCTAAGTAAATGACTCAGCGATTCAACTTTTTTAAAGGGGCTGAAGTTATTTGAACACCACAGGCAACTCTAAAGTCAGAAAACCTATTTAGCATCACAATTTTAAAATAAGACTGAGCAGACATTTTCCCAGGCACTTGGGTACAGCTGGAGAAAGCGCGGCTCCTTTCATCAAGCAGGCCCGATTGTGCTTTGTTTCCCTCTTCTCAACCTCGGCTCTCCAGACCTACTGGGTTAGCTTTCTGTGCCGCTGTTCTTGGCTCTCAGCTTCCTCTCCTGCCTTCTGGGGACAGGGCAAGATCAACCTCCAGAGCAGCGCAGGTACAACTCGTCTTTCCTAAAGAAGGACCTGAGGCCCCACGTCTGCAAACGCCCAAGATGCACACAGAAGGAGGCAGCTCCAGGCACAAGAGAAGGCACCAGCGCCATGGCTGTGTGACCCTGGGTTGTCTGGGAACATCTGTGTGTGGAGGAGTGGAGGGGACGCGGCAGGCAGCATTTGTAAACCAGTGTGTTAGGATGGTGTCAGTATCTCCCTACTCGACAAGAGTGCCAATTGAGGGGTCAGCACATTAGATATTTTCAGCCAATCATGGATTTCAATTGCCAGGAACATTAGAAGATTCATCCTCACTGATGAGAAAAATGAAAGGATTCCTTGCAGTAGGAAGACAAAACATAATTGCCATGGGCTATTTGTGGATATGGAGATTATTTGGGGCACTGCTGGCTGCCTCAGCACTAAAACTCAGTAACATGGCCTGTTAAGCCAGGGCAATGAGGCCCAGAGGCCACCCCTGACCCCAGCAGCAGAGCTCAGCAGGGAAGGAGGGCAGCCTGAGACTGGGGGAGTGAGAGTGATTTGGGACATGGTCGAGAGCTCCCCCTGCCGCCCTGCAACCCTCACCCAGGTGCCAAGGACACTGAAATGCTGTCCCTAAGTATTGCCAGGCTTCTCTTGAGCCTGACCCAGGCCATGTAAGTAGTGTCACTTCCACCAAGACATACGGCCCATTGCCTCCTGTTTCTTTGTAATCATGAGACGATAATGCAGAGAAATGTGTTTCTATTGAAAAGACCACAGTGTGCCATTCAAAGTTTCACCAAGCAAAGTCTTGGCCTAGCTTCTGGCATTTGCAGAGGATTTGAGGATTAGTGGTAAGTGTTGTGTGCAGAAAAGAAAAGCAACTAAAAGACCCGCATCTTTGAAAGAAAGTGTGTTAAAAGGGTTCACTTGTCTTTTTGCCAGTAGTTAAAAAAAAAAAAAAAAAGCAAGCGAAACTTTGCAATCTCACATCCACCCTCTAATGCAGACTCTAAGCCTCATGCCTGATCTATTGCTGGAACCTTTTGTCTACTCCCTCTGTCCTCAATGTCTCTTGACTCCAGTCTATCAGCCACACCCTTCCATGGCCCCAAGGTAATCTATTTTATCTTAGCTCTACTTCAAGAGCATCCAAGATCTCATGGAAACACCCTGCTCCTCTCTGTCCCTGACTCCATAAGATCTCGCTGGCATAATCCGTTTCAGGTCAGAAATGCATAAAATATGCTGTGAGCCTTCTGTTGCTCTCTTCATTCTCTCTCTTAAATCACAGCCAAGAATACACTGGGATATCTATGAAATGTCTTTCTCCCATCCCTATGCCCCAATCAACCAAACTAGTTCCTCACTCCCAGGACAATCAATGCTGTCAATTTCTTTATTATTGTTCTAAACATTATGCATACACAAACATTCTCTTACTCTCTCTCCTCTATCTCTATTCCTATCTCCATCTCTAACTCTCTTTATCTCTCACAAGATAGTATACAATACAACCATTTCCACATCCTTCCCTTTTATATAATAGAATTTCTTGGAGATCACTTCAGGGTAGAAGGAGTTTCCTTACTCTGTTTTATATATCCTTTTGATTGCCTCTCCCTTCCATTCTTCTGTTCTGAATTTTTGTCTTTCAAGTCCTGACTTCAATGCTACTTCTCTTGAGAAGCTTTCCCTAGTCATCTCAGCCTCCAGTCATCTCTCCCAGAGCTAAGCTATGCTTGTAAATTTTGTGTTTGTTTTCTGAGTTCCTCATTCCTTGTTTTGCTTGCTGTCTTTGATGTTCTTGGGTCATAGCTTCCCACATAGACTCTGATGTCTTCAAGGACAGGGACCGTGTCTCATCCTTCTTTGTAGCTCCTACAACACTGCACCCTCAGACAGAGGGCCTTATCCATAGTAGAGATGCAGTAAGTTTTCGGATTTGATGGACAGCTCGGAGAACAGCATTGGCCAACTCCCTGCCTTCTCTCAGTCTGTGTGACATCAGGTTTGTTTGCACTGACCCCGAATGATCTCCTGCCACAAAAAAGGAAGAAATAAAAGCCTCCCCAAGCATCTCTGGGAATGCAAATGTGTGCTTGTCCTGAGCAAGGCAGAAAGGGCAGCATTTCCATGCCTGTTTTCCTTCAATAGTTAGTTGCTCTTTTCATTTTTTCCTCCAAAAGTCAGCCAATATGTGGGCTCTGCCAAAGCACAAAGCTCAGTAGGAAAGATCAGTTTCCTTGGTCAGATGTGCTAAGGGTCACACCCACATCAGGATGACTGGCAGAGTCCTGGCTCTCTGTTGGGGCTCCAGAAATCCTGTTGCTGGACAGGGCTGCAGGCATAGGAGAAAGGTTGCACTTTGCCAATTAACTCACCTGCCCTTATTCCGAGTGACATTTGCCAGATTGTTTGGGGCCAGCAGTGTGAGCCCGTATCAGCCACAGAGGTGGGGAGGCTGTGCTGCTCCTCCATGCTTTGGTCAGCTCCTCCCTGGGGACTATCTCCACTGTGAGCTTGTCCTTAGATTAAGTAAATAATTTCCCATTAGTCTAATTAATTCTAATAGACTCATTAGTTCAGTCTTAGAGTTGTTCTCCAGGGAATGATGGTCAAAGCTGTGAGAAAACCGTGTCTTGTTTCTTAGTAAGAATGCCAAACTTGGTTTCTGGGATGTACAATAATCTTCCGGTTTCTCGGAGTTGCATGCGCATCGGTCCAGATCTAGGGGGTCTGGGTGCCCTGACAAAAGTGACCTCTTGGAAATGGTGGACTTTGCTGTTGATCTAGGAGTATAGGATGCAGAGAATGAATCATGAATCAGTTCACCATTTCAAACTCACATTACAGTGTCATTTAGGAAGACCAAGTGTGAACAGACAAAAAGATGACTAGCTAAGTGCCTTAGCAGTTTCGTGGTGGCGAGGTTATTGTGGGCTGCTTGGTTTGGGAAAGTTCACTAGCATGCTGTATTTGAAGGACTTCCTGAGAAAGAGCAGGCTCTGTGAGAGATGAAGAAAGGAGGGAGGCATTGAAGGTAGAAGGAAGGACGGCGCCGTGGCTCACTAGGCTAATCCTCCACCTGTGGCACCGGTACTCCGGGTTCTAGTCCCAGTTGGGGCGCCGGTTCTGTTCCGGTTGCTCCTCCAGTCCAGCTCTCTGCTGTAGCCTGGGAAGGCAGTGGAGGATGGCCCAAGTGCTTGGGCTCTGCACCTGCATGGGAGACTAGGAGGAAGCGCCTGGCTCCTGGCTTCAGATGGGCGCAGTGCGCCAGCCGTAGTGGCCATTTTGGGGGTGAATCAATGGAAGGAAGAGCTTTCTCTCTGTCTCTCTCACTAACACTGCCTGTCAAAAAAAAAAAAAAAAAAGAAGAAGGTAGAAGGAATGGTAGGTTCAGGGGAGGATCTACAAAAAAAACCTGAGCTTCTCATACAACAGTGAGAGGAGTACTTCTTTTTTTGTTTTTTTTTGTTTGTTTGTTTTTTGTGTTTTTTTTGTATTTAGTAAATATAAATTTCCAAAGTACAGTTTATGGATTACAATGGCTCCCCCCCCCCATAATTTCCCTCCCACTGGCACCCCTCCCATCTCCTGCTCCCTCTCCCATTCCATTCACGTCAAGATTCATTTTCAATTATCTTTATATACAGAAGATCGATTTGGTGTATATTAAGTAAAGATTGCATCAGTTTGCACCCACACAGAAACACAAAGTGTAAAATACTGTTTCGGTACTAGTTATAGCATTACTTCACATTGGACGACACATTAAGGACAGATCCCACATGAGAAGTAAGTACACAGTGACTCCTGTTGTTGACTTAACAATTTGACACTCTTGTTTATGGTGTCAGTAATCTCCCTAGGCTCTAGTCATGAGTTGCCAAGGCTATGGAAGCTTTTTGAGTTCGCTGACTCCGATCTTATTCTGATAGGGTCATAGTCAAAGTGGAAGTTCTCTCCTCCTTTCAGAGAAAGGTACCTCTTTCTTTGATGGCGAGAGGAACATTTCTGCTGTAGGGAACCTGTCTGAGGGTCAGGCACTGCCGGGCCTCAAAGGCAACAGGGCTCAGACAGAGGAGACTGAAGTCAAATTAGAACCGCAGTTTCTTTCTGAAAACAACAAGAACTCTGGGAGGCTTGGCTGGGAAGAGATAGAGTGCTGGAGCACGTGTTTGGCAGAGGCCAGAACTATGGCCAGAACTGCGGAGAAAAGCAATGAGTGAAATATTCACATTCATTATTTCAAGCTATCTGTTGTCTTGGAGAAGGGGGCTGGCAGTGTGGCGTAGCAGTTAAAACCTCTATTTGCAGTGCTGGCATCCCATATAGGCTCCAGTTTGAGTACCAACTGTTCCTCTTCCGATCTGCTATGGCCTGGGAAAGCAGTAGAAGATGGCCCAAGTCCTTGGGGCCCTGTACCTACGTGAGAGACACAGAAGAAACTCCTGGTTCCTGGCTTCACATCAGCCCAGTTCTAGCTATAGCAGCCATTTGGGAAGTGAACCCGCGGGTGGACGCCTTGTCTCTCTCTGCCTCTGCCTCTCTCTAACTCTGCCTTTCAAATAAATAAATAAATAAATAAATAAATAAATTTTTGCAATAACGAAAAGACACAAATTGTATTTGATATAGGTAGAAAGGAGGGTGCTCCAAGAGGTTCACGAAAGAAGGGAATTAAGAGATGGGATTGTTTTGGTGCTGAAAATTTTGAAATCCACGCATTTTCTATGAACTTTCGGAAGTCTCTTCATATGCATGGTTTTCAGTGAATGACCTCGTCCTGTTCTTCCCTGGCACAGAAAGCGCAGACACGTCAAACTCCAGGGGCAGCAAGTCTATCTCGGTGGGAGGAGGGCAGTTTGGGCCTCCAGTTTTTTGGTGTCCACCTGCCTCTTTTTTTTAAAGATTTATTTATTTATTTGAAAGTCAGAGTTACACAGAGAGAAGGAGAGACAGAAAGAGAGAGGTCTTCCATCCGTCCATCTGCTGGTTCACTCCTCAATTGGCCACAATGGCTGGAGCTGTGCTGAAGCCAGGAGTTTCTTCCCAGTATCCCATGCAGGTTCAGGGGCCCAAGGATCTGGGCCATCTTCTACTGCTTTCCCAGGCCATAGCAGAGAGCTGACTCAGAAGGGGAGCAGCCAGGACTTGAACTGGCACCTATGTGGGATGCCGGCACTGCAGACGGCAGCTTTATCCGCTATGCCACAGCGCCGGCCCCGCACCTGCCTCTTTACCTATGGGATGGCCCCCATTCCTCAGGCTGAATGTTCCTGTTCTCCAGTCACAATTGCTTTTCTATAATATCTATAATATCCTCACCTGCAGAGCAGAGCTGCTGAACATAGTGCACTGGTTGCCAGCACTCTTCACCCCAAGCCGAAAGAAGGGGCTTTGGGCATTTTCTCCAGGGCTTCACTCAGTTTTGTGTCTTGTTCTGAGAGTTCTCCTGGTCAGTCCCCCAGCCTTGGCTCTACCTAGAGGCCAAGGTAGGCTAGCATCCCACAATGGCAGGAGACCAAGCCTTCCTGGGCTTCCATGGGAAGACCTGAGCATGTTGGGTACGGGCAAGAACTGACAGTACTACCTCATGACAACCTTCTTCCAAGTCCACCACCTCTGCTGCCTACACTGAAGACCCTTTTATCTCTGTAGAAGAACCCTGGACACTCACCTTGCCTTTGTAGACAAGGTCTAACAGCCACATAGGTTTAGTGTTTGGGAAGTACTCAATAAGCACGGTATTGTGCCTTGATCCTCCCATGAAAACATGGAGAGGGTTGTCACAAAACTCACATAAAGTCTCTAACGTCACCGCCAACCAAAGGAAGGGGGAAAAGCCCTCCAGCTTTGTCATTTGTCTTAAAACACTTCTTCATTTCAAGCAATGACACTGGAATTTGCAACTTAAAATGCCCTTTACTGAGAGTATTTCCTATGTGCCAGGAACCAAGAGGCTTACAAAATGTACTGCAGAGGGGCCGGCACTGTGGTATAGCAGGTAAAGCCTCGGCCTGCAGCACCAGCATCCCATATGAGCACTGGTTCTAGTCCTAGCTGCTCCACTTCTGATCCAGCTCTCTGCTATGGCCTGGGAAAGCAGTAGCAGATGGCCCAAGTGCTTGGGCTCCTGCATGCATGTGAGAAACCCAGAAGAAGCTCCTGGCTCCTGGCTTCAGATTGGCTCAGCTCTGGCTGTTGTGGCTATTTGGGGAGAGGACTAATGGATGGAAAATTTCCCTTTCTCTCTCTCTCTCTGCCCCTGCCTCTCTGTAACTCTGCCTTTCAAGTAAGCAAGTAAAGCTTTAAAAACAAACAAACAAACAAAAACCAAGGTAAGTAGAGATGAGAACACTGAAGTATTGCAGGTTAAATGGTCAAGGTTGCAGAGGCAGAAAGTGGCTAGGGACAATGATTGTGCAGATCATCTAGGGTGAAGTGAGTGGAGCTGGCACCTCCCCTCCACTACACTGATTCCCAAGGCTCAAACCCCAGGTCAGCTTCTTAGATCTAATCTACATTGTCATTTTTCTGCTTGGAGAGTGGAGGAATGAGTTGATAAGCAATGGACTAGTGAAATTGGGCACTGTATATTGGCAGTGCCACAAAAAAAGTCCAAGACATCAGAAATCCGGGCTTATTCCCCAGTCTTGCCATTTAGGACATAGAGTCCTGGGCAGGGCACTGCCCCTCCTTCAGTTGGAAGGCATGGGGATGGAAACATTCAACTAGCAGCCTAAGGCATCTGCATGGGGCAATGGAGAGACTCATGATTCTCTGTTCCCTTTCTGGTCTTTGTTTTGGGGAGGAGATTCTCACCCACTCTTTTAAAACTATCATTACTCTAGTGCCTGGAGCAATTGAGATGTCCAATACACAACTTAAAATAACAAATAACCATATATATATACAAATGCACGCAATTTATCTTTAATGCAACTTGCTTGAGGACTGTTTTGGAGAATTTTGTGACATGCTCAAAGAACTGAGAATGTAGGCAAGGGTAGGATAAGTGGTTTGTAAAACCAAGTGTAGACAGTCAGAGGAATGCCTAGAAAATCCTCCAAGCTGTCTATCCACATCATGAATCCTATCATGTTTGCCACTAAAAAGAAAAGAGCAAAGATGAAAACTATTAGCTCTCTAAGGAATGAGATCCTCTGTATATTTTTCACAATGTTGGGTCTGGCAATGCTGTGGTCAGAAGCCATTGTCTTAGCATGCACTGAGATTGGCCCTGAAGTATTCCAGTTCTCAAAGTTGATTTGGAACAGCAATGGGCTAATTCATGGGTTCACAGATGTTTGACTGCATAGCAGATGCATAATGCAACAGCTTCCCCGAGTGGATATTTTGGAACAAGGAAAAATAGCAGAAGTTGCCCTTTTTGTTGAGCACCAAACTAAATATAAGTACCTGTTTAAAAAAACACACACACAAATGAAACAAACAAACAAACAAAAATGCTGTTTGAGAATATACCAGAAGTGTTTGAAGCAGTAGATTTCAAGAGTTCTGCTCTAGGTTATGTGGGATGCGATGCCTCGTTGGGATTCTTGATGCCATCTGTGACTTCAGCCAGGATACATCATCTTCTCTGGGTTCCTCCACAACCCCATAGTTTCTGAATCTCAAATATGAGTGCACTGCACCTCAGTTCATGTAAGTTCATGGGTACATACAACTACATACATTTTGTAGTACATTCTCTGTAGTGAGGAAAGAAATGGGTAGTGTTTGTACTATGAGGATGGATTTAAACTCCTTGGCCTGCTGTTGAAGATTCTCATAGCTTCACATTCAACTACCTTGTTGGTTTTATTCTCCTCTCTTCTTTAGAATGGCTTTTTGCCCTGACAAAGCTGGTTTCCTTATCTTATTATCTTGTGTCTCCATTGACCTGAAGCTTAGGAATCTACCCATTTATGAGGACCATGGTTCACGTTCTACTTCTTCCAGAAGAAACTAACATGTCCACAATGACATCACTTTTTATTAATTGCAAATAGTTTGTGGGTTTTTTTTTTTTTGGTACCAATTTCTTAGCCATGTATTGGCAATGGCCTCCTGACAGATCGTCTGATTTCTTTTAGTTTGATGCTGTATTACAACTTTGTTTAAGATTTTAAACATTGGTCTTGTCTTCTAGAAGATTTCTCTCTTAAAATCCTTTTTCTCCTGCTCCTTCTCACAAGCACTAAAACCTTATATGTCCTAATGTTTATGTCATATACTGTTCAGTCCTCTACAGAGGGACCATTGTTTATAGGTAAAGAGGGATGGACAGAGTTTGCCTATGCCTTTTTCTCTGTATATGATGATCAATCAAACCCAATGATATGGAATGTTATGATTCAGGCACCTTGAGTTTGAAGTCAAACTACTGATTAATTTCCACAAATATTTTGTTTTGCAAGGCACTGTAGATAAACAAATGGCTGGGACATATTTTATTAAAATGATTAATATTTTAATAAACATTTATGCTTCAGCTCAGGAAATAGACATGCACATTCATTACCAAAATATAAAGCAAAAAAGTGAATATGACAATGTGATAATTGCCATGTGCTGGGCTCAGTTACATTTTTGCATGGATTATCTTCTTAATCCTCCCAGTTTCTCCACAAGGTAGATGATATCATTTTCTCCTTTTGATAGTTGAGGGGACAGAAGCTCTGAGAGGCTATGTAATCTGCCAAGGTCAAGGTCAACCATTAAACAGCACCAATAACCAGGGGAACTGGGGCTTGTGGGTCTCTCTGATTCCAGAGCCCAGACTCACCTGCCAAATTGACTCCATTTCCACTATTCCAACATGAAAATTATGATAAATAAAATGTATATATTTATTGATCCAGGGCAATATGAGCTCCGCAATGACAGGAGGTGTATTGCTACAGCCCCAGCTTCTAAAATACAATGCCCAGCACAGAGTTGATGTTCAGACAAACTCAAAATCCTCTGCACATATCAGAGTAGACAGAATAACAACCCCCACCGCTGGCCAAAGGCGTTCAAATTCTACTCCCCAGAACCTGTGAATTTGTCACCTCACATGGCAAAAGGAGCATTGCATGTGTGATGGAATTGGGAATCCAGCCTAGATTACTTGCAAAAGCATAATGTAAGTTTATGGGTCTTTTTTCAGAAGTGGGGTAGGAGGGGCCTGAGATGTGGAAACAGACATTGGCGATGTTGGCATTTTTCAGAAGGTATCAAGTTCTGCCCACACTTGATTAGGAACTACAGAAGAAGCTGCTAAATTCGGCTGATTGTTATGGTAGCTAGTTCTATTACAGTAGCTAGTTCCATTATCCTGGCTTTTCCTGGTCCAGGCTCTCATCCCATGTCACTGTCAAACAGCCACCACTCTTTCTGGTTGCCCTGCTTGGGAAGGGGGAGCAGAGCTCTCCCCAAGAGCAAGTCCTGCCTGATCCTCTATCCCATTCCCAGCATTCATTCAATCAGATGCCACATCCTCCCCAAAATCTCTCCGGTCCAGTGACCTCCGACCTTGCCCCCGTCGACTGCTGTCTCTCACTCAAGTTTCTGAAAATATCTGAACAGGCCTTCTGCTTCCCAGTTTTCACAGACAGATGAGTTCATATAGCATGCTCCTGACTTTCCTTAGTTCAGATTTTCCTCTAGCTCTTTGAGCATGTATAAGACAATTGCTAAATTCTGCCTTTCCCCAATGTAGGATGCAAGTGTCTTACCCAGGAAGTCAAAGGCTTACATTCTCCTTGGTCATGAGGACAGTTTCTCAGTGCCTTCCCCACCTCCTGCTCTCTCTCGCTTCTGTCCCATTCTTCCCCTATGCTGTCATTCCAGACATAAATGCCTTGACTTGGCCCTCTGCCCTTGGTGAAGATTCTAACTCCTCAGAGTTAAGGCTTCAGCTGAAAGGAAGCATTCTTGTAGCCCCTCTACATTGATTTAGGGTCTCCTGCCAGGGTTCTTGCAGTCTGGAGCTGGAAACTCATACTCCGTCTCTCCCTTGGGTGCTAGGGACCCAATCATTTGAGTCATCGCCATTACTTCCCAGCAGCTGTGTCATCAGAAAGCTGGAGTCAGGGGCTGGAGCTGGGTATTACATTCATCCACTGGTTTGTTCTGTTTAAAGTGTAATTTCTTTCAGTTGATACCATTTTGTTCCTATATCGTATCCTGAATTTCCATAGTTCTTTGCTCATGTTTTCCTCTAGCTCTCTGAGCATAGTTAAGATGATTGTTAAAAGTCTTTGCCTTTCCCTGATATGGGGTTCAGGTGTCTTACCCACCAGGTCAAATGCCTGGGGCTTCAATCTTTTTAAAATTTATTGAGACTTGTTTTGTGGCTTAACATGTGAGTATGATTTATTAGCGCATGCACTACGATAAACCATGATTTTAAGTGCATCTGAAAAAATAGCCTGCTGTTGCTGGGTGGAATATTGCGTTTATGTGTGTTAGGGCCAATTGATCTGTAGTGTTGTTCCTCTATTTCCTTATTTGATTTTTTTGTCTGGTTATTCTATTCATTATTGAAAGCGGAATGTTAACGTATTCCACCATTAATGTAGAGCTATCTATTTCTGTCTCCAATTATTTCAGGTTTATGTCTTACATTTTGGAGCTCTGATGTTTGCTCGTAATTGTTATATCTCCTTGGAGAATTGACCCTTTTATCATGATACCATATCACTCTTTGCCTCTAGCAACAGTTTTTCACTGAAAGTCTATTTGGCCTGATAGTAATGCAGTCACTCCTGCTTGGTTTTTGGTTACAATTTGCATGGAACATCATTTTTCATCCTTTTGCTTTCAATCTATTCACATTTCAACATCTGAAGTGATTGCCTTTTAGACTGCACCTACTCAAATTCTGTCTTTTAATCCATAATGTCAATCTATGTCTCTTAATAGGAGAGTGAGATCATGAATTTTAGGCATCAATTGCTCTGGGTTAAATAATACCTAGAAAATGGGGCTGGCTGGGGCCAGCGCTGTGGCTCAGCAGGCTAATGTCCTGGCCTGAAGCGCCGGCATACCATATAGATGCCGGTTCTAGTCCCGGCTGCTCCTCTTCTGATCCAACTCTCTGCTATGACCTGGGAAAGCAGTAGAGGATGGCCCAAGTCCTTGGGCCCCTGCATCTGCATGGGAGACCCAGAGGAAGCTCCTGGCTCCTGGCTTCGGATCAGTGCAGTTGCAGCCGTTGCAGCCATCTGGGGAGTGAACCGGTGGATGGAAGAATTCTCTCTGTCTCTACCTCTCTCTGTAACTCTATCTTTCAAATAAATTAACTAAATCTTTAAAAAAAGAAAAGAAAATGGGGCTGGCTCTGTGGCATAGCAGGTAGAGCTGCCACCTGCAGTGCTGGCATTCCATATGGGTGCTGATTCGAGTCCCGGCTGCTCCACTTTCAATCTAGCTCTCTGCTATGGCTTGGGATAGCAGTAGAAGATGGTCCACGTCCTTGGGCCCCTGCACCCACATGGGAGACCTGGAAGAACCTCCTAGCTCCTGGCTTCAGATCTGCTCAGCTCCAGCCATTGCAGCCATCTGGGGAGTAAACCAGTGGATGGAAGATCTCTCTCTCTCTGCCTCTCCTCTCTCTGTGTAACTCTGACTTTCAAATAAATAAATAAATCTTTTTTTAAAATGCCTAGAAAGCTTTTCATATACAAACTTTTGGTTGTATATGAGATGGTGCTTCCGGAAGGGGCTGGCACATGAGTCAGGGGATTGAGTGGAAAAAATCTGCCCTCAGTGTTGGTGACCATCATCTGATTGTCTAGGTGGCAGACAGAATACAAATGGTACAGAAAAGGATTTCCATTCATTCTTTCCTGGAGTTAGGACACAATTGCTTCTCTTGCCCTTTGACATCAGAGTTTCAGGGTCTCTGGTATTTGAACTTCAGCAGCCCTTGGGATCCCAGGCCTTCAGGCTTGCACTAAGAATCACATCATCATCTTACTTGATTATAAGGCTTTGGGACTTGTATTTAAATAAACTGCCATGTACCAGGACCTAAAGCTTGCAGATGCTGTGACATGGGACCCCTCAGTCTCCACTTGTCATAATAAATTTGTATCTATCTATCTATCTTCTATCTATCTATCTTCTATCCATTTAATCTATCTCTTTTATTTGATGTATTGCTCTTTCCTTGGTTGTGTCTCTCTGAAGAGGTCTAGTACAGGAAATTTAGTTAATTTACTTTAATTCCTGATAAGGATAAACTCACTTTTTGATATTTTCTTATTTGTTTTCTGTATGTTAGACCATATTGGTCCCTCATATTCTGCATTACTATTTTTCATTATATCTAATTTTTAATAGGGAAATATTTTAATCCCTTCTCATTTCCTCTTGTGTACATTCTATATATATTTTCTATGTGGTGGGACTTATATTTAATATCCTAAAATTATGGCAAGCTGTGTTAAGTTCGTGCTAACATTGCTTTAATCACATACAAAATCTCTACTTCTTTATAGCTCCTTCTTCCACTTTTGTTATTGAACCCACAAATTATATCTTATATATTATATTCCCACTAACTTAGATTAATAATTATTTCATGCTTTTGTCTTTAAATTTTACATAAGAATGACAAGTGGGGCTGTCAATCACAATGATGATGCTTTTTGAAAGCTGTCTGTGTTTTGACATTTGCTGGAGGAACTTTATATTTTCATGGGGCCCAGAGTTATTATCTAGCATCCTTTCCTTCAAGTGGAAGGAAAGTCCGGTGGTATGAACAAGTTTTACTTATCTGATAATATCCTAATTTTGGTCTCATTTTTAAATGATGGTTTTGCTGGCTCCAGAAGTCTTCATTGATAGCTTTTTTTTTTTTTTTCCCACTTAGAATTTTATGTATATTATCTCATTGCTGCAGGCCTGCAATGTTTCCGCTGAGAAATCCACTTGTAACCTGTTGGGATCAATTGTATATGACAAGTTCCATTCCTTTTACTTTATCCAAGATCATGCCTTTGGCTTTCAACAGTTTGATTAATGTACCCTGGTGTGGGTCACTGAGTTTATCCTATTAGAGTTCTTGTATTCATGCACTCATGTATTTCCTTGAATTTGGGAAGTTTTTAGTCATTATTTCTTCAATTAATCTCTGTTCATGCCTCTCTTTTCCTTCTGGAGCTCTAAGGATGCGTATTTTGATTTTCATTGTTGTTTTTAAGATTTTAAATTCAGAGTTAGAGAGAGAGAGAGAGAGAGAGAGAGAGGGAGAGAGATACAATCTCCCATCTGCAGGTTCACTCTCCACATGACCTCAATGACCGTAGCTGGGCCAGGCCAGAGCTAGGAGCTAGGAGCTTCTTCCAGGTCTCCCACTTGGGTGCAAGGGCCCAGGCGTGTGGGTCATCTTCCACTACTCTCCTGGGCACATTAGCAGGAGCTCGATCCGAAGTGGAGCAGCCACAACTTGAACTGGCACCTATCTGGGATGCTGGCACTGCAGGCAGTGATTTTTACACACTATACCACAGTGTCAGCCCCACTCTTCAGACTTTGTAACTACAAGTGATGGACTTTCAAGTTCTTTTGTATTTTTTTCTGCCGTATTGAGTCTACTGCTAAATATTTCTAGTGAACTATTCATTTAGCTCTTATAGTTTAAGCTCTGGAATATCTGTTTATTTCTTTTTTCATGTAATTTCTATCTATTGCTATTACATTTTGTTCACATATCATTTCCTGAATCTCTTTCATTCTTGGTTCACATATTCTTTTAGCTCTTTGAACATATTAAAATAGTTGTTTAAAAGTCTTTGCCTAGTGAGTCCAATGCCCATGCTTTCTCAAGGATGGATTCCTTTGTTTGAGCTATGTTTTTCTTATGATTGTTTCTTGAAAATTGGACATTGAAAACACGTTTACCTTCTCAGTCTTCGCAGGCTGACATAGCAGATTCCTACTAATTGGTGGAGCCCTCAGTCTTGGGTCCTTTTCTGGACATATGTCCTACCTAGGCCTACACGAAATTTTTGTTTGTTTTTAATGATTCTCCCCAAACACACACACAATAACTTTTAGTTTACCAAAGAGCCTCACCCCAGTTTCTTCTTGGGAACTTAGATGTTTTATCACGTGCAAGTACTTCAAAAGTTCATGGAAAATGAAATTAAAAGGTAAATTTATTTTGGTGTCAAATGTCTTTGAAATCCATGAATATTATGCATTTTATGAACTTTTTGAAGATTCTTTATAAGCATAGATTGCAATGTTTTTTCACAAAAATAAAAAAGTATTGGGTAAATTTTCTATTAACTGTTTGATGAACCCTTGCATTTATCTGCCCACAGTCTTTTGTCCCTACGATTCCTACAGATCTGTAGTCCTTCAGAAAATTTAACACACCATATCACCTGACATTGCCTTCCATAGCTTACATCAGCCTGGGTTTCAAACAATTTCATTTCCTACCTGAGCTCCAAGGCAGACAAGACAGAAACCAGTCCCTTAGACATCTTAGAGATCAGTTAGAATATTGCAAGTAAGTTCTATTATTCTATCCTGAGGGGAAAAATTTGAAATTGAGCTACTTCCTTCCAGGTACACCACACTGGGGAGGTAGATAAGGTTGGTTGAGTAAAAGTACCACAAAATCTCTACCATTTGACTACGAGTTTTTTTTTCCCCCCAGGCATTCACTTCGTTAATGTAGACCTTTGACTAGTTTCCAGGGATTATAGAAAATATTTGAGTAAGGGTCAATTGTTTCTGCTGATGTTTCAGTGAGGAAGCAAGGGTATTGGGCTTCCCAGTCTGCTGTCCTGCTGACATTGCACCTGTTAGATGCTCTGTTGTAGAACCTGACATAGAGAAGACATTGATATTATTATTATTGCCATTAGTTTTCCAATCATGTGCACATTCCTGACTACTTGGGAAGCTAGAAGGAGAAGCAGCACCAGAACCAGACTGGAGGACTGTTTTAAGTGAGAAGAGTTGGGACGTTGTACTACACTTTAAATTCGAACATGCAGGTTAAGCCACTGCTTGCAATGCCAGCATCACAGCTGGGTGACAGTTTGAGTCCTGGTAGCTCCATTTTGGATCCAGCTCTCTGGTAATGCACCTGGGAAAGCAGCAAAATATGGCCTAAGTCTTTAGGTTCTTGCACTTGACTGGAAAAACTGGATGACCTGGTGTAGCTGCGATATTGCCATCATTTGGGGAGGGAGCCAGAAGCTGGAAAATCTCTCTCTCTCCCTATCTCGCTCTGTAACTTTGCATCTCAATTAAATAAGTCCATCTTTCATAAAAAAATCAATTGCTTCATGCACATGACTGCCTAAAACCTTCAGTGAGTTTTGATTTTGAATATTACTGGATGATGAAGAAAACCCCAAAGCTGCAGCTAGTAGATAATCTAGAAGCAAAATATGCAAGAATTATGAAACTGAAATTGAAGCTTCTGGAAATTAGATATCTTCCCATAAGAAATTTGGTGTTAAAAGACAAATAAAATTCCATGACACCTCTTTTGGTCTTTGCAGTTCTAAGACTGGCACCATATCCAGTCTGATGGGAATTTGAGACATTGTATGTATTTTAAGATATGCACTGTTTAACTCTGATCAAAACAGGTATTTGTTTCCTTAACTTTTAAACAAAAGAATGCTTTTGTGAAAGTTTCAAGAAAATGAACTTTTGAGTTTTGATTAATGAGCTTTGGTTTTAGGATTGTGTACGTTAAGTAATAAGAAAATATATTGCTAGTGGCACAGACTTCCAAGAGTGTAAAAAAGGTAGTTCTCACATACAAGGCAATTCTACAGGTTTGTGGAAAATGCACATTATCTTAGCTCCTATCCCATGAAATTTTAGCAACAACCTTGTGCTTCTTTTCTCCCTGTCTCTCTCAAATAGGTTATTAGAAAAAATTAGAGCTCCAGATCCATCCTTTTCTTATATCTGGACAATTCTGTTAGGCAAATGACACATCGTTTCTGTGCAGGATGAGTTTTTCTCACCCTAGGCAAAATGATTGATCTTATTCTTAAATTTGCCTGATGAGGTCATGATAGGCTTTCCAAAAGATCCTCTTCCATGATACATCTCTAGATAGGATATTAATGTTTGTTTTTGCTTTTTATGTATTTTTGTCTTTTATTCAAGTCTCTGGAACTAAATTAATAGTGCTTAGCCAGCATCTAATTTATAACAATTATTATAGATTAGAAAACAATGGAATTCTACCCCAGGTTTTTTATTCTCCCAAGTAAATAGTTCCATTATCTCTTTAACATTTTGAAATACACGGTCACGGCTCAATAAATACTGAACCCGTTTTCCAATATTCCAAGCATTTTTGACCGGAAGAACCAAGGAGGATGCCTGTGTGTGACTGCTTGTTCTATTGCTAACCTAAGGTTATGAACCCCTCTGGGGCAGGAACTGGCCAGGCCTTGTAATTCTCTCACAAAGAGCAGCACAGGATAGACTCTGCCCTGCCTGATGGAACTGATTAACACCACATTTTCAGTCCTTCAGATCTCAAACAACAAACCAATAAAAAGGGTGAAGATGAATTTTTAGAACTCCGAATTCAGAACTCTGAGGCAAGTAGCATCAAACAAAGATGAAACTTGACTTCCACAAAGCTGTGAAACTTTTATAACCTTGGAAGCCAGTGGGACTTAATTTGGCCCTTCTGATAGGAATTCCCAAAACCCTAAGAATTGCCAACTTTTGGGATTCCTGTTTTGGGAATCAATTGGATTAGATAGGCTCTATGGTTCCTTCCAAATCTAAGATTTGTGATTCTATGAAACTAGAGTAGGCATAATTTCTCTTTTTTATCACACCAGATTCTTGTGTAGATGTATTTCTTTCATCTACATCCAAATATTCTCATTAATATCATCACTTTAAGCAACCCATGTGTTTGAATTCACATGTAAGCTCTGTCCCCAAACATTTATATTTATTTTGGCTTTCTTTCATCTCCATCTGTAGGATATATTCTTGTGTTATTTGTGGACATACAGGTCTCATAGCTGTGGCAAAATTTATGCCATGTTAGGATACAGTCATCAAAAGGAACATTTTGAGTATCCAAGGTTGTTGAGTACTGCCCTGGACTAAGCTGTGAAGTTGTGTCTAAGCTGTGTTTAGAAAGCTGGTGTACCCAACACCAGCCCACAGATTCCCTGAGGGTAGCCAGAGCTGTCAGCGCAACACAGTGAAATTAAAAACAGTGAAATTTTAAGCAATCTATATGTTTGGCTTCTCTTCATTTTTAGTACTTGTTTGTCAGAGGAGAAAAAAAGATTCTTCCCCGGGAATTAAATAAATAAATTATTCTCCATGAAAAGAAAAAGCAAAGCAATAAAGTACAAATACCTTTCTTTCTCCTGCCAAAGTTTAATATTCCAGCATCTGATCAAGAGTTTTAACATCTCTTTTCTAAGATTAGAGCACATGAGATAAACAGGCTTAACACATGCACATACTCAGAACGGAACTTCATTCTGATTAAATTTTCAATTCAGTTGACACCTACTTTATTTTTCATGGGCTTCATGGAAGAAACTTTTTTTGTTGTTTATTTTTGATGCTGCTGGAATTTGATGTAAAATGAATTGTTTTGATTTCCAACTGTCTCACTCAGTGTAGCACAGAGACTTTTTTAGACAAGACTTAACATGCAATACTCTCTACTTTACCAGAATTTGTTATCCTATAATATAACCTGGTTAAGTTGCAAGATAATAATACTATAGTGACTGAGTTTACATCATTTTCTTTGATTTAGAATAGATGTGCAATTATTTTGGAATATATAAAATATGATATTAAAATGCCATCATTATATATGCATGTTTTTACAGTTTTTCAAATGTCTCTGCTGAGAGGGGGAAAAGAAAAAGGGAGGGTTTTTCCACCTGCTGGTTCACTCCCCAGATGGCTGCATCGGCCGGGACTGGGCCAGGCTGACGCCAGGAGCCAGAGCTGCTTCTGTGTCTTCCCCATGGATGGCAAGGGCCTGAGTACTTGGGCCACCTTCTACCGTTTTTCCCAGGCCATTAACATGCAGTGGGGCAGCCAAGACATGAACCGGAGCCCGTATGGGATTCTGGCATTACAGCTGGCATCCTTACCCACTGCACCACACTGCCAGTCCCTAATAGCTTCTTCTAGAACCCTTACCTGCTAAATCTATCATCTGAGCCTTCTCTGAGTTGCTGTTTATTAATTATCCTTTTTCTTGAATATGGGTCAAATTTTCCTGTTTGTTGGTAGTTGATCCTATTCTGGACATTGTTACACACTAAAATCTGGATTCTTTTCAATTCCTCTCTGTGTACTGATTTTTTGTTGTTTTAGCAGGAAGTTAACTTGGCAGCATTTGCACTCAAAACTCTGTCTTCCTCTCTCTCTCCCTGTCTCCTGTGGTGGGCAGCAGTAGGAACTGTTCAGTCCTTTCAGCTTGGGTTGCTGCTAGTGTTCTCTGCAGACATGGAATTCAACAATCAGCCAGGGTTTCAAGCAGAATTTAAGACTCTCTCTCTCTCTCTCTCTTCTCTCTCTCTGTGGATTCTGTGGATATCTTTTTCTGGGAAACTTCTCCCTCATTTGGTAGCTGCTGTGTTCACTTCAAACTCGGTCCTCTGGTTCCACAAGCAGTAAGATTGAAGGTATTCTTTTGAGTTTTAGTAACTCCACTTGCTACTGTCCAAGCCTGCCTCCAGGCAAAAGTTCATAAAATAGTTGAAACTTACCCAGTGTCATTCCACTTCCATCTCCTAAGTGTAAATTGCTCTCAACCCAGTGCTTACAATTAGTACCCTCCATTCGTTTATTTGTGTTCATTTGTGTTTGTGTGCTCATGTGTAAGTGTATCTAAAGTTTGTAACTATTTTCTGTGCAAAGGCTAATCTATTAAAAGCTAATTCTTCATTGCTGAAAACAAGAAGCAGATTCTTAAAATATCTCTCAAGAACAAATTTTTAGAATTATCTTGAATACTATTGTCTCCTTTCTCCTTGTTACAGATGTTTAAAATGAACACTTGTAACAAAAAATGGTAGAAAATTTTCTATTATATCCACTTTGATTATGTAGTTTGCATATGCACATGTTTAATGTTTGTATTACATGCACATTAATAAAATATAAACAAATTTGTATATATTCAGTATAGAGAAACTTATTGACATTTCAGTCTCTAAAAACATTTACTGAAGAAAGCTTTTGGGGGCTTTTTTGGGGCAAGACCAGCACTGAATTCTTTGTTTGGCTTTGGTCCCAGCTCAGCTCTAACCAATAGGGCATTTGGGGAGAGAACCAGTGCATGAGGGTTCTCTCTCTCTCTCTCCCCCTCCTCCCTCTCTTCCTCCCTCCCTCATTTTACAGCCTTTGTTACCATGCACATACTCCATACTCACTGTTTTATTTACTGGCCTGGACTGGCATCCCAGGCCTGTGGTATGAGTGCTACTGGGCCAGCCTCTCTGGAACCTTGCTACCTCACAATGAGTTGCCCAGCACAACTATCTCAGCTACAGCGTAACCTGGCTGTATTGTCTCCATTTCTGCATGAAGCTGGGATCTCCTGTTCCTTTTACCTGTGAAATCACAGGTACACAGGATTTGCCGTCTATCTATGCTCATCTTCGGTTACCAGATAGAAGGAAGTTATCTCTTCTTACGATTTTCATCTTATTTCCCCTGGTTTCTCCATGGATGGTTCCATTTTTCTCAGAGAATTGTTGCCATTCCACAGGGTGTTCCTAGACTGTCTCTGTCCAGGCTCCATATTACATCCCGGAATTAAATTTGAAAGGTCAGTTATAGCCTTTCTGCTCAGTGAGTTGGTGTCAAAATGAGAAAATCTGGAAAGGGAATGGATTGGCACGGGGGTGTTTTCTGCTGTTGCAGGCAGAGGAGCAGCTTCCAGAGCCATTGTAGCCCCTTTGTCGTCATCTTTGAGGATACTTGGGAATAGTTACTCTGTGAACAATTGGGATAACCTGACTGCATCTCAATGAAAACTTGAATTCAGTGGCTTAATTGATAAGAGTTTATTGTTTCCCATTACAAGAAGCCCAGAGTTAGGACACTGCAGAGCTGGTTAAGACAGCGTCTCAGTGATAAGAAGGCTGCTTGGCAGCCTCTCTGCAGCTCTCTGGCTCTCCTGGCATGATCACAGATGACAGCCTCAGCCCTTAGCATCCTGTCTGCACCTGACAACGTGCGGAGGCAGGATGCCTGTTCTGACTTTTAATCAAACAGGGAACATGTTCTTCCCAGGCCACTGGTAGACAGCTACTTTAGTCTCACTGGCCAGAAGTGGGTTCCATGATCTCTGCAAGCCAATTCATGACAAAGAGGAAGGGGACTGCCCTGACTGGCCTGGGTCAAGTGTAGTGATTTGAACAGTAGTCCCCCAAATATGTGGCCGTCTAGAACCTCTGGATGTGATAGGATCTAGAAGTAGATTCTTTGCATATACAGTGACTAAGGGTCTTGACCTAAAATCATCTGGGGTTTATGGTGGATCCTACCCAGTAACAGTGTTCTTATGAAATGAGAGAGGACACAGAGAACAGGCCCTATGCAAAGGAAAGGAAACATTGGAGCAAGGGAGCTGGGGAATGCCAACAGACATGGGAGACTGGCCACTGCTAGGAGCAGTTCTCCTCTAGATCCCCCAGAAACAGCATGACCTGTGGTCACCTTGACTTCTGAGGTACTGACCTCAGAGCTACAAGGGAAGAACTTTCCATTGTTTTCACCCCCATCACCTGCAGCAGTTTGTGGTGCTTTGTCATGGCAACCCCAGGAAACCATTGCAGCAGAAGCGGGCAAACTTAGGGCTACAAGCTAAACCTGTCTCCTACTTGTTGATATAAATCAAGTTTTATCGACACACATGTACATATGGCCATGGCTGCTCTCCCACTCCAGTGACAGAGCTGGGAGTTGTTGAGAGATCTCATGGCCCATGAAGACTGCTGTAGTTATGCTGTCTGTCCTTTTCAGAAAAGCTTGCTGAACTTGGCCAAGAGCAACAGGGCTGCAGCTCCTAGGGCTACAGAGAGGTCCTTCTGTGAGACATGGTTCTTCAACACATGAACACAGCCAAGTCTTTTAGCCAACAGGGCAGAGGAAATGGCAACCAGGTGAGCAACTGAAATAACCATGCACACACGATCAACGATGAATAAACCTGGATTTAGTTTATTACTTTACAAAGTGGAAGCAGATGAATGCCCAAAAAGCACTGTAAAGAGATCTGATATTGTTACTTATTAGAGAAATACAGATTAAAATGACAAGGAGATGCCACCTCCATAAAAATAAATGAATAAATAGACAGACAGACAGTAGCAAGAGTTGGCAAGGATGTGGCGGACTAGAACTCCCACACATTTGCTGGGTGGAGTGAAGAGGCATGGATAGTGCTTAAGAGTTTGGCAGTTTGTGAAAACTTCAGTGAGGACACGAACTTAACATGTGGCATAGCGATGCTACTCTTAGGTATCCATGCAAAAGAAATAAAAATATGTCTATAAAAAGGTGCAAATGTGAAAGTTCACAGCAGCATTATCCATACTAAAAACAACTGGACACAATGCGAGTACTTATCAACTGTGGAAAGGATGAAGAAAAGGTGGTGTTCCACACAGTATACTATTCAACAATGGAAGAAGCAGCCTTTTGGTGCATCCTGAAGCAAATAAACCTTGAAGAAACGTTGCTATACTCATACAAAAGAAGCGAGGTACAGATGGCAAAATGCTTATTTTTCAATTCTATTTTTATGAAATACCCATAAAAGATAAATTTTTAGCAAAGAATGCATATTTAGGTGGCCTAAGACTGAAGGTCAACATGGGGACTAACAACAGATGGGAAAAAGGTTGGAAAAAAAAGATGGGAAAGGTTGCAACACCAAATTGTGGTGACAATTGTACATCTCTATGGAGCTCCTAAGGAGTAGCAGTGAGTGCACTTATGGAATGTAAACTATACTTCAACAACAGCATTTGAATATATGTAGAAAGGGAATCTTAAACCTTCCTGAAAATATCTAACCTTTGTCCTATAGGAAGCACAAGCATAAACTAAAAAAATATGTAAACTGTATCCATTGCTCTCTCGACCAGAAAACAGACTACACAAAGCCAGAAGGGAAACTGGGGACTTTGGTTCTTGTCAGAGAGATGTTTAAATCTCATCATCATTGTGTAGCTCGGAGTGAAAGCTGAGTTTCCTGGCCTCCCACCGACCCAGTAAGCAGAGTAAAAAGGGAAGAATCCTATTAGCGGAATGAGCAGATCATACTTTTAAAGCTTTTCTATCTTTACTTCTTTTATCTTTGTACTATCCCTGTGAGGTGGGTTGAAAAGATATTTTTGGCCCCCTTTTAGATCATGAAATCACAGACACATTACTAAGATAAAATCCCTTCTGACTTTTTTAAACAGCCTTGGGAGGTCCACTTCACTTTTCTTACTCAGCCCCATCTTTCCACTCCCCTAATCCACTTTACATCTCCTCAGCCACCTTACATTGAAATTCCTGGTCCTTTCTCCCTCTTCCTAGTCTCAGAGAAAGCACAATAAGGCCATAATCCTTGAGCCAATCTCTGCATATAATCTATTCTGTAATGCATACAAAGCCATTGGAAGACAACATTCTACCCATGAGGGAAATTACACTTTCTGCTATTTATCTTATTATTTTGCAAGTTTCCTTCCTTTCCCAAGTTGGGTCCAATTTAGATTAAATTTGACCAAAGTCTCCAGATTATGAGTGGTGATAGAACCTAGTTCAAGGTGTAAGGTTGGCTTTTTTTTTTTTTTTAATGGTTAGTAAGCACTTGGCTGTCTAGTCAACACTTTGCTTCAATTGTCTCATTATCTCATTAACCTGTTCTCTGAGGTAGATGCTGTTACTATTTCCACTTACAGATGAGAAAATTGTTTCTGAGATTAGGTTTAACTAACAAGTAGCAGAGGGACTGGTACTGCGGCAGAGTAGCTTAAAGTGCCTGCAGCACCAGCATCCCATATGAGTGCTGGTTTGAGTCCCGGCTGCTTCACTTCTAATCCAGCTCTCTGCTATGACCTGGGAAAGCAACAGAAGATGGCCCAAGTCTTTGGCCCCTGCATCCATGTGGGAGACCCAGAAGAAGCTCCTGGCTTTGGCTTGGCTCAGCTCCGGCCATTGCAGCCATTTGGGGAGTGAACCAGTGGATGGAAGACCTCTCTCTTTCTCTGTCTCTCCCTCTCTGTAACCTTACCTCTCAAATAAATAAATAAGTAAATAAGTATTAAAAAATGAAAAGTAGCAGAGTAGAGACTTAGAACTCTGCCTGAGTTCTAAGCTCCTACCCACAACCCCTACACAATCCTGGCTTCCTGTCCTTTTACCTACACAATGTGGAGAGAGGGGATTGAACATTGTGATCTCCTGGTGCCCCATCGTATTTGGGTTATGGGACCTCTATTCACCATCTGAAGACCACCATGGACCTAGCTGTGTCATATCAACAGCACAGAATTCCCAGTGTCAGGAGTGGACAATAGGAGGACTGCATGTCTTTTCCAAGCCCTGATGACACATTTTCAGACCACCCAAGGTTTATCTAGTTCTCTATGGTATGAATCCTCATGTTAGTGATCAAGGTTGTTGATTATTCTATAAGGGCAAATATTAACTTTTATAAAACTGACCTCAACACAAGGCATTCTTGTCCAGAGCAAGAGAAGATAACCCTGGAAGCTACAGTCCTATCCTCCTACAAGACATCAGCCAGTTTGCATCTCATCGGGCAACTTGTGCTAGCATTACTTTCCGAGCCTCTCTCTAACCAAGAGTCCCCCAAACCATCTCTGAGCTCCACCGTGTGTTTGGCTCCCTTGTTAATGGGTTAAATAAGTCTTTGACATAAGGTCACTTAGTGTTCATGTAAGAGGCATGTTTAACTTTGTGAAAATTACACTCTGATAGTTTTAAGCTTGCTGAGAGCAGGGAGACAACTTCTTTTCTCTTTCCTGTGTCACCAAGTGACTAGTATCTTGCTTTCTCTTTCTAAAAACATATTATTAATTAGTTCCATCTTCATTGCTGACTTGAACTTGCTGGGGGTGGAGGGTGCTGCAGCTCTGGTCCTGTCTGCTGTGTGTGCTTGAAGCCTGTGGAAGCATTCAGAGGCCTCGTGTCTCCCTCACTCTCACAGGTCCCCACTGCACGCAGGGGAAAGCCTGCCTGGGTGCTCTTCCGAACCTCAGGCACACTGCATGCTAATCAAACACGCCAAGACAACTTCCCAGATGCGGGGGCCGTGCTGGGGGGATCCACACTGACTCTTTCACAGGCTGCTCAGCAACAGGGGCGAGGCTCAGCAGCCTTGGATTCCTCCTCTGACAAAGGAAGTGCTGTGTGTGCACACACACACGCCCCAGAGTGCTCAATCCACTTCAGAGCTGAATGATCCTGATTCGCGATGTTGGTGCCCTGTGGAGGTAAGAGGTGTTCGCTGCCGTCACGAGTGGACACTGTCACCTGGTTACTGATGTACAACAGGGGTTGTAATTTGCAGCCGGGATGAAGTGCTGGGTCTGATTAACTGCAACGAGCGGTTCTGTGCAGAAGGGGAGCCTGAAGTTCTTTCCACCACGGCTACCTCTGCATCTGTCTGAAGCTTGCAGGATTGGCTTTGTGTTCAGGGTGCAGCACACGTGCCAGACTCTGGAGCAGCAGGGTAAGCCATCTGTTGCAACGACAGCATCCTGTATCTGAGTGCTGCCTTGAGTCCCAGCTGCTCTGCTTCCAAGCCAGCTCCCTGCTAATGTGCCTGGGAAAGCAACAGATGATAACTCTGGTCCCTGCATTAATGTCAGACATGCAGGAGGCCTGGCTGGAATTCCTGGCTCCTGGCTTCAGGCTGGCCTAGCCCTGGTTGTTTGGGCCACTTGGGGAGTGAACCAGCGAATGAAAGATCTCGCTTTCTCGTTCTCTGTTTCTCCCTATCTCTGTCACTCTGCCTTGCAAATTAAAATAAATAAATAAATAATTTTAAAGCATGCAGCTGAATGTGGGTAAAAATAGAATCTTAAAACTCCGGGCTGAATCACTATCAGAGCTTAGCAAAACAATTTGACATGATACGAGCGAGGGGCCTTCAAAAATTCATGGGGGTGGGGTTTTGGTGTAGTAGTTAAGACACCTGTTTCCCAGGTACTTGAGTTCAAGTCCCAGCACTGTTCCAGTACCAGCTTCCTGCTGGTGTAGACCCTGGGAGGCAGCAGGCGTGGACTGAGTAACTGGGTCCCTGCAACCTACGTGGAAAACCTGAATTGAATCTGGAACTCTTGGCTCAGCCCCAGCCATCGCAGGCAAAAGTGAACCAGTGTGTCCATGTCTCTGCCTCTCAAATAATGAAGACAAAGTTCAGGGAAAGAATGCATATTCTAGAAAAGACTGTACCTAGATTTGCAAACCTTGTGCCAGAATAGATGTATCTGTAAATTGCACTTTCCACAAACTTTTAAAAGTACTCTTGTATATAAACACCCGGTGTAGAACCCGACTCTTTCCTAAAACAGAAAGGCGCTGTGATGCTCTTGTACAAAAACAGCTGTGGGCTCCTTTAAGCTATCCGGATCTTTAGTGTGACTTATCACATTTGTTTCCCAGATGTGCGGCCCAGCCATGCCCTTGAATTGCTGTGATGCATGAAACTATGACAATAATGCAAAGTCTAAAGTTTTTATTTTGTTTCTATGTTTTCTCTGGATTCAATTTCAATTTAATCACTTTTCTGATTTATTTCTCTTTGTATCGTTATTGTTTCATTTCACAAATACGTTATGAATATTTTCTCATTGTAAAAGGAAATAGGCATTGACTTCTATACAAGATATAAGGCTGTGTGAGTATGTGTGTGTGTGTATTTTTTTCTCTCTCTGCCTTCCAAGTCAACACACTTACACTCTATCTCACAGGAACAGCTGATAACATGAAAAACAGCTCAGTGTGTGGCTTTCTCCTCTCCATTCTAAACAATTACCTGCCATGTAAACATTTTTTTTCTTCCTACCTTCCTTACTTCTTGTCTCCCTTGAAAAAATAAGCAAGTCTAAAGTTGTTTGCTTCCATGATGTTTTTATTTTCAGGGACTAGTAGGACAAAAAGTTTTCCAGTGGTTCTCCATAGATTACTATCAATTCAGTAAGAATGAGTTTACTTCATTTCTATTAAAGACTGAATGCTATTTTATTATATGGCTTTCCCCCAAACTGTTTCAGCTGAAGCCTATTTAATGACATAGATATTGGGATTTTATGTCTCTGTTCTTGCAAACAGTGCTGCAATAAACATCCTTTTAAAGATCTTTGCATATATCAACTATTTCTTTTATCAAATATTTGTTTGAAATGGAGAGAGAGAAGAGAAGAGGAGAGGAGAGGAGAGGAGAGGAGAGGAGAGGAGAGGAGAGGAGAGAAGAGAAGAGGAGAGAAGAGAGGAGGAGAGAAGAGGGGGAGAGAGAGAGGAGAGAGAGAGAGAGAGAGAGAGAGAGAGAGAGAGAGAGAGAGATCTCCCAACTGCTGGTTCCAATGCCCACGACAGCCAGGGCTGGACTAGGCTGAAGCAGGAACCTGGAACTCCTACTTGGGTAGCAGAGGCCCAGGCATGTTCGCCATCTTCTGCTGCTATCCCAGGCACATGAACAGGTAGGTGAATTGGAGGCAGAGGAACTGGGACTTGAATTGGTGCTCTGCTACGGGATGCAGGTAGTGGCAGCTTATCCCACTATGCCACAAAGCCACCCCTTCTCAATTTATTTTTTAATGGTGTTATCCTAGTAGAATTTTTGGATCAAGCAGTGTGTTTAACATGGTTTTTGGAGGAGCCAGCACTGTGGCACAGTGGATCACCAATGGCACCCCACATCTGAGTGCCATTTCAAGTCCCATCTGCTCTGCTTCTGATCCAGCTCCCTGCTAATTGCACCTATGAAGGCAGCAGAGGATGGTTTGAGTACTTGGGCCCCAGCCAGCCATGCAGGAGACCCCAGTGGCGTTCCAGGCTCCTGGTTTTGGACTGTTCAAGCTCTGGCTGTTGCAGTCATTAGGAGAATGAATCAGTGGATGGAAGATTTCTCTGTTTCTCTCTCTCTCCCTCTCCCCTTCTCTGACACTCTGCTTTTCAAATAAACAAGTCTTTAAAAAAATAAAATGTTTTTCTGAGTCTGCAGTGTTTTCTTCATGACAATTTTATCAATTCATAACACCTCTAGGAATGTTTGAGAATAAGTTTTCCTCACCCTTACTAATAGTAACTCTTACTGATCTTTCTTTAAAAAAAACAAAACAAACAAACAAAAAAAAAACCTATGCCTATTGAATGAATGAAAAATATAGCAGAGTCGTAAAATGGTTTGGGATCCAGTGTAGCCTAATTCAAATCTAAGCCACACTACAAACAGCTGGTTATTTTAGTTCTCTTTGCTGGCCTTTCTCTTCTCTGCAGTGGGGACAATATTTATTAAATAGCTTGGTTGTAAGACCGTAACTTTCAAAGATGAGCATCCGTGAACAACCCTCAATAAATGATAGTGATTATTATTATTATTGGCACTTTATTGATTGTGGCAAAACCGCAATGTAGTTATTGGCAGTAGAAAATCTTATTTGAATTGCTTCTTTTTATTCGTTTACTTAATATTTAAGCTTCTTAATCCTTTTGAAATTCCAAAACTTATTGTTTGCATGTGGTGTGAGATAGAAGCTCTAGTTTTATTTATTTTCTAAGAAACATTTGCATGAATAGTGTTATCTTTTCTGCACTTGCTTGAAATGACATCTTTACACTTTATCATAAAATAAATGCCTATGAACAACATCAATCTGCTTCTCAATTCCCAAATTCGCCTCCATGTACTTGTTTTTTAGATGTATGTGATGATGTGTGTGTTGCCTTAAGGAAATTTCTTATTCTAATAATTTATCTTGTTCTAACAATTAAGATGTAGAGTCCTTGGCTTCTTTTAGAGGAAGATGAGCATACTGTAGAAAATGATGACAGCTTCCTAGATTCCTTTGCAATATTTTCATTATTTACATGTTTACTTTGACATTTCCATTGGCTAGGATTGCAGTGTAACATTGAAAATGATCCCTTGCTTTTTTCTTGCTCCTGGCTTTTATAGGAATGTGTTAATGAGTCATTTCACATATAATTGCTATGGGTTTCTGTAACAAGTCTTCCTAAGGGACCAACACTGTGGGGCGGTGGGTTAAGCCACAGCTAGCAACACAGGCAATCCATATTCCAGGACCAGTTTGAGTTCTGGCTACTCTGCTTTTGATTCACTGGAAGATCCCCACGCACCACCCCCACGTGGGAGACCCAGATGATGTTCCTGGCTCCTGGCTTCAGGACCATTTAGCTGGTAAACAATGGATGGAAGATCTCGCTCTCTCCCTGCCTCTCCCTCTCTTTCTCTCTCTCCCTCCCTCTCTCTATTACTCTGCCGTTCAAATAAATAAATAACTCTTAAAAACAAAACAAAATGAAACAAAAAAATAAGGCTTTACAAAACTGGAGACTTTACATCTAATTCTAGCTGGCCAAAAAATGTGTTTCTTTACCCAGCCATGGCTGTTAAATTTTATCAAATGCTTTTCAACCTCTATCAAGACAGTCATACTGGGTTTCTCTTTGAATCTGTTATCTGACCTGGTTGTATTAGTGGCTTTTCTAGTGTGAAACCATTTCAGTCTTCTTGAGTTAGATGTGGCTTGTCACAATAGAGTTTTCTTTCAATTCATAGCTAGATTCGATTTGCTCATATTTTATTTAGGAATCTTAGAAAAATGAAATTGCTCCTTTGATTTCTTCTTTGTAGCTTTTGTTTGGTTTTGGTGTCAGAGTTAGGCTGGCCCAACAGAAAGTCCCTATTCTGTTAAACTGATGGAATTTTTCTCATAAATTAACCTAGGTGTGATATGGTGCAAGTTTTTGTGCCTGTTTTCATTTTCTTTTTGCTTATTGGGATGTAGCTTTTATTATTTTAGAAAAAACAGAGAATTTTGAGAAGTAATAGAATTATTTGATTGATATTTGTTTGTATGGTGTTCCATCCTTCTCAAATGACTTGAATAAGTTGTCTTTTCCTAGACTGAATCCTCTCTATGCCTTCTCTTTCCTCCTCCCTTGAATCTTTTACTACTTGCTCTGTATTGTTTAAGAGTATGGTAAAGCCTTCTTTCATGTTTGTGGATATTTTAGTTTTTCATATTTCACCAGATTTGCTATATACACTCAGATACACATATTTGTATGTATTTATCTTTGTAGCTTGATGCATAAAAGTCGTAACTATTGTATCTTTTTTACTGGATTACCTGTTTTATTCATTCTAAATGTTCCATGTTATCCTTTTTGTTGCTGTCTACCTTTGTTATTCTGCTCTTATGATATTAATTTTGCTCTACTATAAGAGTTCTTCAGAATGTTCATGGAAAATTCATTTTATGAGAAGTCTGTGTAAAGAATTCAGAATGCACAAAAAAGCTTTTCTTTCCATTTCCCATAAACTTCTTAAAGTACCCTCTTCCGCCATTTTTCCAATAACTTTTGCTCCTGTCATGAGTGCAGTTTGGGCTGCTTTCCTCACATTCTCTGACACTGAATGTATAGGTTTTCCACACACTGGCAATCATTTCTCCATATAACTGGGTGTCCTAAGATTTAGCTCAAGTATGAAACACCACAGAGCAGGTGTAAAGTCACAGGTTGAAGTCTCGTCCCTTGAGGTTGTTCCCACTTTAATGCCAGTGACAAGTCTCAGGCTCCCACTTGGACTTCCAATCATCCAGGTATAAACCAGGGGTCGCACAGAACTTAGGAAATCTCTGTACTTATTAACACCAGTTTATTTTAAAGGAACAGGCCTGCTCCATGGCTCAATAGGCTAATCCTCCACTGTGGCGCAGGCACACTGGGTTCTAGTCCCGGTCGGGGTGCCGGATTCTATCCCGGTTGCCCCTCTTCCAGGCCAGCTCTCTGCTATGGCCAGGGAGTGCAGTGGAGGATGGCCCAAGTGCTTGGGCCCTGCACCCCATGGGAGACCAGGAGAAGCACCTGGCTCCTGCTTTCGGATCAGCGCGGTGTGCCGGCCGCAGTGCGCCGGCCGCGGTGGCCATTGGAGAGTGAACCAACGGCAAAGGAAGACCTTTCTCTCTGTCTCTCTCTCTCACTGTCCACTCTGCCTGTCAAAAAAAAAAAAAAATTAAAAAAAAAAAAGGAACAGCTTGGGAATCGCCAAATAGGAGATTGTGGTGGGTGTTGCCCAACTTGGAAACTCTCTGACCCTACTCTTCAGGGATTTTGTTAGAAGTGTCATAACATAGGCAGAATTGATGAAATCCTTGAGCGTTGGTCTTTAATGCAACCTCCACCCTCTTCCCTGCCCTGAGACTGGGGGAAAGTCTCAAAGTTCCAACCTTGTAAACAAGCTCCAGTTCTTCTGACCACCAGTGCCCTTCCTGGAGCTGTCTAGGGCCCCTGCAAGAGTCACCTCACTAGCACAAAGCACACTTTTTCCCTTCTTTCACCCAGGAAATAACAAGGGATTCAGACACTGCCCCAGGAACTGGAGGAAAAGTGAGCATTTCATATTAAAACAGGCATATCATTTTGTCTTTTAGTTATAATGGGTCTCTTGTAATTTAATTGTCCTTAAACTTTATTTTCAATCATTTAAAATGAATCTTTGTATTTTAAAAAGATATATTTATTTATTTGAAAAGCAGAGTGACAGGGCCAGTGCCTTGGCTCACTTGGTTAATCCTACGCCTGTGGTGCCAGCATCCCATATAGGGGCCAGGTTCTAGTCCTGGCTGCTCCTTTTCTGGCCCAGCTCTCTGCTGTGGCCTGGGGAAGGCAGTGGAGGATGGCCCAAGTGCTTGGGCTCTTGCACCCGCATGGGAGACCAAGAAGAAGCACCTGGCTCCTGGCTTCGAATTGGTGCAGTGTCGGCCGTAGCAGCCATTTGAGGGGTGAACCAATGGAAGGAAGACCTTTCTCTCTGTCTGTCTTTCTCTCTCACTATCTACGTATCTCTACCATCAAAACAAACAAACAAACAAACAGAGTGACAGAGAATGACAGAAAGAGACAGAGAAAGAGGTCTTCCATCCTCTGTTTCTCCAAATGACCACAACAGCTCAGGTTTGGCCAGGAGGAACCCAGGAGCTGGAACCTCTGATGGGGTGTTGCATGAGACTGACAGGGACCCACGTACTTGGGCCATCCTATCTAGCTTAGCAGATACATTGACAGGACTTGGGTGTGGGGTGCAGGCGTCCCATACAGCAACTTAACTTTGTGTGCCACAACACCTACACTTTTTTCTTTAAATGATTGATTATATACTTTAATTTTACTGTTTTGTTGATGCTTTTGTTTTGCTTGTTTCTGTCTTGCCCTTGGCTAAATTGATTTTATAGATTTTTGTTCCATTTTATTTCCTCCCTAGTAATTTGGAATTTATATGTCTACTTCTATTCTTCCAGTGCCTATCAGTATATTTGGAGCAAATTCAACAATTCTGTCAGCAGCTATAATATCTGTATCTTCGCCTTATATAAGAATAAAATGTTAGCATTCTTAGCTCCCACCCATCCTCTCTGGCAGACTCCACTCCTGAGAACATCTGGTATTTTAGTTCCAGATGGTTCTTTTATACGTTTTTTAAACATCAAGCATCAATAGTTATTTAAACTTAACTATAACTTTTAGTGTTTTATTTGATTACTACTCTTTCTCGTATCCTTTTCTTTGGTTTCATTTTTTAAATTTATTGTATTTTTTCTTACATAAATATGTTTTCTGAAGTGCAGATGGATGGCAAACTTTCAGAGTCTTTGCAGATACCAAAGTCATTTTATATCCTTTACTTGAGTACAAGTTTGACAAGGTGTGGAGTGTGGGTTCAAGAGAAAGACACTGGTTCATTATCTCATGGTACCCAGTGTCACTGTTGAAAAGAAAGATGTAAATGTGATTTCCCCAGCCCTGTAAGTGCTCTGTTACTTTCTCTGGATTTTCCAGGGTTGTTCTGCATATCTGATGTTCTGACATTTCTCCCTGATGTGCAAAGGTGCGGACTTCCTGAAGCTCACCCTTGGTGGGAGGCAGGTGCTTTCAGTCTGAAGATCTGTATTCTCATTCAGTTCCCAGTGAATTTCTTCAACTTCTTTATGTTCCTGCCCCTTGTGAACTACTCTTCTCCACATCTCTCAAATTTCCCCTCACACTTTCTCTTTCTGTTTTCCCTTTTTTTATGATTTTTTCAAGGTGAAAATTTGGCTTGATCTTTGATTTCACTTAGTTGTTCTTCCATCACATTATTATGATATTATTTACTATTTATTTTACTTTAAAGGTCTTATTCTTTACCCCAAGATTTAAGTGTTTCTGATAGAAGATTTAGTATTTTCTAAAATAATTAAGAACATTAATGTAGCTTAAATTTCATCTTCTTTTTGTTTTTTTAAGTGATTATTTTTAAGTGTGCGCTTTCCATTTAAATGTGGTGGGTTGACTCTCCTTCCCCCTCTCCCTCTCCCTCCCCTTCTCCCTCTCCCTCCCCCTTTCCTCCTCCCTTCACCCTTCCTCCCCTCCCCTTCCCCTTCTCCCTCCCCCACCCATCCCCCTCCTCCTCCCCCTCTCCCTCTCCCTCTTCCTCTTATTCTCTCCCATTTTTCAGTTTCTTTTCTTTTGGCTGATGGAATAAGGTTCATATTGTATTGCTGGTTGTGATCTGCCAAAGGGTTTGGTTTTGGTGCATCTACAGTGGTGGAGAGACCCATCTCAAAGTGACAAATCTGGCTCCATGCCCACAGAAACTGCTTTTCCGTGATCCAAATACCACCAGGCCTTGCTAACTTGGTCCAGTGGGGCGCTGATAGAGGGGCTGGCAGCCATAGAGATTCGGGGCATATTTCTCAAATTTCCCACTGCACTCTATTCCTAGAATCTGTGTCCAGTAGTCTTTGGAGTTTTCATTTGACAAGCCATCTCTTGTCTATGTTTTGGACTCTTGCTTTGTCTGGTGGTATTTTCTCTGTTCTCAATTCTAGCTCCTTTCTATTGTTTGGAGAGTCATCATGATTTTTGGTCCTTGGAAACGTCTCCTACATGCTTTTCCATGCTCTTAGCAGCTTTCTTGTCATTTCCTGGGGTTTGAGATGGGGTAAAGGGAAAACCAGATGCCTCAGGTTTACCTTCTTGATCAGACCTTAGCTATACATTTCAGGATTTTTATCCTCTAAGGAGCAGGGGCTTAGGTTTTCTAATTCTTTGCAGGTAGAGAGACTTTCATGTAGAAATTCACTGACATTCCTTTGCTGACACTGTAGATCTTTCCACGTGTAGAGTCAGGCACAGTTGGTGTATGCTTTGAAAAATGCTTTATAATGTAACAAGAGTTATATGTAAAAGACCATAGAATGACTGAATTTTTCCTTAGAGAAAATGTGGGGGACTATTCCATAGACAAAGTGACTTTTGAGTGGGTTAATCAAAGATAAGTAGAGGCTTGTAGTCAGGGATTTGAGTGAGGGAATGTCACAAGGGAGGTGTAGAAGGCATTCCAAGCAATGGGGCAGAATGGAGCACATTACAAAGGTTGTTCAGGGCATGGTGTGTTTAGCAAATGTTCAGTGATCTGTTCTGGTTCTGGATGATCCAAGGAGGAGGGAGGAGCCACTTGGTTGAGTTGCAATGGGTTGCTGAGGGATGTGTATACCCAGCACTAGTCTTCCATGGGATTTCTCTGCGGGTAGGTCCTTAGTTTCCCAAGTGCACATGACATTGAGACAGTGGCTCTGTGGATCCTAACTCCTTTTGATTCCCCAAGAAGGACCCAAAGGAGGATGTCCCAAAGAAGGAGTGGAGGAAATGGCTTCTGCCTTCCATGGCATCACGGTTCCTCCAGACTTGACCCATCACGGCTCTGTCTGTGGCAACATCCTGTGGGTCTGTTTCCTCACAGCACTCAGCTCGGCTGATGCATCACACACTCCAGTGTGGGCCACGATCGTTGAGCCACGTTGTCAGTTAACAGGAAATACGTGTTGGTTTCCTGTCAGAGAAATATTATGACATACAAATTAGATAGGTGGGATCACAATTAACAATCATTAGACATGGATGAAAAGAGACGAAGCAATGAGTACATAAATGAACCAAAATAGAAAAGTGTTCAACACACTTCTGGGTGCTAATAACTGAAACACTGGAGGAATATTTTGTCTCACAACGAGTCTCACATAACGTATTATTACACTTGCTCCTCGGAGGAACCATATGAGTGAGATTCTATTCTCATCCTCACTTTACAGCTGAAGAAACGCCGACAATTTTAGAAACTTGTTCAAGGTCACGCAGCTAGTAAATGGTGGAACCGAGCCATAAACTCATATTTCTCCAACTGTGTGCTCTTCTATTTTTCACAAGGATTCCTTTCCACCAGACGTATTGCATCTTGGCACTCACACACCCTATATAGGAACTCTTACTATGAGACACAGAATTCTGAGATTATAGTTGTGAGCTTGCTACAGCAGAACGCTTCAGATCCTGGGGAAACTAAACTTCCAGGGAAAAGTGAATAGACTGGAACTGTTGACTTAGTCAAAATGGGAATTTTTTCTTTTGCAATAAAATGCATGTCCGCACTTCTTATAGAGAAGGCGAATACCAGCAAAAATAAAAGCCTTACAGGTAGGGGGAACAGCAACAAAAGATAGCGACACAATTCCCTACTCATCTCCTCACTGTATTCCATCTTTCATTTTGTCAAATAAGAAATATACTAAGTGGAAGAACAGAAGATTATAATCTTTTGCCATTCATTTATTTAATAAACCACTCTGTGTTTTCTGCAAGTTCTCTTCTGTTCTTGAAAATAACAGTATAGGGTCCAGTGCTGTGGCGTAGAGGGTAGAGCCAGTGCTTGCAGTGCTGGCATCCCATATGGGTGCCGGTTCGAGTCCCAGCTGCTCCACTTCAGATCCAGGCTCCCGGCTTCGGATCAGCACAGCTCCAGCCATTGAGGCCACCTGGGGAGTGAGCCAGCGGGTGGAAGATCTCTCTCTCTCTCTCTCTCTCTCTCTGCCTCTTTCTCTCTCTATGTAACTCTGACTTTCAAATAAGTAAATAAAACCTTAAAAAAAAATAACAGTATAAGCAAAGGGTCATTTTTTTTTTTGCTATTCTTGTTGCAAAAGATATGTTAATTGTCTTAGAAATGAATAATATATTGCTAGTTCTAAAAGTCTTCTAGTACTCATTGATCCAGTAAGTATTTTGTGAATGTACTTTTTCTATACCTTTATATGGGGTTTCACACATAAGTGTCTATGTAAGAATATCCATGTGTATTTTTGAAACACCATTTATAGCTTTGAATTAGAATTTTTAAAAAGACCACACAGGCTCAGTGCTTTGTTTTCAAACCTGTGCAGCTGAAATGAGCTCCCTCTTACACCTTGTCAGAAGGAAACCCCACAATATGCATAGCCTGCTCTTCTCTCCCCTCCCAGGAGAGAGGGGCGGGCTAGAGTGGAAGTGGTTAATCCTTTTCACAGGGGATGAATTGGAAATTGAGCTTTGCAAATGAAGTCAGAGATAATTTACCGTCTTCATTATTTATGGAAATCAGTTACTTTATTTTAATTATCCACTGCTTGTATCGTCCACATAAAATGCCTTTCTTTTTATTTAAACTGCAAATAATTGCCAGTGGAATTATTCATTGGAAATTGGAATCCACTTTTTTGATCTCTACAAAGCCTATTAATAATGAATGAGGGTGTTATTTATTTGTTACAATCCCACAAATGGAGTCTGAAGAAAGACTCGACATCCTCTCTGAAAATAAACTCACTTGAGGAGAAATGCAAGAATGTGGAAAAGAGGCAAAGATGACAGCAACTTCCTGTTTCACCTCTTCCATTTCTCCAGCTAATGCTCTGTGAGTTCCTACTGTGGAAAAAACTCTGGTAGAGGAAAGGAAAGAGAGAAGTAAAGACAGACTTGAATTTTGCCTTTCAGGCATCATAAACATTAATAAAATGCTTGACATTTGCAAGGGATATACCCTGAGACCTTCATCAGTCTCCATATTCATGAATCTTACTATAGCATATAATTTGTTCCATAAAATGCAATAAAATACAACCAAAAAATGTAAGTGACCCCTTTGGACCGTTAATGATTCTATAAATACAGGACTCAAGTAATTTATAGAACTATTAAAATAAATCTCGCCATTAACATAAACTCTATGTGATGTTCTCTCTCAGTTGGACAATTTTTGCACCAATCATGGCCCCTGCTGAGAGTTTCATGATTGCTTCGCCCTGTTTCCATACAGAACAAGTGGTGGGATCTTTCACGTCTAAACCACGGCAGAATCTGAATCTTCACCCTTAAATTACATTTTTAAAAATCCTATTTCTTGACCAGAGTCATCCATTGATTGGATCTTCTCATTTTCTCTTCATGTTCGGGATCAGCAGTAGAACTCAATTTTCCTATGAAATCCATTGAGAGGATCCAGGTTTTGCCACCGTGTTAGCATGTCTATGAAGTGATCAGGTAACTGGAGAAGAGGGCCTTTCCAGCTCTCCGCGGCTCTCCAGAATTACAGGAGTGACTTCTAACCTAGCCTTCTAATACTGGGCTCAATGAAAACCAGAATATCAGTGGTGAAATTTCAAACCTTGGTAAAGACTCAAAGCCCTAATTTCTATCAATATACGAGAACAAGGTCTGCTATATTGCTATTATCAATACTGGGTAGAAAATGATGAGTCCCCAAGGAAAGAGAAAAGCCTCTTAAGTTTAGAAGCCTCAGGAGAGATGGAGCAAGGCTTCAGGGAACTAGACCCTTGAGGCTAGAGAGACTTAAAAATGTGGCAAGGGCAAGAAATAGGGAAGGGTACAGGAAACAGACTGAGCCGACCCATGTGGCTGAGGATGTAGGGAGATTCTGTGGGGAAAATGAATCATGTAGTCCCACATGTAGTCCACAATGTGGAAAGTTTATGAAATACTTTTTTAAAACAATATAGTAGGCTGTGAAAATACAGATCCACTCCCAGTATATTTTAAAACACTGGAAAATATTTTAAAAATATTTCTAAATGCTTAGTTAACTGACACCTGAGGAGGGAAAATTCAAGAAGCACAAAGCAATGAAGCAGTATTACTTCAAAGAGATAAGCGCTAGTGAATTCAGCTTTGCTGTAGGACATCTGATCTCTCAGTTTCTAGAGCCTGAATTTGAAGGACAATGTGGAAAGTAGATAATACCTTGAACTTGAGCAATGAGAGGGATGGAATTACAGATTCCATGCAAGAACCTTGGGCCCTAAAAGCAAGACCCTTAAATGAGTAAAAGGAGAGGAATGTGTAGAGAAAGTGGGGCTATTTGCCTGTAATAAAGGTATCTTTGGGTAGAAGGGAAAAGAGAGCTTTCTCTGAGAATCATTAAATGCAAGGCTGCCCTGACATGAGTTTCAGTGTAATTAACAATTCTTGTGTGGCACTCCAGAGTCTGTATTTCCTAACACCTTCGCTATGCTATGTTAAGCTTATTTTACATTTATTTGTTAATTTAATTATTTGAGAGGCAGGGGAACAAAGATGAGGGAGGGGGAGCAGTCTCCCATTATCTGATTTACTCTCCAAATTCCCACAATGGCTAAGACTAGGTCAGGCCAAAGCAAGTAGCCAGCAACTCAGTGTAGTCTCCCACATGAGTGGCAAGAACCCAATTACTTGAAAATTTGAATGGTCACATGCTACCTCCAGGGTGCACACTAACAGGAAGTTGGAATCAAGTTGAGCTGATACTCAACTTCAACTACTCCAGTATGGGACATGGACATCTTAACCAGCATCTTAACTGCTAGAACAAATGCTCATCCCATGTTAAACTTTTGACTACTGTGATAAATAATGCTAGAAAATTTGATTTTTTTAAATTTACTTGACAGGTAGAGTTATAGATAGTGAGAGAGAGAGAGACAGAAAGAAAGGTCTTCCTTCCATTGGTTCACTCCCTAAATGGCCACTATGGCCAGTGCTGTGCTGATCCGAAGCCAGGAGCCAGGTGCCTCCTCATGGTCTCCCATGCAGGTGCAGGGCCCAATCTTTGTTCTTTGTTCATTTTAAACATCATAGTTAACACTTGACGAATGTGCTTTTTCATGCATTTTGCCTGACTTACTATTTTCTTAAGTAAGCAAATTTTAAAATTTTATTTTTAAAATTTTAAATTTTAAAAAAGCGAATTTTAAAGGCAAAACTCAGGTTTAAAACTCATGAGAGCCCTACAGGCATTGATTGATCCAATCTGCCTTCTGTAAGATTTTACCTGTAAACATCATGACCTACTCTAAGTAGAATTTTGCCAAAACTGAGTGTAAAAAATAATTTAAAAATTTTATAACTACTGATAACATTCACATTTTGAGAAAGTTAAAATTTTATCTCATTTTTCTATGATTGTTATTTCTTTGTTTACAGATGAGTTTTAATGTTTTTTTTTTTTGTTTTGTTTTGTTTTTTTTGACAGGCAGAGTGGATAGTGAGAGAGAGAGACAGAGAGAAAGGTCTTCCTTTTTGCCGTTGGTTCACCCTCCAATGGCCGCTGCAGCCAGCGCATTGTGCTGATCCAAAGGCAGGAGCCAGGTGCTTCTCCTGGTCTCCCATGCAGGTGCAGGGCCCAAGCACTTGGGCCATCCTCCACTGCCTTCCCAGGCCATAGCAGAGAGCTGGCCTGGAAGAGGGGCAACCGGGACAGAATCTGGCGCCCCAACTGGGACTAGAACCCGGTGTGCCGGCTCCGCAAGGCGGAGGATTAGCCTGTTAAGCCACGGCGCCGGCCGGAGTTTTAATGTTTTTACAATTAATATTAGTCACTTGTCCTTCTTGTCCATTTATGATCTCTGCCGAATTTTGTCTTGATGTTTAAGTGTTTTTCCCTTAAGACATTTATCTGCACGGCAGCAGTTTTGTATGATGAATTTGTATTGTGTGTTCCTCAAATATATTATTTTGTTTTATAGGTTTTCTGGCATTTTTGCAATCCAATGAAGTGTGTGTGTGTGTGTGTGTGGTTGTGTATCTTCTTTTTGTTGTGCTTAAATTACCATGTATACCCCAAGTTGCATAGTAATTCTAGATTTAATGGATTCAATATTTTATATTTTGCATTGAATTCCTCATGCCATCCAGAATATTCTGTGTCGTAGGTACTAATGTGAAGATCTATTTTCATTCTGTTTCCCAAATGTTTAACCCCGACCCTGACTCTAGTTTCTTCCCTGTCTCTTTGTTCCTCTTCAAAGCAACACTCATGAAAAGTTGACTCCAATTCCTCTCCTCTTTTTTTTTTTCCTTTTTTAAACCCCTTGCACTCAGCTTTAGATACCATCCAAACATCCCTTTATCAAGGTCACCAGTGAGGGGCTGGCATTGTATCTCAGTGAGCTAAGCCACCACCTGCTATGCCAGCATTCCCTACCTGCTGCCATGGTCATCTTCTCTCCTCCTCTCCGTAACTGAGCCTTTGAAATACATAAGCAAATCTTTAGAAGATGAAAGGTTGCCGATGGGCTCCACAGTATCAAATCCATTGACCAGTTTTCAATCTTGGTAGAATTTGATCCTTGAGCATCATTTACAGGGTTGATCACTGTCTCTGCCCACAACACATTCATCCCCATGACCTCTTACCTGCCTGGCAGTTCCTTCCCTGTCTATGCTTTTCCCTCTTGTGACCCTTACTCTGAGTGCTCACAGGCCTCATCTACAGACCTCACTCCAGAAGCATGAGTTAAAATAAAACCCATATATTTTCACTTCCAAATGTATAACTATAACCTGACTCTCTCCTGGAACTGTATAGCAATTTTCATTCATTTTTTTCTCCTTCAAACACGTGGGTTTCTTTGCTGTCTTTTCACAGTTTTAATTAAAATTTTATTTATTTACTTAAATTTATTGGGGCAGGAGAAGGCCTACTTGCTGGTTTACTCCCCAAATTCCTACTATGGCCAAGAGGACTCCTACACGAGTGGCAGGAACATAATTACTATGAGCCATCACCTGCTGACCTCCAGGATCTGCAGAAGCAGGAAGCTGGAGTTCTGAGCTGGAGCTGGGGATCCAATCCAGGTGTGCTGATATGGGACAGGGCATCTTAACCACGAGGCTCCATACTCAGTCCTTATATAACAACTTTCTGAACATTTCTACCTGGGTGTCCATGCTACATGTATCGTATCCCACATTAAATTCTGGATCTTTTCTCCCAAAACTGCTTTGTGTGAGTTTTTCTCAACTGAGCTATAAAAACAACAGATGTTTTGGAGTCAGCCTTGATGGCTGCCCCTATACCCCTGCCCCCACCCTTACCTCATGTTCATAACTTCAGGAAACCCTCTTGGCTCTGCCTTCTGCAAAATCTTCCCTACTTTCTGCATGGTTTGGAGCTTTGCAGTAGCTTTCAGCTGGCCTTCCTATTTTTGTTTACTCCCATTTATTTATAGTTTATTTTTTAGAAGATTTATCTGTTATTTGAATGGCAGAGTAATAGAGAGAGAGGGAGAGACAGAAAGAGAGGGATATTCGATCTACTGGTGCACTCCCCAGATGGCCACAATGCTTGGAGCTTGTCCAGGTTGAAATCAGGAGCCCAGACTTCCATTGAGGTCTCTCACCATGGGTGGCAGGGGTCTAAGCTCTGCTTTCCCTGGGCACACTAGCAGGAAGTTGGAGGGGGAGCAGAGCAACCAGGACTTGAACGGGCCTTCCAATACCAGATATCCCCATTGCAAAGGCAGCTTAGCCTGCTGCACCATAATGCCAGCCTAGACTCTATTTTTAACAAAGAATCCAGAGTAGCTATTTAGAAATGGAAATCAGGAGATCTGCGCTTGTGACATAGTGGGTAAGGCCACCACCTTGCAGTGCTGGCATCCCATATGGGCGCTGGTTTGAGTCCCGGCTGCTCCACTTCTGATCCGGCTCTCTGCTATGGCCTGGGAAAGCAGTGGAGGATGACCCAAGTCCTTGGGCTCCTGCACCCCCCATAGGAGACTCAGAAGAAACTCCAGGTTCCTGGCTTTGATCAGTGCAGCTCAGCCATTGCGGCCAGTTGGGGAGTGATCCAGTGGTTAGAAGACCTCTCTCTCCCTGCCTCTCCTTCTCTCTCTGTGTAACTCTGATTTTCAAATAAATAAATAAATCTTTGGAAAAAATAATAAAAAAAGAAATGGAAATCAGATCCTGCCATGCCTCTCTCCTGCATGTTCCAATGACTTGCCATGTCACATCACTAAAAGCTACAATCCTTTTGATGGTCCAAAAGACTCTGTTATGAGCCAACCCCAGTCTGTCCCTGCCTCATTTCCTCCTACTTCCCAGCCTTGCTCACCCAGCAAGAGGCATGGCCTGGCCTTTATAGAATACATCAGCCTTTGTTCCCCCAGCCTAGAAGCCCTTGGCGGGCACAGGTTATTCCCACATCTTCCTCAAATCTTGCTCTTGGTACCGTCCTATCTGACATGATTGTCTTCCTCCACACTGTCATTCCCCTTCCATATGCACGCTTTTATCCTTACCATCTAAGGCATTGTAATATATATTAAAGTCTAATTCGAAGCACATTTCATCTCTTCCACTGATCTTTCTGTCAATTATTGAACCAGTAGCATCTGATTTAATCACTTCGGTTTTGTAAAACAGATTTCATGTCTGGTGAGGCAAGCCGTCCTTATTATTCTTCTTTCACAAAACCCCCTACGTTATTCTTAGCTTTTTATGCCAACTTAACTTTAAAAGCACTTTGTCATGTTCTAAAAGAAGAAAAATCGAGTTGAGGTTTTTATTGGAATTTCATAATACACGGACATTCATTTGGGAAGAATTAATATCTTTACATTATTCACCCTTCCTTTCTGGGAGCGTGCCATGCTTCTCCATTTATCCAGGACTATTTTCTTTCTGTCATCAAAGCTTTGTAATTCTATATTTTTTATAGTTCTTACATGTTTCTTGTCGCATTTATTCCTACATGCTTTAGTCTAGGTTTTTTTTTTTTACCCTATTACACTCTATTGTTGCTTTTCTCCATTATATATTTTGAAGGACTATTTCCAGAAGGTTTTTTTTTTTTTATATTTGTGTCTAACAACATTGTTTGTATGCTTAATAGTGGCAGTAGAGTTTCAGTTTATTGTCTCTGGTTTCTAAGTAGACAGTGATAATTCAGTCCCTCCTAATGCCTAGGCTAGTGCTCCACAGTGGTGCAGGGTAATAATACCCCAGCAGAAGTAACTGGCAGTTTGTACTTTCCTTCCTGTTCACTCTTAAGTCTACTGATGGCTACTGTGTAAGGTGAACATCTTTGTCACGTTAAGAAGTGTCCTTCCATTCTTATTTTACTAAAATATCTTTTAAAAAGAACAAGGAAGATTGGGAAGTTTGTCTTGTTCTTTTTGTTTACATCATTTAAACCATTATTATCTGTTTGATTAGTACATTTCCAGTATTAAATCTCATAAATGGTTGTGGTGTTTTGTGATTTTTAACGTGATTAAATTTAAGTAACCAATCTTAAATTGTTTTATTTGAGAGGCAGAGAGTGACAGACAGAGGCCCTATCGATTGGTCTACTCCACAAATACGTGTCCAGTTGTAGAAGAAGAGTTTTTAAATTCAACGTTCTAAATATATTGTAAACTTCTCCACTTGGTATTTTTGGAGGGTACTCTATGTCTGAAGGTGTGACAGTCTCCTGCGATAGTACCCTGCTAATTTTGCTTCCCCGTGCTGAGAGATTGTGTATTTATTTTACTTCATGTATCGATTCTTGTTTTCTGTTTTTGCACATGTTTTCTTGAAAACTACCATTCATGTGGAAATGTACCAATTTTCACTACACTAGTCGGCCTGTATGAAGTTCTCTCACACTCTGAATTCTACTTTGGCTGACATTAATACTTGTGATGCTGACTTCTGCTTATGGCTCTTGGGGAGTGTGAGCGGTTCAGCCTTCATCATTTTCTGATTCTGAGGCTTTTCCTCCTCCCCCTGCTCATGCAGCGACAGGCCAGGAAGTGTCCTCATCCAAGGAGAAAGCCACCATTGGCCACCCTGCCCTCTCACTGTGTACTTCTTTTCTGATAATAGCATTTTTTACACACGGTCAAGGCAGGAACACTTTGGCTGCCTTGCATGGTGCTCAGCTTAGTGGGGGTCTTGGGACCTTGGAGCAGGGGCAGGGAGAGGATGTGGCTTCCCATTCCTCCTTGTGCCTACCTGGTTGTACCTTCATCATTCCGTTGTGAATGTGGCATCAATCTTACTGATGCCTCGAAGTTTCTCTAGGATTCTCTCTAAGTGGAATGTCTATGTGTCTACTTTTGGTGGGGGGATAGGAATTATGTTTTCTTTTATTGTTCTTTTTTTCTCTTAGTATTATTTAATAGGCATTTTTCTGGAAAGATGATAGAGATAAAATCATGAGCTGCTCACCAGTGGGGCTTGGGGAACTCTGCCATTGAGATGGGTCATAAGAGAAGTATTTTGAGAACAGCTACGCAGCCAGACTGTCAGAGTGCTTAGCGAGGGGACTGTGTCTCCTGGTGCTGGGCATGCAGCAGACATTAGTGGATGGTTCTCAGCTAGAGAGCAGAATGCATAGTATGAAAAATAATGATTTCCTGTGTATGGGAACTATGGAACTGGGAGTAGAGTGAAAAAAACAAAAGTGTGGCAAGAGTCCAAATTAACACTGAACTTCCTGGCAGAAATGAATGGAAATATTTTCCAGGTTGTTAGAGATCAAATAATGTTTGAAAGGAAAATAATTTTGGTTATGTAGGAAAGGGCATTCATTTTACACATAATGGGTATTTGGCCCAGCAGTTAAGACCGCACTGGGACAGCCTGGGTGTGAGTCCTTGCTGTTCCCCATTCCAGCTTCCTACTCGTGTGCACTGAGGGTGGCAGAAATTGATGGCTCAAGTAGTTGGATTCCGTCTACATGGGACACCTGGCTTTGGTCTGGCCCATTTGACTGTGGGCTCAAGCAAAGGAAGATGGTCACTGTGTTAGTTTTGTTCAAAGCTGGGATATTTAAATGATTTGAAGGAATCTTGCTTAAGGTGAGTGTTTCTGTAAGGGGATCTTATGGAGAATGCTCCAAAGTTGTGATCTTATAGTTTATGGTTGATGGATCCAGAAGGTGAGGATTTTGAAGCAAACCTTAAAGAGTAAGTAATTGGATGATCTCAGCTAAGCAATCTATTTTACTAAGTGGAGAGTATTTACCTTGATGAAGCCAAATGGAATAATCTATTATTGAGATCAATGAATATTATTTAAGAAGTTCCCAAGAAAATTAAGTTATTTGAATTTTTATCTTCTGGGTCAAGAATTTCCTGGAATAGTAAAGTTATATTAATGAAGACTATAGAATATAGGTTGATTATTCCTTATCCAAAATTCTTGGAACTAAAAGTGTTAATTTTTTTTTTAATTTTGGAATATTTGCCTGTATGTAATGAGATATTTTGGGGATGGACCCAAGTCTATTCTCAAACATCACTTGTTTTACATACATTTTATATAAATAGACTGAAGGCAGTTTTACACACTTTTGATAATTTCACGCTTGAATTTCAAGGTGTGGAATTTTCTGCCTATGACATTATGCACAAAATTTTAAGATTCTAGAGTGCCTCAGATTTCAATTGTTCATATTAGGGCTATTCAACCTGTAGTGAAATCATGTTTTGTTCATGGTAAAGTTCTGTCATTATAGATACTTTCAGTTTACAGAAGAAATTATGGTATAAATTATTTCTACCTGAATTTAGCATTTGTGGTATATTGCGACATCTATAGTAGATCCATGTGTTGTCTGGTGAGAACTAACATGCACTAAAATCCTTAAAATAACCTTTAATAAAATAGTTTACTGTCAGGCATCAGTCATTCAGAATCACCAAAGATACGAGCAAGAGATGAAAAAATATATTTATAATAGAAATTTTAGAGTAGAAAATACAAAGGAAACTAATTTTAAATGAGCAAACAAAAAATAGATTATTATCTGGCCACAGGATGGGACACTTTGTGTAATGAGAACAAATGGTGTTTTTTAGAAATAGTTAATGATGTGGGAAAATGATCTTCAAACTAAGTGACAGACCAGGGTACGAAACTGTGTAAAATTATAATACAAATGATGAATGGAAATATAGCAGCATAGAGCAAGTCATTTTCTCAGGATTATAAGATTACTGATGAATTTAATTTTCTTTCTTGCACTTTACTGTATTTTCTGCAAATATTTAAAATAAGCCTTTTTTCTCAGAAAATAAATACCTTTTTAAAGATTTCCTCCTCCTTACTGATTTCCTTTTTAAAGTATGTATTTATTTATAAGGTAGAGCTACAGAGAGAACACAGAAGGGACAGATGAATAGTGACCTTCCATCTGCTGGTTAACTCTCTAAATGATGGGGATTGTTGGGGCAGGGCAAGGCCTAAGCCTGGAGCCTGGAATTCCATCCAGGTTTCCCAATTCAGTGGCAGGGATCCAAGTACTTGGGCCACCTTCCACTGCTTTCTCAGTCAATCACCTTAGCAGGTAGCTGTACTGGGAGCCGAGCAGCAGGAACTTGACCTGGATCTCATGTGGGATGCCAGCATTGCAGGCAGTGGTTTAACCCACTTCACCACAACACCAGCTCCAATAAACACCAACTTAATAATGATACTAATCAAATGGTCAAAGAGGTAGCCTAGGTACCGTTCAGAGGGAAAAGCCGCTTGCCTTTGTTTATACAGTAAATGATGCTGTCAGGGCAGGGGAATCCAAGAAAGGGTTATCTTTAGGAAGAGAGCATTGATTCTGAACACCAGGTTGTTTTTCTCAGTAAGGACCAGCAAATTATAACACAGGAAATGACACTTTCCACTTGGAAAACTGAGTATCTCTTAGCACCCTTTGCCACAAATAATGTTGAGAATCCCCAAGTCACTCAGCCAATATGTTTATTACTCTCTGGTTCATCACTGTTTTTTTATCCTTGTGAGATTATTTTTTTCAATGAATGAAAATTCTTTGAGGACTTCTCAATAGTGATTATTTTCTCCATGTTGTGATTTCTTATGATCTCTTGTTGCCTAAAGGTAACACAGTCTAGAGAATGAGAGATTAGACTACAGATACAGACAGTCCTTGAGCTACAATGGTTTAAGATTTTTTGTTTGTTTCCCAATTTTCTTTTTTTTTTAAAAAAAAGATTTATTTGAAAGACAGAATTACAGAAAGAGGTAAAGTCAGAGAGAGAGAGAGAGAGAGAGAGAGAGAGAGAGAGGTCTTCCTTACACTGGTTCACTCCCCAGATGACCACAATGGCCAGAGCTGAGCTGATCTGAAGCCAGGAGCGAAGAGTTTCCTCCAGAACTCCCAAGCAGGTGCAGAGGCCCAAACACTTGGGCCATTTTCCACTGCTTTCCCAGGCCACAGCAGAGAGCTGGATTGGAAGTGGAGCAGCCAGGATGCCAGTCGGCACCCATATGCGATGCCAGCACTGCAGGTGGGGGCTTTAATGTTTTTATGTTGTGCCATAGTGCCAGCCCTGCTCAACTTTAAAATGATGAGAAAACCACATTTATTCAGTAGAAATTCTGCTTCTAATTTTGGATTTTGATGTTGTCACTTGTGGCCCCACACTCTGCTGTGATCCTGGGCGACAGCAGTGATCGCAGCTCCTGGCCAGCTCCACTGCCAAGAGAGGAAACCTGTAGGCTGTGCTGCTGAGTTAGGGTGTGCAGTCAGTTAGGAGCATCCGGTGAATTTTCCATGTACAGTATTTTCGAATGGCTCCTGGCTTCGGATCGGCGTGGTGCGCCTGCTGCAGTGCACCAGCCGTAGCGGCCATTTGGGGGGTGAACCAATGGAGGGAAGACCTTTCTCTCTGTCTCTCTCTCTCTCCTCACTGTCCAACTCTGCCTGTCAAAAAAAAAAAAAAAAAAAAAAAAAAAAAAAAAAAAAAAAAAAAGCAGCTACAGCCCAAATGACCAACAGATGCTGATGTGAGTTTGGAAATCCATTAGAGCTGTTTTTTTCCTGCCTAAAATTCCAGTTGCTGAAAGAAAAGATGGGAGTATTAAGGTAGAACAACTCCAAAATGAGGTAATTAAAATGATAAAACAAGGACATAATTGAGTACTGAAAAAAAATTTAAATTATTCAGATTGGAAAGATACATTCTGAGGGACGATAATATGTCTTTTTTCTTAAAAGATTTATATATCTATTTGAAAGGCAGAGCCACAGAGAGGCAGAGAGAGAGGAGTCTTCCATCCGCTAGCCCACTATCCAGGTGGCCGCAATGGCTGGAGCTGTGCTGATCCAAAGCCAGGAGCCAGGAGCCAGGAGCTTCCCCCATTTCTCCCATGTGGGCCCAGGGGCCCAAGGACTGGGCCATCTTCCACTGCCTTCCCAGGCCACAGCAGAGAGCTGGATAGGAAGTGTAGTAGCTTCACTCGCCATGCCACAGCACTAGCCCATAGGAAGATAAATGTTTGTAAGATCATGAAAGGCAAGTAAAAGCATATTTCTGACCTCTGGAGTGCACATTTGAGGAGGTAACTTGAAACATAAAGGAAAGTAAGAGGAACAATGACTTGTTCTTGGATGGAACAGTGAGAAAGTGAGTAAAAAGTAATGCATTTGGTATACATCATCTCTTTCTACAAGGGGTCATTGATTCTACTCCCAGTTCTGCCAGAAGCTATCTGTATGATCTTCCTTACTTTTTTAAAGAAAGATGTATTTATTTATTTGAAAGGTAAAATTACAGAGAAAAGAAAAGAGGTAAGAGCTCTCCCTTCTGTCTTCTCACTCCCTAAAAGGGGACGCCAGGAGCCTGGAATTCCATCCTGTTCTCCAGTGTGGGTGGTAGGGCTCAAGCACTTGGGCCATCATCTGCTACTTTCTGAGGTGCATTAGTAGGGAGCTGGATCAGGAGTGGAGCAGCAGGGACTGAGTATCTGCATGCTCTTTGAATGAGATTTTTCTCTAAGAGCCACATGTTTTGTGGGCAGAATCAGGAATTGAATTGGTTGGGTTTGAGAACGCATCTATTACAGAAGGAGGTGGACTGTTGTCCATGACTCACAGTCACACCTTGCACTGCCAGTTTTCTAAGAAGAGAAAGGCTCCACTGCTGGCCTTCAGGCAGGAAGGAGAACATTGCTCCAAGCTGCCTCCTCCACCCAGGCTCCGGGAACGCTGGTGTGCGGAAACACCTGGCGAGGCAGGCTGATTGGAGAGGCTTGGATCCAGGCTGTCATGACAAAACAGATCTTAAATTCGAGATTTCCACTTTCAACAAACTTGCTTCTGAAAGACCTCTGGAGTGTGTAACTTCCAGTGCTGCTCTGGGCTCTTCTGTTCCACACATTGGATTTTCTGCTGTGTACACCTAGATTGAGCAATATGTGCATTGCCCCTCTGGATCCCAACTGTGCATGCATGTCCGTGTTTTCCAAAAACCAGGGACTTTAAAAACACATGATCTGGCCCACTGTTAAAGCATGAGATGGGGAAACTTTCAGGAAATGGGGAAGTGTAGCAAGCTTTTTTTAAAAGATTTTTATTTATTTATTTGAGAGGTAGAGTTACAGACAGTGAGAGGGAGAGACAGAGAGAGAGGTGTCCCATCTTCTGCTTCACTTCCCAAATGACTGCAACAGCCTGAGCTGCATCGATCTGAAGCCAGGAGCCAGGTGCTTCTTCCCAGTCTCCCATATGGGTGCAGGGGCCCAAGGACTTGGGCCATCTTCCACTGCTTTCCCAGGACACAGCAGAGAGCTGGATCAGAAGAGGAGCAGCCGGGACTTGAACTGGTACCCATATGGGATGCTGGCACCGCAGGCAGAGGATTAACCTACTGTGCCCCTCTTGATTTGGGGACTTCAGGGTATATCACTTCCTGGTTAAAAAAGAGCTTGCTTTATTTTAAAACACAAAACACTGTCAATACTCCATTATTAATGTATTGTTCTCAAAATATTATACAGATTGGAAATATGAAAAGGGTTGGGTGTCCTGCATGTATCTGGGGTTGCTAGTTGCTGAACTAGCCCAACTGCAGGTAGGTGGATGGAGCACGTGTTTACCTGGAGACTGTGTGGGAGGCAGCATGCTCTGGCTTTGGGTCGATACAATAGAAAAGGAATTATGGGATTCTGCTCTTGGTCCCTTACCCCTATCTTTGTGCCTGACAGGCATTCCCCTCAACACTGCTTGTTGTGGCCCAGGTCCCTGCTAGGGGGCTCTCAGGGGTAAAATCAATGCAGAGTTTAAACCTTTTGTTTGCAGGGAGTGCCAAAAATCCAATCTCCACCTAAGGCTATCACAATCCTGGACCTGGCTTCCCTTAATGCTGCTGCCCCTTGGGGTCAGAACTTGAGGTCCTCACTTAAGAACTGTTTTGTGTTGTGCTGAGTGAGTGACTGTGTTTTCCTGGTGCCTGGGCTCCACTTCCTCCCATTGCCAGAGCCTTTGAGGCTGAATCCCTGAGTCTAGGCTTCCAGGGGGAGCCAGCCTGACTGTGCAGCCAACCCTGGCAGAGGAAAATGAGTGTGCAAGATGTGTAAGAAGTATGACTATTGGAGAAGAACTGCAAAATGCTAGATTCCATAAGAGACGAAAACACTACAACAGCTGAAAGAGCAATTTGATTCAATAAGAAAGCATTTAAAAAACAAGAAAATATTGAGCATGAAAAGTATAATAATCAAATTAGAGAAGAGGGAAACAGTAGGTGCGAAAGTAGCAGAATGAATACAACTGAGGAAACAAATAATCACCTTGACACCGTGTTGAGCAGATCGTGAATATGAAAGAAGCAAGGACAACAGAATGTGTTTTTCAAAGCTAAAAAATGTGAGGGATGGCAGTAGACATCCTACTACCTGGAAAACAGAGATCTCTAAAACAGCATCCTTTAAACGGAGAGGAAAAAATATTTGATGTAACAAATTTCTTAAAATTACAAAACAATAAAAAGTGTACAGAGGAAAGGATTTCAAAGAAAGCCCAAGGGAAAAGGAAAGGCACATTTCTAATAAAATTTCAGAAAACAAAGAGAAAAATCACAAAAACCTACAGAGAAAAAAGAACAGCAATCAAGTTAACAATAGATCCTTCAGCAACAATGGATGCAAGGAAACAAGCATTAAAAACACAAAAGTCTATACAGAGCCAAAGTCCCACCCAAATATGAGGGCATGATGAAAATCTTTGTGTGTTTATAAGATCTCATAAAACTTGTCAGAATCTCAGAATCAATTGGGTTAAATAGACTTTATAGGATATTGAAAGAAGAGACAAAGTTCCAGGAGTGCGCACATGACCTTTATGAAATAAAGATGTTCAAATACCACATCACGGTTTTCCAATGTATTTTAAAATAGTTAGGCTTCAATAGAAAAGGAATCAAAAATCTAGATCTGGACTATCCAATATGGCATGCATTAATCATTTGAAATGTTTGAAATATAGTTATTCTGAATTTAAATTACCAGTATAAAATACACCAGATATGAAAATGTTACCATGAAAAAAGGTAAAATACCTCATTAATATCTTTATATTACTTGCATGTTGTAATAATACATTGACTATATTAGGCAAAATTTCCAGCTTTATCAGGGTTCGTCTTCTGGCTTTCAAAACAAACAAACAAAGCAAAAACAAGAAAACAAAAAGAAGCAAAGGTAAAAAGAAAAAGAAAAAGTAGAAAATCTGTAAGGTAAGATGGCAGAAACAAATTCAAGAATTCTAATAAAACTAAATGGATTAATTTCAAGATCCACACCAATTGTACAAAATATAAAGACATATGAAAGTTAAAAATAGAGTGAAAAATGAATGTGTGGATCAAATTCTAACCTAATAAAGCTACTATTTCTATGACTATCACATGAACTTGACTTGAATACCAAAATATAAAGGCAGTATTAGACAAGACATGGATCATTGTGTAATGATAAATGGTTCAACTTATGCAGAGAATGCAGCAATTTTAAGACACATACACAGCTTAAAGAAATAGATTTATATGTGTACATATGTATGTAGATTTATATATATAATATATACATATATTATATATACAATATATACACACACATTAGAAAAGTTTCAAAACACAGGAAACAAGCTGATAGAACTATATGGACTGTGTGTCACCATGGGGGAAATGTTAACATGTGTCTCTCAAGAACTGACAGGTCAGGTGGGAAGGTTGCAGTCCAGCATATAATTAAAACCCCTGACTTAGTGTCCTCATAGAGTGCTAGACCAAATAGAGAGAGAAAGTGAACTTATCTCAAGCACACACAAAATAAAAAGTGACCATGTACATTTGACCATAAAAATATTTCAAATAACCTCTATCTATGATAAATATTATAGTCTATATCTATATAGACCATCATCTTTTTTTTCTGCTTACTATGCTTTATTTTTTTATTTTTATTTTTATTTATACATAGTTTCAAAAGGAATGAAGGGGAGGAAGGAAGGGAACGAAAGAAGGGAAGAAAAAGTGAAAACACTATCATCTCTTACTATAGGATAAAATTAGTACTAAAAATATAAATTTAAGAATATTTGTACAAATAGAAATCAAAGCATGCTGATAAATATATAATGGATCATAACAGAAACTATCATGAAAATTTGAAATAAATTCAGAGTTGAATAATGATGAAAATCCTCCACATCAAAAATGTTAGGGTTATCAACATATTTATTAACTATAAATATTTATATTAAACATTGAGCAAATTTTCCAGATTAATAAATTAAAAAAGAAATGACTGAAAAAATCTAAAGGAGAAAAATAATAAATATAAATCTAGAAATAAATAGAATAAAAATGTTATAACTGAGATCAGCACAGTTAAAAGCTATTCTTTATAATAAAATACTCTTAAAATAAACTTATGGCAAATTGTATCAAGAGAAAAGATACAAACACACAGTACCATAAACAAAAAGACATAAATATGGCCTGCGCCATGGCCACAGTGGCCATTGGGAGGTGAACCAACGGCAAAGGAAGACCTTTCTCTCTGTCTCTCTCTCTCACTGTCCACTTTGCCTATCATAAAAAAGAAAGACATAAATATAAAGCTGAGGTATAAAAGAGGAGATCTTATTAGCAAATATTTGTTAAACCTTTTGGAAACCCAGACGAGATAGACAAATGTTTAGAAAAATATACCTTACAAAAATTAATGTTTTAATCAAATATGTATTTATTTTACTTGAAAGGCAGAGTTACAGAGACAGGGACACCCACATACACAGAAAAAGATTCCATCCACTGGTTCACTCTCCAAATGGCTGCAAAGGTCTGACTGCAAGGCCAGGCCAGAAGCCAGGAGCTTCTGGGTCTCGCATGTGGGTGCAGGGGCCCCAGCACTTGGGCCATCTTCTACTGCTTTCCCAGGCCATAGCAGAGAGCTGGATTGGAAGTGGAGCAGCCAGGACTGGAATTGGCACCCATATGAGATGCTGGCACCACAGGTAGTGGCTTTACCTGCTACAGCACAAAACCGACCCCACTAAAATTAATTTTAAAAGGATCAATTGATATCTTTCTAGGGAGCAAAGACATTGAGGAAGAGATTAAGATTGTTTCTAGAAAGAAAACAGCGTGCCTATATGATTTTGTATACAAGTCCTACCAAGAACAGTTAAGATAAATCATTCCAATTTTAAATAAAATTTTGTGAAAGTGGCAAATACATGAAACACTCTCCAATTCATTTTAAAAGGTAGCGATGCTCTGTTAATGAAGCTAGACAAAATAAAAGAAGGAAAGGAAGACTAGGAAGGAAAAGGACTACTTCATTTTGCTCTAGGATATGGAAGCGACAGTCCTAAAGAGTATCAGCAAATTGAGCTGAGTCCTGAGTCGTTGTGTGCTCTGTGTGTGTGTGTGTGTGTAAAACAAAAACCAAACTCTCCCTTGGAGGGCTGGTGCTGTCGCATAGCAGGTAAAGCAGCCATGTGTGGTGTTGGCATCCTATATCGGCACTGGTTCAAGTCGCAGCTGCTCCACTTCTGGTCTATCTCTCTGCTAATATGCCTGGGAAAGCAATGGAAGATGGCCTGAGTGCTCTTGGGCCCCTGAATTCACGTGGTAGAACAGGAAGAAGCTCCTGGGTCCTGGCTTCTTGTCTCAGACCAGCCCAGCCCCAGCATTGTGGGCATTTTGGGGGCTGAATCAGCTGATGAAAGAGTTCTCTCTCTCTCTCCTTCCCTCTCTCTCTGTCTAAGTCTCCTTTAAAAAAATAAACAAATTTTTTTTTTTTTTTTTTTTTTTTTTTTTTTTTTTACAGGCAGAGTGGATAGTGAGACAGAGAGAGACAGAGAGAATGGTCTTCCTTTGCCGTTGGTTCACCCTCCAATGGCCACTGTGGCCGGCGCATTGCGCTGATCCGAAGCCAGGAGCCAGGTGCTTCTCCTGGTCTCCCATGCGGGTGCAGGGCCCAAGGACTTGGGCCATCCTCCACTGCCTTCCTGGGCCATAGCAGAGAGCTGGCCTGGAAGAGGGGCAACCGGGATAGAATCCGGTGCCCCGACCGGCACTAGAACTCGGTGTGCCGGCGCCACAAGGTGGAGGATTAGCCTGTTAAGCCACGGTGCCAGCCAACAAATAAATCTTTAAAAAAAAAGATCCCACTATCAAATAGGTTTCTCCTAGGACTCACAATCATTTAGAATTAGAAGATACATGGTACACTATGTAGTTTCCTCATCTTCCATTTTCCTGTCTGTGATTCTACTTACCTGTGCCAACAATGGCCAGAAAATATTAAACGGAAAATTCCAGAAATAAAGAGTTCATGTGTGCAGCATTCTGAATATTGTGATGACATCTGGTGCCATCTCCTCTGTGCTGTGTGGTGGGATATAACTCATGCCCTGTCCAGCATTTCCATGCTATGTATATTACCTACCCATTAGATAGTGCTCTCTTGGCTATCACATCCGGGTTGTTCTATTACAGTGCCTGCATAAAAATACTCCTTACTTAAGAATGGCTCCCAAAGTGCACGAGTAGTGATGGTGGCAATTCATATATGCCAAAGAGAAGCTCAAACATGCTCCCTTTAAATGAATAGGTAAAAGCACAGTAACATATTTTGAAAGAGAGAGATATCACATTCGCACATCTTTTTACTACAGTATGTTGTTATATTTATTCAATTTTGTTCTTACTCTGTTGGTATTGTTAGTCTCTTGCTGTAGCTAGTTTATCAGTTAAATTTTATTATAGGTATGTATGTATGTATAGGACAGAGCACATATGTATGTTTAGGACAGTTCACTACTCTCTTCAGCTTCAGGTATCTACTGGGAAGTCTTGAGCATATCCACAGTGGGTAAGGGAGACTACAGTTCCACAGTAATAGACTAAAGATGAAAAGTTACATGAATATATTAACAGCATGCAAAAAATCTTCAATAAATTTTAATACTTATCGGTAATTAAGAAAAAATACCATAAGGAAATTAGAAATTACAGAGAGCTTCCTAACCCTGAAAAGGAATATATTAGGGTTATTCAGAGAAACAGCACCAATAGTGTGACTGTGATTACACACACACATACACACACACACGTATAATGTTATGAATGATTGATTCATGGAATTACGGCATTCGGAAGTCCAAAGCCTCCAGGATGGACCGGCAGCCTGGAGAATCAGGAAGACCTAATGTCGCAGAGGAAGCTGGAAAGCCTCTGCTACAGAATCCTCTCTCACTCACAGAAGTTGGTTTTTCTGCTCTATTCACACCTTCAACTGATGAGGTCCACTCACATTACAAAGGACTGTCTGTTTCATTCACAGTCCACAGTTTAAAGGTTAATCACATCCAAAATATCTTCACAGAAAACCAAGCATACTATCCAACCAAATCTTTGAGTAACTCTATGGCCTAGCCAGATTGACAAATAAAATTAGTCATAATTTTATTTCATTATAATTTTGGAACATACTGCTTGTTTTGGAACATACAATGACTATCTAAGATATTAAGCAAACAAAAACTCAATGCAAACATCATATCAAATAGAAAATGTTAGCAGCATTTGATTTAAAATTTACTTGAGTTAAAAAAAGTTGACTATCAGTCTATGTATTCAAAATTGTGGTGACAGTTCTATCCAGTACAATGAAACAAGAATAAATTAGAGCCATATAAATTAGAAATTCTTACAGATATTATTACATTTACATAGAAAACCCAAAATAATTTTCAGACAGTTTAGTATAAATACGTGTTGAGGATGTAGAAAAGTAGGTGGACATAAATACAAAAACTAAAAAAAAAAAAAAAAAAAAAAACAGTTGCCCATTTGTCCTCCACTGGCTAAAACCTAGAGAATACAATGAAAAAGAAGATACCATTTATAGTAGCATCAGAGAATACCAAGCACTCATAAATAAGTCTATTAAAAATATTCAAGATCCTCAGAAAAATAAACTTTATTTAGAAATATTTCAGAGAAATGCACTATGCTCATGAATAAAAAGGCAGTACTATATACATATCAATTCTCAAGCTCACCCGGAGATTCAATACAATTCAATCAAAATGTCAGCAGGTATTTAATAGCTCTTGCTAACATTTTTCTAAAAACTGTAGGTTTGAGTAAAGGACATAATTGTAAGAGTTGAACTATAGTGAGAGACTTACTTACCCTTCCAAATCTCAGAATTTGTTGGAAAGCTGTGCCAATTAAAATCATATAGTGTGGGCAGAAAGACAGACTGACTATCTAACGTTCAGGAAGAGACCCACACATTATAGGGTAATTTTTAATAGGACAGAGGTGTCCCTCTAAATCAGTTAAAAAATTTAAAACAAAAACACAAGAATATACAAAACTAGATCCTCATTTCACATGTTAAATAAAAATCAGCCTTAGATGGATTAAGTACTTAAATAAAAAAAAATTGAAAGTGTTCATAGGAAATAAGAATGAATATGTTTTAGACTACATGCTACTATGCTTCTTAAGACAGAAAACATTTCCTTGAAAATATTGAAATTTAACCCCATGATTCCATTCCCTAGGTCTGTACCCAAGCAAAATCCATGCACCTGCTCAGTCAAGGAAATAGTCAAATATTTAGAGTAGCGTTGTTCACAATAGCAAATATGGGGAACAACTCAAATGTTGAACCCAACATTGGGAGAATGGCTGAACAAACCACAGCTTATTCACATAGTGGAATAATAGACAGCATTCAGAACAAACATAAGGATGAATTTTAGTAATATAATATTTTTAAAAAAGCAAATTCAAAATTATAACAAATAGCATGATATATCTTATAATTGTATATGAAAAGAGAAACAATCACATGATTAACATGAGCTTCAGTTTCTGATTTCCTTGGATGCTTATAGGTAAGAGGATGGAAATGGAGCTACTATATAGTTCTGTATATATGTATACTATATTTACAGATAAATAGATTATTGTAAAAGTTCCATATTTTGTTATGGGTGCTGGGTTCATGTATACTAACTATATCATTAGAAATTAATGTCTTATGTTCTTGAGTAGTTAATCAGGACAATGCAGTACTACTTGCTAATTCGATTTAGTCAATCCTGCTGTAGCCGTGGTCAGTTTTCAGTTGGAGAGATCTGTAGTAGCTGTTACTGCATGGCAAACGGCTCTCCAAACTGAAGGCATTAGCCACTAATAATTATTACTTCTCACAGTTTCTATGGATCAGGAATTGAGACAGGTTACAGGAGAGAAGGCTGGTGTCTGCTCCATGCTGCATTGGGACGCAGCTGGAAGACTCAAAAGCAATTGTTATCCAGAACATTAAGAACTGTTGCTGTCATTGCCGCCGTCTGTTTGCTAGGATGTTTGTCTTAGTTACTCCTTAATACACAAGAAGGAAGGTGAGTTTCACTAAATAAGGAGTTCATTTAGATCTAAGGAAAACAAAATCATCCTGAATGACTGAGCCCTAACACTGAATGGTTATTGAGGTTACAACTCCCAGTTCTCAATTTTCTCTCTGGAGCTGAACCAACAAACTGAGTTCTATAGCTTGCAACAGTTGGGATCAAATCTGAGGAGAAAACACACCTAAAGTGTGTAGATGGCTGTAAAAATGATAATTTCTGTTTTCTCCCTGAACTTGAACAAGGGCAACCAGTGGGAGACAGCCGGCATCAAAAGCCTGATTTTCCTCCTTAGCATCCCTGAGTTAGTCAACTCCTTGTTTTTACAACTGGAAAACCTGATAAGGCTTCTTAGAAAGAAGGAAGGTGCATTTAATCTTACGGTTTGGAGATTCGCAGTCCAATATCAGGCAGTCCACTAGTTTGGCATCTTGCTCTTCTCATATAACCAACCTGTCATGAGAACTACCTTCCAAGGGCATGCCTCCAATGATTTAAAGACCTCTCCCTTGGCCCACCTCCCAGGTACCAGTTAGAACACATCTCCACTTTTAATCCAGCAACCATTAATGCTAAGCCATTAACATAAGGCTTTGGGGAGCCAAATCCTGTCCACACCATAGCACTAGGTAGCATCCTGTTCTTTCCCTTGTGGTTTGTGCCCTTTTCCTGTGTCTCTGACATTCACTCTGTGTGGCTGACCACATTCTACCCACTCATGTTCAGCAATGTAGGCTGACCTTGTGCAGCTAAATGTTGATCTTGTTTTTGGAACACATTGCTTTTTTTTTTTTTTCTTGAAACTAAGACTCTCTCTCTCTCTCTCTCTCTCTCTCTCTCTCTCAAGCAGTATCTCCAAACAAAATCCAAATCTCACATTCTATATCTTAGTTGGATTATAGCTCTTTTTATACCTTGTGCCTACCTGATTCAAAACTCTCATTTTTAAGACCAGTTATCAGCCACAGTGGTCATTTTTGCTATTTGCCTTAAAAGACTCCTAGTATAGTCACATAAATAGAACTTGTTGTGGATGCAAGGATATACCAATATTATATTGGTTTGAAATCCCGCTATTTCCTTCTGGTATGCAAATATTGCTATAGTGGGGAATACTGAATTTCAACTCAAAGGCTGAATTCCAGGGCAGTGTTGTGGCACTGCGGGTTAGGCTGCCACTTGTGATGCCAGCATCCCATTCTGAAATGCTCGTTTGAGTTCCAGCTATTCTTTTTCCCATCCAGCTTCCTGCTAGTGTGCCTGGGAATGCAGCAGAAGATGCCCCAAGGGGACTGGCACTGTGACTCAGCAGGTTAAGCTCCCTACTGGGATGCTGACATCCTATGGCAGGGTGTCAGTTAGAGTTCTGGCTGCTGGACTTCTGATCCAACTCCCTGATGATGTGCCTGGGAAAGCAGTGGATTATGGCCTAAGTATCTGGACCCCTGACACACACATGGGAGACCCAGATAGAGTTCCTGGCTCCCGGCCTGACCTGGTCCAGCTTCTTCTGTAATGTCTATCTGGGGAGTGAACCAGCAGATGGAAGATCTCTTTCATCTCTTTCTCTCTATCTCTCCTCCACCTCTCTTTGCAACTCTACCTTTTAAATAAATCTTTAAAAAGGAAGATTGTCCAAGTACTTGGGCCTCTGGGAAACCAAGATGGCACTCCTGTCTCATGGTTTCAACCTGACCCAGACCTGGCTCCTGCAGCATTTAGAGTATGACTCAGTGGATGAAAGAGCTATCTTTCTCTGTCATCTGTCTTCCAAATAAATAAATCATAATTTTTCCCCAAAAGATAATTCTAGTGTCTTTGTAAATCAAGACCCAAGTCCTTGGAGTGCTATTGAACAATCCATGGTTGGCCTGGACTCACCCTTTTCAACTTTCTGACTAGAACCAGAAACTCCAAAGGCTTCCACACCCTGAATCCCATGATCATTACCAAAGATAATGATAAATGATAATGTTTCAGTGTTAATGAGGGAGTAAATAGCATGCTAATGACATTTGCAGATGGATCTACATTAGGAGAAGTTGTTAACACCAATGAAGCTGGAAAGAAAGTAATGAAAGTCCTGAAGATTAGAAGCATACAACGGGGGGGAAAAGAGAAATGAAAACAAACTGGAATTTGCCCGATATTGTAACAGACAAGGATGTAATTAAAAAGAAGGCATTACTGTGCTGGAGGCCTAAAGAAAGGATTGCAAAGAACACCTAACATGACTCTTATCCATGGTGTGAATAGCACTCTATTCCAAGACTTCTGCAAGTATCCTTGGTTCTGTGACCAGTGTTGGGATAATAAGTCTCTGAGCAGAAAATGTATTTTTGTATGTACACACTTGATTATACATATCATCACCATAAAGAACATGTAACTCATTATTTATAAATAAAGAATAAAAACTGCTCTTTGTTGTAAATTCAATAAAGCTAATTGATTTTCACAGGGTATTTTTCTTAAGTTTTGCAAAATTCTTGTATCTATAGCCATTCTATGCTGAACAAAGGTAGTTGTGGCATGGATGCTGGCTGATTTTTTTTTAATCCACATTGTCAGACGAGAGTGGAGCAACACAGATTGCATCCGGACTTTCTCCCTTTTTGTCAATGAGTCAGCAACTTCTTTGCTGAATTTGATAACAGTTTTTGAATTCTCAAAGCATTTTTCTTCAATTTTTGTGTCATTCCCAATATAATGATTACAGATACAATCTTTTGCTTGTTTCGTCTCTATCATTAACATTTTCTTTTTATCTTTTTTTTTCATTTATTAAACTTTTATTTAATGAATATAAATTTCCAAAGTACAGCTTATGGATTATAATGGCTTCCCCCTTCCCATAACTTCCCTCCCACCCGCAACCCTCCCCTTTCCCGCTCCCTCTCCCCTTCCATTCACATCAAGATTCATTTTCAATTCTCTTTGTATACAGAAGATCAGTTTAGTATATTAAGTAAAGATTTCAACAGTTTGCCCCCATATAGCAACACAAAGTGAAAAAAATACTGTTGGAGTACTAGTTATAGCATTAAATAAGAGTGTACAGCACATTAAAGACAGAGATCCTACATAATATTTTTTTAAAAATTAATCAAATTTCTATGCCATTTCCAATTTAACACCAGGTTTTTTTTTTTTCATTTCCAGTTATCTTTATATACAGAAGATCGATTCAGTATATAATTAGTAAAGATTTCATCAGTTTGCACCCACACAGAAACACAAAGTGTAAAAATACTGTTTCAGTACTAGTTATAGCATCACTGCACATTAGCCAACACATTAAGGACAGATCTCACATGAGACGTAAGTACACAGTGACTCCTGTTGCTGACTTAACAATTTGACACTCTTTTTTTTTTCATTTATTAAACTTTTATTTAATGAATATAAATTTCCAAAGTACAGCTTATGGGTCTTTTTATCTCTTTTAAGTCTAGTCAGCAGACCAAACAGTTAAGCCTGGATTTGTAGCATCTGCTAACGTTCATGGTCTAAGTGTTCTCACCACAGTCAATTTTGGGCTACCGACTTGGTGATGTCAGACTTGAACACGAGGAGATGCACAGTCACACACCATTCTGTAGTCTTTTTACTAATGGGGGCACCCAGTCTTGAACCTGAGAATCTCAAACTGTGAGCTAAATGAGCTTTTTTTCTCTTTGTAAAGGTGGTTGCCTCAGGTAATATAGTACTGAAGACCAACTTACACCATATATTACCATAATTGTTAGGTGAAAACCCAAATGCCTTGCTGTGGTAGATAGTTGCAAGTGCCATCCCAGTCTGTTCTCTGGATCTGCTTCTTTGCTCTCTGTTCACCTCACTCCACGGCACCAATGGTATCCGTCATGCACAGAATTCTGTCCAAACCATTCTGTCTGTGTGAGATACTCCTCCTATTCTTCTCATGTGAGAGACCATGTTTGTCTCTCCAATAAAAACTCGAATGTAAAGCTTTATCTGATTTCTGAAGGAGAGTTACTTATTCCCTCCTGCACCCCCATAATCACCTGTTTACATTTTTCTTACATTAAATAATGCATATAAAATCCCTTATGGAAGGCAAGGATCAACTGATGGTCTTCCCCCAGTTTTCTAGTAGCAAGGGTATGGGTTTTAAATTCAGGACCCAGTGACTTGCTGCAGCAGTGACTTGGGGCAAATTATATAACCTTTTTACATTTCTCTTTCCTTATCTGGAAAATGGAAATAATGGTGCCTATATTTTAGACTTACTGGAAAGACCAAATCAGACACTGTTGTCAAAATATCGTGCCAATTTTGTGTAGCCAATATATATTAATTCTCTTCCCCTAACACCCATTTTTACATATTATGTATTAATTATTTGTTCCCCTGCCATTTTAAGACTATGAGATTTCTGGGCAATGAGACCATTATTATTTCAACTTTTGTATTTCTTTCAGGCTTAGTATAGTCTATGGAACATGGGACATGCTCTATAACTGTTTGTAGGGTGAATTAAGTACAGGGATTCTAGAAACCTAAGCTCAATAAGGTGAGTCCATAAAATGAATCACTCACCTGGTAATAAGTGAACATCTACTGTGTGCAGACTATGAGGGAAACCTAAGCTAACATCACTGTTTCAAGGGAGTTTGTGGTATCAGTTAGGAAAGAAGATCTCTCTACATGAAGAAGTTAGAAAATATTATACACAGTCCTCCCATAAAAAATGCTTTGCAATGAGCAGGATGCCAGGTACAATATGACAAACAGGGCATTTCTGTAGTGGGGCAAGCATATGCAGGCATTAGTGGAGGAGGCAGGGTCTTGGGGGTAAAGAAAGTGATTGAACACCAAACAGCCATTGAGAGTTCTTATGTAGCGGTGTGGTGCAGGGAAGATCCCTTAAACAAATCAGCATAGCCAAGTTCTGCACTAGAGTCTGAGGAATGAGCCAAAAGAGCAAAATTCTGAGTGCTCTGGGCTGAAATATGTTCCTTTAAAATGTGTATATTAGGTCCTGGCCTATGACTGCATGTGGAGGTAGGGCCTGTAAAGAGGTAATAAAGTTCGAACGATCCCATGAGAATGAGCCCTGCTCTGACACAATGGGTGTCCTCTTGGGAAGAATGGACTAGAACACAAACTAAGGAATGACCCTGGAGAGGACATAGTGAGAAGGCAGCCTTCTGCAGGACCCAGAGGCCTCAGAAGAACTCAGCCCTGCCAGCATCTTGATCTCGGAATTGCACCTTCCAGAACTGTTGGAAGGATCAGTTGCTGCCATTGAAGCTACCCAGTCTGTGGTATTTGAATGGCATCCCTAGAAAACTGACACGTGGATCCAGGCTGCCCACACTAGGCATAGGCATAGGCTGGTCCTTGCTGAAGAAGCATGAGAAAACTCAGCAGATGCTGGGATCCGGGGAGAGCACCCGGCACTTGGGTTTCTGCAAGCCAACCCAAGGGCTGAGGTCCTTGCAGGCTTTTTTCCCTTTCAGGAAGTTCAGTTGGTCTCTCATTTTCCACTCTCTCACTCCTTGCTGTTGCTCTCCCCTGGGATGGTGTTAAGGTTTTTCCATGCTCCAGGAATAACTCCTTATAGGATAACATCTTCTATGCCTCATTCCTCTTGGTACTGACCTCACCCAGTACACAGTCTGTGTGTCTGTCCATGTCCTAAATAGTCAGCTGAGCTCATGGAAGGCAGGGGTCATCTTAGCTTTAGACCTAAACACAACATTTGGCATGCAGCAAATGCTTAATATGAAGACACTTAAAAAGGTTTGCAGAAAAATGGACTTTAAAGATTATATTGGTGGGTCGGCCCTGTGGCACAGGGGGTAAAGCTGTGCCACAGTGCTCAGCATCCCATATGGTTGCTGGTTCAAGTTCCAGATGTTCTACTTCTGATCCAGCTCTCCACTATGGTCTGGGAAAGCAGTAGAAGATGGCCCAAGTCTTTGGGCCCCTGCACCCACGTGGGAGACTCCAAAGAAGTTCCTTGTTCCTGGCTTTAGATCAGCCCATCTCTGGCCATTGTGACCTTTTGGGGAGTGAATGGAAGACCTCTCTCTCTCTCTCTCTCTCTCTCTCTCTCTCTGCCTTTCTGTAACTCTGCTTTTCAAATAAATAAATAAATATTTTTAAAAAGATCACATTGGTGCAAAAAATGTTGAAATCCATACATAAATTTTATAGTATGTATTTTCCATGAACTTGTTGAAGACACCTTGTATATACAATTTCAAAGTGTTTTGCACCAAAATAAAGGTATCTTTTTGTTTCATTCTTTTACTTTTTTTGAAGTGCCCTCATATATATTTTCTGGCTAAGATTTTACCTTGTGGCACGGCTCCAAGAAAACTTGATTCATTCTACCCGATTCTGCTAGCCCTTCACGCTCATGTTTCTGCTCCTCTATGCATTCTTTTTGGAATAGCAAATCAACACTTTGCATGAAGATGTTCTTTGCCCCATCCCCATCCCTGGAAGATAGCTCAGGCATCAGTGGGCTCGTGCTTTCTTTGTGCCCTCTTGGCTCTGCCTTCTCTCTGGAACAGCCACTCTGCTCCAGGGCTGGCTGCAGTGACTGGAATGGGACAAACCTGAGGTGAGCTCACAAGGGCTGAGTTTTCAGAGATTTCCTCATTGTCTCTTGTCTGCAGAGTTTGGAAATAGCACTCAGCTTGGAGCAGCAATTACCTGAAGGGTGGCCAAAGGAGGAAAACTTCTACTGATTTTTCTTTGCACTCTCACCTTCAACATGGACTACTTCCAGCCCTACATATTTGGGGTTTCCTTCTACACACCAAGCAGTTCTCCAACACATACCGACTGAGTGTCTGCTGAGTCCATTCCCTTCTGGCTCTATTCACCTGGAAATGGTGTCAGATCCCATGGTCAAGGGCTCAGTCCTCATGACTGCCTTGCTTTCAGATGAAAGCCCCAGACCATGACCTGGGCCCCTGGTCAAATGGCTATAAACCATTGGTCCACACGACCCCCTGTTAGGTTCAATTCATTTGCTACAATTCAGAAAAACACTGAATGTGTCCTTGTTTGTTGTAAAGGCCATCACAAAGCACAGAGCTGAAGCAATGGATAGAGCAAGGCCTGTGGGGTGAGGGTGCCCTCTCTGGGCACCACCCTCCCAGCACCACCATGTTCACAGCTTCTCCATTGCTTGTTCATGTGTTTTACTGGGCTACAGATTCACTTCCCTGGAGGCTGGGGGTGGGGCAGAAAGTTCCAACCCTGGAATCTAACCCCTTGGGGATGGGCCTGTCATAGGGTCATTAGGGACCCATCCTAAGTTACCACATTAATATAAAATCAGTTGTTATCAAAGGACTCATGAATAACAAAGCTACTAATTTTTTTGAAGATTTATTTATTTATTTGAAAGGCAGAGTTACAGAGAGGCAGAAGCAGGGAGAGAGAGACAGGTTTTCCATCTGGTGGTTCACTCCCCAAATGGCTGCAATGGCTGGAGCTGCACTGATCCGAAGTCAGGATACAGGAGCTTCTTCCAGGTCTCCCATGTGGGTGCAGGGACCCAAGGACTTGAGCCACCTTCCACTGCTTACACAGGGCATAGAAGAGAGCTGGATCAGAAGTGGAGCAGCCAGGACTTGAACCAGTCCCCATATGGGATGCTGGCACTGCAGGCGGCAGCTTTGCCCACTATGCCACAGCACCAGCCCCCAAAGTCACTCTTGTCACTCAGAAAGTGCCAAGGGTTTGGGAGCCACATGACAGAAACCAGGGGAATAGACCAGAAATGTTTCCTATCATCACAGTGAGAGGAACATTCAACCCATACCTCCTGGGGGCACCTGTTGTGAAAGCTGAGGATGAGGGGTGGGGAGAGAGGCCACTTGTTCTCATGGAGGACTTGGGCAAGAAGGCAATGACAGCAGCATAGCAGGTGGCAGAACCACCTGACTGAGAGGTTTACCAGGCACCTCTGTCACAAGGGGTTGGCAAGGCTTCCCTTGCAGGGGAGTGAGATGGTAAGAGGACATTCTCACGTGGTGAGTCAGCTCAGGCAAGCTTGTTGGCCACACTGGTGGAGACGTGCTCACTAACTAGGCAAGGCCACATTACAAAGAAAGCGACTCCTGTGAAGACGGTTGAGCCATTAAGGAGTTTTAAAGGGGCAGAGAAGAATCGGGATCAGGATGAAGTGTCAGAGAGCTCTCTCCAGCTGCTGTGAAGTCAGCTACAGGAAGAGATTAGAAGCAGGAAGGATGGCTTTGGTTTTATCTTGGAGATAGGTGAGCTTTCTTACACTTGCACCACAGTCAGATGAGTAGCAGATTCATTTTGTGCTACCAAACTTAGTGGCTTAAAACAACACACATTTGTTACCTTGTATTTCCATTGAGGAGACATCTCTGTGAGTCTCACTGGGGTAAAAGTAAGGGCTAGACAGGACAGTGTTCCTTTCTGGTTAGAAGCACGTGTGTTGCTCACTCAAGCATCGCCAGAGTTCATTTCCTGTTGACTAAACACTGCGTCTTCAGATTTCATGTTCATTGCTGGGCACTGGTGTGGGGGCCGTTACTAGCTCCTAGAGGTGTCTTCTGCCCTTGCGCGTGGTAGGGCTTTCTATCTCAGATCCCCTCTCCTCATGCCGATTCTCTGACCTCACCAGGAAAGACTCTCAGATTTTGAAGATACATGTGATTACTCTGTGGCTACCTGAGCAATGCATGACAAGCCCTGAACCACATCTGCAAAGTTCCTTTTCCAGAGTGTGGTACCATATTCTCATCTCCAGCTCCTGAGCAGGAGGAGCCATCATTCTGCCCCAGATGGTGGCCTTCCTTCTCCTCTTGCTTGACCCTCATTGACTATAAAACTATTTTGGTTCTCATCATATACCTTGTATTCCTCTCTAATTTCTGGGCACTGAAAATACAGAAGTGTGGACTCCATTGTGGACATAGAGAATGAAAATCTGTCTTTTGCAACATTTCCAAGTTATTTGTGTGGATGATGAGGTTTGAGACACATTGCTTTAAAGCACTCGCATTTCCTCATCTCCCTCTGTAATTTAGAACATCTAAATTCTCCCTGTCTTTCTGAATTGGGTTGTTGAAAGGGCTCTTGGTTAAGCAAATCTCCTGTGCTAGGCTCTGAGTTTTATTTCATTTTGTTTTTCCTGTCTTAGGATCATTCCTGGCAACTGATGTCACTGCTCAGGTCTGTCTGTGTTTCTAGAATCACGAATTCTCCAAGGTCAAGATGTCACTGCCAGCAAGGGGTAGAAGGTGCTGAGACTCCTGGGGTGGAAGGAAAGACAGAGAAGTGCTTTTAAATGGCACAGTCTGTTCAAATCACTATGCTGATGAGACAGGAAGAGCTGGGAACTGGGGATTTGTGAATCCAAGCTGTTAACTGGGTTTCACAGAGAGTTGTCAAAGCCTGAGAATTGGTTTCATCGGAAAGTCTGTAGGCTCAATGTATTCCTAAATGCACAGGGCCAGATTAACTTGTTGGAGTTTGTGGTAAGAAAATTTAACTCCAGGACTGTGAGCTTTGCTTTATTTTTGTCACCTCTATACTTGAGGACTTGGATTCACAAGGTGTGTTCTCAAGGTTCTTGGAAAATATGCATTATGAAAAAAGTATGCATGGGTTTCATAAACATTTCACAGTATTTGTATTCCATCTTCCCACAAACTTCTACAGTTGCCCTTATACCTCTGTAACTGACAGCAGCCCATTGAATCTCCACGTGCTGTACGGATGGAAGACTGACTGTGAAGGTGAACTCATGGTGTTGAGTGTTTACCTCTCTGTATCCCATGCTCCCCCTGTTCAATGTCAGGATGGAATATGGGAATTTCTGACAAGCTGGGGGACATTGTAATCAGGAGATCTGTGTGAATGTCTTAAAAGGCCAAGATTTCCAAGAATGAAAATATCTGTGCTTTATTATGAGATGTTCTGTTGTAGGTCATAGAAGTTTTGATAAGCTTGACTTGCCCCTATGTTTCAGCCCATTGGCTGGTTACTATTTTAACTTGTTCCTTCCCAAGCATGTGCCCATAGCACTGAGCAGAGTGCTTTGTATACAGCAGACTCTAAGGGAGTAGCAGTTGAAGGGAAAACACACAGATGTGCATCAGCTGTCATATTTGTATCTCTTTGGGGTTGTCATGCTTCTCAGCAAACATGTATCTCAGCAGTGTCAGAGAGTCAGGGAAGAGTTAGCACCTGCCCTTGCTCACTCCTCTCTGGCTTGGGATGCGGCCTCTCCATCACACTCAGTCCCTCTGTTCCGCTGTTTCTCTGCCTTCACTCTGGTGCCATGTCGGGCTGCCCATAGGACTGGATGAAAGGAACTGTATTTGTTTCCTTCCACAGCCTGACAGGCTCAATCACCTTTGTAGGGTTTAATTAAAATGTTTAATTACACATGGTTCTAACAGAGAAAGGTAGCCCTCATCCTGGCCGAGTCCCCAAGACTGGGAGTGTTAGGGAAGAGAAAGAGAACAAAGGGGAGCAGGCCAACCTTCTTGGTTTTCCATCAGCTGAAGAACACAACCATGAGGAAGAGAGGGGAGATGCTAGGTTATGTTATGTTTTCACTGGCATTAGTCCGTATTGGAAAGAAGTGAATATTGGTGTCAACATTTTCATCAACTCTGTTTTAATGACCTTGACCTGTACCTGTGGGTCTCCAAGCCTCCAGAGCCACCTTCAGCCCCGACCAGTTCTGTGCAACATTCCTTTCCCCAGTGAACTCAGCTCTGCCTTTGCCGTGTTCTCTTCTGACCTCATCCATCCTGTGTCCTGCTCCCTTTGGAAGGACGTGTCTGCATTGTGTTAACCTGCCTGTGTGGCTGTGATCTTAAGTTGTACTTCGCTTTTGTTGAGAAACAAGCCCTCTAAAAGGAGTCATGAAGATTCTCCAAAATGAGAAAGAGGATTTTTTTTAATCAGGAGAAGCCTATTGGGACTTCTTAAATCAAGTCAAATTACTAATATCAGAATATTGTGTCCCATATATCACAGTCACTCAATAAAACCAGACTTTTGCTATCCCTCTCTCAGCACCTTTACCTGCTGTCAATCCCAAGCTCATTTGTCATCTTCCCTTTCCAAAGTCAAGGGTGAAACAACTACAAAATGCAACCAACCAACCAACCAAGCTGGGAAAATGTGTTGCAACCGTGAAGAGAGGATGGAGGAGCAAATTACTGTTTTTATCTTCATCTTATAAGTTGGGCAGGTGGCAATAAGTCAGTCTGTCATTGATACACAGTCCATATTAAAAAAAAAACTCAGACAAAAGGACCCCATTCTATCATGAATCCATCCTGTGATGTTGAAGAACATGATAAAGGCATGGCTAGGTACCTGCCATGTTCCACTTCTAAAGAGCTGAGTTGTGGGAGCCATATCAACACTCTGGTTTCCAAAACAATTGTAAGTGGCAGAAGCTGGGAGGGAGAGTGGGGTCTGGTAAGGATTTTGCTGTTCCTTCTTGGCGTATGGTAGGACAGCTCTGCTCTTCAGTTACAGACCTTACACGCCAGAGAGGCCTTTATGATAGTTTCTTCCAGCTAATGGTCCAGTAACTATTCACAGTTCAGGTCTAGGGATGACAGCAGTGCTTTGGCCTTCCCAGGTCTTGGGGAGGCATTCGTTGTTCCAGGCCCTTCCTTACTCCCTGCCCTTGCTTCTATAGGTAGTGCCCTCATTGCATTCCCTTCAAGCCAGCCCACCTGGGCTGCCAAGAACTTCTTAGAACCCTGAGTGGTCTAGTGGTGAAGGAATGAGTAAATCTGGTGAGGCGTCAATGAAATTCAGAGAGGCGTTCTCTGAACGCTAGGGTAGGAAAAACCCTCTTTCTCTTGCCTAACTTTTGTTTGATGTGACCATCAATGGCATCCACTTATAGATAAAATGAAAAGTTGCAGTAAAACGGGGGTCCATTCTGGCATTATTTTCTACCACAAGAGGCAATTAGCATAGAAACAGAAGAAAATGGGGACTAAGTTGTAGTCTGGGTTTCCCTGACTGATCATTTAACAAATTTGGGTAAGACTACTTATTTATAAATTGAGTTAATAATATTTACCCACCCTATTTCCCAGGCTTGTTGTAGGAACAACACAAAGTAATGTCTGGTTGTCTCTGTAAGTCACTACTGGAAAAGTCATCTGGAATGTTTATAAGACTGAGAGGTGATGGGGCCCAGGACAAAAGTGTTTTGTGTAACCATAGAAATGGAGTTTGCTCTCTAGCAGAGCTGAGGAGTCTTTTTTTTTTTTTTCAAGGGCCATTTGGATATTTATAGCATCATTTGCAGGTCTTACAAATTATTAACCCGCTATAGACTGTAGTTTTTTTAATATTTATTTTATTTATTTGAAAGATAGAGTTACAGAGAGAGGTAGAGAGAGAGAGAGAGAGAGAGAGAGAGAGAGAGAGAGGTCTTCATCTGCTGGTTCACTCCCCAGTTGGCCTTAATGGCCGGAGCTGTGCTGATCCAAAGCCAGGAGCCAGGAGCTACTTCCAGGTCTCCCACGTGGGTACAGGGGCCCTAGGACTTGGGCCATCTTCTACTGCTTTCCCAGGCCATAGCAGAGAGCTGGATTGGAAGAGGAGCAGCTGGGACTAGAACCAGTGCCCATATGGGATGCCGGCGCTTCAGGCCAGGGCTTTAACCCTCTGTGCCACAGCGTTGGCCCCTAGACTGTGTTTTGATTTTGGAGTCCCATCTGTCATTGCCTTGGCAGTGTTAGGCCAAATGATTTTGTGGGCCTTAAGCAGTCTGATGGGGGCAGAACCTCCCCTACCCTGTGAGGGACAGCCAGACCTGGCCAGTTGGGATCCATCCTAAGTAAGAGCTCCTCCCATCACCTCTGGCCACCACCTCCTCTGTCTCTGGCCTGGCTCCTTCTCCCATGGAATGCATTCCAGGACTGTACTAGTAGACATGCTGGGGAAGACGTTAAAGGGAAAGGTCAGATAAGAGTTTCATTTGTTCTTTTTATCAGTTATTCCTTAAAAATTGTGGTCAAGGCCATGGAGTAGATGTGCATCTTGCTCCAGAAACCCCAATGTGGAATAAGTAACACATGCTCTTTAAAAAGAATTAAGTCATGTTAACTCAAGTTTGAGCCTACACTCCAGAGCTCTCTAGCCTGTGCCGCCCACTCAGTGTCAATAAGTCACTCATTATCCATGCTTTCCGTTCCCTCTTTGCTCCCTGAAGTCCAAAGACTGTGTTGCTTGCAGCAAGCTTGGAAAACTAATCTTTTCCTGAGTTCCAGTGTTGACATATTGGCCATGACCCACTGCCCCTCTAATAGCCATTGAATTCCTCTAGGTTCACCCAAGGGACCCATTCCTGCCATGGATTTAACTGATGAAGATCAAAATGCGAAGACACTTGGGAAAAAATGAGAGGTTTGGGGTAACTTGGAGTAGGAGCCAGGCTGGTGCCCCATTTTCAGTCTAGGTCATGAGAATGCATGGTCCTACAGCTTCCAAGAATTTGGTGGGTCTCTTCTAAATTGCTTTTGTACAGGCTCAGGAAATCCCTTCCCTTGCAGCAAGAGGAGGAAAATCAGGATGTACAACATGTCTCCAAGTGATGCTTTCTGCTTTAGGGCTTTATTTAAAATATATTTCTTCTTTAAAGCCCATTTGGAGACTTACTCCTGCTTTCTTTGTCTCCCAGCAACGTCAGAAGAGCCGATGAGAATGAGATTTTTTTTTCCCCTTAATGTGTGCTTTCACTCAAGGAAAAAAAAAGTCAACAAAACCCACAAAACTTCTAAACCGGCTCCCAAAATAGACCTAGAGAGAAAGGGAAACCAAAGCATGCTATGCAACCCTTCTTGAGGGAACAATTATAACCTAGAAAAGAAGACTAGGCAAGTGCATGGCTCCTGGAAACAGGCCCAGCGTGGAGGCCTCGTTCCCTCTTATCTTCCACCAGCCACAGACCCACATCATAGAAAGAGCTCAGCTCACCCAAAACAAATCATTTTACCAAGACCCTGTGGAGATTGGAGCATTTAGGATGGTCAGATGCATTTTGCACAACCATCAAGCTGGGCCACCTAGAGATAGCTCTGGACCCTTGAAGTAGATGACATCTATTTTTTTTCAAGTATTAACCAAATAAAGTGCCAGGAGGCCATTCTGTGCAGGCATTGAACAAGACACTGGTGATGGGTCTGAGAGTGTCCCTCAGAAGCCAACATGTGGTAGTGAGAGAGAGAGAAAGAGAGAGAGAGAAACACTCCCATCTGCTGGTTCACTCCCTAAATGCCCATGATGGCTGAAATTGGGCCAAGGCTGAAGCAAGCAGCCAGGAATTCAGTCCAGGTGGTGGAGACCCAATCACTTGAGCCATCACCATTGGCTCCTAGGGTCAGCACTGGTGGGAAGCTGAAGTCAGAAGCCAGAGGAAGGAATCTAGCTCAGGTACCCCAATGTGGGATGCTGGGATCTTACCAGCTCGACCAAACACCTGTTCTTGTTGACATTTTTTATCTTCGAGGCTTGGCATACACTGTCCCCTCCACTGGCTCCATTTTTGGCTGCTTCTTCATCTTCCAGCTCACCTTTCCTCTGCCTGCTCCTGGCCCAATGCTGCAGGTGTCTGCACATCCCACCTGTGTATTCTCAGAGCACATAGTACTCTTCCTTACTGTAGGTCCTAGTCACATGATGTGAAATTCCTGGTTGTCTCTCCCTGACTAAAGCACTATAAGATTTATAAGGGCAGAAACTCTATATTAAAAAAATCCATTTGCTACAGCATATGATTACTGTTTGATTAAGATGTTAACTCCAGAAACGAAACTCCTCCTTCTCAACAGGCCAGAGAGACATTCAGACCTGCCACTACCATTGTCTTGGTCAGCTGTCCAAATCTCAGCCTCATCAGCTATAAATCCAGGATAGTCATATCTCATACAGGTGATGGAAAAATCTAAGGACAAAATAGATATACAGCAGCTGGTATCTGGAACAAAATGAGATCTCAAGGTAGTAATTATTATGATGCTTAGAGCTGGTGGTAAAGAGAATTGTGTTGATGCTACTTGAATCCTCTCCACCCACTGCGAGGCAAGGAGCTCTTAGATTGTGTCTATGGAGTAGATATTCTCATTGGCAATCCCATCCTCATTATGCCTCATCCCAAAGAGTTTTCTTAATTCTTCTCTAATCACATCATTATTTCCTTCTGTTAAGTTTTCCAGACTCATCACTTAGCCACTGAAGATCCCTGGCATGAGAATCGGGCATGATATTTATGACATGAGCTCAAGCGTTTGGGTTCTAGAATCACAGAGTCTGAAACTGAGCTCTGGCAAGCTGTCATTCTTCTCTGTGCCTCAGTTTCATCATCTGTCAAACTGGGGAGACAGCCATGCCCTAGAGGGTTACCATGTCCTTCCATGAGCAGCCTATGTTCACCCTTCTTGTAGTTACTGCCCTTGCCTAGGACCATATTAGTGGCCACTTCTTCCTTCCAGCTGTTCCAGGCACACTCCAGAAACCTGGCAGCTAAGAGGAGTGGAAAACCAAGCTGTCAATGAGGACGGACAATGGTTAGCAGAGACATAGTTGAGGTAACTCAATGGGGAGGGTGAAGATTAAGCTAAAATTTATAACCCTCAGACTCTACTTTCTTGGATGGCAAATTAGAAGTACAGTGATATGTGACTACTAGGAGTGCAGTCCAGAATGCCTTGAATTGGACATGGGAGAGAGCCTGGAGTTCATCTGCTCCAGTGGCTCTTACTTTAAGAGGATTGAGGATTACCAGGAGTCTTGGTCCCTGAGCCTTATGGATCAGGAGGTCTGGGGGAAAGTCAAAGGTTGATTTTTTAAAATGTGCTCAGTGGAATTATGGCACAATGGGTTAAACCACAACTTGCCTCACCAGCAACCCATGTTGGAGTTCTGGTGCCAGTACTGGCTGCTCGACTTCTGATCCCGCTTCCTGCTAATGCACCCGGGAAGGCAGTACTTGGACCCCTAAAACCCATATAGGAGACCCGTATGAAGTTCTTGGCTCCTGGTTTCAGCTTCGTCCAGCCTTGGCCATTGCAGCCATTGGAGATTGAGCCAACATGTGGAAGATCTCTTCCCTCTCCCCAACCCCCCACCGTGTGTGTGTGCGTGTGTGTGTCTCCCTCTCTCTCTGCCATCCTGTCTTTCAAATAAATAAATATGTATTTATTTTTTTAAAATGTGCCTCAGGGGCTGGCATTGTGCACAGTGGGGTAAGCCACTGCCTGTGACACCAGCATCCCATATGAGTGTCAGTTTGTGTCCCAGCTGCTCCACTTCCAATCCAGCTCCCTGCTGATGTGCCTGGGAAAACAGCAAGGATAGCCCAAGTGCCTGCGTCTCTGCACCTTCATGAGAAAACTGGAAGAAGCTCCTGGCTTCAATCCAGCCCAACCCTTGCTGTTGCAGTCATTTTAGAAGTGAACCAGTGAATGAAAGATTCTCTCTCTCTCTCTCTCTCTCTCTCTCTCTCTCTCTCTCTCCCTCCCTGTCTCTCTCTCTCTCTTCTTCTCAGTAACTCTGCCTTTCAAATCAATCTATCAATCAATCTTTGTAAAAATGTGCCGTAGGGAATTCTGTCAGATACTTTCTGATCTAGTTCATTTTCCCTATCTCTGAAGACAGTTCCCCACCTGTAAAACCCCATTCTTTGAGGTACAAATATAACCCAGGAAAAGTGAAGCTGAACGCACTAGACTGGGTGCAGACACTTGTGCACGTTTGTAGTAGACGGCACCCCATCTCTTGCAGTGGGGAGCCACCAGCTATGAATTCTTGCACATGACAGGAGTGGAGTGAATATAGCCCCTTCCCTTCACCCCACACCAAGAGCCTCCTTCCATCAACCCCACCGTTGCATGCCGGGATACGTTTCCATAATAAAGCTCTCTCAAGCACAAAATAGGTACCTAATGGAATGTCATTTTTCTGGGCAGTGAATTCACATGTAAGCACAAAATCTTTACTTTATTGCTCTATATCATGAAATACAGCTATATCTGAAGATTGATGCGTCTAGTTAACCCTCTAATCTTAACTCCCAAGATGAATATTGGGCATTCATTCAAAATCTGTCTTCTGATTCTAATTCTAGATGCTGATTTCTTGAATGCTATGGGATACCCAGAATTTATTCTAGGGCTTATTCTCAGTTTGGGCCCCATCATCGTAAGACCTGTGTGCATGGTCTTAGAGTGCTCTAGCGGATGGACTTAACCTCAGTCTTAGAGGGGGTAACCTATTGCTTAGCACTCCAGAGATAAATGAAGGTTTGCTACAGTGATCGCAGTGTGGATTCCAGGTCATTTCAAAATGACTAGGTTTGGGATGCTGTGGCTGGAAACCCCCCACTTTCTGGAGCGTGGTTTCCATCAGGTGATCACTGATGTATTTATTTCTCTGATTAATGAACTTTGCAAATTAACCTCCCCGCTACTCTGTAATTGCGATTAAGGTTTCAAGAAATCACTTAAGCGTATGTTTCTGCCACTCCTGAGTCTATTCCAGCCGGACGGCCAGCTCACTGTGCCGATTTCACAAAGATAGTGCCAATCTTCTGACCTCTGAATTTACAATTAATTATTACATTCAGCACCCAAATTACCCCCAGTCTCCATGTGCCCGGCTTTATCTCTCTGCACACACAAGCTTGGCTTTTAATTAAAGGCCCTCCAAATTAAATGAAAACAAATTCAATTATTACATCTCATTGGAACAGCTCACAGCATATCCTGACGGCATTTATCCAACGGGCAACCCATGGAGGGCTCGGCCCCGCAACTTAAATTAACATTCCCAGGAAATGATTTTTCTTATCATTGCTTGAACAGGTTTTTTGCCACTGGGTCGGCCCTAGCTGTAGTCTTGGCTGTCTCTGAAAACAGGATGGTTTAATACAATTTCTCTTCTCTCTATCATTGTTGATCTCTACCTAATTCTCATTCTCTCTTCCTGCATGGGAAGAGAATGGCCTCCTGTTCTGCTCCCTGGGAGCCCAGGCAATAATTACCCTCCCATCTCCACAGGTTTGGAGGTGCAACTCAGGATCACACCCCTTAGATTTAGATCCTTATCCAAAGCTCCTGAGGATGTCCAGGGGACTGTGTGCATATTCCAGGCTCTCCAAGCTGCCCAAAGTTAAGAGGAATGAGCACTGAATTGCAATTATTGTTACCATAGATCATAACAATAATCGAAGTAATAACATGTTTACTGAGGAGTGCAATGTGCCAGGCATGCAAACAGCAGGCAATTAGACAAGGCCCTCCCCAATGGACCTATTATCCAAGTGGAAGCAAGGCCAGCCCCAAACGAAAGGAGCAACAGAAATGAACCGAAAGGATTGCTAAGAAAGAAGGAACAATTGCTTTTTTAATGAGTGGCCAGTGGAGGTTATGTCTCTCCTTTGCCCAGAATGCTTTGCAAGGTTTTCTTCTGGATGTGAAACTCTTTAACTCAGCAGCCTGGGGTTACAGGGTTGGTGAGAAGAAGAGCATTAGCTTGGGAGGCAGAAAACTGGATCTTTGCACCACTGCAGGGTTTGACATAATCTGATCTCAGAGAGGCTCACAAGTTTTCTGGATTTGACTGCAAAACAGATGGTGGTGCTCCTGCCAGTGGCCCTAGGCACTAACATGAGCAGTGTCATAGCTCTGCTTCTGCAGGCACCAGAGTCAGGTCTTGCAAAGGAAGCACAGTGGACAAGAGGCTGAGACTAGGGTTGGATGCAACTGCATGAAGGCAAGGAATTCGTAGGCCTTCCAGCTGAGGGTATCTTTTTCCGTTTGCTGCCTACGTTTTTCTGCTACCGTGTGCTGTTGAGGAGGGAGACCCAAGTACATATGGCAGCAGAAAGAGTGCACACAGATCACAAAAACTCCCAGATCTATTTGCAATCCAGTCAGCAGGGAAAAGCAAAGCAGGAGAAAGACGTGTGGGCAGGGGAGAAGGAGCTGCAGCCCCTGCCTCTGGCTGCCAGGGACCGTCTGCTTGGCGTTTCCTGTGCCCACAGCTCAGCCCACACTGTCAGAAGGAACAGACTTGCGTGGGAGACTCGACTGAGCCTCTGCAACTTGGTGAACGAGGACACGGTGTCCCTGTGCCTGACACCTTGCAGGCTTGTCCGGTCTCCCCTGACAGAGTCAGCCAGGAGTCGACATTAGGACTCACACTTGTCTTTTCTATCCTTGGTTAAGCAAACATCCTTAATAACCATGTTCCCTGAGTGTCCAGGGTGCAGGCAGCATGGGAGAAGCTGGTTTGGGATGAAAACAGAAGAAAGGGAAGATTCTCACCAGGTTTTTGTAAGCTGGTTGGGAGTGGAACTCTGAAACTCAACTTCGCTTCCCAGCCACAATGCACATTATCACACTGCATAGGCAGCATTTGTGTAAATCGTGCCTTTTTTTTTCTGCTAGAGACCATGCTTTTGTCGAAGCAGAGCCTGGGCCTTTGATTTTCCTTTTGAGACTTCTGAATCTCCAAAAATTGAGCACTGCCTCATCTACCTTTGACTTGAGTAAAGGATAAGCCTGATTCAGGTGCTCCCAACCAGAGCAGCGTCCGTTGGCTCTGAGCACTCATTGCACTTATTGGTGCCCTGTTATTTATTTGTTTATTTTTATTTATTTATTTACTTATTTAAAAGTGAGAGTTACAGAGAGAGAGGGAGACAGCGAGAGAGCCACCATCATTACGGTTACAGAATCAGCCTGATCCCACCATCAAGTGGTAAGAGGCAGTGCCATGGGGAAGGCGCTGGCTGTGGGACCCTGGGCAAGCTACCTTATCTCTCTGGTTCTCCCTGACTGTAGAAAGAGCAGAGTGAGAATGGTATTTTATAGGACTGTAATGAAGATGACATTAGAAAGGAGTGATGCGTGAATAGCAATGCTGCCTGGCACATGATACCATGCAAAAGGACTTCAAAATATTCCTGTAAACTCTGAATTAACAGGTAAGTTTATTTTGATAGAAAATTTTAAAAAATCAAAGTCTGTGCATCTTTTTTATAATATAGAGTTTTCATGATCTTAATGAAGACCCTTTGTGTATGTGGTAACTGTTCTTATTATCACAATCATTAGGGCAACACTGTGGATTCAATTGTGTTCCCCAAAATATATGTTCAACTCCTGTGCCTGTGAAAGTGACCCTGTTTGGAAATCAGGTCTTTGCAGAGGTAATCAAGTTAGACAAGGCCAAGCCAGATTAGGGTAGCCGCTCACCAATGGCTGATGTCCTTGGAAGAGAGAAATTTGGACACAAAGACACACTCAAAGGGAAGAAAATATAGAGGAACAGAGAATGCTGGGAGAAGCTGCATGAAGACAGAGGTAGAGATTGGAGGAGTGGCTGGTACTGCTGCTAATCATGCAGTCAAGAAAGAAGCGTGGGAGATTCTCCATCAGCGCTTCCAGAAGGAATAACCACTGGATTTTGGACCTCTATCCTTTAGAAAAGTGTGAGAAAAGGAGTTTCTGTGCTGATGCTACACAGTTGATGATGATTTACAGAGTAAATAAGCTTGGTGTTCCATGCATGAATCCAACACAACACCTAAGGTGGTACTTGGAAGGTCCAAGGTCATGGCCAGGGAATATTTGTTGAATAGGAGGTGATCATCCATGGGGTCATTCATATGTATACAGAATACAGAAATGTGGAAGAGCTTTAGTGGAAGTGTGTTGTTGGGATTGTGGCACAGCGGGTTAAGTTGCCTCCTGCAATGCTGATATCCCACAGGGGTGCTGGTTTGAATCCTAGCTGCTTAATTTATTTTTTAAAAAGATTCATTTATTTATTTGAAAGTCAGAGTTATACAGAGAGAGAAGCAGAAGCAGAGAAAGAGAGAGAGAGAGAGAGGTCTTCCGTTTGCTGGTTCACTCTCCAATTGGCTGCAACTGCCAGAGCTATGCTGATCCACAGCCAGGAGACAGAAACTTTTTTCCAGGTCTCCCACATGGGCACGGGAGCCCAAGGACCTGGCCCATCTTACACTGCTTTCCCAGGCCATAGCAGAGAGCTGGATCAGAAGTGGAGGAGTCAGGACACAAACCGGCGCCCATGTGGGATGCTGGCACTGCAAGTGCGGCTTTACCTGCTAAATCACATCATCGGCCCCGTAGCTGCTTAATTTCTGATCCAGCTCCTTGCTACAATGCAGCCAGGAAAGCAGCAGAACATGGCCCAAGTGCTTTGGCCCCCAACACCCACATGGGAGACCTGGATGGAATTTCTGGCTCTTGGCTTCAACCTGGAACATCCTTGGTTGTTTTGGTCACTTGGGGGGTGAACCAGGAGATGGATGCTTGCTCTCTCTCTTTCTCTCTCTCTCATTCTCTGTCTCTTCCTCTCTCTGTATAACTCCACCTTCCAAACAAATAAATTAATTTAAAAAACTATTTTATTGGAACTAGAGTTTATGTCTGCTTTGTGAGTCACCTGCTTGAAATTAAAGAAAAGGTGTTTATTTGTCCAATTAGGTTCATTAATTTCCTTTCAGTCACAATGCAGTATTCCCAGGTAATTGGAGAAATGGCATTTCATATCATATTATTCTTAAAAATGTAATAACATGGGCCAGCATTTGGCCTAACACTTAGGGTGCTGGCTGAGATGCCTGTGTTCTGCATCACAGTTCCTGGTTGGATACTGGAATCTGGCTCCTGACTCCAGCTTCCTGCAAATGCACACTCTGGAAGGGGGTGGTAACGGTGCAACTTGTTGTGTTCCTGCCACTCACATGAGAGATCTGATTTGGGTTCCTGACTTCTTCAGGACTCAGCACCCTGCTCAGGGCTATTGTAGATGTTTGGGGGAGTAGGGTGAACTAGTTCAGGGAAGCTGTACTCTCTCTCTCTCTCTTTCTGCCTCTACAATAATAAATAAGTTTAAAATATTAATAGATAGAAAGCAGGTTACTCTGAGGGCCACCACCCCTGAGGACCTGTCCTGAGTTTATCCAATCTAACCAGGCTACTGCACAGACTGACCCTTACCCATGAGCACAGAAGTTCCTGACATGCTACTTGATAACTCAAGTGGATAAAACTTAAAACAAGCCAAAAAATCAACATATGATAAATATTTCCATGGATAGATAGCTAGCTACAGGGTTGTATTAGTCTTGACTATGAGTTCATTCACAATTTCACTCACTTTTATGGAATGATCTGCTGTGTACCTGGCACAGTGCTGGAAATGGGACACAAAGGTGAGTAAGATAAGACCAAGGACAACAATAGCTAACAGTGTATGAAGTCCTTAGCATGCTCCAGATGCATACCAAGCATGCCAAAGTGTTTGCTCCTCACAATAACTGTTGGGTTGGGTTAGTCCATTTCTCTGATGACATGACATTCTCATGAGATGTAGACACTGCCAAGGTCACACTGTACTCAGTAGAGGCCCAGCTTTGAACCTGGGCAGTATGACTCCAGGATTCTGATCCCTGCACAAAAATTCAGCACCTCTGATGCTTATAGAGCTTAGAGTACAACAATAAAGAAGGTTAAAAAAAAAAAAAAGAATTGCCTTTGAGTCAAAGAAAGAACCCATGTGAGGAAACTCCCAGCAGGAACCCCAATTTAAGACTTTCCTGGATTCCAGCCTCATGCCAGCTTGCAGAGAGAAGAGAGGAGAAGTCAGCCCTGTGGCTGGTTTATCAGGACAATACCTACCCTGATTTGGCCTCAGGTCCTCGGGCTGAGTTTCTGTAGATTCCAGTAGGGCAGAAACCACAAGGTCAACCCAGTGGGCTGCTTCGGTGAAGGGCCCAGGGAGACACAGGTGAGACATCTCTCCCAGGTCCCTGCTGCTTCCTCTCTTGGTCTTGCCTTCCTGTCAGACCCAGGCAATGTGCACCTTTGTACCTCCATATTTTTATGGTGAATGGCAAAGTATTGTTCTGTCCTTTCAAAGCCATGGTCCTAGATGAGAAGCCCATCATTATGAGACCACCAGACTGCGTGGAACAGCTGCTTTCCAGCCCTAGATTTCGCCTCCAGGCTTGTTACAGTCCTCACCATGCCCTGTTTCAGGGATCTTTTCATATCATCACGGAGTCCAGAGGTTGGCTTGCTCAGGCCTGGCTGACTTCAGAAGTGAACGATTAGCAGTAACTCTCTCACAGAATCCTCCGCTGCTGCAAGTGTTGTCTGGGACTTCAGGCAACTTCCAACGGGCTGCTTTGAAAATGTCACACTCAACCATGTCCCACTTGCCGAGGCTTGGAGATGGGGTGGGTCTGATAGAGGAGAGCTATTTTTCGATGGAAGTTGGTGTTGAGGAGATTGTAAGAGAGTCTGCCTCAGGGAAACTGGACATTTTCCCAGCCACTCCTAGCTCTGATTTCTTTAGCCCACTCTTGTTTGGGGTGAACTTTCAAACCTCAGTCTTCTGGAAACTAATCTCATCAACATCCAACCTGCAGCTTGTATAAAGTGTTAACAGTAATAATAGCAACACAGCATTTACAAATGCTATGTTTTCAAAAAGTTGTTGGAAAAATTGAATAAAAAGTCAAGTGTACTTTGGGCAAAAAGTTGTAAATTCTTGCATGCATTTTTTTTCATAGTACACATTTTCCATGGGCTTTTGGAAGACCCTCTTGTATGCATGGATTTCAAAAACATTTTTTTCCACCAAAGTAAACATCTTTCAAGTCCATTTCCATGAACTTTGAAATGTCCCTTCATAGAAGAACCGGTAGGGGATCTGGTGTCACTTTTTGACTGACTCTGAACAAAAATGCTAAATCCCAGTGCCTCAGTGTCTCCATTGTAAAATAATCATCAGAACAATGCTAGCTCCTTCAACAGACTCTTTGGAAAAATCAAATGAGATAATGTATGTGAGAGTGCTTTGCAAATTAGAAAATATTATAGAAAGCTTAGTTATTTTTACAGAAAATACATATGGATTTTCTGCCCTTTTGCATTATTCATTTCCCATCTCTTTCTGGTGGGTATTTGATTCTTATCTTACTTCTTCGGAGCTCTGTATATGCTCGTCTGTTATTTCATTGCACCCTCGCACCACATCTATGTTACCTACACAGTATAACAGAGCATGATGGAGTCTTCCAATATTTAAAATAAGCTGGTCTCTGACTTCCACGCCTCTTGGTATTTATTTTTTAGTCCCCTTTTTTATGTGGACTTGGGAGAATGGTTATAGTGGATTATTAATACTTAGAGAAAACTTGACGTCTGTGATAATCTTTCTGGATCCTGAAGTTCATGGAAAGGAAAGCAGCAAATGGTCTCATATCCCAGGAGGCCACCAGCGTGTGTTCCCTGGAACAGACAGCATCTTCAGAACGTCAAGTGAGCATCCCCGAGCAGCTTTCCCAGGATCTTACTCTCTGAGGGGCCCAACTCGAGTCAGGTATTTGAAATCAGGCGTCCTAGACTGGGTCAGGGCAGGTCCAGGCCCTGTGGCTCCGTGGGAGACACTGTGACCTGAGCGGCAAAGGCTGCCCTCCTTGGTGTTGTGTGCCTCCAGCCTGTCACTTCCCTCTTGCCTTTTTCATGCCCGTTTTTTTAATTGTGGCAACATAACATCGAGTCGCCATCGTAACTGTTTTCCTGTGCAGAGGTCTGTGGCCTTGAGGACATTCACATTACTGTAAAGTCATTGCCTTCAGAAGGGCCATTTTCAGAGTGAAATGGAATAATTTCTGTGACAAGTCTTAGAGGAGCATGACCCACCCTAGGAACACTCAGCACTGCTGTGGCATTTATTGCCTGATCCCTTGGCACAGGGACAGTGATCGCTTTCAAAGAGTGGCTTAATGTGAGAAATGGCTTGAGGATCTGAATAAACGACATCCCAGGAAAGACTCAAGTAAGTGGAGAAGCCCCCTGGTCAGGACTGTGTGGACAGAGCCTACAACAGGGAAAGGTGTGGATCACCTGCTGTGCGTGAACTCACATCCAACTTGAGCTTTCTACAAATGTGCATTAGTTACTTCCTCACTTGAGTCTACGTTAAAAGATGCTCGTATCCCCTCTCCCCTCTGGGCACTTGAAAAGCGTGGCAGTAAGCAGGAAGGGGTCTGGGGGATGGGGGTGGACATGGTCTGAAAAGAGCTGAGGGAAAGACATCTTCCAGGTGCATAGTTCTGCGGTTTGTTCAGATGGCAGACGGCCTTCTCACTTCGTCCACACCAGATTTTCCATCCTAAATTCATGGCACCATTGGCCCAGCTTGCAAAATGCAATGAGGGGCAGAACTGTGCATTCATTAACATACAGGTGCATAATTTTATTCATTCAAACATACATACACGCGTGTATATGCCTCGTTGCCCTCACACACCATGTTCATGCATCCTCTGGATACCGAGAATCCTGTAAGCAGCACCAACACACCCACGGCCCTACCACTGTTCTCTAGATGAGTGAAAGGGTGGGCCGCAGGATGTGAACACCCAGGAACCCTTCTCTCAGAGTCCAGAGGGCTCACCATTCCACCATGGAACCTGACGAAGGAACCCTTCTCTCTACAAACTTCATTTTACAAGAGAACAGCAGTTCCCAAAATAACCCAAGCAGAGCAACCCTCACAGAGACCCAAGCCACGGAGTCTTCCATCCTGAAGCAATGCATCATGTACAGCTTTATCTTCTCTTTAATGCAATTTTCTAAATTTAACCGGATTAGGAAAGTATATACACACATACACACGGGTGGTCTGCAAATGCACTGTGAACAAGAAGCAGGCAGAGGTGTTGAGAATGGTGATGGGGAAGATGACACAGGCATTTGTCAGGAACTCATTGTGTCTTCTGCACTTTGCCAAATATGCTGGTTGGATTTTCCATTTAACTTTAAGTTCACTGGTGCTTAAATAGGTGAAGTCAACTGCTCAGGATGGTGCAACTAGTGAGGAGCAGAGTGAAATTAAATCCAGGACTCACTTGTATTTAACTCAGGTGCCAACATACACCATCATTAGAAATGGCAGGCAGCCCAAGTCCCTGACCAAAATGTCCTAGGTACAATGATAAAGGAATTTTTCCTTTCATCTTTTTTTTTCCTGTATTGTTCCATTTCTAAATATCTTTATACTAAGGAGAAGTATTTAAAAATCACATCTGAAAAAAAAATTTTTTTTTTGGACAGGCAGAGTGGACAGTGAGAGAGAGAGACAGAGAGAAAGGTCTTCCTTTGCCGTTGGTTCACCCTCCAATGGCCGCTGTGGCTGGCGCGCCGCGCTGATCCGAAGCCAGGAGCCAGGTGCTTCTCCTGGTCTCCCATGGGGTGCAGGGCCCAAGCACTTGGGCCATCCTCCACTGCCTTCCTGGGCCACAGCAGAGAGCTGGACTTGAAGAGGGGCAACCGGGACAAGAATCCGGCACCCCAATCAGGACTAGAACCCGGTGTGCCGGTGCCGCAAGGCGGAGGATTAGCCTGTTGAACCGTGGCGCCGGCTTACATCTGAAATTATTTTGATTATCGACAACATAAAGAATTATGATGAGGCCAGCAGGGTGGCAAAGCAGGTTAAACCACGGCCCATGATGCCCGCATCCCACATTGGAGTTGCTGTTCAAGTCCCTGCTGCTCTGCTTCTGATCCAGCTCTGTGCTAATGTGCCTGGGAAGGCAGATGAGCATGGCCTGAACATTTGAGCTCTTCCCACCCATGTGGGAGACCTGGATGGAGTTCTAGCCTCCTGGCTTCAGCCTGGAGCAGCCCTGGTAATTGCAGTCATTTGGGGAATAAGCCAGTGGATGGAAGATTCTCTCTCTCTCTCTCTTTCTTTCTCGCTGCCTTTCAAATAAATAAATAAATAACAATAAATAAATATTTTAAAGACAAGAATTCTGTACTATTAGATGCCCAACATGTGAGTGAGCTATTCCAGCATGGTTGTAGTTCTTGCTGTATCCAAGTCTCCAATGTCTGGTTTTGCCTTTGCTTGTTGTTCTTTGGCAACTGTAAGCCCTTTAGTAGCAGGGAGTCTTGCACAATGGACACAAGATCTCTACTCTCTGTGATTTGTGTAGTAGTGATTCCCAACAGAATTTTAGTTTGGTGAGGGGTAGGTTCACAGTAACAAAAATAGAAAGCATTCTTCGGTGTTTGTATCTCATGTCATCAAATGGGCAGAGGAGACTCAGTTGTAGTACAAGGACACTTGAAAATTTTTGTGGAAGATGTTCATTATTTTTTGTTTCATTTATCCATGACCTTTTTAAAATACCCCCGTATTAGGGAGGATCTGAAGAAAGGATTGTTCACTTTAGGACTTCAGTAAGTCTTCAAATACAATGACAAAGAATTTAAGTTGCCCAGACCTTCTTTAAAAATTGCATTTTTGTATTCTTGTGTTTATGCTTGAATAGAGAATAGGACTATGTTGTTAAGATGCATTACCGGTGGATGTTTGATCCAGTAGTTAAGATGCTGGTTACGGTATCCATGTACCTGGGTTTGTTTCTTTTGTAAAGATGCATCTGTTTATTTTATTTGAAAGGTAAACTTAAGGGCCAGAGGTTAGGGGACAAAGTTCTATTAGCTGATTCACTCCCCAGATGCCTACAACAACCAGGGCTGGGCCAGACTAAACCCCATCTGGGTTTGCTATGATGGTAGCAAGGCCCCAAGAGCTTGCACCACCATCATCCACAGTCGTCTCAGGCACATTAGCAGGAACTGGATCAGAATGCACGCAAACTGGCCCTTTGCAGGCATCCCAAGCAGTGGCTTAATTCACTGTACCACAATGCACCCCTACCCTTACCCCACCCCACACACCTGGGCTTCTGACTTTACCTTCTTGCTAATGCATACACCTGGAGGCAGTGGTGATGGCTCAAATAATTGGCTCCCTGCCACTCACATGAGAGGTCTAAACTGGCTTCTCAGATCCTGGCTTTGCCTCCAGCCAGGGGTCATTGTGGAAATCTGGAAAGTGAATTGCTGAATGGGAGCTCTGTCTGTGTTTGACTCTCTGTGTGTGCATGTGCTTTTGTGTGTGTGTGTGCACACACCTTTGTGCCTTGTGGATTAAAAAGCAGATACAATGTTTGCAAAATATCCTTATATTTTCTCTTTCATTCATCAAATATTACCCTGGATTTTGCAATGACCCGACACTGCTACACTTGATCTTAGCCAAAAGGCCGAGAAGCGATGACCTGACACTGCAATGGGCCCAGAGTTATACAGAAGGCAGACAGTCTTGCTGCCAGGGATGGCTGTACAATCGAGTGACTTCATCAGACCTAAGAATCAGGGACAAAGCTTGGGTATTGTCAGTGGAATGAGCCTTGTAATGAGGGAGTTTGAGTTTCAAGTGGGCCAGTGTAATTACTTAGGGGTTCATGGCTGCTGGGCTCAGTGCCCCCATAGCAGGTCAGCCTCCCTTTTGTTTTAGAGGTAGCAGCCTGGGTGTCTCATCATCGTCAGGCTTCTGCTGGCGCTTGCCCTTGGCAACCAGAGACTAGGTGAAAGCACAGGGTTGCTAAACTCCAATCCATCATCGCCACTGGGAAAACATTTCAGAAAACATGCCATACTAATGATGGGTAAATGGCATGCTCTTCCTTGAAGAAATGCCTGCACCACACCAGGGTTTAATGCAATGCCTCTACCTTTACAGAGGATCAATATGAGACCTGGCAATTGAACAGCATTTCTGTATCTTTTATAAAAATGCGGTTGAAGGTATTTTTCCACTCTGTCACTCAAAGTCCTTTATATAAATCCTGTTGATTGCAACTACACACTATCTCTCGCAGTAAATTTCTGCTTAAGTCTGGTTCCAAGGAAAATGCTGTCTTGACTGATGAATTCATGCACTTTCTGTTTTTAGAGAACATCCAGTATAAGCCCATGTCCTTCTCATTTGTCTTAGCTGGCACAAACTCAGAGCCCAATGAGCCACCCAAGGGTCACCTGCTCAACCCAGGTACCTGGCACATGCCCTGCCCCTCCTCCTCTGGAAGATCTATATGGATTTGTCCTTTAAGACTTTCCATGGACAGGAGGGCCCCCTGAATTCCGCCCAGTGGGTAAGATACAAATCTAACCGTGATGATATTTTTGTGTACCCCTATCTGTTCATCTATCCAGCTGACATAACAAACTGAAACTCATATCTCTTGAATGAGTGGTGGTTAGACAGTCATCTTACTTGTGCTTGAGAGTAAAATTATAGATAAATAAAATATTATTGGAATACTGACAATTCCACATCCCCAGACCACACTCTATACCCCTCAAAGGGAAACAGAAAAAGGGTGAGACATAGACCCTGACCCTGGATGTTATCAACCCAGCTGGGGTGGACCATCTACACCTACCCTTACATCCTTTTCCTACCCATATTCACCAGGAAATGACACATGAGCATTCACCAGGTATTTGAAAATACACATTAATGATGGCAGCTCTTCAATTATCAAGAACTTCCTCCAGAATTAATGCTTCCTTCAAAAGGAGGACATGCAGCTCTACCATGTGCACACTGTGGAAGTGGGGAGGACTCAGGGCTTGCCCTCAAGTTCTGGAAGTCTGAATAGGGCAACAGCAATCTCATGTATTTCTATACTCCAGTAGAATATCAGTTGCTCAGCAGTAGTAACAAAGTCCCACCATGACCCCAAAGAGAAAGGAGACTGATTTTTTGTCTTGGAATTCAGAAAAGATTTTATCAATGAGGTAAGACTGGGAAGAAAAAAAGATCTGCATCAAACAAACAGGATGTGAAGAGCAGGTGCTGGGTGTGGTCCAGGGTAGTGGGAAATCCACTCATCTTGTATGCAGGCTATAGGTAGGAGAGCAGGGTAAGAGAAGTGAGCATTAAGTAAGGAGTATATAAGAGCTTTTCAAGAAGTACATGGAAAATGAAATTAAGAGATTATTTTCTTTTGGCACAAATTTTTTTGAAGCCTATGCATAGCTTTTTAAATTTTTAAGGATTTTTATTTGTTTATTTGAGAAGTAGAGTTACAGACAGAGAGAAAGGTCTTTCACCCACTGGTTCACTCCCCAAGTGGCTGAAACAGCTGGAGCAGGAATGATCCGAAGCCAGGAGCCAGGAGCTTCCTCGAGGTCTCCCATGTGCGTTCAAAGGCCCAAGCATGTGGGCCATCTTCTACTGCTTTCCTAGGCCATAGCAGAGAGCTGGATCAGAACAAGAGCACCCAGGACACAAACCAGCAACCATTAGGGATGCCAGCACTGCAGGCAGAGGCTTAGCCTACTACACCACAGCACCGCCCCTGTGCATAGCTTTTTATAATACACATTTTTCATGAACTTTTTGAAGACCCCTCATATATATGGGTTGTAAGTTTTTGCACCAAATGGATCTATCTTTAAAAAATTTTTATGTATTTGAGAGGCAGAGAGACAGAGAGAGAGGTAGACAAGTTCCCACCCATTGGCTCACTGCCCCCAAATGCCCACAGAAGCCAGGGCTGATGCCAAGAGCCAGGGGTCCAATCCAAATCTCCCTTGTGAGTGGCAAGAAACCAATCACTTGAGACAACACATGCTGCCTCCCAGGGTTTGCATCAGCAGGAACCTGGACTCAGGAGTCAGAGAAGGAGTTCAACCCAGGCACTGTAATATGGGACATGGGCATCTTAACCCCTAGGCTTAATGCCCACTCACCCTTATCTTTTAATTCCATTTTCCATGAACTTATAAAATTATTCTTGGGTATATAAAGGAATCCTACCATCTCTGAAAAGTTTTATTTGCTGTTGTAATCAAAAGGAAACTATTAAATGTCTCTAAGCATTAAACTTATGCTTCAGGAGCATGAAGGTAGAGACGTAGTTCGAGGCACGTTGGTAACAGTTCTAACAACTTACAGAACAAATACTATCCCCCAACCAGGATTTGTTCACGGAAAAGAGGAAAGATGAGTATGAACGATGCAGATGTGGGAAAGATGGTTGACAACATAATTTGGCCACTGATGATATGTTGACCCTGAGTTTGCGAGGAGCCTGGTGGTGTCCAAGAGCATAAGTGCATTGGGAGGGGTTGGATGCAAGGCACAAGGGAGCCAACAGTATGCTTTGCATGTGGACTGTGAGTTGTGCCAAGAGTGAGGTGCAGAGGGGAGGCAGAGAGAGAGGGGAGGGCTGTGGAGTGAGGGCTTTGCATTCCCTCAGCCCCAGGGAGGAGGTTGTTTTGGAGGTGATCACAGCTCCTACAAGACCCCTGAGTCAGGTGCAGGGGAGAGGCCTGCCAGAGCTGTGGGCAATCACATCTTCAGTACTAGCCTGCAGCATCCAAGCAATGCCTGGGATTGGCCAGGTTCAGGCCCCATGGTGGAAGCAAGCTGAAGAGCATAGAGGAGAAGAGATGAGCTTCCTTCTTCACCCCTCCTCTGGCTGAGGGATATTGGCAACAAGGGTTATGACAGCAGTGGGGTCCATGGAATGTCTTACGCCCCAAGTGCCAAGTGTCAGGCCATGGAGTGAGTGTCTTACCAAGTGCCAAGTGTCACTGTATCTCACTGAATACTTACAATACTATGAACTGTGACAATCACCACTCTCTAAGAGGGAAGAGTGAGGTGCCCATGGGTCACCCAGGTGACACAGAGCTGGCCTGTGTGACCAGGCATGCTCTGGGGAGAGGCAGATGGTACAGTCGATTCTCATTATTTGTTCTGCTCTATAAAGTCACCCCAAGCACACGTTCAGTGAATTATGAAGCCTTGCTCCTGAGGGAATGTGAGGTTGAGCTCTTGCAAGCATCCACTCACAATGTTTTTGTCTACTGTCTTGATTTTACTCTGCATTTCTGTTTACAATCACTGCACTTCCTGGGAATACATCGTTGATTCGTTAACACCAAACTCACAGCCAGCAGCACCGCAGCTTGTGCCTGAACAAAGCTGATCTCACACACATTTTCTCTGGGAAGTGCATCAGTGCCCTCCTGTGCTGAGGCACACTAGGCGGCACTTCAGCGCTCAGCTTCGGGGTCTCTCTTTCAACAGTGAAACTACCACTGAAACCTGAAGATCCATGATCCAACATAGACTGTGGGAAGGAGGTGTGTATTTGGCGGTTGCCAATCAATTCTGCTGAGTAGACGAATCCACAAACACAGAATCTCTGAATGATGACGATCCACCGTGCTCAGGTCATGAGTGCCGTTCTTGCCATTCGTGCGCTTCCAAGAGGGAACTTACAGAGAAGCACTCTTGCTGTATCATGCTCGCTCCTGGTTTTTCCCCTTGGTTTTGAAGTCAGCCTTTCCCTGGCTTCCCAATTCAGAGAGCGATTCTTTGGAAGTAAGTCACAAGCCCTGAGGGTGTGGCCCTTAGTGGAAGTGCCAGGCTGTGAGCCAGGTCTTCCTGGAGCGCCCAGTCTGAAGGACAGCTGACTGGGAAACACCTATGGCCTCCACCTCTCCTTGTTTGGATTCACTGCTTGCTACTCTGCAATGAGTGTGGGAACAGTCTTTCTCTTGCTGACATTCTTGGTGACGTACTGCTCAGGACTGACACAGGTTACAGGATGTGGCAGGTTAAGGTAAGGTCTACTACTGATTCAGACCCTTAACCCACCATGTGAATTATATGAATATCTTAATCTAGTCAATCCTTAGCTTCTTTGTAAGATGATGGGTAACAGTTAAGTCTGCTTCTTAGAATCTTGTGCAGATTAAATGTGCTAATTTGTGAAAAGTGCTTAGGACAAGGCCTATCATATGGTATGCACTAGTAAATAGTTTTAAACAATTTTTATGTATAAATTCAAAAAATAGTCTTTGACCTTTTTTTCCCCACAGAACTTAATGAGTGAGTATGGACTTTGGAGTGATGATCGTAGTGATCTCAAACCTATTCCCACCTTCTCCTTTTTCTACCTGGGTGACTTTGGGCAAATTGTTCAACTTTGTGGCATCTTAGCCTCCTAGGCTGTTAAAGAGGAAAAAAAAAAAGAAGTCCAACTGTCAGATTGGAGGATCAAATGACATAACACACTTAACACAGCTACAGGGTGCAGGGGGGTGGGAGTCGTAGAGGGGAGACGAGGAGTTCTGCTGGAGAAAGGCTTCTGCTTCCTAATATTTCTGATTGGAATGCTGCCTGAGCTCATGGAAGAGGGTAACTGCAGGGAAGAGCCTGTGTTCGTGTATCTGTGTCTGCACTCATTAGTAAGATGCCCTGAGCTGCAGAGAGGGCAGCCACAATGACAGAAGACCCCGAAGGGACAGGCAGGGCTCCCTGTGGGCTTGCAGAAACAACGCCAGGAGGTCGTTTTGCAGCCAGCAATGTGTCTGCATGGTCACATCTCACTACAGGGGACGATTTAACCTGGCCGCTGCCCATGGACGCTTGGCACGGCCACCACACGCATGGCACGTCTTCTCATCAGGACACGCAGCGCTGACCCTCATTCTGCAGCTGACCTTTCTTTCCCCGGGTCTCCCCTAGACGTCTCCTTCCCCCAAGCTGTACAGGTGGATAAATCTTCCTCTGGTAAATCCGCGTGCTGGGGAAATTGGCTGGCCCTGCTAAGTGTGATTGGAGCCGTTTGTTTTTAAGCTGCACATAAGCATCGGGAGAGATTTATAGCACTTTCCTTCTTTCTGAATCGACCCACTGGGAGCCATTAAAGTTTTATTGCTCTCTTCAGGTGCCTGGCCAGAGTGGAATTGAGGGGGTCTGTAGTTGGAAAAAGTCTTTCTTCCCTCGTCTTATTTACAGGGAGCATTGTGGGGTGGGCATAGAAGGGATCCTTCATTTTGGCCCCAGCACATTTCCAAACTGTGCTGAGCTCTCGCAATGTCTTGTCCCATGTGGATCACTCTGCAGACTGAGCCTTCCCACTCCTATCAAGACCTCCCCAAGGTCCCACCTCTTGCAGGAAGTCCTCTTGGGCTGACCAAAGGGAGGCTGTGAACTTTCCTGACCCTCTCTTTGCCTCCATTGCCTGCACCACAAGCCCCTTTTCAGTTCATTTATATTTGCACCAGCTTCTGATGCCTCCTCTTCTTCTGACTTGCAGCTGCCTCTCAGTGTTGGGTAAATGCACAGATGTTGTGGTCACAAAGCCTTAAATTGTGGAATCCTAAAAGTGGAAGAAGTATTAGAGATCCTTTCGTTTAACGTAAGCATTTCCATTTTGTCAGGCTTGCACAGTGATTGAGGTATTCTTAATGCCTGCCTTGAAGAAAGTCTTTGCAGGAGACAGTCTCATACCAGATTCTGTGACGTCAGCTTTCTCCCACTCTCTCTTTGGGCGTCGAGCTGAGATAGGTAGACATGGCTTGGTTTCCCCTGGGGGAAGATAAGTCATTCCTTGTTAATCAGAAGTCATAATTATCACACATTTCTTGTGTGCTGGGCACCAGAGATGTTCCTGAGACAACAGAGCTGTTGGCCCTACATCTGGGGAGCCCACAGCACATCTGGAATGAGAGGATGGCCTGGGCTTTGCAGTCATGGATTCAAGTAGATGGAGAAGCAAAGCCTCAAGCAAAAATCTATCTTCGACACAGAAAGAGACTACATGCAGTAATAATAGTAGTGATAATAACAACAATTAACACTTGAACATCTAAATATGTAGATTAGTTCACTTTTATCCTGACGGAAATGTCACAAGATAGGTTTTAGCTGCACATTATCTATAAGGACAGCAGAGCTTTTCAAAAGGAGATAGGATGCCTGGCCCCAGCTTGTGCCTCCGGAATGGCTGGGCCCAGATTGGATGCTGGCTGAAAGCCCCACCCATCATGCCCTGACTGTTCTGTATCACTGCGAGCTCCCCACCCCGGGAGGGCTTTCACACTCATCTATTTTTCAGTGTCATTTCAAGCAGATGTCTAGTCTTGCATACATAGTTTCATTGTAACTATTAAAGCTTTAGATAGAATATAAAATTTTAGCATCGGGTAGAGGAAGCTTGACATTCTTGTTTGCCTCGAATGAAGTCACTTCCCAGAGGGAGCTGGGTCAGCTGTTACTGCTAACGTGTTCCAGTTTTACAGGAATGACAGCAAAAATTGCAAAGGAATTGAGAGCTGAGGTCAGAGTTCTGGGTTCAAATTCTTGCCTCTGCCACTGGCTTGCTAACTGTCTTTAGCTTTCTGTGTGCCTCAGTTTCCCCATGTGTAACATGGGGATGATCAAAGAACTACTTTGCAGGCTTTCCGTGTTGACCAATTACAAGTCCACCTTTGAAACAGTAATGACTATTCCTGGCACATAATAAATTTTCAATAAAATTTAAATTTTCATCTTCAAGTGTCCCAAGTCATTCTCAAGCATTGTCACATTTAGCTTTGTAATCTGGGGTAAAAACTGTCCTTGTGCTGTAATCTAATTAAGGAAGCATTCTCAGAGAATAAGAAAGACACATGTTCTGAGGCACTGGAATGGACCCGGAGCAGAGCAGAGAATGTCAGATTCCTCATTATAGACTCGCTGGAGAAGAAGACGCCTTCTCGTTGCTATAGATGTGATGCTAAGCCTTTCTGGTTGAATCCAGGAATCCTTTGGAGCAGCCTTTATGCTTTTGAGTCTGAGCTGCAGTGCAATGTTGTTTATGGCCCTCATCCTCCTAGGAGAGATGGTTGCTCTTCCTAGTCACTTAATCATCCCCAGCATTGCACCCATGGTGTGAACCATGCAGAGCACTTGCAACAGGTCCCCAGTGTGTTGTCTACCACATCTTCTCTTTGCCATGAGCATCCCAGAGCCCAGGAACAGGAGTGGAGTGCCAAGTCTTCTCCAGAGTTCCTGCACCTCCACATATGCCAGATTGACTCGTGAAGGCCAAACAAAACAAGTGGGGGAAACTCAAAATATGTGACAGTTACACTGTGGGTCTCTGTGTGCGCAACAAAACTGTCTCTTTCTGGGCATTGTTAGGACACAATTGTAGTAACAACTTCCTGGGAATTTGCAAGGTACCAGGTAGGCTAAATCCTCCAGTGGTCTCGTAAGGCAGGGACTTGTGCTTCCCCGCCTCCCTTAATGTTGACTAAAACACATGCCTGGACTCCAGGGTCCCAGCTGATCTGGCCCTGGCAATGTCTCTGCAACCTCACCCACCCACTCTAACCACTGCTCCCTTCTAAAGCTCCAGGATATGTACATTGTCCTTGCTTCAGCATCTTTGCAGGCAGAATCTGCTCCCTGGCAAAAGCTCTTCCTAATTCTCAAGTGTCTCACTTGCAAACTGAATTCAGTTCTCTGTGGAGCGTACCTCCCAAGGCAGGTCTGCCTTACACTAATTCTAACATCTTCACTTGTGTTCATAGATCTTAGCACTGCCTATGACTGCCCAGGGTGTTGGTTTTATGGTCTGACCTCTTCGTTAGAATCCCAAGCCATGTGGACAGGGATTTTGTTTGTCTTGATCACAGTGCATTTCTACTCAGAGGGATGCTTGAAATAGAGCAAGAATAAATATTTATTGAATAAATACAAACATTAAGTAAAGGAATTAGTCAGCTAAGCAGATGGCTTAGAGAGACAGATTGACATCCTGAGTTCACACACTTTGAGGTTGACAGGAAACTGGTCGTGGGAGGACTCTGATAAGAAGCAGTGCAGCTTCCCCTCACTGTGCAATGAGACAATCTAGTCCCACATGGAGGAGGCAGGCCCAGGTTTGTCCTTAGCTTGCACAAAAGCAGGGAAGAAGTCAGAACTAGGAGGCAGGGCAGCAGCCGATCAGCCTTGGCTTGTTTTCTTCTCATCCTTAAGGTCTCTTTGCGAAGTGGCCACATACTGATCTCACCAGTGGCACTCAAGTGTTATTTTGCCTCTGTTGGGGCTGGACCATTGCCTGGTGAAATGCCAGTTCCTGAGTGCAGAATGAGTACACAGTAGTGAGATAGGCCAGCCTCCGAGTAATCGCATGGAGCGCTGGGCCTGGATCCTGCCTCAGTTGTAGGAAGACTCATCCTTTCTTAGGAATTATGTCACAAATCCTGATCAAATGTCCAGATTTGCATAGGATACAGTGAAAACAGCCCAGGCTGAGAGCCTAATTATCTGGGTTGAGGGAAGCTACCTCCCAGGCCAAGGATCAAGAAGCCCCTTCATCTTCCTGAATCTATTTCTGTGGATTGTCTGCAGCCCCACAGGTTCTCTTGGCTCCCAGGGAGTCTCCCAGTGTTCCCTTGCTCTGGTCCTTGTGGAGTTCCACGTGTCAGGACTGATCATACACCTCTTCTCTTGCTTGGGCTCAATTGCAGACAAAGCACAGCCACTCTGAGAAGGGGCCAGGGAAGAGAAATCTGGACAGAACGGGGGTCTCTGTGAACCAGTCACTGTTTAAATCAGGTGTGTTTAGCTCTTTCCCTGACCCCAGGAATGAAGAAAAGGACGTCTCAAAAGGGAAACAGAAACAGGGGAATCAAAGAAATGGCAATGTTCTAAGCCTTTCAACTATCAAGAGATTGTAATTATGGGAAACACCCAAGGGAGCCTGGAGGGACCCATGTTCCTGTCTTAGAGGGCAGAGACCCATCCAGATAACAGCAGAATGGAGGGAGCCCTCCAGAGAAAGCGTCGCTCTCTGGAGCTGGGAGCTGGCCAGTGTGTGTTCTAATTTAATTACTTATCTTACCCTCAAATTGTTTATGGTACACTGGACTATTAAATGCACCATAAGCAAGCAGCTCTTGAAAGAGGAAGTGGATTTATTTGTTTTAGTTACCACTTCAACAAAAGTCTATTTCTTCCGCTAATTAAGATTCCATTCGCTAATTTAAATGTTATGCTAATTAAAGTATAATTCTGAAAATGTACAAAGGAGTTAAGAAAAAGAAAGAAAAAAACCGAGTTGGCCTTTAGGAATTACATTAAATTTATTGCATTGTAACAATGGTTAGCTGGGTAATTATTTCATTTGCCTCCCGTGCTGAATTCACCCCTCTGCTTATTCATACCATTCTCACACTTCAGCTCATTAACACACACTTCCTCCCTCCCTCTTTAATGGGAGTTTGCTTGTGATGGTTTAAGATGAGTTGTGAGTTAGATCCTTGGAGCAATGTTTAGAATTTCTTCAGCTGGGCCACACGGAGTGTTGCAAGCTGCTGCCTGATTTGATGCTTAGTGAGGGAGAAAGGAAGGGAAACATCTGGATTTCTGCTTTGCAGCCAGTTTCTGGAGCCAAGTTGCTGTTATTCCAGCTTCGTCTCCATTCTCCCTAGGAGCCCGGGTATTTCACCGAAGACAGGGATTATAGTACTTTACAAGAAAGGGGATGATGTTTCTTGTCTGAGTTCCTGTCTGGTATTTTGAGCATCTGAGGTCAGGGAAACGAGGACTCTGGGAACTGCCCTAGATGTTCACAACTAAGGCCAAATCTTCAAAGCCTTAGCTTCCTCATCAATCGGATGGAGCTGTCATGAAGATTGAAAGCTCTCTAGCCTCAGAGCTGCTAGCCTGGTGACTGGGACTAAGCAGCTGCCCACGTGTCCTCTAAAGCTGCTGCCCAACCCCAATGTCCAGGCTGCAGCACCAGACTAGAAGGCAGGATCCCTGAAGTTTCTTTCTGAGCTTGCGTACTTGTCTGGTAGGTGATCAGACCTGTGGGCTCCACTAGGGCAAATCACACAGAGGCATGTGAATATGCAGGATGAATCACACCCAAACTTGGTGGATTCAAATAACAAACTCATCATCTCACAGCTTCTGTGGATCAGGAATTTGAGAGAGGCTTCCGTTGATGTTTCTGCTTCCAAATCCCTCAAGAGATCCCAGGAGGGGTGAGCACACGGCTTAGCATGCTTAAAATGCTGGTTAAGTTGCCCATATCCTATCTTGGACAGAATGCCAGGGTTCAAGCTCTGGCTCTATTCCAGATTCTAGGTTCTTCCCTGGATCCATCCTGGGAGGTGACAGGTGATGTTTCAAGTAGCCGTGTTCCTGCCACCCATCTGGGAGACCTGGGTTGCATTTTTGACTCCTGACTATGGCTTGGACCATCCTCAGCTGTTCCAGGCATTTGGTGTGTGAATCAGCAGATGGGCAATTTTTCTTTGTTTCAAATAAATAAAATGAAAGTCAGCTGAGGCTCCACATTTGAATCAACTCAGGGGCTGTCAGCTTGAACTTCACTCTCTCATCACAAGGGCCTCTCCATAGGCAGGTAGCCCCCTCCCTGAGAAGATGACACAAGAGGGAAAAGAGTGGCATCATGGCCTGCTATGGCTAGCCTCAGAGCTCTGTACCCTACTTCTACTTTATGGTACCCGTTACAAATCACTGCTTGCTGCTCACAAGCCATGAGAAGTCAATTCCAAAAGGGCTTGAGTGCCTGCAGGTGGAGACCACAGAGCCATCTTGGAGGCTGGCCTGCCTCTCTCTTTATTACCTCTTTAACCCAGTGGTGCTCTGGTCTGTCTCACCCTCTCCTAATCTGTGCCTGCAACTCAGGCCTTCCTGTGGCTCTAGCTCTTGTCCAGCCCAGGCAGCCTGGGATGATTAAGCCACACAGACCAATTCAGACCTGATTGTCATGGGGAGAGTCATGCTTCCACAGTGAGGAACATTGGAGAGGGTTGTGGTGATGGTGGGTGGCAGGAGGAGTTGTCCCCTGAAAGATCATACCTGAATACAGCTGGGCTTTGCAGCATGCTCTTAGCCTCCCGCTATGGGATGCTTTGGTGAGGCATACAGAGGGCTTGCTTTTGGGGTAAGTGATGGGCACTAGGACAGATGAAAAGAGAAGCCAATAGAAATGAATTTCCTTGCATCTCAGTCTGATATTCAGTGCCAGAAAGGAGACAGAAAACAGGACCATGACTTTCATTTCTCATCTTGTTGAGTTCGCCCTTTAGTTTATTTAACGTGGTTCTTGCTAATTGTTGAGTGAGATGTTAACATTTTCAACCTAAGTTCATGGTCTAAACTAACTTTTGACAGTTCCAAGCTTGTGGCTTGGAAAGGGAAGGGAGGTGGACCCCAGACAGGTTCACTCCCTAAATGCCCACAATAGTTAGGCTTGAACTGGAGCAAAATCGGGAGCTGGGGATGAGATCCAGGTCTCCCACGGGGTTGGCAGGACCCCAATTACATGAGCCATCAGCATCCGCTTAGGCAGGAAGCCAGAATCAGGAGCCAGATCTGGGTTCTGAACCCCAGATATTTGATATGGCATGGGGTTATCTTTACTGGCATCTTAATCACAAGGCCAGATGCTCATCCCAGCAATGTTTATTAAACATCCACTAATATAACAAACTCTGACTCACTTGGTGAGCATGGAAACAAATGAGGTGTGATCCTTGCCTTCAAACTGTTGACCTGGAGCAGGGAGTCCTGTTCCTATGCTAATTCAAACTCCTACCTAGCTCTTTGACCTTGGCCTAGTCACACATCAGACACATCAGAGAAACGATGTGGTCAGTCTCAGGTTTTAGGAAGACACCACCCCAGCAATCCCAGCCAGTCATTGGATGGAGAGGACGCAGTACTGCAGGGTACTGGAGAGCAGACACCCAGAGTCTGGAGCGGAGGACGTGTGGACTCAGGGGCAGCAGTAAGACTTGTGAGCTGCATGGATATGCAGGGAAGAAAAAGAGGAACGCTCAGGAAGCACAGGCGCGTGGATGGCTTGGACGGCCAGGCGACCATTGGGAAGACAGTGAAGAGAGGAAATGAGTGGCCCCCAAGGTTCCCGTGACCTGGGCTCTGGGCTCTGAATTCAGCTCACTGTCAACAGCCGAGGATCAGATGCACTGTCTAGGAGCAGGGTTCCACTGGCACTTGGAAACACTCCCTTCGTAAGACACAAAATGCATCTGGAGCAAACCCACCTCTCCCTCAGAGGCCTCTCCTTTGTCGGGCTGGGTGGGGCGGGGTGACAGGACATCGATCGGCGCGAGATAGATGGGAGGAAAAGCCCTCAGTGCCCGCTGAATCAATGCTCCCTTAAAGACTGCAACAAACGGGACTAAAGGTTGAAAGACATTTATTGAGGGGCAAATCTGAGTGTACGTTTTATTAGTCAGCCCGGGTCCTGGGTTTATAGAAACGCCCAACATAGACAGTGCCAAGAGCCATAAATCAGGGCTTTCTTCCTTGGCCGGCTGCCTGGGCTGGTAGGAGGGGGTGTGTAGCCCCCGGCCAGAAGGAAGGGAGTGTTGTCTCCAAGCCATCTGGGGTGGGCTGGGGGCTGAGGGGGTGGGAACAGGAGCAGGAGGATTGGCCTTCTCTGATCACTCACAAATAAGATCAAACATGCTTGCTGCATGGGTAAGCTGCCTCCGGAATTAGGATGTCCCCCACCCCTCCTGCCAAAATCGTTTACCCAACCTCTTGCCTGACTGATTCAGAAGCTATTACATGTATGGCATCCACACAGCTGGTCATTAATTGGAGGCCAGCGCTTGATTAATGAGCATTATGCTAATGGTGGGTCAAGGGGCAGATTATGTGTGAATGACCAAAACAGTAAGCCAAGTCAAAAGCAGCAACACCGCCGTCCATCCTCTGCCTCCCAGAAGAAGTTGGCAGCTGGCAGCAAGTGGAGCAAAGACGCATGGACGAGCCGGCACACAGCAGCCTGGCACTCACCCTGGCTCGTGTTGTCTGTGCAGTCAGGGCTGTAGATGTCTCTGCTTTCCCCAAAGAGGAGCGACAGCCATCCTGGGAAGGTGGGCTCTGCCCCGGGGAGGTGCCGGCTGGGCATGGGTTGTGGGTGCAACACATTCCAAACTGTAGTGTCTTCTTTAAGATGCTAAACAAGGGATAAAATGTCCCATTATAAATGCACCTGCAGAGAGTGTCAGGGTCCAGATGCTGAAGCCAACTAGGAAAAAAAATCAATCCTGAATTAGCTGCTCCTGGGAAATGATGGCCCCTATGGCAGAGAGATACCAGTTCATTTCTGACACCCGCTCTAGCTTGCCTGAGTCTCTTTCTTTTTCTACTTCCTCCTGGCCTCAATCCAGAAACCCCCCAGGTTCTTTCTTCTCTCCTCTGCATGCAGTGCATTTTCTTTATGGGTGGGTATGTATACCCCTTTGTATAATGCCAGTTTTCAGAGCTATCTCCGGGGTTCAAAAATATCATGAAAACTGCAAATTATGAAAAAGTCATGCTTGTATTTTAAAATGTTTCTGCACCCAGGTAAATTCGTCCTTTAAGCCCATTTTCCATGAGCCTTTGGAAGCCCCATCACCTGCCTAGACATATATTTCTCCAAGCTGCAGTTCTCTAGTGTGGACACCCTGACCCATACCACATGTTCTGTGACACCTGCAGTGGACTTGTCTCTCTCTGCAGTATCTTAGTTACTGCCCTTCACTTGATGCCCTGAGGCTGAAGCCCAAGCTTCAGCCTGCATGGTTCCATCTCATGGTTCACCTGCCCAAGCCGTATTCCTCTGCTGCTTTTGTCTTTGTGGTGTTTCTCTGGGTTTACCCTGCCTCTCTCTGAGGTCCGGCTCTCACCCTCTCTTTTACACTGGTACAAAGTCTTCGAGCCCTGACTCCTTATCCAACTTACATGTGCATTCTGCCCTTCCCAGGAATGGCAGCTTCCTTATCTGAGCCTGCCAGAGTTCCATCACTTCCAGGCTTTCTTACCTAGCATCCAAAGTTCTTCAAACTCTGGCTTGAACACATCCTGCCTGTCTCCCTCCCATCTTCCCCTTGGTGCCCAGGACTGATGGCCTCATCTGGAGGAGTAACTCATAGCCACACCTCCATGTCCTTATTTGTGTGTTGTGTGGTGTGATAGGGCAGAACCTCAATTTCTGTCCTGGAAATGTGCTTATCAATGGCTCACATGGAGCTTTACCTCATGGTATGGAAAATCCAACTGTGAGATCAGAAATGGCAAGAAGCAGGGATGGAGACTGTTGGATGACAGTCACAATCAAAAAGGAAACTGGCACACTGGGAACTGGGTATAACAATACTGCATTTAACATGGCTTAAATATAAAATCGTACTATTGATTACAAATAAAAACAATGTTACGAAGATACAAGGTAGGGATGAATGGTTTAGTCAAGGGGCCTATTTAAATTTGAAGTTGCTATTGACAGTGAGTATAATTTAAGACAACACAGTTGAACAAAAGAGTAAATAAAATTTTGGGCAGTGTTGACTCATCTATTAGAAGTAGGTGAGTTTCTTCACTTATTCCACAGTATGTCTACTGCATTGCAATGCATTACATTTGGAGTAACAAGCTTTATGAGGAACTATGTAGACAAAAAGTAACTTTAGTGGAGACAAATTAGGAAATCTTGTAATCATAATACTTGTGAATCATTAGAGGATTCGCTTGCCTCAATCTCCCTTACCAAGCTGTAACTGTGTGGATGCCCTTTTTCCCCCAGCTGAAGCCCTTTGAAGTGCCTTCATTTTTTGGGGTCTACATTCAATGCTGCTTTTTCATGTATCTATACATCACTTTTATTTTATTTTTTTAACTTTTATTTAATAAATATAAATTTCCAAAGTACAACATTTGAATTATAGTGGCTTTCCCCGCCCCCATAACCTCCCTCCCACCTGCAACCATCCCCTCTCTCACTGCCATCCCATTCTTCATCACGATTCATTTTCAATTATCTTTATATACAGAAGATCAACTTAGTATATACTAAGTAAAGATTTCAACAGACTGCACCCACACAGGCACACAAAGTATAGAGTACTGTTTGGGTAGTCAATGCTGCTTTTTTAAATTCTGCCCAGTGTCCTCTGTCTGAATTCACCGCACCCTCTTTCCTGAACCCATCCCGTTTTGCTTGAACATCTGCTCCTAGTCTGCCTGGTCACTGGATTGTAGGCAACACCAGGGATCCAGGGATGGACTGCAGTGCACTCTCCCTCCGTGTTTCAGAACTTGGCAGAATGCTGGAACCTCACCCATAATTAACAAATGAGAAACAGGAAGTTTCCTTTAAATCAGTCTTTCCCAGCCTACATTCTAGCAAGGTACTAAGTGAAGCCTAGTGTACAAACTGAGTGCAGACCCAGAAGTCCCATGGCCAACTAAGGTGGGGAGGTGTTGAGTTAAATACAGGTAAGCTGGCTTTTTAAAAAACTACAGCATGTTTGTGAGCCCTTCCTCAATGTTAATGCATGCTACAGGTTACCAACTATGAACTATTATATGCAGGAACTGTAAAATCAGTTGACTATAGAACATGGGTTTTTGCACAACTCCATTTGAAATTTCCTGGATCATTGTTCGAGAAATGCTTAACTAAGTCTACCTTTAGAGAAAGGTACCCAGTTTGTCCAAAAAGTGTCAGAAATAAAAGATCCATCAGTAAGAACAAAAGACCATATCTCACAAGGTGAAGGAAGGGGATCTTAGACACTGGGACGCACACTCTAGACTCCAAGAAAATAAATGTTTAAAAGCTTAAAGAAGTCAGTGGTGATGGTGGTTGCAGAGGATGGAGATGGCTGTGGATGGAAGAAGTCTCTTGGAGAGCCAGAAATTAAGTGAGGCTGCTAAGAAAGGGCATGGCCATTGAGGGGGCTCCCTGAGGTGCCCACCTAGAGGATGGGAGTAGGGACAGGACAAGTGGGAGTGCAGAGCAGCAGCGGTGAGCTCCCAAGGCCAAGTGAGGGGACTGTGGAACCCAGCATCAGTGTGTGCGTGCACTAAGCGGAAGGCACGCAGGATCCCTCTGTGTGCGTGACACAGTCTGGTGTGGGCTTTCCTGTAGACCGTCATTCTCTGTAGGTTTGGACGTAGGTCTCTGCTTCTGGTTCTGACTTTTCAAAAACCCAAATGGTGAAACAAAAGCCTTGATTTTCAAGTTCACATACGGCAAAAAGCTGGGTAGGCGACATTTTGGAAGAGGAGGTAAAGATTAAAAAGATTTCAACTGCTGAGAACAATTGATTCAAATGATTATACAATGAAACTAAATAGGGGTAAAAATGAATATTTAAAATTACTTTAAAATTGCAAGGGTACAGGATAAGAAAGATTGAATTTCATCGCATGTGGAGGAGGGGGAAGGCACAGAGATATTTTGACAGCACAACACAAGAGAAAAGCAGATTTCCCCCTGCCTACCATCAATAAATAAATAAAAATATTTATCACAAATTATCAAATTGTCAAATTTAATTCAAGTGTAATTTTTTATAAATGAAGTGGTAATTTCACTGTTTTATTTAAAAGCCTTTCAAAATGTAGTGTTTTGGGCATGATCTGAGAACTATATTGATACGAAGATTTTATTCAATGGAGATGGCCTAGGAGAATAAAGGAAAAAAATGAAAATCCTGTCTGAAGAAAAATGGTTGGAAGGTCTGGAGGTATTTAATTTGGAAAAGAAAAGACTTTGGGGAGACATAGCTTCTTTGAAACACCTGAAGCTTAAAAAGAAAAATTGGATGAGCTGGATGGTTTCCAGTGTCAGAATCAAGAGTGATGCCTAGGTATTACAGGGAGTCAGATTTCAGCTCAGTGTAGCATATCATACTTTAAAACAACTGGTACTGCCCATTGAGAAAGTAGCCCTGAAGGTCCTGAGTGAGCTCCTGTCACTCAGATGAAGCCAGATGTTTGCAGGCCCATACTGCAAGGCCAGTTTCACTTATCTCCCTTGGCAATAATCTAGGTCAAGTTAAGAAACAGGAATCACCCTAGGTATCTCAAACAGAGAGAATTTAATACAGGGAGTAAGTCACAAGAGGAATCACCGAGTGCCCCACAGACCAGTGGGAGTGAGTGCACTCTTAGAGACAAAAGACAGGGATGGAATTCTCTGAGTACAGGAGATAAAAGGAGAGACTCTTGTGGAGTTGGTGTTCATTTTCTGTGACAAGTTGAGACTGGTGCTTGAGGCCATGGCCACTTGCAGCTGGTGGGGACTATGCCACCTCTGGGTCCACACAGATAAGAACAGGAAAAGAGAGTAAGGAAGAACTTTCCCCACAGCTCCATCTTTCACTTTCTCTGTAATGTCTCCAAACAGAAATTGTGAGCGAGAGAGATGACTGGCAAAATATCTAGAAAATGTGTTTCTCGGCATTGCAGCCTGGCTTGGTAGGCTTTCGTCACTGTGAGTTTATACCTAAGATGAGTTACCTGTGAAGGAAGAAGCTTTATTTATTTATTTAAAAAGATTACTCCAATATTTGGAAGGCAGAGGGTCACACACATACACACAGAAAAAGAGAGAGAGAGAGAGAGAGAGAGAGAGAGAGAGAGAGAGAGAAAGAGAGAATCAATCGTCCATCTTGTGATTCACTCCCTAAATGGCCACAATGGCCAGGGATGAGCCAGGCTGAAGCCAGGAGGCTAGAACTCCTTCTAGATCTCCCAGTTGGGTTGCAGGGGCCCAAGTACTTGAGCCATGTTCCACTACTACCTTCCCAGGTGTATCAGCAGGGAGCTGCATCAGAAATGGAGCAGCTGGGATTTCAAATGGTAGCATTGCAAGAAATGGCTTAACCTACTGTGCTAGAATACAAGCCCCTGGAGGGAGATTTATTCCTGCTCACAGTTTGGGAGGTTCACAGTACAAGATCAGGCAGCTCCAACAGGTTCAGCTGCCTGTGAAGCAGGAGCGGCAGTGGTTTAACTTGTGCAGAAGGAGGATTGCAGAGTGAGTCAGGAGGCAGGGAGTGTCTGGACCCAAATCAAGCTTGTATAACCAGTCCTCTCCTGAGAATGCCTTCCTGAGGGCTTGCCCCAGTGACTGAGGGCCTCTTACTAGTTCTGCCTCCTAGACACCAGGATTGGTCAAGTCTTCACTCTCACAGAACAGCATCAGCCTATGGCTTTGGGGTTTAAACACCTGCATTTGGACTGCCTTGGTGTGTGGTGCATTAAGCTGCTGCCTTTGACACTGGCATCCTGTATGGACACTGGTTTGTGGAGTCCTGGCTGCTCCACTTTTGGTCCAGCTCCCTGCTACTGCACCTGGGAAAGCCCAAGTTCTTAGAATCCTGACTATGTGGGAGACTTGGATTGAATTTCAGGCTCCTGGATTCAGCTTGGCCCAGTCTGGTCCATTGCAGCCATTTCGAGAGTGAACTAGTGGACGCAAGCACTCTCTCTCTCTCTCTCTCTCTCTCTCTTTCTGTAACTCTGCCTTTCAAATAAATACATAAATCTTTAAAAAAAATCTGCATGAGTTGGGTGTCTAATCCTGTTCAAAGTACAGCACAGTCTCAGTATAACAGCTCAGAGCATGAAAGGGAATATCTGGAGCAGAGAGCTCATCACCATCACAGATGACCCTTCAGCTACTCAGAATCCACATGCGTTCCTGCATATATATATATATATATATATATATATATATATAAATGCCCTACAGCAAAAACAGCCACTTTAAGCTTCAACCAAATTCACTCCTTCCCTCACTATCCTTGTCATGGTCCCTTTACCTTCAGGCAGCACCTTGACTTGCTAGGATTCTCTCCCTGATATGTCATCCCCAGTTCGTTCCTGGACAGTGAATCCTAATGTTCCCACTCTGGTTTTTGGCCTGACATTTATTCTTGGATATGGAATCATGAAGTCAGCATGTTCTCTTTTCCTTTCCACTTCTCAGCATTTCTTTCCTTTCTTCTTCCCTCGACTTCCTCCCTTCCTTCCTTTCCATCTCTTCCTCTTCTCCTAAAAGGCACTTATGAAGGTTGATGAAGAGAGGACTCCTGTAGAGATCTACAGCAAAATATCTTTCCTGCTCCTTCAATGCCAATTATTCAAGCATGGTTGTTCTTACTCGTGTTTTTCATTTGGCATTAGCTGGTTTCATTGCATTGGCTTCTTTGTGCCACTGCATAGCTTAATCTGGACTTTCTGATTTACATACTTATCTGTCCTCAATTATTCTCTTTGTCAAACAGTTCACATTTAATGGATAAAATTTAGGTAGTACTGATAAACAAGACTAAATATAGATCATACATAATCTTGCCTGCAAGCAATCATCACTGTTCAAATGTTTAAATATTCTTCTAATTTTTCTATATTCATAAGCCATAATATATTTAGAAATAATATCTCTAGTATACATGTAAATATATATGCTTATGTCATTCACTACAAATGATTTTGCAATCTTTTTTGTAATTTTCTGGGTAAGTTTGCATGTATATGGGCATTTTCCTTTCACAAATCATCCATAATGACTTTTAATGTCTGCACAGGACTACAGCATATGGCTGTATCATAATTTATTTAACCAATGCTCTATCATTGGCATGTGGTTGCTTACAATTTGTTGCTGTCATAAATATTTGTGTATGTACTTGATTATTGGTGCAGAATAAATGTTTTATCACCTTCTTTCTAGTGAGCACATTTATAACCTCTTTTAATAAATATGTATCTGACAGGAAGAGAGAAAGGGAGAAAGAGAGAGAGAGAGAGACGGAGAGAGAGAGAGAGAGACAGAGAGAGAGAGAGAGAGAGAGAGCTCCCATCTGCTAGTTCACTTCCTAAATGCATACTTCCTAAATGCCCACTTCCTAAATGCCCATAATTGCTGAAGCTGGATGGGCCTGAATCCAGGAGTCAGAAAAATCTATCTAGGTCTCCCACATGGGTGGCAAAGACCCAACAACTTGAGCCATCACCTGCTGCCTTCCAAAGTCTGCATTATCAGGAAGCTGGAGTCAGGAGCTTGAGCCAATCTTTGAATCCAGGCATTCTGATTTGGGATTGTGGGTGTCTTAACCAGCATCCTAACTGCTAGGCTAAACACCAGACCCATAGTTAAAATCTTTTATTTGCCAAAATGTTAAGGCATCTCTGTATTACAAAATCATTGTTGCAATCATTTAACTCTTATGATCTTTTACTGAACCTGAATCCTTATCTGCCCCTAATGCAGCACCTCCCTTTCCTGATCTCACGCAATAGAAAATAAATCCAGTTCACTCTCCTTTCCCTTTCCTGCTTCCCTTAACAAACTCTCTTTCTACCCTGCAACCTTTTAGCTAAGCGTATCAGGCAGTATAGTCTCCACTCTTTTACTCTGTTCCTTGAACCAAATTATCATGTTCGAAACTTGGAAGGAAGGTTTAGACATGAAAAACCCAGTATCTCATCGATTCAGTCTTGAGATTCCAGAGGTATTTTCTCAAGTTTATTTCAATCGAGTGCAGTTTAACAAGTACTGGGGGAGGTAGCACTTGGTGGGCACTCAGAAGAACCCAGCTCCTGTCCCATTAGCCAGACCACATAGTATGGTCTTAAAGTTCAGTTCTTAAGTTGTCACTAAGAATAGCTCCTGAGTTATTTCTTCTTTGGAACCTGAGAAATGAAGTCTTAGTAATGACTCATGCCGGAGGGTAGGGAACCAGGGTTCTTGTTGCTCTTCTCCTGTGAACAAGTATTCATGGCACATGATATGCAAGGTATGGTGGAGAGAGCAGATGTGAATCAAATGGTGCTGTCCACGGGCAGCGTACAGACCAGCGTGGAGGGACAGCATAGGTGCAGACTTAGGCATAACTGACGTAGCATATCAGGAGAAGTCAGCAGAGGACCCGAGGGAGGACTCAGCTTTGAGCTAGGTTATGAAACGTGGGCAGAACTGTAACTTGTAATGATGAGGAGAGTATTTGCTTTGGAAGAATGAGAGGGCTGTTGGACAGAGTTTAAAATTCTTCCTGAAGGGGGAATCACTGTGGCTCAGTGGGTTAAGCTGCCATCTACAAAGCCAGCATTCCTTATCGTAGTGCTGGTTTGAGTCCTGGCTGCTCCGCTTCCCCGCTAATGTTCCTGGGAAGGTGGTAGAAGATGGCCCATATACTTGGGCCTCTGCCACCAATGTGAGAGACCAGGATGGAGTTCCTGGCTCCTGGCTTTGGCCTAGCCCAGCCCTGGTTGTTGCAGCCATCTGGGGAGTGAACTAGTAGATGGAAAAACTCTCTGTCTCTTTCTGTCACTCTCCTCTCTCTTTCTCTCTCTGTTGCTCTGCTTTTCAAATAAATAAATCTTAAAATTGTTTCTGAACATTTTTGACTTTGATAATCATTTTTTTTGACAGGCAGAGTGGACAGTGAGAGAGAGAGACAGAGAGAAAGGTCTTCCTTTGCCGTTGGTTCACCCTCCTATGGCCGCTGCAGCCGGCACGCTGCGGCCGGCGCACCGCGCTGATCCGAAGCCAGGAGCCAGGTGCTTATCCTGGTCTCCCATGGAGTGCAGGGCCCAAGCACTTGAGCCATCCTCCACTGCACTCTCAGGCCACAGAAGAGAGCTGGCCTGGAAGAGAGGCAACCAAGACAGAATCTGGTGCCCTGACCGGGACTAGAACCCAATGTGCCGGTGCCGCAAGGCGGAGGATTAGCCTATAGAGCCACGGCGCCGGCCCTGACTTTGATAATCATTTTTAAGTTATAATTATCATACCATTTTTTCAGATGAGGAAATTGAGTCTTGCACATGAAATGATTTGCTTCAGTGATGTTCCCAGCTAGTGACCCAATAATGGCATATGATACATGGGCTATGTGAGTCTACTCAGTGGGAGACAGTTTAGAAAGGGGGTTGGGGACCAAAAAGTGCTGGTCTTGGATGTCCAGATAAAGAGTGTACATGGATAATTCACTAGATAAAAATATATTAAGTAATGAGAAGGTGCAAGTTTTTGATTCAAGCTATGCATTATGAAGATGAACCCAGCAAAAGAGATCGTCTTCAGGAAGATCAGATCAGCAGCAGGGGGATCTTGCAAGAAGATGATGAGTCAATGCCAAAGGCTAAGAGACCTGAGAGCAGGAACTCCACCCATTCACAAGAACATACCTCAGGGCATTCCCCTCACCCCCTCAGCCACCACTTTTAAATGTCATTGTATGAGGTACACATGACACATGGTAAATTACATGTATTTACATTGTCCCAATGGAGAGGTATGAACATAGGTATCCCCAGGCGTCACCATCCATGTAGCAAACATGTCCATCATGTACAAGTGCCTCCTCTTGTTCCTTGGGAATCCCTTCCTCCAAGCCCTCCCCACCTCTCCCTCCCACCCTTTGTCCCTGTTGAATTCTATTGCGTTCTCTAGAGTTCTCCGACATATAGACTGACATTGCCAATACCTTCTCTGCTTCACTTTTTCCCCTGAACATACTTATTTTGAGATGCATTGACACTATTGCTTTGATGCCTTTGTACACACGGACTGGGCAGTTCATTTACGCACTCTTCTATTGATGGACTGCTGGGCTGCTCTCTGGTTTTATTATTACAAATAAAGTTGTTATGAGCAGCTGTGTACAAGTGTTCTATAGAAACACACTTTCATTTTTCTTGGGTAAATATCTACTAATTAAAAGGCTAAATCACATAGTAAGCATATATTTAAATTTTTAAGGAGATTGCATATCATTTTTATATTACTGAAAAATTAGCAGTAATTGAAACAACTGGTAAACATAATAAGAAACATGCATGAGATACAAAAAATGATGAGCGTGGATTTCTATTTGACAGAGAAACATGATCACAATATAATGGAAAAGGCAGCTTGTAGGATGTTATGTACAAATTCACCAAACTATTAACAGCATTTATCCAATTTTTTTTTTTGAAAGGCAGAGTGGACAGTGAGAGAGAGAGACAGAGAGAAAGGTCTTCCTTTGCCGTTGGTTCACCCTCCAATGGCCGCCGCGGCCCGCGAACCGCGCCGATCTGAAGGCAGGAGCCAGGTGCTTCTCCTGGTCTCCCATGGGGTGCAGGACCCAAGCACTTGGGCCATCCTCCACTGCACTCCCGGGCCACAGCAGAGAGCTGGCCTGGAAGAGGAGCAACCGGGACAGAATCCAGTGCCCCGACCGGGACTAGAACCCGGTGTGCCGGCACCGCAAGGCGGAGGATTAGCCTGTTGAGCCACGGCGCCAGCCAACATTTATCCATTTATTTTTACTGCAATGTTTGAGTATACTTCTGGGTGTTACTTATTTTCATAATAAACAAAAACACTTTATAGCCTTTCCCCAAAACTACCTAAAGCTATGCTAATTTTGGAAATTGGAAACGGGGCTTGGCTTTAGAGTTCAGCTAATCAAATGGTCAGAGATAGTAGAAGCAGTTTTTGCACCATGGGAAATTGTGGCATGGGAAATGGACCTTACATTTATAGTACCATGTTCTTTGTTATTTACTTTTAATTTTGAACTATAAGCTTTTCCCTGAAGGAGAAAAAGCATTTTGCTTTGAGGTACACAGGAAGAACAAAACAACCAGGAACAAATGTTAATAATAGCTTGATTATTTTCAACTGAAATGCCTAAGTAAAGTAACAACTGATGTCTAACTTATGCAGATCTATGCAAACAATTATTTAAATTGAAGAGGAAGGATGGGTTATTTGAGAGTGGCAATATTACGTCAGGAAGGCCCTTTGTGACAAGGCCACTGAAACAAGAAATGAAGGACATTGCATCTTGGTAGGATGTTGTTGGAAATCTGAAGGTTAGTCTAACACAATAACAATCACCTGTGAAATGCTTTACTGTTTCCCAAACTAATGCACTTGTATTGGCTGGAAGCGCTAAGCAGGCAGCAGAGGGATTTTAACCCCTATTTGATAAATGAGAAGAGTAAGGTTCATGGAAGATAAATAATTACCAAAAAATATCAGTGTAGGGCCGTGGCTCACTAGGCTAATCCTCCGCCTGCGGCCCCGGCACACCGGGTTCTAGTCCCAGTCAGGGCTCCGGATTCTGTCCCGGTAGCTCCTCTTCCAGGCCAGCTCTCTGCTGTGTCCTGGGAAGGCAGTGGAGGATGGCCCAAGTGCTTGGGCCCTGCACCCCATGGGAGACCAGGAGAAACACCTGGCTCCTGGCTTCGGATCAACGCGGTGCGCCGGCCGCAGTGGCCATTGTGGGGTGAACCAATGGAAAAGGAAGACCTTTCTCTCTGTCTCTGTCTCTCTCACTGTCCACTCTGCCTGTCAAAAAATTAAAAAAAAAAATCCGTGTAATTCCTTAAGGTTTTCCTAAGAAAGTTCACATACTGTTTCTTATATAATCCTCACAAGGAGCTCAGGAAGGAAGAGGAACAAGGAACCCACAGGGTTTTCTTCCCCTGACCCATTTTTCAGGTGAAGAAGTTGAGCTAAATTAGACTATATAACTTGAATAAAGACACATAGATGGTGTCTGTTTGATGCAGGTTTTAAATTCTAGTCTTGGGCTCTAAAGCTAATGTTCTTTAATATATTCTACAACTGTGCCATACCTAAAATCAAAGTGTTAGTGAGTATAAAGGCAGTGTTTTGCTTTTGTTATGATTTGAATGCTCATTACCTAATTCTGCATGAACAAGTGACTGTGAGTGTATGCATTATTTAACTTTCATTATGGTTTTATTTACCTAGTAGAAAGCTAAAGAATGTGTGTGTATGTGTGTGTGTGTGTGTGTGAGAGAGAGAGAGAGAGAGATGATTGTGTGTTGAATGGTATAGAATCAGGGAATTTGTTCAAACCCATGGGATATTGAGTGCCTGGCATGGAGTTGTGGAATGATGCATTGTTCCATACAGCTCATGACTCCCATACTTTGTGACAATATCCTATGTCATGATGAAATACAGTGTGTGTGGTTAGAAAGTATGCCCACTGGCTCTGTGCTTTGATTCCGTTATTTATTTCTGCTCTTACTCTGTTAAAAAGCTTTCCTCTTCTATAGCACATCTCAATACAACTGGTGACTTGGCCTCTTCTTACTTTTGAAAATTCCTTTTGGGGAGTTTTAGCTTGAGAATGATATTCATGGTAGTATTTCCTACTAAGAGTGAAATGATTGGCTTAACATAAGTGTTTAGTAATACTTTTCTCATTTTTATTTAATCCTAAGTATTTTTTCTAAGGGCAAAAAATTTCTATGCTTGAAACGATAATCCATTTAAGATATTGCCTAATAAATTATTCCATCTGTTACAAGCTAAGCCCATGCTTTTCTCTTTTCTTGGAAATAGGAAGGCAAATCAAAGCCTTTGGAATTTACTAAGTTTTTGCAATGACTTGAGACTTGGCTGTAGCAGATCTGATGGGTCTGAGTGCTTCTAGGTGATGGGATACACTGGCCTCCTGCCCACTCTAGATGGAACATACTGACCTTCAGCCCGTAATCAAGAGTGCTGTTTACTTTTAATATGCTCCTTCTTTTGAAAATTCCAAAGATCTTCTTTCTAAAGTTTCAAATATGCTTACTGGTTTAGTTATGTTTATCTGATCCAGGGAAGTCAAGTGAAGAATCAGTTCTTTAGGACAAAATCTAGTCATTCACTCTGCCAATCAGAAGCACTCCCAACCTGTGCTTGGTACAACTTAATGAGATTCTTTGAGGCTGTGGAGGCCCAGTGTAAATATGGTGGCTGGAAAACTCTCCAAGGGTCCACTCCTCTTTTGCTCTATTATAGGTTTTGGGAGATAGTAGCACACTTACTTTGGACCAATGTAGCCACATAACACACCTTATTACACTAGTGTGGTGCTAGGAACGCTTTGACCTCAAGGATTGGACCTGCACCTCCATGCTCACCTTCCTTCCCCTCTGTGGCCAGTCCCTAACACACACACCAAACACAAGCGTTCCTTCTCCCTCCCAGTTCTCCCCACCCTCTGCTCCTTTCACATTCAACTAACAAGAACCAAAGGGAGTGAAAGTGTGAGGATTTTTCACATTGCTTCCCTATCTGCAGCAACACCATGGAAATTACAGTGACCAGCCCAGGCTGGGTGTTTTCTTCCAAGGACTGCCCAAACACTTTGCATCAATTCTCACCCACCCTATGGGAGTGGATGGGGAACAGAGAGTGCCATTTTCTGTCTTTGTAGCCAGACAGGGAGACACGTTCAAAGGTGTTGCCAAGATACATGCTGAGCTGGGAAGAAGGCCCAGGTTGCACCCAGCACCCTGGTGTTTGTGCTGCGATGCTGGGCTGCCCTCCCCAGAGAAGTGGCTAATGGACTGATAAATAGGTTACTCCCCAAAGGGGAGTGGCAGTCCCTCTATTGCTGTTTGTGAGGGTGCTGGAAAAAGATCCAGTATGTACAAGAGGAAAGGAAAGGAAAACAAGTAGTCTTTGACTTCTGCAAAGCTCCCCTAGTAGAAACAGATGGGATCTGTGACTTAATTGGGCTATTATTAGATGCTAAATTTGAACCACTCTTCCACTGCACCACCTCCTGCAAAGTACCTCTTCAATAGAAAAAGCCCTGTGCTTCTGTGACTACTGGCAAAGAAAACCGAATGAGAGAAGATGTAACATCTCCATTGTCTGTCTTGGTGCAGTTGCTACGAGAGGTGCTGTTCGCCGAGAGCCAAAAGTGGACACAGATGCTGATGGTGGCTGTGGCTGTCCCTGCTCACTGATGGGGTGGGGTCAGGGAGCTCTGGTTCTCAGAGAGCCCTCTCTGCCCCCATTTCCCTGGATAGGCTACTGCTGGTGGTGGTGGTGGTGATACGGGGCAGAGTAAAGCACAGGCCATGACGTGAGCAGCTACCTGAAGACCCTTGCGTTTGAATGGCAGTGAAGGGAGCCAATGACCCTAACCCCTCTGCTTATCTGGCTGGGTGGGAGGGTCTGCCTCGCTGCTCCTCTTGAGTGTTAGGCATGAATGCTTGCTTGTGGGAGTCTTGGATAGCATCCTAGCTTTAGGCCAGCTCTTATGTGTGAATGGCCCTGGAACTCAGCGAACTCAGCAGGAATTCACTGTGGAGACTGTTACTAAGAGCAGAGCACACGTGTTGTTGCTAATGCCTCAGTGTCGGGGTTCTGGCTGTGTTTGGGTTTGTTGGTTTGTGGACAGGGTTACTTGCACTGCACACCTGGGCTGGAAGGTGTGACACATGTTCTAGAGATGTTTCTGCATCCCTCAACCCTGTTGCCTCCCTTCTCCTAGTCCCCATCATTCCGGTTTGAGAGAGACAAGGAGGAAGAAGGACAGTGCGGCTCTCCTTCCCGACTGTAGCCCCTACTCGATGTAAACCCAAACTTTGTTTTGACAGTTTCTATCGTGTGCTTCTGACACACTGAGCTCTCTTCTCTCCCACGGGGAAGGGGTGAAGAGTTCAGCTTTTGCTCAGGCCATACTGCCCTTGTTTTTGATTCCCTGAAAGGCCTCACTGACACTTGCAGCGCTGGCGCTAAGTCATGCAGCCTCACACCCGCGACCCGCTCACCTCCTGTGCCTTCCATAAACAGTGGCAGGGGTCGGCTCACGGCGTCCACCAGACTCTCCCAGCAGGATTTGTCTTTTGACCTGATTTACAGCTTTCCCCTCTTTCTGCCAATAATTTGTCTAGTCGGGAAGGGAAAGGAGAAGAAGATGGTGATATATTTCTCTTGCCATTTGCCTCATTCAGACACAAGCCCTCTCTAAACAGAAATGGACTTGAAAAGAGGAGAAAACGTGTCTTGCAGATGCATTGTCCATGGCTTAAAAATATCCTTCCCCCTTCTTCGCTAGTGGGACCCATCATTTTGGGCACAAGGTGCCCACGTCTCCAGGACTGACCGTGGTCCCCAACTTCACAGCTCCTTTGCAGCTGTGACTGGCCATGTGGCCTAGTTCTGGCTGATGGGATGTAAGTGGAAGTTGGCGTCCAAGAAAGCTTTTCCATAATCTATAAAGAACACTTCCTTACTGCTGGCAACACACTTTTCTTTTCTGGTCTTCAGTGTCAGCAGCATCACATGACCAACAGGATAGCACTATCACAAATGCCCTTGAACTGAGGGCAGAAATCCAGAAGGCTGAGCCTAGACCACTGATGGCACCCACCCTAACATTAGGGGCTTTCTGCTCCCCAACTGCATGTTCTTTTTTTTTTTTTTTTTTTTTGACAGGCAGGGTTAGACAGTGAGAGAGAGAGACAGAAAGGTCTTCCTTCCATTGGTTTATCCCCCAAATGGCCACTACGGCTGGCGCACTGCACCCATCTGAAGCCAGGAGCCAGGCACTTCCTCCTGGTCTCCCATGCGGGTGCAGGGCCCAAGCACTTGGGCCATCCTCCATTGCACTCCCGGGCCACAGCAGAGATCTGGACTGGAAGAGGGGCAACCAGGACAGAACCGGCATCCCAACCGGGACTGGAACCCGGTGTGCCAGTGCCACAGGCAGAGGATTAGCCTAGTGAGCTGCAGCGCCGGCCCCAACTGCATGTTCTGTGAAAAGAATACATATCTGCTCTTTAAACTCACCATAAAAGAATGCTAAGAATGGAGGGCTTTGCTCTTCCATTCCCCTACTAGATGCCCATGCTGAAATCCCAACTGCCACTGTGCTGGTGCAGGTGCAGCCCTTGGAAGATAACTACATCATGAGAGTAGAACCCTGTGAATGGGATCCGTGCCCTTATTGGAGAACATATGAGAGAGAGAGATGGTGTCTCACTCAACCATGAGGCAACAGTATGAAATGATGACCATCTGAAAATGAGGCAGCAGCCCTCACTCCAGATAGCACATCCGTCTGTGCCTTGGCCTTGACCTTCCAGTTGCCAGAACTGTGTGTATGGGGGGAGAGGTCAGGGAGAGGCATGACAAAGAAGAAAAAAGGAGGAGAAAAAAAGAGTCAAATCAAGTGAAAATTAGCCAAAATCAATAGTGTGTAACTTAATGGTAGGAATCACAATATCTTAGTCTTGGAATGATCAAATCCATATATGACAATTAAGGTGCTCGGTCCCCTCATCCTTCCTCCCCTTACCTTTGCCAGTCATCTTCACCTTTAAAGAGACTCAACTCACTTTGTTAAAATGTACTCACTCTGCCACACTTCACAGCGTCATCACCACGTGTCCCTAGGGATTGGGGGAGGAACGATTAAAACGAGGGCTGGACCTCTCTTTCCTGTGAGTGTCTATTTATTCTGCAGCATGTAATGTGGAATTCTGTTTGATGCTTTGAATACTATTGTTAAATAAATGGTTTTCTTAGTTCAATTTACTATTTCACAACTTCAAATCTGAGACTTAGTCTGAGGTTGAGTAACTTCTCCAAGGTCACACAACTCGTCCCTGTCAGAACTGACATCTGCATCCAGAATTGAGTCCAAAGTCTATTTGTTTTCTTGTTTTAAAGATTTATTTATTTGAAAGAGTTACACAGACAGAGAAGGAGAGGCAGAGAGAGAGAGAGAGAGAGGTCCTCCATCCACTGGTTCACTCCCCATTGGACACAACTGCTGGAACTGAGCTGATCTGAAGGCAGGAGCCAGGAGCTTCTTTTGGGTCTCCTATTGGGTGCAGGGGCCCAAGGAGTTGGGATATCTTCTATTGCTTTCCCAGGCTACAGCAGAGAGCTGGATTAGAAGTGGAGCAGCAAGGACTTGAACCAGCTCCCATATGGGATGCTGGGACTGCAGGCTGCGGCTTTACTATCTACACCACAGCACCGGCCTCTATTTGTTTTCCACTAACATGAACTACTCATTTCTTCTTTTAGGGACTCCAGTCTCATGGAAACAACAGGAAATGTTTGGAGTCGATAGGATCAGAGTTGGATTCCCATCTCCACTACTAGTTAGTTATGCATGTTACCATAGTTTATCCTTGGATTTTTTTACTTGGGGAATGGGAATAATAATATCTCCTTCCCTGGCCACAGCATGGTAAATGTTGAATATATGATAGCTGGCAGGGTAGGCAGTCCATGTGTGTGTGAGAGTGTAGAAAATAGACTTAAATGACTGACATAAAATATGATAGTCATATTCGCTCTTACAAAGAACTGCTATTTACAAAGGGAAGTAGGCATTGAATAACAGAGAAATCAATAACAACAGCACAGAAAAGGGCCATTTGAGCTGGGACCTAAAAGATGATAAACACTTGCTTGTCTGAAAAACCGAAGGAACAGGCATAGCAAGGCCCTCTTGCAAGAGCGACTTGCACACAAAGATGATGGAATTGTACAAAAAACATTAGAGGTTGGAGAGAGGTGAGACCTCGGTGTTCAAGAGGAAAGGGCAGAGGGGAGTGGGGGAGTTTGGAGGTCTATGTTTAGGAGCAGCACATGAAGCGCTTGGGTGCTGTGCTCAACCCAGAGGGATGAGAAGATCTGGAAGTCAGCTCTGTCTTTGGGGAAAGTAGAGAGAGCCTTCTGTGTGGCAGGTGGACTGGCAGGTGGACTGGCTGCCCTTCATGGGGTCAGCCCCTCAGGATGGGGAGCGTGATTCTTTTCTGCTCCTTGCACTTGTTCTGCATGGCCACAGATCCCCCACAACCCCTCTGCATGAAGTGCTGCCGCTGCGAGCATAGAGAATGCACCTGGATGAGGAAGATTGTGCCTCTGCATCTCCCTACCACAATAGCGTCTCTTAAGGAGGAAATAGCTCTAATGGACATCTCTATTATAGTAATAGCCAACGGCATTGCTTTCAAGCAGTATTAAAGAAGCAGAGAAGAGACAAGCCAATAATCTGTATAGGGGGAGGGGGCTGGGAGGAACCCATCTTCACATCAGGAAACTTTATTCTCAGCCCGGTAAACCTGGACATGTCTGGTATCCCTTAACAAGAGATCTCACCCGTATGCCACCTGTTCTGCCCCAACCCTTGGCCCTTCCTGCTGTTTGGGTGGAGTCACTTTTCCATTATCATATTCTGTTCAGCCCAGGAGGCCATCTAAGTCATGTGTAGTGGAGCTTTCATGCTCCGTCTGTGAGAAGCAAAGTGGAACCCCGTGCTCAGGGACATCATGGGGTTTCCAAGGCCCCAGAGACTCTTTCTGTCCTCTCTCAGTTGCAAAAAAATCAACATGCTCAGCCTTCCTCACAGGCTGCTTGACCAGCCCAATGCCTCTTTTAAATGAGCCTTCCTCGAGGCAGGGTTTGTCCAACCGTTCCGTGTCCTGCTGGCCCAATGCAAGCCCTTCTCAGACTCTTACCCAAGGACAGATGCTCTTGACTTACAATGGGGTTGTATCCCGATGAATCCATCATAAATGGAAGATACACTAAATAAAAAATGCATTAAGTACACTCAACCTACTGTACATCTAGCTTAGCCACACAGCATACTGTTAGGGTCTCAATAATTTTCCCTTAGGACTGTAAGCTATGCTCACTGCCTCTGCACAGCATCCAAAGAAGACCATGCTGCATATCACTAGCCAAGGGTTTCTACTGAATTCACAATAGTTTTGCTCCATCCTCAAGTCAAAAACTTGTAAGACAAACCATCACAAGCTGGGAAATGTGTAGGTAAGGTGTCATGCAAAAACTAAGTCCCACAGAATAGAAGCGAGCTGAGTGCTGCCTGTCCAGCCACCTCCAAGCTGTTGTCTCTTGCCTCACACTCTCAGTGTTAGGTGAAATGGCTTTTTTCACTTTGCAGGGCAACTCCCTGTGGGGCTGACCAGTGAGTTCAGAATCAGAAGAGGGATGGCTTTGCCTTGGGGGCTGGAGCTGGGCTCTGCTGATCCTTCTGCCTTGGCCTTACTGATTCTTCTTTCTAGTTTCTCAGCATCAGGCAGGGCTCGCACGCATGACTCACACCCTCTCCACCCAACACCTCCTTCCCTCCAGCCAGGCCCTACCCTTTGGCCTCCCAGCTCTGATTACCTTTCTCTCCATCCCAGATAGATGAAATCTTCCCTTGTGCCCATGGCTGTTTGACAAGCTTCTGCTTTACCCAGTGAGTAATCCCCTTTGCGGGACATTGAGGAAAGAGTTCATATGTGCAGGAGGCTGGGGCATCAACCCTCAGCCTCCATAGTATCTTGGAAAGGGCTCCAGGCCCAGCCTGACTGCAGGCAGACTCTGTGGGATGGCAGGAAGGGTGGAGCCACAGGCTCAGGGTGAGAAGGCACTTGTCCAGGCAGGAGGAAGCTGGAAGCCTGCTCCTTCCAGCTGAGAGGCATTGGATACAGCATCCATTTCACTGTGGTTAACTGGCTTCCTGAGCCCAGCATCCATTCTCCATGACACAAGCCCTTTGTCTCCCCAAATCTCCTTTACAAAATCCCCCACATTGCCTTCCTGAAGAAAGCCTATGAGGGAGGTAAGGGGAGATGCAGGCAGGCAGATGCATGGGATCTTAATGAGCTGGGAGCATGGGTGCAACCCCCTCCCTGGCTCAGTGTACATGCCCACAGCCCCCACGTGCTGGCCATCCAGTGACAACCATGGTAGTAAAAGCCCCATCTACTTCAGATTCCCCTCTGTCCACTCCTCACATAGGCACTGTGGTAATGCCACCTGTAGCCACACCACTGTTCTGGATGGCTCTGTTGTGTTTTTCTAGGGAGACCCATGTTTCTTTGAGAGTAAGGGTAGAGCCTCCAATGGCTTGGCCATTTCCCAGGTTGAACACAGAGGTAGGTGCTGAATTCATTTCAGCATCAGTGGGAGGTGGGCAGGGAGAAAGGAATATACCTGTCAACCTTCCTGGGTGCAGTGCCTGTGAAGTATGCAGGGATCACACAAGGGACAATGAATGACCTGGCATCCACTCTCCAGGCAGTTAGGTGAGGGGCATGGCTAAGCCTAGAAACAGAATGACCCTGAGAGAGAGAAAGGCACACATACTGTGAGACAGACATACCAGACTATGCACACGGTGTGGTGCCCCTGCCTGGTCCTGCCCTCAGCAGGCATCCCTTCCTCTTCAGAGCTCATGTGCAACCCCCATCCCCCCAAAAGATAGCATTCAGGTGCCAGGGGACTTCAAAAAGGTCATGGAAGTACAATTGAAAAATAAGTTACTTTAGGTGCAAAAAAATACTGAAATCCTTGCATAGGTGAAGTCTTCAAGAAGTTCATAGAAAATGCCCATTGTGAAAAATGTGTGCATGGATCGCAAATTTTATCTTTTGTATTCCACAACCCCTGGGAAGTTCCCTCACTGGAGCCTTGTAAGCTCTTTCTTTTCTATTCTTGCTGGGATTGCGGGGAGACTTGGATGTGGCTTCTCCATTCTTCTGTCCCCAAGGCCCCACTGCCTCCAGGGAACACAGTGGCCCTTGACCCCAGACACTCACCAGTCTGATCTCTTCTTCAGCTCTGTCTAGAAGTCAGGTCCCATCACCCTTGCTTTCAGGGAGCCAGCAAGCTTGGTGTTGACAAGGCTGGATCCTCAAAGTGCTTCTCCTGTGAAAAATGCTCACTCAGGTAGCTTCTGGCTCAGTGAACTCCATGCCCTTTTCAGATGGAGACAAGACCATCTGGGGGAATCTCCTGGACATCACCCACCTAGGGAGCTAAGTGGTGGAGGTGGAAGGCTCTAGCCTTTCTCATTGGCAGAGACCATAAAAGATATCGTTGGGACTGAGGACCCGGGCAGCCGTGTGTAAGGGAGCAAGCTAAGCAGGACAGACCAGGGAAGACAGTGATGCAGAGGCCAGGTATGCATGACTGCTGGGCTGTCAGTATCTGATGTCACCAATACTGACAAATCATTTGACCCTCACTGTGACGTCTGGATGGGACCCCTGTGGTGCAGAGGAGGAAATAGGAAGGCAGAGATGTTTTAGTTACTTTGCCAAGCTTGGTAAGAGCTGCATCTGACATTAGAACATAGGTGAGTCTGGTCCCACGTCTGCATTCCTAAACATTCCCCATACAGCTTTGGTTGAGCTCAATGCAGTGAGTAATGAGGGAGAAGACATGTGGGGCAGACAGATTCTATCAATCAGAATTAGGCCACTTCAGGTGCCCGCCTCCCTCCCTCCCTCACACTTCCCTTCCTTCTTCCTTCCTTGCTATCAATAGTTACTAAAAGCCTACTGTCTGCTTGCTTTCCACAATTCCTGTCAAAGTCCTGTGCTCCCAGATACCAAGCTCTTCCCTCCATCTCACAGCATCCAAGATGCCCAAGGCTTCTCTTTACTGTTATGCTCAATATGAAAATCATTTTCAGCCCTTCACCGATGAGCATCTCGGTGCCTCTGTATTCCTTACAGGTGGAGGAGTTCAGTGCTAGAACTTCATTGTGCTTTCTGCTGTAATTCTGTAGGCATAATCGCATGTGATGTGATAGCCAGAGAAGAGAGTGGGGTTGTCCATACAGAGAAGTGAAATGATTTCGCTACTTGTTAACCACGGGCTTTCAAGAAACACATTCACCTTCTGTGAGATGAAGTTCCCTGGTGTTGAAAATCCATTCTGATGGATAATTAAACAAGAAAATTGATACTAAGTTTCTAGCATAGAACATGGCATGTTATGGGTGGTCAATACATTTCGATTCCCATTTCTCTTCTAACTGCATTTTCCATAGAATCCACATGTGCCATAGGTTTTATAGTAACTTAAAGATTTATTTATTTGTATGCAAGGCAGAGTGAAAAGAAAGAAACAGAGAGGAAGAGAGGGAGAGAGGGAGAGAGACAGAGGGGAAGAGAGAGAGAGAGAGAGAGAGAGAGAGAGAGAGAGAGAGATCATCACATCTGCTGGTTCACTTCCCAAATAGCCACAACAGCCATGGCTAGGCCAGGCTGAAGTCAAGAGCCTGGAGCTCTACCAAGACCTACCACATGAGTATAAGTGTCCAAGAACTTGGGTCATCATTTGCTCCTTTCCCAGGCACATTCACAGAGAGTTGGATCAGAAGTGGACCAGCCAGAACTTGATCCAGCACACATATGGGATGCTGTCATTACAGGTGGTGGCTTATCCCTGCCTCACAACACTGGTTCCAAGTATTCATAGTTAGTGGAATAAATGGACACACAAATCAATTAATGGATTAAAAACCGATCAGATGGAAAGCATTTCATGGAAGAAGTCTCTGCAATTTTCCCCTGGTTATCATTCTCAAACTTTTATTCATATTTGGAAGCAATTATTAAGAAACTATTCTGCTAAGTACTGAGATAATACAAGAAATTACCTATGGTTCTTGCCACAAAGGAGTGATAACCTGTGGGAGGAATTCATAAAGGACTGTCCACTGCACAAAGGCATGGAAGAGCAGGGACGTCTGAGGGACCTAGGGTTCATGTGTTGCCATTTGTGTTATTGGAGGATCCATCCTGATAAATTATTTATTGTGGCTGATCCTCTGTTTTCTCATCCATAAAATGTTAATGACCATGTCCCACAGAATTGTCTCTTTCAAATGAAAAAATGTCTCTTTTATTTGAAAGGGAGTTACAGAGAGAAGGCAAGAGAGAGAGAGAGAGAGAGAGAGAGAAAGAGAGAGAGAGAATCTTCCATTGGCTCCTCAAATGGCTGCTAAGGCTAAGGCCAAAGCCAGGATCCAGGAACTCCACACACACCTCCCATGTACTGGGTGGCAGGGGCCCTGCATGTGGGGGCCATATTCCACTGCTTTCCTAGGTGCATTCACAGGGAGCTGGTTGGAAGTAGAGCACCTGGGACTCGAACCTGAGCCCCTATGGGATGCAGGCATTGCAGGTGATGGCTTAACTTGGTAGGCCACAATGCCAGCCCCTGCCTCACAGGAATGCTGCAAATATTCACTGGGAATTACTCAGTGGAGAGTATTCAGACATCTCCTTCAGTAGCTTCCAAGAAGATACAGCTTGTTACGTGGGGGATCGCCCAGGCGGGAGGCCACAGGAGCAGGTGTAAAGGCATTCCAGATAGAGAGAACGCTGTATCTGCTCTACTGTCACTGCCACCGAGCTGGATAAGCACATCTCGAGATGAAACAGAGGAGAGGGGAGAGTGTGCACGAGAAGCCGAAGGCTCCACATAGCACAGGAATTTAAATGCCAAGCAGAGACAGGTGGGGCTTATCTTATAGGAAATAGCAAGAAAGCTTTAATATAGGAGGAATACGATCAGAGCTGTGTCTGGGGACCAGAAGTTAGGATTCTTTGTCAGAGTTCACTGATGGCTTTCATTTAATTTCAGAATCAACTTCAAAGTTCTTACTTCAAACCACCACCTGGCCCCTGCCCATGTCAACCCCTTCCTCCAACCACTCCTGCCATCCACCCGCACACACCCTGCACTCCAGTCCTCCATCATACACCTGTCTCAGGGCTATTTCCTTGTGGTTCTCTGCAAATGGGGGCACTTCAAACAGGAGTCTGGAAGGCTCATCTCCCACCTGCTTCAAGTCTCTGCTCAAATGCCAGTGAATCAGGAAAGCCCCTCCTCACAATCTTTTTTTTTTTTAAGATTTATTTATGTATTTGAGTCAGAGTTACACACAGAGAGAGAAGAGGCAGAGAGAGAGAGAGGTCTTCCATACGCTGGTTCACTCCCCAATTGGCTGCAAGGGCCACAGCTATGCTGATCCTAAGCCAGAAGCCAGGAGCTTCTTCCAGGTCTCCCACATGGGTGCAGGGGCCCAAGGACTTGGGCCACCATCTACTGCTTTCCCAGGCCATAGCAGAGAGCTGGATCGGAAGTGGGAATTGGAGCAGCCTGGACTCAAACCTGTGGCCGTATGGGCTGCCAGCACTGCAGGTGGTGGCTTTACCGGCTACACCATAGCTCCAGCCCCTCCTCACAATCTTTTAAAGCAGCACTGCCATCCATCTGTGTCTGCCACCTTTGCTTTGCCATCCCAGTAACCTTAGCACCAACTGATGCATCTTTCTGGGTTCTGCCTTCCTCAGTTAGACTGTAAGCTCCCCAAGAGCAGGAAGTCTGTTTTTTCTAGTACTCAGAGCAGGGCCCAGCACAGAAAGGTACTCACTAGATATTTGTTGAGTAAATGCATCATATAAAGCATAAACAAATAATATGCTTATCTAATAGTACAGTTGAGAGGTGATGAGGCATAGAGGAATGTAGAGCAAGAAATACTTTGGTGGGGCTGGTGCTGTGGCGTAGCAAGTAAAGCGGCTGCCTACAGTGCCGACATCCCATATGGATGCCGGTTCGAGTCCTGGCTGTTCCACTTCTCATCCAGCTCTCTGCTATGGCCTGGGAAAGCAATAGAAGATGGCCCAAGTGCTTGGGCCCCTGCACCCATGTGGGAGACCTGGAAGAAGCTCCTGGCTTCAGATTAGCCCAGCTCCAGCTGTTGCAGCCATTTGGGGAGTGAATCATCAGACGGAAGACCTCTCTCTCCCTCTCTCTCTCTCTCTGCCTCTGCATCTCTGAAACTCTGCCTTTCGAATAAAACAAATACATTTTTTTTAAAAAAGAAATGCTTTGGTTATGGAGACAGGGCATGTGAGTTATTGAAAATAATAAGCAAGTGTAAAGCCTATGAGATAAATGGAATCTCTTCCTTCTTAGAACTCACAGTTCACAAGGGGAAACAAAACCAAGAGAACTAGACCATATAATAAAGAGGTCTGAAAAGCCTAGGGCCTAGTGCACTACACAGATTAACATGACAAGGATTTCCATCAATCCATCATTCAGTGTGGGAAAGTAAAATCGGTTTCCATCTGGGCTAACTATGATGATGACGTTGCTGTGAGCTGAGCTGAGAACGGTATGGGGAGAGCCTGGGGGAGGGGCAGGAGCCTGGTCGGCATGTCCCTGGTGGGCAGTGGGCTAGACATGGAGCTCCCCATGGGTCAGCAGGGGAGAGGGAACAACTTGAAGGCATGATCTTGGCTTAATTTGGACTTTGGTTGTTGTTTGGGGAGCTTTGAGCATGTTTGTTGTCTGGCAGGAAGGAAAGGCGTGAAAAGGCGCCAAACCTTCACTAGATTTGACAGAAAGTCATGGCAGAGATGGGAAAATGTGGGATGAATAGCAGGATATTTATCCCTCAAGGAGGAGAGGAAAATTCTTCTTTAGAATCATCACGGATGATAGAAGACACGGACACATTTTGATTTTGAAGAGAGTATGAAGCCTCATAAACAAGATTTTTCCCGGCCTTTTTCTGGCCATAAGACCAAAACAACAAGATTTGAGGAGACTTGGTATGAAAAGAAATGAGAATACGGGCCTCTGAAGACAAGGGCCTTTAAGACCCCGGAGAGCCGCTGCTGGGAGCTGCTGTAGCAAGCAAAGCTCCCAACCATTCCGCCCTTTCCCCCTGAATGTGGTTTATCATCCACTTACTTCTGCCTGATGCTCTGCCAAGTACTTTCCAGATATTATTTCTGCTGATGCTCACTGAAACCTTATGGAGACAAGGGTCAAGACGCACAGGCAGGTGAGCGACTTGGCCAGAGTCAGCCAGTGAGTGAGGACAGCTCTGAACACAGGCCAGTGTGCATGTGTCCATGTTTTGTGTTGTTTGTCAGGCGGCTCACTCCCGCCCGAACCATCCGGCTGAGCTGGTGGTTTTACAGCAGTGACCTGAGTGTCAGATTTTTTGGGACTAAAAGTGTAAAAAGTACTTGCAGCAGGCTGCTTTGTAAAGAAAAATGTTGTTGGCTTGTGGCTCTGGAGGGGCAAGGCATAGGGACCTCAGCTGCGCTGTGATTCTTGGTGAAGGGCTATCTGTGCATGGTGAGAGACAGGAAGCAGCAGATACATCCGTCTGTGTCCGGTCTCTCTCCTCCTTGCAAAGCTACAAGGATTCAATCATGGGGGCACCTGGCTAATGACCTGATCCCCTCCCTGCTGCCCCACCTCCGCTACCATAGCCAGATTGAGTTTTCACCTTCTTCACACCAAGCACACATCATCTGGGGATAAAACTGCTATGTGAGGTCACGGGTACAAATCATCTCTACACCACAGCTACGACCTTGCCTGAGGTAGGGTATAGCACATGGTATAGTTCTTCTTTAGGGTCCCCACGTTTGAGTTCATTCTTGGAGCATTATGAGGAGCAGTGGCTGGGAATGCATGTCTTTTCTTAGAGCAAACTGTGGAACAATGCAATGCAGGTGCACATTCCCACTTTCTCAACACAACCTCTGTGTGGTTATAAGGTGCCCTTTGTCTTCAGTGGGCTTAGGTAGTGGTCTGGTTGTGCTAGAACCAGCTTCTCAGATTACAGGGAAGTTTATCTTCATTCCTTGGGCAGGAAGGCTCTCAGAGATGAGCTCTCAGCCACTCCTGTCCTGTACAGAGGCCTGTATTTACCAAACAATCTGAGCCTGACCTGAATGAGACCCTGAGGTTCCCGAGTTAATACATGTCCTGTCCCTGGCACACCTGTGACACTGTGAATTTGTAACCCCAAACAAAACCTGGACAGTTTTGTACCAGCCGTGACTTTAATTAAAGCTACTTAGAGGGACTGAAGGCTAATTTAAAGGTGATTGCCAGATGGGTTTTCTCGAGTCTGAAAGTGCTAGTTTGACAATTAATGATAGTGCAGCCTTAATTGGCTCAAGTTAAACAGGGAAAAGCAATGGAGGGTGAGCACAGCTGATGGAACCCTCTGTCCACATGGCACCTGAGAACCCTCTGTCTTTTACTGCCCCAAATGGTCAGAGAATTAGAGGGCTCTGACTAAACTGGTTGAGAGTGAGGAGGAATTTCAGACAATTTCTTCTGTTTCAATGTGCAGTGGAAACTTGTTGTGGCACAACAGAACTTGGCAGCTCAAGGCATAAACAGTGGAACATACTACAAAAGAGGAAGCACCCTTCTAGAATCAGTAGCCAATGCTACTTCCCAACCCTTGCATTTAAGAAACACCCATCATATTTCTTGGTAAGATAAATTTAGTGATAATGACAGAGACAGAGGGTCATGCTCTGGAGTATTTTTTTAAGATAGCAGTGAGAAGAGAGTCCAATTTGCCCCAGACCATCTCCTGGCATTCCTAATTGCTGAATTATATTATTATAATTATTTGCTTTGTTCTAAAATTCATTCCCTCCTTCCCCCCAACTCAGATTTTGACTTTTATTAACTTGTAGGCAACATCAACAAGGCTATACTAAGTGCTCACTCTACTGAAATCCCTCTGGTCCTTTGGGGGATACTGTCAGAAAAAGCAAGCTGATTAGCATGACCACTAAGGCCCCAGGTCCTACCTGTACAAACCAAGCATTTTGTAGCTCACAGACCTCACTCCCTGCAGCTGCACATTTCTGTAGCCTTTAGGGACCTGTACTGAATTTGATTGAAATCTATTTTAAATGTCCAAAGAGGTACCCACTCAAGACCTTCTTATCAGCTGCCATCTTGTTTTAAGAAGGGCAGATTGAACCACTTCAAGTATTTCTTAGACTATGAGCATGAGAGTGACAGTTAAAATCATGTGGTGCAGTAGGAAGGGCACTGGACTGAGGGTCACAAAGACCAGTGTTCCAGGCCCAGGCTATCTACACAGTAAGCATCCTTAGGCTAAATTCTCCCTCTAAATCCTAGCCTTCATCTGCAAAGCACTAGTTTTATTCTACATGACCTAGAAATTTCTTCCCAATTCTGTTTTTCTCTAACCCTTGTTCATAGCCACAGCTCAGTTCATGGATGATTTGAATGGAGAATCATGACTCTCTGACCCCTAACCTACTGCTCCCTGCTTTCTACTGGATAAACGTGTGTGTCTCGGCACATGGTGTGAAGATTGGTTAACCCCATTAATAGTTATTGTGGATCTAGGAAACAGAAAATGCTAGAAGGATAAACTGCAGCAGAGACCTCATTTTGTTCAGTCAATTAGAAAATGGACTGAGGCTTCCAGTTCTATTCCATGTAGGCAGCTGCTATTAGATTTAATTTGAAAAGTCGTTGGCATTGACTTTGAATTTGTAGAACTCCTCTCAGTCAGTTAACTCAGAGTCCTTAACCTTGTATTAAGCTCTTATTACCTTTGTTAGGCACAGTAAACCTTATGACCTTTTCCTTGTAGGTAAATGGAATCCAAAGATTGGTGAGGTATTTGTGCAACTTAGTAGCTAGTCATTTTCTCTGTACCTCATCCTTGTCCCTCTCTAACCTCATTCGGGATAATTTTCAGTTTTATTCAACAATATCTACATTTTAAAAACTTATTTGAGGAGAACTTATCTTCCAACAGTCTTCACATTCTATATGCATGCCATGTCATTTTTATTGCTAAGGCATTTGCAAAGCCAATTTCTTGAATTGAGTGCTTTTCCTTCTGCAAATATTCATGCTGTGTCACTCTGCAACCACTGATCCTGGATTTAGAAGAGTAAGTTAAAATCTAATAACTGTTCACTACTTACTAAGCATCTTTATTCCAAAGCACTCAAAATATTGAGTACACAGAAAAATACTGCAAAGGAGAAGCAACAGCTATTTCTACTCAAGTTCATAAATGATAGAGTATAAAATATTTATAAAATTGACCAACATTAAAATAGTCTATTAGTTAGGACCTGGTAGTATGGAGGTAGAGTACCTGAATTATAATCCCAGGTCTTCTATCTGTTAGCAAATGGAGTCTAGAATCTCCCTGCCTCTCAATTGTGTCTGTAAAATGGAGAGAATGACTTATTCCGTGGGGCTGTTGTAGGGAAAACATCTTATAGTAAGCATTTGGTTTGCATTAGTTCTCCTTCTTTTCTTCTTCCTTCTATCAATATCACTGTTCTTATCACCATCACTACCACCATCCTCACTGCTATTGTTTCCATGATTTCCCAGCACCACCAAAACCACAACCTCACCTCCACCACCACCACCATCACCTTCAGCACCACTATAATTAACACCACCCCCAGAACCACCCCCATCATCACCACCACCATTACCACCACTGCCATCACCACTATTACTACCACCCTCATCATTACCACCAACACCATCATCCAACTGGTGAAGAGCAGCAGCACCAACAGGAATGTATGGCAACTTAACCTTCAGATAGATAACAGCCAAGTCTCACAGGCCTAAATCTGGAACACTAGAAAAGAAAACATATACAGACTCTAAAAATGAGTTTTAGACTGTGACAAAGAGAGGATTTTCTCTCATTTTACTTTAATAGAATAGTAGTTTGAGAAGCAAAGGAATATGGGGGGAGGGAGTAGATAATCTGCTTCCATAGCCCCATAATCAATAATTAATAAATTAGTGTATAGGTATATACATATAAATGTACCTAGTATGAGATAAATAGGTAAATATAAATATATATGCATATGTTTATATATTATGAGAAAATATGTACCATACATGTATATATGTTCCTTTAGGAATATATATGTATATGTGCTTATTTATGAAATAAATGAAATTTTCTATATATGTATATATATATATATATATATATATATATATATATATCTTTAGGGGTGGGGCAGTGTGGGTATCATGTAAATCACTGTGCTCACTGGAAGGGCAAACATCATGTAGCTTGAGCTATTTCCTGGAAAGGTAAGAGAATAGCAGGCATAAAGCTTATCATTGTATTTTATGTACATCATCCAGAAGTTTGTATCCTGTGATGCCTTGGGATACTGTCAATCTAGAAAGACTGGCTTAGTGGCAGAGTGGCTGGAAGCAGAGAGCAGAGAGCAGGCTGTTGCCTGCCAAGTGCAGATCTCACCAGTTCGACGATGGTGGCAGAGCAGATGACTGTGAGCTCACTGATTTCCTTGGAGAGATGAAACCAGAGGATTTGCACAGACCGACTCCTTCCCCGTCATCTGTTTCTACAGCCCCCATCAACACTGAGTCTACACACAGACAATATGCAGTCAAGCCAGATGCTCTGTTCATCCCTCACGCGAATGATCAAAATAGGTGTGATTCTGGGCAGATCCCTCCTTTGATATTTTTAAGTTTGGTAGATTTTTATACAGATAGCCTGCAAATGAGACACTCATGCTGTCTTAGGGGCTTCACAATTATTGTCTAATTTAATCTCCATGGTCATGGTAGGAATTATTAATCTCATTGAACAGATTAGGAAACTGAATTCAGAAAGTCTGGGACTTCCCAAGGTCATACAATTAGACTTGACACCAGAACCACAGATTCCAAGTCCAGTGTTTCTAGAAAACCTTTCCAACTCCTTCAGAAATGGTACTTTCAGGGATAGATATGGAAGCAGTGACTTTTTCTGGTCCTCCAGCTCTCATTCTTTTGGTATTCAGAGAACGATTATCCATTCATTCGAAAGTATTTCAACACGGACAGTGCAAGGAAACAAAAGTCCTCACCCTCATGAGGAGTCCTCATTTATGTTGATGCAAAAGATATGAAAAGCATGCAAAATACATGCATAGGTGTCTTCTCCCATGTATGGCAGTGATAGAAAAAGTCACTGGTGATGGATGCAAAGTACTTTAGCTCAGTGTTTCAGAAAGAAAAAAAAAGAAGAAATTAGTGTGATTCAAGGAAAACTACTTGATCCAGGATCAATTTCTGATCAATGGGAGAGAAGATACAAAAGACATTGATAGTCTCAAATTGTCTGCTCATGGAGATCAGACAGAAGGCCGATGAGTCAGAACTAGAGTTACAGTGGAAAAGTTTCAGGAAATGGGGTCCCTACATCGACACGAGCCAATTTTTCAAGGCATTGTAAGGGCGGACGAAGATGGTTCAAGTTTATTCTCAATGCAATAATAAGGTACTGAAGGTTTTAACCATTAGAGTGAAAAGGTCTGATTGAAGTGTTGAGATTACCTTGGCTGGTAATTGAAGAATTGATTGTAGGACAGAAAGAGCAGAAATAGGGAGATACACTAGAAAGTTCTTGAAATAATCCAGGTGAGAGACAGTCGCATAAACTAGGGTGGAAGCAACAGAAATAGAAATAAATGAAGAGATTAGATGTTCTTTAGACTGAATATAGGGTAAGGAGGAAAGAGAGAAATATACAAGTTGATTTCTAGCTTGAAGCTGAGCTGTCAGGGTGGTGTTACTGTTTGATAAGATGAAAATCCACCGAGGGTGGAAGTTGTGTGTGTGGAGAGGGTTTAGTATGGCATGGAATTCCATATGTGCATGCATGCCTGGGTGTGTGTAAGTGTGTGTGTGCATGCATGAGTGTTTTAAATTTCAGAACCCTATTACATTCAAGTGTTCATTTAGAGATACAAATTTTGCACTCAGGAAAATAGACTGGGCTGAGGATAGAAGTTTTGTAACAACCAGGTAATAAATAGCATTTGAAACCATGAATTGCAGAAAACTATCCTAGGAGTGAGTGTGAAGACAGGAGAGTTGAGGACCAAGGACAGAACCCAAGGTAGTTCTTTTAGAGGTCAGAAGAGAAAGAAAGCTGCAGGTGATGAAGAACAGCAACTGCTTAACATGCAAACACACACACACACACACAAGATGTGGTATCAAGAAGCCTGGTGGTGGGTGTATTCATTTTAAATATTGCCAAGAAGAGAGAAATGCAATGAGCAGATGAAATGACTTTTGGCAACTTGGTGAGATAGAGTGGTTGGTGACTTTGGTGAAAGCTGCACTGTTGGAATGGATGGAGTTGAAAGCTCAATTGCTGTGGGTTGGGAGGAGGATGGGGGTGAGAAGAGGGAGAGGTGGTGAATATAGACAATACTTTTCTCCATCCATTTCTACTTACACTTAGTTCCATACCACAAAAGCAAGGTATCGACAAGGCTTTGAAAGGCCATTTACTGTTCCTAAAATAACTATGGCAAATGGGGGGAAATCCATTTTTGTGGTCCTGCTTTGTAACTCAGTCCTTTTTTAAATAGCTTTTTTTTTTAATCAGGAAATTATTCCTTTTATTGACCTGAGAGATGTAAATTCATTTTAATTTGATGGAGCTGGAGACATAGGAAAGTTCACTAATGTATCACTCCTTACACCTATGTTTTCATAGCCCTTCCACTTTGATACATGTCTACAACTCAGTTCTTTATGATTGGTACTTCTGTGTTGACACTGGATAGTGTATGAACAGAAGAGGTTTATTTGGCTCAGGAATCCTGGAGAATCCAAGCAACAAAGTCCTGGCAAAAGCCCCTGGTGGCATCACAACATAGCAAAGAGGAGAAAAGGAAGTGAGAGAGTGAGGAAGAGGTCAAATGCGTGGATGGTCTCATGTGATAACAACTTGCTCCCTCAAGAACTAACCCAGTCCTGTGAGAACTACATTAATCTGTTCCAGCTGTGGTGCTTCACAGTGTTGTTACTTCCCATTAGGCTCCACCTCTTTCATAAAAATAAACACATCCTTATATTACATTCGAGAAGGGAGAGAGAGAGAGAGAGAAGTTGGGGGCATGGAGACTCCTCTCATCCACTGGTTCACCCCCAAATTCTCAGGAGCTGGGAATTCAATCTATGTCTTCTGTCTGCTTGAGGCATCAAATGCTGCCCCTCAAGGTATGAATTAGCAGGAAGCTGGGTTCAGGAGTGGACCTGGGACTTGATCCTAGGCACTCCAGCATGTGGGTACGTGGGCACACCAAACAGCATCTTAATCACCGCACCAAACACCCACTCCAGGGCTCTTAGAGATTCTCCCACCTCCAGACTGCCACAGTGTGGACCCAGCTTCTAACACATGAATCCCTGGGGGACAAATCACATCTCAACTACAGCAGAGATGTTGACTGGCATTTGATCTCCCAGAGAGAGGAACTAGCTGTCTGTCTCAAGCATGTATACCTACTATATAGTAAGTGCTTACCTGATTCTTACACATTTTCTTTGTTAATTCTCTGTTAATCAATGTCCATTTGCTTGTTTCTTCTTAAGTCAGGATAATGGTGCTCCCATCCACACACTGTATTTGGAGTATGTGCTGTTTCAGATAACCACGGTATTTGAGGGAGGAAAATAGGATTTTTATGCCATTGCCCATCCACAGCTTCTTAACTCAGCTCCTACTTTAGTGAGGAAATTCTCCAGGGCTAGTATTTGCTTTGTCTCCACATCATGACTCTCTATTCCAGAAGGGAGACAGATGCTGGTTTCTTCAGAAATACCTTGCTTTCTCACATTTGATGGATGCTTTCAACCTAAGAGGGGTGGCAAGCAAAGTCTGGATGAATCTCCATTGGACGTGTGCTATTAAAGTTGTCAACTTCTTAAAATACATGGTTGAAAAACCATCATTTTTCCCCCCACTGTGTGTTACCCTAAACTACAGAGCTGTCACCAGGCAGTGTTCTAGTGTGTGGGTTCAGAGAAACCGTGGGAAGGTCCAAATGGCACTTAAATTACATTCTTCTTTGCTTCTGAAGACTTTTAGTGCCATTTAGCAGAATTCCAGTGCAGTTGGTTCCACAGAAGAGGCTGTCCCTTTGAGAGGCATCATTGCTGCAGGGACTTGGGAAAATAAATTAAGCCAACAAAACATCGGGATGGCTTTTCCATCCAGATCATCATGGAAGCAAAAGGAGAATGCACTTTGACCGATCCTCTGCACCAATGCCCCAGAGCTGAGTGCCTTGCACCTGTTCCATAACTGGGCAGACTGGGATACCGTGTCTGTCCAGTCCCACGTTTGGGAAACAAAGAGTTTGTTCTTGAAAGGATACCCCTGGTATAAGAGAAAAACAAGGGGGTTTTTTTTTTAATGCAGAAAAAATTGCTCTTTCTCTCTGATAGCTTCTTGAGAAAATGTGCTCTGTGCATAAGTCAAAATATTTTTTCCTGAAGACATAGCACACTCTACTCTTTCCATCTGGGATCTGAAAGCACAGCTGTGTTCTTCCCGTCTCACACCTCACCTCCAGAAAAAAGCCACATTCCATGGGGAAGGTGGCCGCACACTGCACAACATACATGGGGAGAAAAGGCAGTGTATCTGTAGCTGCCCGGGTGCTAGAAATAGACTCTAAGGAATTATGGAGCTAGGAATCCCTAGCCCTGAATCTGAGGCGGGCCCTGTGTCTCTCTGGCTGGCCTCGCCCTCCACTTGTGGCCCAAATGGGACAGAACCAGCTGAGAGTCTGTCCTGTGATGAGCTTTGTTTGCCTTGTGTTCTGAACTTCCCTTTACAGCTGTTGAAAGGAAACCTCCTGCCTAGTTCAGTCACCTCCCATAGCAGCACTTGAAGGTATTCTTATTTTCCAGAATTAAAAGAAGAGGTGAGAAGTAACACAAACATAAGGAACTAGCACTTAAAATTTTAACTTTTCTCAGAACTGCAGACAGCTAGGTAAACATCTAACTGAATCATACACTTATTAGCACAATGTATGGAGAGAGTGGTGTGCATTTCCAACCCAGACTCAAGACGAAACTGAAACATTCAGCCAGGTGCAGCCAAGGGAGCTTTCTCTGTTTTGCCCTCCTTCTGTTACCTTCCTACCCTCTCTTAAAAATATCGGAGAGGGTGGACAGTTGGCATACCGATTAAGATGTCAGCTGAGATGCCCGTGTCCCATATCCAAGTACCTGAGTTTGATATTTAGATCTGGCTCCCAATTCCAGGTTCCTGCTAATTCAGACCCTCGGAGACAGCAGGTGATGGCTCAAGTAATTGGGTCCCTGCTACCCTTCACATGGGAGATCTGGATCAAATTCCAAGCTCCTAGCTTCTTTGGCACCCAGCCTGGGTGGTTGCAGATATATGGGGAGTGAACCAGTGGATGGTTTGCCTCTCTCTCTCTCTCTCTCTCTCTCTCTTCCCCAACTCCTAAATAAATTAAAAGAAAAAAACTAACAGTATAGATCTACTCAGTGGTTACCATGTACATGCACTTCTTGAGGACACAATGTACAGCAAGCAGAGGTGCTATTTTAGGTGTTAGAAAGCGAGACTTGCAGAAGTTGGGTTACTTCCAAAACACCTGAATCACTAGGTGCATAACTTAGATTCAAGCTGTGCTCTTTGAAGCCCACACGTTGGCCCTTCTGCTCCTCAATTGCTCAGCTGTTTGTACTTGTTCCCTTCCACCAGGCTGCAAATTCCTTAAATGTCAAGGCCATGCCTGGTACTATTCAACTGGCATCCTGGTCATGATAGGTGATGGTTGAAATATTGATTGAATCAATCCACATGGTCTAATTCCCCTTGACATGATTTGACTTATCACTTCCTTGTATCAGGGCTTTTACACTAACTGAAATAAATTAATTATTTCTCTTTTTTCAAAAAAAATCTTTATTTATTTGACAGAGTTGCAGACAGAAAGGGAGAGACAAAGAGAAAGAGAGATCTTCCATCTGCTGGTTCATTCCTCAAGTGGCCACAATGGCCAGGGTTGAGCCATGCTGAAACCAAGAGCCAGGAGAGTCATCCTGGACTCCCACATGGGAGGCAGGGGCCCAGGCACTTGGGTCATCCTCTGCTGCTTTTTCCTGGCCATGAGCAGGGAGCTGGATCAGAAGTGGAGCAGCCAGGATACAGAATGGTGCCCACGTGGGATGCCGGCATTGCAGGTGGTGGCTTTACCCACTATGCCACAAAGCCGGCCCCAGTAATTTCTTTATCTGGAAGCACACATAGATCAGATCTAACATAGCATTCTCTATCAGTAATTGCAGCATCAGCCCACGAAACAGTAGAACCGTGTGATGAAGTTATGTGGCCGCTCTGGTTTCCTGTTCCACTATTGGTGAATGGTTTCTCTCAGCATCTTCAGAGAGGGAGCCCACCCGAATAAGCCTTTATCAATGTGGTTACTATAGACATTTTATTACCAACCATCTCCCTCCACTTAGGAAAGCAATCTCCTGTAAAGCACTTATCCAGCACCCATGCCAGGCAAGGCTTTGTGCTCAGTGCTGGGGAAACTCGAGGATGGATTAGGCACAGTCCTTGCCTGCAAGCAGCTCACAGCTGAGATCTACGAGAGGCATCTGGGCACTGGTGAACCAGTGGCCCTCGTTTGCAGTCCATCTTATTCATCACACTGATGGGACAGTGAGTGGTCAATGAGCACGCAGATTCCATCACAGAGGCTTCAGTCACAATGACTAGTCAAAGAGGACACACGGTGCGGGGTGGGGGTGGGGAGCTCTTCCTGCTCTCAGCCCTTCTGCCTCCTGGAGAAAGAATGGCTTTTGTCCACTGTTTAATAAAACACATCTACAACTAATTATTGACAGCGTAACATTTGTTTATAAATTTTCTAGCTTGTGTGCCTGGCTTTTAATACAGCCTGCTCTGTGTGCCAAGCTATGTTTCAGGATTCTCTTTCTGCTTTCCTTGTAGCTCACCTTCCTCTTTTACGAACCCCGGAAGATACTGGGGTTTTTGTCAGACAGTTGGTTTGATTGTTCCTTCTGTCTCATCTTCTGTCTTTCTCCCAGGTACATTTGGCATTGGAATGGGAGATATGTAACTACTGTATCAAGTGCAAGAAATCTGGCCAGCAGGAACTTCCCTATCCAAGGCCAAAGAATCATGTTGCTTGTTTGAAATTAAAATTAATAGCGTGTTTTTATATCCAAACATAGGCAAAGTCTTCATCTTAATTTTGGAGGCCAACCTATATTCAAAAACTCTCAGCTGCCTCAGGAGATAGTGAGGTCCATGTTGTAGGACAAATTCTTCCTAAGAGTTGTTGAACGTCTTTGTACCATTTTGTTGCTTTTGATCGTCACCTGCTTTTTCGGTTTCCAGCGTCCCATGGGCTCTGATATTGTCCTGGGGTGTGAATAAGGAAACACCAGCAGTGCTGATGACCTCTAAGAAACTGTCTTTATGCTTCTTGTATGTCAGAGCCATTGAGATGCAGTTCCAGAGAGAATTGCTGCCTTCCAGGGAGAGGACGTAATGAGTACCAGGGAGAGGAACAGCAGTGATATGCCACTTCTGGCCATGGCGGCTTCCAAAAGTGTTTAAATCTGAGGCAAAGGCTGAGTTCTAAAAAGAAACAAGCAAAACAGTATAATCAATAGATTCTCTGGCAAAACAGCACCGATGTAAATAAAAAGGCAACTTTCTGCTTGATCTAATGCAGGAGTTTAGTCAACGTATCACTTCCCTCAACTCCAATGTCTGTGCACGCAACTTCTCTATACAATAAGGTTGAGCCATTTCTGGAAGGCTACCAGTAGCAGGAAAGGTGGTTTTCAGGAGATCATGTTGCAATGAATTAAAGGAGATTTGCACTAGAAATAATAAAATACACAAACAAACAAAAATAGCTAATATTTAATCCAGAAATTTTATTTTATAGATGCATTTTCAGAGTGCTTTAGTGAATTATCGGAGCTCATTGAGCTAGTAAGTAGCAAAACGAGGCTTGGAACCCAGGTTTTCTGATGTATAATTCGGCGTTCTTTCTCCTGCCACCATTTTGTTTTGAATACCCTTTAAATCCTACTTGAAAATGCACATGGCTACAGTACCTGTGGAATCCCTGCTGGCCATGCTAAAAGCTGAGGTGATCTTGCAGAGACCAGACGCCCTGGTGGCTGCATTGTTTCCTCTGTGCCTTCACATTTTCAGTGAACTATTCAGTGGGGTGCATTTGGAAAGTCGCATTTGCATTTCTATTCTTCTGAGGTCTCTAGTACCATTCACATCTCTGGATATTGGCCTCTGTTCTCTCTTCTGCTTTTGGAAGCCAGAATTACCCAGCAAAATAATGAAAATTGCCTTTCCCATGCAGGGTATTTGACAGCAGGGATTTGGCCGACTCTGAGAGCATGCTGCTTGGTATCTAGGGATGCTACACCTCCTGGGGGAACGGAGAAGGGATCAACCTGAGCCAGACCTGCCAAGTCCCATCAGGCACTCTGACCTCTTGCCCAGGGTAATCACCTTGCTGTCAACTGAAGTCCATTACAGCCAGGGGCCATGAAATCACAGCTTAGTTTTTTTGTATGGATCTACAGCAAAAAGATCAAGGCCATCATTCTCACAGAAATAACCAGGTTTCCTCTATGCATCTAAATAACCTCAATTTTAGCTCAAGAGCTGCGTCCAAGCAGATGAAATTCTGGATCCTTCTATTCAGAACTTCTGCTTTATCGCTGACCTGCCAGTGTCCAAAGGAAGAGAGCAGCAGCCTTGCTTTGACCTCTGTTGGTGACAGGAGGTGAAGGGCTCTGTGCTCCTGGAAGCCACTTCAGTCTGGGGCGGGGGGAGGGGGCCCCTCACTGAAGAACATTAAGCAGAAGGGGCTAGGCTGCGGCTGGGGTGTGGGCTGCTTTCAGAGTGACCTGTGAAAATTTCAGGGTTTCAGCCTGGAGTTATTAGCAGAAGAACCACAAGAGCTTTCTTCACAGATCTGAAGATTGATTAGGTTCTTCTGTAGCCCTGGAGGACAAGTCTGAAATTAGCAGGAGGAAGTCACAAACAAGTCCATTCTGGTTCAATGCGAGAAAGATCACTGTGGTAAGGAGACGGTATAAGAAGTGAGTTGTTCTCTGACAGTGGAGGGAAGCAGGGAAGCAGGTTGTTAGCCCGGAAGTTGGTTGAGGAGGGGGGATTTGGCATTTAGGCAGGACTGGCTGGCTGATCCTAGAGCAGTGTATTTCATGGAGCCTCACAACCACAGGTGTATTCACTGTACAGGGTGGCTGGCAACTTAAGTATGTTTGGGAAATAAGCACACAGCACGTGTTCTTGGAGTTTCATGACCCAGATTAAAAACAACAAACAAGTGTGTTGACTTTTGCTTAATTCAGGTTTTCCCTGGTGCATTTCGCTATCATCATGAGCTTACTTATTTTTTTTAAAGTAATCTCTATTTCTACTTCTGAACACCCACTTGGAACTACTATCCTGTAGTTCTCTTCCTTATTCTGAGATTTTTATGAATCAGGACAACCCAAAGGCCATAAATAGACAGGTTTTCTGGGATAGTAGCACTCTGGACATTGTGCTATTTCCAGGAGTGAGGGTGCTACTATTGCCATGGGGGGGGGGGCTTATGTATGTTTTCTGGGATAAATGCAATGATCTATCTTCATTTTAAAGAGAGGTAATGAGATTGATATGGACTGGTGACTAGGAAGAAGGTCATGTTGTAGTCATTGACACATTGGGGGGAATCTGTGAGCCCTGTGGACAAATGCTCACTTGTTAGTGGGCTCTTTGTGAGAGCTCCAAGAAGCATCCCAACTCCCAGGAAGGCTTGTGTTCTCAAAGATGGCCCAGATCAGGCCTCCAGGTGCTGAACTTTATGTGGTCCATCATGAATGTCAAAGGTAGCATCACTTGCGATTCTACATTTAGCAAGATCATATCTGCCACTTTCAATGAAGCAGATGACAAGAAAACTCCTATGTTACCATGAGTCCTGAAATGCAGGGGGCACGTTTACACACAGGAAGGGGCAGGATTCTCCGGCTGTTCTGGTGCCAGGGTGCAGGCCAGCGGGCTCGCTACCTGTGGGGGACGAAGAGTGAGTCAGCTCAGCACGAGCAGCATGTTTTGCAAAAGCAAAGGTGGAAATGAGAGTGGCAAAGAAGGAACTGAGATTTGTCCTGTGTTCCTAGGGCCGAGTCGTGAAGTGAGCTGTTCGGTGTGTCAGAGAAAGGTGATTCTGGCCATTAGGTGGACAGGCGCAGGTCATGAAGGGGAGATGAGCCAGGACTGTAACTGGAAAATACTTCCTTTTCTTGAAGGCAAAGAAATTGGCTCTAAGGGCTGCAAGTAGAAAGTGCCAGGGGCTTCATTTTTGTCGACAATGACTCAGTTGGAGAACTATAACCTGGGTGTGCTGGATCCTGTCGTCCTCGTAGACCTGCCCACAGGCTGCTACTGTGGAAATCTGGCTACCCTAAGCATTTGGGTGAAGCTTGCCGATTACCCCCAGGACCCTGAGAACAGCAAGGGCATTCATCACACCCAGCTGAAGTGGGTGGAATTTTGCCATCTGCAGCTCACCTTTTAATGTGTTTCCTTCCAGGGTCTAATCTTCTGTCTGGAGGGCTATATGGGGATTTCATCGCATGCTGCTTTGGCAATTAGTTCAGAATAAACTGAGAAAACAGAAGGGACTTTGCCGTGGAGACTCCAGCCTATGCATTTACAGCACTTAAAAAAAAAGTGAAATAATGACTGTTTAAATTGCACAGAGATATTTATAAAAAGTGATGAATTTTCAAGCTGTTCTGAGGAGATGTAGTACAGGAGATGAGAAGGGGAAAAAAAAATCCAGCAGCCACTCGGCATCAGGCCTTCTTGATTCCATTTGTAAAGTTATTGAGTTTCATTTTAAACATTCACGATTGGTATTAAATCCATTACAATACCAGGTAGACAGCTGAAAAGAAATTAATAGAATCTTTAAATGTTAGTGAAATTTAATCCTAATGCTCATGATTTTGAAGTAAATAACCTGGTTGTTAAGTTTTTAGCTCCTGCACAAGGCCAGGGAGAGAAATTTCCCTCTCTCCCTCTAGGATGGGAACACCACCGTGGGGCTGGGGGAGGGCGGCCATGTGGCTCTGTCTCGTGGCAGGCAGATGGAAATTGTACTATAAGGCTTGGCTCTGTTTCAAGGGGCCATGTTGTCCGATAAGGTTAATTGATTTCCATTGCTTTAATTAGCAAAATTTAAATTTTTTATCTAATGAGGGAGGTTTGGGTGTGACATGAGGAGATGGAAGGAGGACAAGTGGCAGTCTCACAGTTAAAGGATGACCTTAGTCCTACAAAGAGCAAAGGGAGCAATTCTAGGGACCCCTGGGTCATAGAGCCACTAGCGAGAGCTGCCCACACTGGTGAACAAGCTCCCTGGCACTCTCAGAATGATTTTCCTAGCCTCCTTGGATTTCTAACAATGGCTTTCAGGAATCCATTACTCCCAGCCCATGAGTCACCAAAAGAAATGATTCTCAGTGAAATTTCCACGAAGGCCAAAGGGACCCCTGGAGTCCCTCCAGGCAGAAATGTAAGCTCCACATCCTCACTCTCTATACAAGCAGGGCAAGCTCTGTCTTTGCAAATGCAGGGTAGGCCCAGAGCTGCCTCCTGGCTCTATGCTGCTGCTTGTGGTACCTCTGGTCACATGCCTCCCCGAGCCTGGGCATCAGCTCCTCCTGGAGATGACTCACAGCCAGACTTGTTGATGTGTCTGGCATCAGTAGGTGGCAGGGAGATTTGCTCCTCATTGGTTTGATCAATCTTTTTGCTGTTGAAGCCTCTCAAAGAGTTGAAAGTGATTTTTCCTGCTGTATGTACAGGTAGGGGTAGATCGCTGCCCATTCCTAGTTGGGCGACAGCATAAGCCTGAGTGCAGGGCGCAGCACACTTCAAGTGCGCATGCAGGGACAGGATGCCTGTGTGTGTGATCCATCTCAGCCCTGTTTGCTGATGTGCTTTGCATTGAGAGAGCACAGCTATTTCTAGTGCATCCCTTCTCCTCTCCCCTCCGGGGGTCTCTGAAAGACGAGGCCTCCAGGGATGGTTGAAAGGAGAGCAGCAAAACTGCCGTGATTAGTTCTGATGCCTTAGGAAGCTAACGCCTAGCCAACAGATATCACACAGAAGCCTCAAAGCTCTCTTCCTGCCTCCCTTGGAAACATGTTTTTGCTTTCTCCCTAAACAGAGTTCAGACAACTTCTGATGAGTCCTCCGTGGCCCTGAGAAAGAGGGCTGCTTCGTCAGGCTTGATGGCGTTAACTCTTGATTCCCATTCATAGGAGCCGCTTTGCAAAGGCATATAAAGGGAGGCTAATTTCTCCTCCTTGTGCAAACACCAGGAAACAAGCCGGGATCGCCTATCAACAGGCGCCCACGAAAATCCCTTGGAATGCTAGGCTGAGCCCTGTTTTTACCCTAACTCCTGGGAGAGGGGAAGCAGCATCACCCAGGGTGTTGAGGACCTCCTGCCTCGGGTATTCATGTCAAGGAGTCTTGGATGGACCTTAGAAACCTACTACAGTCTATTGCTTATCTGGCCCAGGTATCTCATTTCACACATGAGAAGTCCGAGACCCACGGAGATGGACTCATATTTTGAAGTCTCAGATTTTGTCCGTGCCAAATTAGAATGAGATTCAGGACCTCTTTGTACTTATCTCTTAGAATTCACTCATGTGTTTAACAATTTGAGGTTGATGATGTATGGAGCACCAACCCTGTGCTAGGAGGGCAGAGTTCAAGGCACTGAGAATGGAATAGACCGGACCCCTCCCTGAGCTTACATTATGCCCCCTGTGTGAGGGCTGAGATGTGAGTGAATAAATACACACCCCAGGTCTCAGGAGTCACTGCTCATAGACAGCGGACACACAGAGTGAGGGGAATAGGAAGTGACGTGAGAGCTCATTTGTAGAATGTATCAGGGACACATCCCTCTGACACTGACATTCGGGGAGGGAGCCTGGTGCCCGTCAGGGAGCCGACTGTTCAGTACAGGGAGCAGCAATTGCACAGGTGCTTAATTTCATGACATTCTGTACCCTTCGAGAGCTTGGAGCCTCCTTACTGTCTTACACACACGCACAAATGCACACGCTTCCCGGGTGATGAGCTGTTTTAGGGAAAGGGGCTGTGGGCAGAAGGAACAGAACTCGCAGGTTGCTGATGAATCCGAGGTAGAACAGTCTCCAGCGCCGACTTCCTCCCATTCTTTCTGCTCTGCTCCGGAGCAGCCAGCCAGCCAATGGGACTGCAAAGTGGGTTTCTAGCAGTCAGGACTGGCCAGCATTGCACACTGCGCATCTGGATAGTCTGAAGGGACACGTGACACTTTCTGGGACCAGGATGCTGCTTCGTGCTTTCTGTTTCTCACGTACTCAGAGACCAGTGGCAGCAGAAGAGTGGGGGCGGGCGGCATTGATGTCCTATTGCAATTCACAGTGTTCTACCGTCCCATCAGCAGAGGCGGCAATCAGCAGCACAGGTGGGCATTCTTCATGAATTTTCTTAAAGAGCAAACACCCCTTGTTCTCCATCCAGCGGAGAACCAATAGGGCAGAGCTGCCTGCGGCTATAGTGGGCTGTGTGGGACGGAAAGCCAGGGAAATTGTGGCCAGCCTGGTCATTTTCCTGCATGGGCTTCTGTAAGACTTGGGGTTGGATGTTCTCAGGAGCTGCATACTCCGATTCAGCTGAGCTCTTGTCGTGTTCCTGGTATTAATGAGATTCTACACAAGATACAAAATAAAACAAGGCACTTTCCTTTCTCTTAAATGGCCTAGAGTCTCTCATCATAAGCAGGGCCTACACAGAAGGCAACAGAAGTCTAGTGTAGAGGGACATTTCCCCGAAGACCATGGGGTGCAAGGAGACAGGGCTGGGCTTGAATCACCTGGACAACCGTGTAGGAAAAGCTGGAGTTGAGCTGGCCTCCGAGGCATGGTTACGGTTCAAATAAGATGAGATGGGGCAGGTCAGGCAGGCAGGACCCAAGGGAGATCTGAATCTGACCATGATTACCCTATAAGATGGTAAAGAGTCTGGCCTGTGTGCAAGGAAGGCTCTTGCTAGTGTGGAGGGAGAAATGGGGGGACGGTCAGGTGCTGGAGAGAACCAGGCTGGGCCTCTCTTCCCAGTGCTCAGGAGCATAGGCTACAAGAGCAACCACCTGACTCCAAACTGTGACTCCAGAGTCTGTACCACCGAGGCACGTAGAGGAAGATAATGACGTCCAACTTAAAGGGTTGCTTTGGAAATTAAATGAATCACTATATGAAAAGTTATAAGAAATTGCCTAACATTTGAAGCATTTTAAAGGGTCAGTTTTGGAGTCTGCGCTGTGGCGTAGTGGGTAAAGCCATTGCCTGCAGTGCCAGCATCCCATATGGGCACCAGTTTGATTCTGGCTGCTCCACTTCCAATCCAGCTCTCTGCTATGGCCTGGGAAAGCAGTGGAAGGTGGCCCAAGAGCTTGGGCCCCTGCACCCACGTGGGAGGCCTGGAAGAAGCTCCTGGCTCCTGGCTTTGGATCGGCACAGCTCCAGCCGTTGTGGCCATCTAGGGGAGTGAATCAGCGGATGGAAGACCTCTCTCTGCCTCTGCCCCTCTGTAATTCCACCTCTCAAATAAATAAATAAATAAATCTTTTTAAAAAAGGGCCAATTTCTATTCATAATAAAATAACATTTTTGCCTATCACAAGGGTGTAGGGCGTTTGGCGAATAGAGCTGCAGCTCTCACAGAGGAGGAGAAGGTGGAAGCCACGTTCTGGAAACTCATTCTGATGCTGCTGTGAGAGCAGGTGGATTGCTGCTTGGGAAATGATAGAACCACGGCCAGCTGGACATGTCCAGGCCTTGCACCTGGGCAGGGATAACAGGAAGGGGGAGGACGAGGAGAAGCTGAACTGAATTAGCAGTTCCTCTCTCTAGAAAAGGCAGAGCTTTGAAATCTCTTCCAGTTTGAAGTCTGTCAGGGTGGACACACTCAGAATGTTTCACACTACTATCTAGGCCCTTTGCTGGTGCACTGACCCAGCTCCTCCCAGCAGGAATGCTTCTTTCCAGGGCTATTTCTATCAGTGCAGACTCCAGGGCTGCACAGGGGAGATTGTAATTTCCCTTTGAACAGGCTAGAAGGAGGCACCCCATTGTTTCAATCCATGTTAGAGACCCAATCCCAACCAAGGTGGCAAACGTTACCCTTACATCCTTTTTTCTGAAAGTCCCACATGAAAAAGCTGTGCCAGGAGAGCTGGTGGAGGGAGGATTCACTGTTGGTTCTTTTCACAGGCAAGGGTTTAGCTCATGTTCAGGAGCTAGGCAGCAGGAGTGCTTCCATCTGTAGTGTGGCATCCCAGACAGCTGTGGAGCAGCCCCTGTCCCCATCGGCCTGGCACCATCAGGCTGGGTGGGCCACCAGGACCCAGGACACCGGGAGCAGGGGCTCATTTAGCAAGGGAGATGGCGGTGGGGAGAACGTGCTGTGCTGTTTTCAACATCACGTCTGAGATGAATTAAGTGTCTGTGGCCCGCGAGATTGCAGCACTCACAGGCTGTCATCAAAATGATCGCATTCGATGGAAGAAAACAAATTCCCTTTCCACTGGCAGTCATTTTTTGCTTCTGTAGGAAACAGAAGCTGAGAGGATGGAAAAGGGAGACAGCAACAAAACGACTTACCTGACAGCTGCTGAGGCAGAGCTGTGATAAGTCTCACAGCTCCTTGTTCTGCTGCCCACCATGGGGCAGGTTGCTGGGTCCAGCAGCAGCGGAGCCGGGCATGGGAGCTCCAAGCTCTCCTGAATGGGAGACAGAGATGTTTGGAGAGGGCTGGCAGGCAGCAGGGCGCAACTTCAGAATCCAGCCTTGATATTTATGTCTTCTTATGTTACTTTAACACAACCTCCCCTTTTATTTAAGTTCAGCATTTGCAATATGCTGAAGCGACTTATGGGGTCTCTGTGTCCCAGATGTCACCCGAGGTTGAAGCCTAGCCCAGGTTTCCTTCCTCAGCTCTATTTGGAGTCTACTCTTCCATGGATTCTTGGCACAGACTGCTGTAAAAGTGAGGTAAGGCGTGAGAATTGAGGGAACAAGGGCTGGGTTCCCTTACTGGGAAGTCAATTGACTGTAGAATATGTAAGGCTTCTTCCCGCTGCAGCAGATAAAGGCACTAAAGTGGTTGCTGATTTCCCCGAATAGCTCAGGAATGCACAATGAGTGTCGCAAGCTCAGGGCAACTGAGCTTGCCATTGCTGTTGTCGCCCTGGCCCTGCAAGGCTTCTGCGGGGATCTATGGCTCCCCAGGCGCCTGGGAGATTGTTTTCTTGCGCCTTGTAAGACCAGACTTGTTTAGAATGCATGTTTATCAGGAGCAGTCTGGTGGGTGAGTGGGCCAGAGGGGTTAGTATTTAGAAACTAAGGGAGTCTCTGTATCTCCAGGACTCACACAGAGGCTTGTACAGGTGACAGGTGTTCAGAAAAACCCTCAAAATGATGCCAGACGCCTTCGAAAAATGATCGGTGTTTCATGCTTTGCATATCATATTTAAATAGGAGAGTTTTACTCCAATTATTTATCTTACTCCAATTTATTTCCCCATAAAATATCTGTTTCCAGGGTGTGAGCTTGTGTGTGTGTGTGTGCACACGTCTCCCTTGCCTCTAAGATTCTGTACCCCACGTGAGGCTGCTCTTCATTATATATTCATTTGGTTCTCTGTTGCCCTTGCAAGTTTAACAGCCTTAAAAATTGGATGCTTCTCACTGGTTCTGTAATGAAGTAGCAATTTGTCTCCAGATCCAAATCCAGGTGTAGCTATGCTAACTTGAAGCTTGGCCTTGAGCAGGGGGAGAATGTTAAACATCTCTGGGTATAGGAAATCCTTAGATGTCACAAAAGGTGGCAGGTGTGTGGAGGGTGTTATTCACGTCTTTTAATAACATATGGAGATGTGATGAAGGAAGGAAGGAGAGATGCTAAGAGCAAGGACAGTCACTAAAATTAGACCCTCCGACAGCAATCACAACATGCCCCCCTTCCATCATAGTCCTCTCACTTCTAGTGAAATGCCAAGTTATGGCTGGGAAACAGTTTCCTCTTAAGCTACTATTTTCTGAATTTTTAAAAAAAGATTTATTATTTACTTATTTATTTGAAAGTCAGAGTTACAGAGAGGGAGAGACAGAGACCTTCCATCTGTTGGTTCACTCCCCAAATGGTCATGACATCCTGAGCAGGGCCAGGTTGATGCCAGGAGACTAGGACCCCAGCTGGATCTCCCACGATATTCCCAGGTAAATTAGCAGAGAGCTGGATCAGAAGTGGAGCAGCTGGGACTCCAATCGCATGGATGCCTGTCACAGTGGGGAGGGTTTAACCTGCTGTGCGATGATGCCGGCTCCCACTTACTGAATTTTGATAATATTTCAAGCACTGGGGCTTTTCTATTAACTATCTTTTTCAAATTTCCGAGCCTATGAAAGTGATTCTATGTCAGCTTCCAGCTGAAAAGCCACCCTACTCCATCTTACAGGTATAAAGGACCTTTGTGCATAGGGCCATACAATATACAAATTTAACCTAGATTTCCCTGAGCCCAGATTCTAAGTTCTTAGTCACTAAAATCTCCTACTTGAGTGTGCCTTTTTTGTGTATAAAGTGTATAAAGTCAGAGTTACAGAGAGAAAAGGAGAGGCAGAGAGAGAGAGAGGGAGGGAGAGAGAGAGAGAGAGAGAGAGAGGTCTTTCATCCGCTACTTCACTCCCCAGATGGCTGCAACAGTTGGAGCTACACCAATTTGAAGCCAGGAGCCAGGAGCTTCTACTGGGTCTTCCAATGTGGGTACAGGGGCTCAAGGACTTGGACCAATTTCTACTGCTTTCCCAGACCATAGCAGAGAGCTGGATCAGAAGTGGAGCAGCCGGGACTCAAACTGATGCCCACATGGGATGCCAGGACTGCAGGCAGTGGCTTTACCCACTATGCCACAGTGCCGGCCCCAACTGTGTGCCTTTTTAAAAAAAAAATTCTGTAAGACCCAGAGAAGCTAAAGTGCTTGGCTCTTTGCCGTCTGCATCTCCTTCATGGTTAGTTCCCATCATTCTTGCTTTGCTCTAGCCTCAGTTCCCAAGATCAGCTCTGCTCTCAGGCAGGAGGTATCACCAACACTTGTCCTGTGCTCTCCAACACCTCTCCATCAGGTGGCCATTGCTTTGACTCTAACGTTGGGTATGTCGGTCCCGGTGATGACTTCCCCTTGGTTCTCATACCACATCTCTGATTACATTACTTCCATCTCTTGAGCTGACTCTCTCATTTCATCGTGGGATAAGTATTTAAAGTGGTTCCCACTTTTAAAAACTGGACACTATCCCTGGCTGGTCTCTGCCACTTGCAAGCAGAGCCCTTAGCTGGAGACACCTTCCTTTCAGATTTTCCGTCTTTATTGCCTATCCTTGATAGGGCATCCGGCACCTTTATTGAGCAACTCCTATCGTAGGCTTCTTGCTAGACTCTCAACAGGTCATTAGCTTGATTCTTGGGCATGGCGCTTATCACTGGCTTGCATCTCATGTTTAGGTCATACAGCTGGCTCTGTGTGTTTGCCTGTTGGCCCAGGTAATTGCTCCAGACACTCTTGGAAGAGAATGATGGCACTCAAGACTTGGAGGTGAGTATTCTGCGCTGACTTAACTATCTTCTGGTTAAAAGTTGGCTTGGTTGTAGGGAGGCTGAGAACTCAGCTCTCTCTCCACCTGCACAGTGCCATAGCCCACAGAGCCTGTCTCTGCACCAGCAGTCACCTCGCAGGCACAGGCTTTGATTTCACTAGGGCAGTCCCCAGCAGGTGAAGCAGCCCAGGCTACATATAACAGAGCAAAGTCTTCCTGGTCTCATTACCAAAGCAATCACTGGCCACCTGTCAGGTAGGAAGCGTTCACATAAAGTATTGGAATGAGAAGTGGATTTGGGATTAGGAAATCCAGATACCTATTCCATTCTGCCAATTTGTGTGACTTCAGGGAAATCACAGCTTCTCAGCCTGAGCTTCACTTTTAAAAAATGAAGAGTGATAGCGACTGCTTTGCCCATCACAAAACCAGGTTGTAAGGATTGAACCAGAGGGTCTCAATGGGACGGTTTTGCTGCACAGGGACACTGCACAATGCCTGGACTCATGTCCATTGCAGTCGATGGCGATGGAGGGAGAACACAGGTCAGGGCTACTGGTAAACACAGGCGTGGGACAGCCCCACAACCAAACTTCATCCACCCTAACGTGCTGAGGGCTCACGTTGAGAAGCACGTTCACTTCAACTGTTTCAGATGTTAGTGTCCAACCACAAGCAGATGAGCCTTGCTTCCCGGAGCCCACCAGTCAGAAGAGCAGAGCGGTCACATCATCCATGGGCTTCGTTCCATAGCTCCCTCCCATGCTCTGCCCACAGGCCACCCAAACCCTGCCGCCAAGTTAATCCATTGATTATGCCACTCTGCTCTTAACTACTGGTAGCCTCCATGAGGTCAGGGCTTTACCTGTTTATTCTGGATCCCAACATCTGAAAGGAGCCTCACAGATGATATTGGTTAAAGAAAAAAAAAAAGCTACCCAAGCCGTGCTGTTTACTTCAAATACAGAAAAATTCAGGAAATTCATAAAAGAAAGATTATACACAGACACACAAAAAACCAGAAAGGTCAAAGAACAAAAAGGAGTTAATTCTATTTTTAAAGATTTATTTATTTATTTGAAAAGCAGAGTTACAGAGACAGACAGAGAGATATCCTCTATCCATTGGTTCACTCCCCCAAATGGCCACAATGGCTGGAGCTGGGCCCATCCAAAGCCAGGAGCCAGGAACTTCTTCTGGGTCTCCCACATGGGTGGCAGGGGCCCAGAGACTTGGGCCATCTTCTACTGCTTTCCCAGGCACATTAGCAGGGAGCTGGATCTGAAACGGAGCAGCCAGGACTCGAACCAGAGCCCATATGGGATACTGGCATCACAGGCAGCAGCTTTAACCTACTGTGATTCAACTTGGTCCAAGAGTCAATTCTTTACAACTGTTAAAATTGTAAACAGAAATAATACAGAACTTTAAAATATCTGAGCACAAATCACCATAAAGATTTAAGCACATAAGATATGAGATTTAGAAGTGCAAACTAACAGACCTTAGGAGTCAATGGTATATAAAAGTAAAATATTAAACAAAAAGCTAAACTTGTAATATAAGATAAATATAACAAAAGTAAAGAATTACAGAGATAGTTGTAATATTTCCTATAATTTTATTCTTTTTTTCTTTGTGTTCCAATTTTTGAGTTGATAAGCTAGTACTTGATGACCAGAGAATGAGAAGGAAAATAAGCAAAGTCCAGGTAGAAGCTGGTGTGGGTGAAGGCTCTCACTACAGCCTTGCTGGACTCTCAGCCCCTGGGTCCCTGGAGAAATGGCAGTATTTCTCCCAGTGGAGGTTTGTGGAGGGGAGTCTGTTGACCTGCTCCACACCAGTTCTCCCTGTTAGCTCTGCTGGTAAGGACCTGAGGCGTGGGGACCCTGGGCCCGTGGTCAAGCCACAGGCTGCAGAGGTGTAGCACTTACCATGGCCCAGGAGGCCCCAGGACTATAGGAGTTCTGACTCCATAAGGCTTGTTCTTGCCAACATCTTCTCTCTTTTCTCTTGCTCATCCTTGAACCTCCTAGAATAATAAGGCAATGCAACAACTCACGATTGACCAAATTCCTTTCTCTTTCATTTTTGTTTCTGCATCCTCATTTTACTTGCACTACTTGCAGTGAGTAGCAGACACAGGGAAATTCTTTGTAATAGCTTGAACTTGGGTCCAAATCAAGACGTTGCCCATTGCTAGCCACAAACCTTGAAAAATAATTTTATTTATTTTTTCTATGTTTAGTCATGAACTCTTTATTTAATGGAGTATGAAGCCTTTGTAAAGTACATTAAAATATGTTATTGCAAAGATAAGAAAGAAAGGGATGGGTACAGGGTGGAAGGGAGGGAAGTATCATTATATTCTCAGAATTGTGTCTGTGAACTAAATGAAATCTGTTCTCTTTATATTAATAAAAATTTAAATAAAAGCAATAAAAATTAAGAAATAATTTGTTTTATATTACACAGGAGTGTTAATGTATTTTATTACCATGTAATAATTATATATAGTTACAGTATACAATGTGGTATTTCAAGATGTTTAGCTGGCATTCACTGATCAAATCATGGCAATTAGCAATTGCATGTATTATTTTTTGTGCTTGGAGTCTTTGAGCTCCTCTCTTAATAATTTCTTGGAACCTCAGTTGTCTCGTATACAAAAAGAGGGAAGACTGAGAGAAGTCTCTCCCTTTAGTTATGCAAAGGAAAATATTTCCAGGATTGTGAGCTGGCAGAGGACACGAACCCATTTCTCGTTTGCCTTTATGTTCTCATTACTAGGATCAACTTCCTAACTCATGCTAAATTGCAGTGCCTATCTGAGGCAATAATAATAATTGCCAGGTTACTGGGCATTGTTATTACTACACGCCAGAATTTACAGTGGGCATATTCCTCTGGTCATTTCAATCTTTCAAACATGCCTGCTAGGTTTGCAGTATTATCCTCCCATTTTACAGATTAGGTTTAGAGGTCACCCAGCTAGTTTTAGGCTTTTAACCATAACGTAATGATGCCCAGGTATTAAGGGAGGTCAAGTTGGAAACTGAGGATCCGCTAAGACAGCCATCACACCTGTGGAGCATTTTGCAAGAGCTTTCTTCCCGAACACCTCCAAGCATCCTGCTGACCCCAGGAGGACAGAGCATGGTAGTGCTAGCCCATGCCAGTGCATGGGACCCTGGTGCATGGTTCTCTCATGCAGTGAGCCCACGCCAGTGTAACCTGGTACACGGGACTCTCAGTCTTGGGCAGACCCTGTCTTACATGACCCCTGCAGCAGGGGAAGCAGGGACTTTGGTGCTACTGACACAGCTGGCACTTGTGAGTGTTGAGGTTACTGGAATTCCTGGTCTATACTTTGACCGTAAGGGAGACCTTAGATAGGTAATCTGTCGAGGGAGTTACAAGAGAAACTGAGCATCAGCTAAAGCGAGGGAAAGGAAGCTGTGAGAGGAAGAAATGTCAGAGCCTGAGAGCTCCTTTCTGGGGGAATCCAATGCTAGGCCCGCAATTTTCTAGTCTAGGAGTCTGACCCTGGAGAATTACTTTGAGTAGTCATGGCTCCAGATGAATCTGTGAGGCCATGTTATTCCTCCAATTTGCATAAAGACAGTGGGATAGAGCATACCCAGGAATCCCAGAGTCAGAGGCAAAAACATCATGCAAAATACACCAAATGGATCCTTGCTAGTACATATTGGAGACTTTGTAAAACACTTCCTAACCCCCATCTGCCAACACACACACACGCACACACACACACTCCTCTTCTTGTTTCTCACACAAAGGGGAGGCAAAATTGGGTGGAATAAAGCCCTTAATTGTTTTTTCAGGAAAAGAAGATTTTGTTGCAAAATGACAAGAAAATAAAGCAGTGAGAAAAACAGGTTCAGGATTGCCTTCAGATTTGCTGAGGAAAACAGGGAAAGATGAGCAAGAATGAGGCTTAATTTTAATGATGGGGAATTTGTTTCTCAGTAAAGAGATTACAGGAAGTGGGAGTGCATGGGATTCAAGCAAGGGTAGGGCTTGCGTCCCATTGTGATGGACGAGATTTTGCTCTTTATGAAACACCATTGGCACACAAAGGCTGAGAGTCAGAGACCGCCGAATGTAGAACCAGAACAGACACCCACAACACAGGAAAGAGCGGATCCATTTTCTTCCCAGATGAGCTCCGCGGAGGCCCATTAAGGACATGCCTTTCTCTCTTGGAAATTCCTCTTTTCCTTTTATCTGAGCACTCCGAACATGGAAAGCACGCTGCACATTTTTGGCAAGGAGACACCCCTCCTGGCTCGAGTCACTGGATCCCTTTCCCAGTATTGGGTTCCTGGGACATCTTCAGACATCATAAATATTTCTTCCCTATTAAAATAATTTAATACACCCAAAGCAGGATATGCATGTATCCATACCTACACACACAAATATGTAAGCTCATAATTTTTAATTGCATCAGCACTTCGATAGATATCACTTCAGTGGGAATTCAGTTGGGCCTCGTAAAAAGACAAAAGGTATGTTTTCTCCACGTGCTGTTTGGAGTTGACAAACCAACGCACATCGAAGTGATTACATTTGTAGGTTTTAAGTACAATTAGTTTATTAACATACAGGTAGGGCTGACCATGAGTCTCCCTTCCAAAATACTGCAAATTGACAATCTAATGTTTGTGCGGGTGAGCACAGAGGGCAAAGATGGGTGCCTGGGCCAATACCAATGCCACACCAGAGTTCTCTCCCTTGCTGTCAGATGCAGGCATCTGAAGACTGAGTATACAGCAGAAACTGACTGTAGATACCAGAGTCTTGGCTAGGACGGAAGTCCCATGCTCTGGTGGCCTGCCTGGGCTCCCTGACCTGTCATGGCTGCCCAGGGCTGAGGCTGACCCCTCCACCACCCTCACCCACGCAATGTTTGCTCCAGAAGTCCCACCAAGCTTTCTCTAAGGATGGGTTTCAAAAATCAAACCCTACTCCTGGATGCAGGAAAATAAATTCCAGACCATGGAGAGATACAGAGGAGAATATATATATCATACTATACATAGGACATACACTTGTAGAGTTATATCTATAATATTATCCCATTTTATGTGTATTCTGTATATCAATAGCACTAGATACTCTTCTCTCTATAGAAAACCATAAATTCTATACATCTATACTATAACTCTATATTGAGTCTATATGAACATATAAAGATTTGTAGTTATAAGTAGATGTCTAAACTGAAACTTGATTCTTTGTGTGCAAGAGAGATTGATTCTCTGCTGAATAAAGAACCCGGGCCTGGTTGATGGTGATGTTTCATGGCCCAAAGCAAAGGAATAAGGCCATCCATGAGTTACCAGATCACAGTGGCTCCCACAGCTCCCAGAAAAGGAGTAGCCAGGGTGCGGTAAGCTTTGGGGCTGTTCCTTCTAGAAAGGACATCCTTCCCTTCCTGGGCCATGTGGCTCCAAAGTGTCTCATCTCCCTGGAAGTTCTAGACGGCTTCAGACAACAGAGTTTGCGTTCATCTCAATTCCAGCCCTGCATTGTTAGCTAATTGATTTTTTCCATGTGGCAGAGCAGGGGTGGCGGGCTCTCGTTACAGAGTGGTGGCACGCCACTCTTCTGGGCTCCCTGCCCCACCCCCCACCCATCCTTAGTTTCTCCCGGAATTGGCTCACAGCTTGGACTGGAGCATTGTCCAGAAAGTCTCTTCACACCACGAAATGGCAGTAAAAAGCAAAAAAAAAAAAAAAAAAAAAAAAAATCACAATTAAAAAAGAGAGAGAGAGAGAGACTCTCTTCAAATATTCAGGGAGAGTCACAAAATGCTGAACTAAATCCTTATCAGGAATTTTAATGAGCAAAATAAAATCAGAAATCTGCGTGATTAAAATCAAATCTTCCCCCTTCTGCTCGGCTGGCGCAGGCTTCAGACAACAAGGCACAGGCGCTGGGAGGCCTTTCGTGTTTAATGACTGCCAGGGTTTTTTCTCAGTTCAAAGCTCCTCTCACAAGCCCCACAGGGGTGATGGGGAACTTGAGAGGACAAATAAGCCTCCTTCTGAGTGACTTAGAGTCCTGGATAACAAACGATAAACATTTGAACTGAATCTCAGTGACTCAAGCCAGTCAGCTATAATTCCTGTCCCCATTGGGAGGGGGACTGCCCTCCAGGCAGCTTCAAATAGTTCACGGAAAATACAGTCAATAGATAAGTTGATTGCAGTAGAAAAAGAAATTGAAATCTATGCATCTGAGGACTCTTCAAACAGTTCCCAGAAAGAAGTGTCCTATGAGAAAAATGTGTATGGATTTCAAAACGTTGTTGCACCACAGTGAAATTCTCTTTCCATTCCATTCCATTACCATGGATTTTTTTTTCCTTTGGAAGCCCTCTAGAAAGTGAAGTCTGGGGCAAGCTGGAAGGCAAGCGTGCTCTCCTCTTTAGGACAATCTCTCCATGGCCACTCAATTCTTTTTATTTTGTCTTGGGAGTTGGATAGGGGAGGAGTCCATGCAGCAATTCTCCCTGCATACCTGGAAAGTGGCTTTGGCTTCTCATGCCCAGTGGTCAGGTTCATACGTCAGCCATGTAGAAACAGAGCCAATTATGTTGGCTGCCTTTAGCTCCATCTCCTGCTCTCTGGGTGCAGAATGAATGGAGGCAGGAGCACAGCCCCCCAAAACCACAGAGGCCTGCAGCAGAATGCTTGCTTTTCCAGGGGTGCTTCTTGGTTGTATGTTAGTTCCAGATGCACATTTCCACTGCGTCTGCCTCTACACTTCAGACCATATTATCTTGCCATTTACATTCAGATTTGCTTCCTGCCAAACAGTCATTTCATCGCCTTTATCCTCTGCAAGGAGTAGTGAGGGTGTTTACGTACCCATCAGAACTGAATAGAGCACGAGTAGACTGCAGAAGCCCTGCAGCCATCCAGTCTTCTGCTTCCCCGATGAGGAGGTGATAATTGATGTTTTGCCACCAGATACCCTTGTGTGGACTCTGAAGCAGGTGCAGCCCTGAAACACACATTTCCCTGGCTTGTCTGTTGAGAGTTGGAGTGAAATAGGAGGTGGAGCAGGCTTGGGCCACAGCTCTCCATGTTCCTGTGTATGAGTGGTGGCCAGTGTGCTGTTGGGATGTTTCTCCTCTGTGCTATTTAGTCAAGCTCATGTCAAACACCCCATAATTAGACATATTTGTGTATATTCTAGATCTTAAGGAAGTAGTTATTGAGAAATGCCCCATTTATAATTGCTCAGTTGTTTCATTCTTTGGACAAATATTTGTTGAATAGATGCTATGTTCAGCACAATTTTTTAAAAGACTTATTTATTTATTTGAAAGTCAGAGTTACATAGAGAGAGAGGAAGAGGCAGAGGCAGAGAGAGAGAGAGGTCTTCCATCTGATGGTTCACTCCCTAATCGGCTGCCATGGCTGGAGCTGCACTGATCCAAAACCAGGAGCCAGGAGCTGATTCTGGGTCTCCCATGCAGGTGCAGGGTCCCAAGGACTTGGGCCATCTTCTACTGTTTTCCCAGGCCATAGCAGAGAGCTGGATTGGAAGTGGAGCAGCCAGGTCTTGAACTGGCACCCATATGGGATGTTGGCACTGCATCTGGCAGCCTAATCCACTATGCCAGAGTGCTGGCCCCCAGCACAATGTTGATCTCCAGGGACAAAGCATTGGGGTGGGTGAGGAGATGATAATTTGGACGAAACCCTGGATGCACAGCATTGAGAAGTTTGTGGAGTGCTGGATGATGGATAGGATGAAGAAAGTGAGTAATAGAAAATTCCTCCTATATTGATGGTTTTATCAGTTAGGTTGGCAGCAGACCACATATATGTCTTGGAAAAGTCAGGACACTTCCCAAATGGACAAACAGCTGACTTTTTTGGTAACGATATATTTATTTGAAAAGCAGAGTGATGGTGTGTGGGGTGGGGTTGGGGTGGAACAGAGAGGGAGAGGGAGAGAAGGAGAGAGAGAGAGAGAGAGAGAGAGAGATCTTCGATCTGTTGGTTCACTCCCAAAACGACTGCAGTGGCTGAAGCTAGTCCAGGCTGGAGCCAGGAGCTCAGAACTACATCCAGGATTCCCATGTGGTGGCAGGGGCCCAAGTACTTGGCCCATCCTCTGCTTTCCCAGACACAATAGCAGGCAGCCAGATTGGAAGTAGAACAGCCAGGACTTAAACTTACACTCCTATATGGGATGGCAGCTTTGCAAATGGCAGCACTGCAGTGCCAGCCCTGTGTTTCAGGTGGCATTTTTTGCTGTTTTATGTTATTTGAGAGAGGCAGTGCGTATGAGAGCGACATTGATACAGAGTTCCCAATCATTGGTTCCTGCCCCAAATGCCTGCAATGGCCCTGATGAACCAGGCTGGACTCAGGAGCCAGGAAGTTAACCCAGCTCTCCCACACAATTGTCTTCCAGATTCTGCGTTAGCAGGAACCTGGGGTTAAGAGTCAAAACTGGAACTTGAACTCAAGTGCTCCAATGAGAGATGTGGGCATCTTAGCATCTTAACTACTAGGCTAAACGCCCTCCCCTTTTGTAATACAATTACATCAGCCTCACATACCAGAGTCAGCTGGTAAGTGTTTAATTAATACAATTGCTTGGGAACCACTCCAGTCTTATTAAATCAACTTATTTGGATGACGAGACCTATGCCTCTGTATTTACGAAAAATCCCTAGATGATTTTTTGCGTATCCCTGGTTAAAACAAGGCTGCTGAAGAGTGTCACAATGACTCTGTGCACCTGATGCATCTGTGTGTGTGATGGCCATGTGGGTCTGCAGGACCCAACTCTCACACGTTTTTAATCTCAAAGCCAAGTTCTCCAGATACCTGCTTCTAATTCATCTCTGCGCAATTACCATCAGTCAGGGGCTGCTTAAAGAATGGAACTGATTTTAATATTGATTGGAACAGAGCACAAAGACATGGCCAAATACCTTGAAGGAGAGAGAGCATCGGATGCCTCTGGTAGCCACCAGCCATCATTTTGCAATGTTGTCCTATTTGTAAACCAGCACCTGCCTTTCTTTCTGAGACATAATTGAAAGTCGCTGGCTTGTGTTCACATGATTACATATGCTGCGTGTTCACACACGTGCACTTTTTGATATGTTCGAGCAGCAGTCTTGTATTGGACAAAGGTGTTGAGAATGGCTTCCAGACACAATCCTGCTTCAGGGTCGCAGTTGAGTACAAACCGTGAACACTCATGCCCAGCTTCATGTTTCAAATAGGCATGTGAGCATTTTATTTATTTTCCACAATAGCCACCACCTTGAACCCATGGGCTCAAACTCCAGTTTCTAACGACTGGCTGGCTCTGATACATATGTCTATTACAGTATTATGTACTTCAGCAACTTACAGTCAACAGCTAATCTGTGTTAATGTAAGGTAATAAGACAAATGGGCATTTGGTGCACTGGAAAAGCGTTGAGAAGCCTGATTTTGTGCTTGTCAAACAATCCAAATTGTAGTGTAACACTGCTGTCCAGAGGGACCCATACTGCGAAAATATCTGTTCAGTCCCCTCAAAGGCCAAATGTCGCCGAAATGTGAATGGAAGAAATATTTAGGAGCCCACGTGCACACCCCCCACCCCAGGGAAGACAGTCTGATACCACCTAGCTCTTGAATACACCGTACAAACCAACTATGAATAACAATCAATTTAACCAAAATCCATGTTCCTTTTTTTTGTAGAGCTGCTTAAACTGTAAGTGGAAACAAACCCTGTGTATTTAGCCGCCTCCCCTCGCTAAATGCAGCACTTCTGGGGGTTGGGCTGGTAGCAGGAGCCTGCAGGATCTTCAATAGTCCCGCACAACACCTGCATTCCAGAGGTAGGAGAGTTGTTAGTGACTGAGAAGCAAAGGAACGAACTAGCGCCTCTGTCTCTAAACAGAATTTTTTCCTCTCAAGAAACTGTGTTTTCGTATCCCCATCTCCAAGTGTTGGTCCCGGATGCAGTGACACTGTAACCTGTCCTTGGGTATGGGCTGAGAGATGATGACAGGTGCCCTGAAGAAGGGGAAGTTGTGGGTCTCCCCACTGCTGTCTGAGCCTAGAGGAAGAATGGTCCAGTGAAACCACACCCTCAGCTCCGAGCCAGCTGGTGCTGCTGGCCATGGAGTGTGTGCATCCAAGCAGGTACCAGGGTCCAAAACAAAGACATCCTTAGCAGACTTTGCATCCAGTGGAGATATTGCAATGGGAAGGCCAGGAAAAGCATCCAGCTTAAGTGATGGGGTGACTGAGGCCGTGTATTTACACACTGGCAACCTGGATTGATGATTTGGGAGATTTCCAGACCAGAGCATAATTTTTTAAGAGTTTTTATTTTAAATTATGAAAAGCACATTTTATAAGGATGTTAGCATGCTGGAAATGACAAAAATACATCACATTTTTAATTGATGAAGGGGGAAAGTGGTGATAAGAGCTAACATTTATTAGACATTTAAAATGTGCTGGGTACGCCGATGCTTGCTGCAAATTATGTCATTTAATTACAACAAGAGACTCTGAGTTAGATGGGGTTACCATTCCTGTGTTATGTGTTAGGAATAGATTTTCAGAGAACAGAATTTGTCAAGGACCTCATAGAATGAGTGGACATCCAGGACTGAAACCCAGTTCCATCAGCCTGATTCAGGATGAAGAAAGACAACTGAAAGGGAGGAGGGGCTGGTGGTGGATGGGGGGAGAGGCAAGAGGGAAATTGTTCAGATCCCCTTTTCAAGTACAAGCGTACTTCACAAAGTTTAAGGAAAAATGGAATTGATAGCTAAGTTTATTTTGGTGTAAAAAAATTGAAATGTATGCAGCGTTTTTCCTAACACCTATTTTCCATGAATTTTTGAAGACCCCTCGTAGAATGTCATAGAATGGCAGGGTTATGAAAATTAAATGTGTCATTCAAGGGGATTTGGTCCATATTTAGGAAAAATAATATATACAAGGTTCCAAAGGCATCTAAAACCATCAGGCAGGGTGAGAGAGCAGCTGTTAAGGAGTGCACTTCTTTAGGGGACAGATCCTGCTCCACCCCTGATGCCCATCAGTGTAAAGGGCAAAGCTGATTTCAAACTGGTTACTCCAAGCATTGCTGGACAATGTATAATGTAAGAGAACATGGTTCCATATCAGCAGACTGAAAATACCTTGGAAATACCAGGAAATTCTGTGCTGCGGAACTACTCAGTTACAGAAGGTCAAAGACCTGGGGCAGCACTGGGAAGCCACAAGCATCCTGTTGTTCCAGGGCTTGCTCCAGGGCTGAGCCCCTGAGCTCCCAGCCGTGCCTGCTCTTCGCATGGGTGCCCTAGTGACACCTGCATCACTGGGAATTCACAGGATGAGTTCAGGCTTAGTCAGTCAACTCTCAGGCAGGCTCAGAGGTGGGAAAATAGAAAGTGTGCTTGAGAAGAACCCAGAGGAGAGAAAGCAAAATCAGGGAGTCTGGTTTGTGAGGTTTTTTTTTTTTGTGTGTGTCTGTGATTGGAGGATCAAGCAAGTTGAGTTTTGGAATCGATGCTTGGTGATGTTTTAATTCATGGGTAATCTTCCCTCTGGGAAGGGCTACCACTAAATGCAACAAGTTTCAAGCCTTTCTGAGACAAGCATTTGAGCAAAGAGTTTGCAAACTGTCAGGAACTCAAAAGAAGCCTCTTCCCGCCAGGGGCCTGGGAACTTCGCTGTGTGTGTCCTTGCCCAGTGAGCTCTGGCCAGAAGCGATGCTCTGACTGCATTCACAGACCTCACCTGGATGCACAACCAGACCAGGCTTGACTTGGCAACAGGACGTGTCACGAATTTTAAAAAAGAAGGCTCTAACAAAGACAGGCCTTCTCTGATGAATGTCCTTTGGTTAAAAATGATGGGATTTGGAGTAAAGGAGTCCTGGCCCCTTTGCCCACTCTGATCCCTGAGGCTGTGAGCGGAGCAGGCTTGCACAGCTGCCTCCCCGCGAGTCCTGTGCTCTTTTCTGTACATGAGAAGGAGCCAGCGTGACAAATGTGTCTCTTACTGTGCCACATGAGGCAGTGTGGCCCAGCGGAGGTTGTCAGAGGGAAACTAGATGTGGACAGAAGTCACAGGGGGTAAAAACGGATTTTATTCAGCAATAAGGGCAAGGAGACCCCAGTGTAGAACTGGACCCAATCCCGAAGGCATCTTGGACAAGTAGAGATTTATCACCCAGGAGCGGGGTGGTGTTTGGTGGACGGGAAATCACTGAGAAGAAACTTGAGAGGTGAGTGGGGGCGGGGGATTTCTGGACAAATCCACCCAATAGGACTCTTGCTGCGGGTGATCAGACAGCACCTGGGGCATGGTGGGGGATGGGAACCCAATCAGATACGGAGGGCCGTCAGATATGGAAGGTAGGAGCTGCTTCTTCCACTGGTTCTTTGCTAAAACTTGATTTTTTCAAGGAAGTAGACAGATGGACCTAGGGCAAGGATCAGGAGCCTGACTACGATTTGGCTAAGCAAAGGATTTTTTCGTATGGACTCGTACAGGCTCTGGGGCAGCAACAGGGCTCTTGTAAACGAGCTATAAGGAAGCATCCACAGCAAGAGAAGTGTGACTGCAATGCCAAGGGAGGGCTCCCATGAAGGCTGTCTCCCCAGACTCCTCTAAGCCCACCTCTCCGTGCCTCCATTTCCTCATCTGCAACAGGCAGTCAGGATTGGGATCTAACTCAGAGGATAGCTCTGAGGTTGAAATGTACATGACAGACTTAGAAGAGCCAGAAGGTAGGGGCTGGTGTTCTGGTGTAGCAGGTAAGGCCACTGACTGCAATGTCTGCATCCCATATGGGCACTGGTTCCTGTCCCAGCTGCTCCACTTCTGATCCAGCTCCCTGCTAATGGCCTGGGAAAGCAGTGGAAGATGGCTCAAATGCTTAGATCCCTGCCACCCAGATGGGAAACCCGGATGAAGCTCCTGGCTCCTGGCTTCAGCCTGGCCCAGCCCCAGCTGTTGTGGCCATCAGGGAGGGAACCAGCAGATAGAAGATCTCTCTTTCTCTCTCCCCCCCATTTCTCCCTTTCTCTGTAATTCTGACTTATAAATAAATAAATAAACAAACAAACCCTTTTTTTAAAAAGGGGATCTGAAAATAGAGAAGCAGTGAACATTAGTTTTTGCAGAGCTGTCGGCTGTCCTGCAACCTTACAATTTTAGGCCCCTGCACTGGCATAGACACACCTATTGTTCATGCACAGACAAGACACGTCTGAGACGCAAACTCTGGATGTTCTCCTCGAAGCTAAAAGCTGCTAGTGTGGCTATAAACTGGTGCAGACTTAGCGCGGGTTCTGGTGCTGTGTGTGTGCGCTGCGGCTGAACTCTCATCCAGTTTCTCATCCACATGTGACATGAGGTCAGACAGGGACGACACGCAGCACCCACTCAGGAAACACTGGGTGTGCATTCGACAGACACCCCACCACTGTGCTGCTCACTTTCAGCTCCGCTGCTGCTGCCACAATCACTTCTCCCATTAAGTAATAAGAATAAAGACAAATGAGACCGAACATTTGCCTGAGATGGAAGCTTGTCTCTCAGCATGACGACCCAGGGAAAAGGAAATAAAGCTCAATTTCTTGCTTTGAGTCAAGGTTAACAAACAAGATTTGCACAAACAGTATATCAAGCTGAAGTTCATGCATTGGGTACATCAGCAGAGGGGGTAATATGCCACAGTTCTTCCATTCCATTATAATGCAAGTCCTCAAATTCTATCACCTCTGAAATTGTGATGTATGTTTGATCATATTCTTCAGGTTTATCAGAATTACTGTTTTTTTCTTTCATAAGATAATGGTGTTTTTTATATGGTGCCATTTTAGATTTAATGGCTTACGTTAATTGAACTGATACTGGGAAAAGAAGCCATCAAACACCAAAGAAATATTTCTTGATGGGGGCTTGGTGATGAACTCTTAATTTCTTTAATGTATGGTGCTTTCCTAGCACCAAGTGTGCTCCTCTATGTAACAGAGGTATAAGACATTTACACGGTAGCATGTACTGACACATATTGATACAGAAAAACACAAAGACCTGCAAGCATTAAGAATAATAAAACACAGTTTCTACTTCTATCCTAGAAAGGAATGACGAAAGTTTTGATGCCTGAATTCTTTCTGTGATGTTTAGGCAAGGATTGTCCATTGAGCCCAAGGGCTGGGAAATTTGCCTATTTCAGACTGCCCTTGTCCTATTCGACCACATGGAACACGCCCCTGTGTCACAAACCTCACATTTGTCTCCTTGTCCCAGAATTCTCCTGTCCCAGATACTCAGTCATTATCTCCCTCTATTCCCCATATCCTCACCTCTGCACTCATTTTTGTGGAATTCACACTGATTACCTCCAGGAGTGCCCTTTCACTTTGCTCATCAATATTGCCCTTAGATGAGGGCTCAACAAAAGAAGAAGTCTAGAATACTCTGTCTTTGCTATATGCCTCAGATCTAGAACAGCACCCATGACATAGAAACTCAGTGAGCAACCTTTGCATTGCTTCATTGAGGTGAAAAGTACTGATCCAATGGCTATTTATAATATAGAGGAAGGGGAAGAGGATCAGGAAGAGATTCCAAAGTTCCTGCCCTAGCAATGGCTTCAAATACGAATCTCACTCTGGGTGGGAGGGACTTTGGAGAGAAGAAGGTTTCTTAGTTCTGTGTTTGTGAAAGTTTGTCCAAGTGTCAACCCAACATATTTGCCAGTGTGTGCATCCCTACAACCAAGAGGCCTTTCAGCAGTAGAGGCCATTTTATAAGCAAATGAATTTAGCAGCACTTGAGTTAATACAATATCACGGAGTAATACGTCCAATGCTGACGGGGCCAATTGACTTTTATTGCCATTAGATCCCACTTTAGAAGCTATGCATGCATGAAGTTTCATTTTTTAAAAGAGGAAACGTGGATGCACGGCTTTCCAGGACTCATTTGGAGACATGATTCTTCAAGTTAGAAAAATACTAAGTGAAATACGTTTTGCTAGGAGAAGGGCTTAGGATACAAGCCTTTTATTTATTCTTAATGAACTCGCAAGGCTGCCCGTGTTACCTTTTTCAGCTGTTTTTAATTTTTTGTCCACCCAGCACACATGGTCTCTCTTCAGACACACATGTGTGTGCAAACACACACACATACACTGAGGTGTAGTTTTCAAGGTCCTATCGTGTTTAGCAAATATTTCAGAGGAAAGATATGTTCATCGATTGCACTGATTGCCAAGATTGCAGCATGACAACAAACATTATTTGGGTGATGGAAGCTAAAATTACAGCCCACTCTGCCGTCTGCAGTGATGAACAGATGCATGTTAATTTTTTTGTGGCAATGTCCATTCCTGGGAGCTGTGGACTCCCAGAGCATTAGCGTCACAGCCAGCCAAGCCTAATGGCTCTGTGCTGGAGACAATGGAGCCAGCAGGCGGCTGGAGCAGTCGCACCATTGGGGCCTCTGCACCAGGAGGGCTGCACAATGTGTGTGCCTGGGAAGACGAGCTGGCAATGGTGTGAAATGGTAGCAACATGCACACTTTTTTTTTCTTTTGCTTATTGTGGAAGACAGCATGGAGAATCGGAGCGGAGGAAGGCTTTGGCTCTAGATGCATAGTGCTACCCACTGCTTAATGAACAGTGTGTGGAAGCCAGCCCACACTTCCAGAGCAAAGAAAATCCACTGAGGTTTCAAGGGGTTTTTATAAGCATGTGTACAGGAAAAAGAAAGCACACACACACACAAAATTTACTTTTGGCCCCGCCCAACTTTTGAATTGTCTAATTTATCATGAAGCTTGGGGGCTATGTAGAAGATAGTTTATTCACTCCAAATAAGTTTTTAAAAGATTTACTTATGTATGTATTTGAAAGGCAGTGACAAAGAGGAAAAGATAGACAAAGACGGGGGGTGGGGAGAAAAGACACACACACACACATATATATATATATATATATATAGAGAGAGAGAGAGAGAGAGAGAGAGATCCTCAATCCACTGCTTTACTGTCCAAATTGTTCACAATAGCGGGAACTGGGCCAGGCCAAAGCCAGGAACCAGAAACTATTTAGGTCTCCCACATGCATGGCAGGGGCCCAAACACCTGAGCCATGCTCCACTGATTTCCCAGGCACACACATTAGCAGCGAGCTGGTTTAGAAGCAGAGCGGCCAGGACTCCAACTAGCACCTTGTTACAGGATGCCAGTATTGCAGGCAGTGTCGAACCTGCCGAGCCACATGCTCCCAGTTAATGGGAGCTATAGTTTCTTATGATATTTAACATATTCTGAAAGAGAAAAAGCAATGGCCTTCCCCTAGTTCTTAATGTTCTCTACATCATTATAATGAGTTTTCTATCATGCATGACCATTATAACAAATGACCACCATTGTCTGGGTCGGGAGTCTGACTTGGGTCTTCCTGAGTGTCAGCAGGGCTGTCGTCCATTCTGGAGGCCCTTGTCTTTTCCAGATTCGAGAAGCCACCTGCCTACCTTGGCTCCTGGCCCCTTTCCTCACCTTGAAGTGCACATCAATATTTCTCTCTGTCTTTGCCTCGGTTGTCACAACTTTTTCCCCCGATCACAGCTGAAAAAGTTCCAGGATGCTTCCATGGATCCATGTGAATAAACCAGGCCCCCATTGACAACCTGGCACACTCTTTCCAACTTGAGCTCCTTAATTTAATTACAACTGGAAAATCCTTTTTGCCATGTAAAGAAGCACAGTCGTAGGTTCTTGAAATGAGGATTTGGTTGTGTTGAAAGGGCGTTATCCTATCTTCGAAAACTGCGGAAGACTGTAGGAGGCTGAGTCGAGCTAGCCTGTCCGATTTTGAGTTTAATCATTTGTGGAGACTTCATGGTTAAGGACACCAGCTTTGTAGTGAGGCAGGGCTGGTTTTCAAAGCCTGATGCACTCACGCCTACATGTATCAGGTATTCCCTGAGTGCCTAGTAGGAGTTAAGCTTTGTCCTGGTCACTGGGGAGATCGCAGTAAATGAGACACTGGCATTGCCGTGAGGGAGAGAGGCAGTACGTAGATAACAAAATATGTCACAGAAACACCAACAAGTAAGTCCCTTAAGGGCAAATCAAGATAGGCTTATGCTCCCTATTATAGAAATCACCCAGGTACTGTAGTCGCTTGTCTAACTATTTATTTCTTCATTCATCTGTCACCATTGAACTTATCCTAGAGAAGCTTAGGGTAAATAAGAGTTTTAATCTACATCTTACCTTTTAATCATCAACATTAACCTGTGAGGTATTTGGTGTTTTCCATCCTTGTGGATGAGAAAATTGAGGCTCAGAGGAGTTAAAACACTTTTTATATGACATTTAACATGTGGCAGAGCAATGAGATAAACTCAGAATTGTGGTTACTAAACTTGAACCTTTTAAAAAATTAGCTTTGTATTTTACATAAGAAGGTAGAGACCCCTCTCAGGTTCTAGAGAGGAGAATACAATGTGGACCGGGATTTGAAACCCTTTATTTCCCTCCAATCCAGAGATAATACGATTTCTTTGAACTTCCCACTAATTTTCTTTTGATCATTTTTGGGACTATTCTATCTTTGATCAATCATTTAAATCTGTGTTTGCACAGGCTGAGCAAAGGGAAGAGTTAGACAATTACCCATGCCTTGGAACTAATTTAAACAGCCTATTCAGGGCCCAGGCACAGCCGCTATTATCTCATTGTCTCTGCTCAGGTACAGATGTTGAGAGTACACAGATTGTGTGAAAGGAAGCAGGGGAAGCGCGATCAGAGGATCCACGTGAAACAAAGGCCTCTCCATGAGGTGCTCTGTTGCTGACGTCTTGGAGGAGGGGATTCCTTGTGCTGGGGCTGTATTTTCTTCTCCTGGTTAGTCAGCTGTGCCTCATCATGTCCATGCACTGACCACTTGAATACATTCGCCAACAACACTTTGGAGAGAATTTGGACAGATCTCGATAGAGGAAGGGGAGTTAGCCTGTGAGCCTCTAACTGAGGGTCTTCTCGAATGTCTACTGCTCTGTAGTTTGATTTTATTCATGTATGCAATACAAGGCTTTGAAATGTTTGTGGGGAAGATGGAGTTAGTATATGTGCTGCTGAAGCGAGCACTGGGAAGATGGAATTAGAAGACAAGTTTATCTGGGTGTAAAAAAATAAATTTTATACCCATGCAACTTTTTTATTTAAAAAGTTCATGGAAAATGTGTACTATGAAAACAAATTGTCCATGGATTTCAAAACTAAATCTATTCTTTAGTTCCCATTTTTCCTACAAACGTTTGATGTGCCTTTGTGTGTGTGTACATGAGTGCATTTACTTTGTCAGTCCTCATCACCCAGGGCAGAGGTCGCATTGCCAGCTAGCTCCAAGCTGAACAGCGGGCAGATTCTGCACGCCAGTGAATGATGTGCCTGGTGGCAAGTGTATTCTGTGTCACTGCTACTCCACCATGGCCCCAGCTCTTGGTGGAAAAGCACTGTGATATCCCTGTCACAAGTGTCTCCCCATCCAGCCACTGCCCTGTTTCGGCCTGGACGCCTGACTTAATTATTTCCCCTATGCTCTCTAACTTGGCCTTGGCTTTGACTTGCCCCTGACACGGGTCTCCAGCCGAGGCGTGGGCCCTTGTGTCTGCCGCCAGGCTGCATTCACTCCCGTGGGTGGCCAGCGTGCCAGATGCCATCTTAGCCTCCTAACTTCCTGCAGTTTCTCTTCCTTGACCTTTCTGAATGACATCTTTTTTTGTGGAACACCATGTGCTGCCTTCCTACTTAGAGATGATTTTAGCTCCTATAGCTGGGTTTGACCCAAACACCCCATTCCCATTGTGCCTGAGCTTCTGTTCAACACCAGCTGGGCCCTTTGCTTTCAGAATCCTGAGACTCCGTCACTAATGATGCAGTTTTGCCTGCCTAACGTCTCAAGACAGTCTGGGCCAGATCCGCAGAGCTTCCGACCAACTGGAGGAAGAGCAGCGCGTTACATAACAAGAAGAGGCAACGCGAATCTTTTCTCCTGGCTCCACATCTTCCTCCAGCCCAGCTAACCTCCCCTCCTCCTCCCCTGGACAGACTTCAAGGAAAATGCCAATAAGCGCAAAGATTATACATGAGTACTTTAAAACGATGTTTTTTTTTCCTTGAAGTGTTAACACGAGAAAGTAAAACTGGAGGAGGCGGAGGGGGATAACTAACCCCACAGTGGCAGAACCGGATTCTGAGCACAATATCCCCCTAAATGACACACAGAAGGAGTTGGAGCTTTGTAATACCTTTTATATTGCTGTCTGCCATCTGGTCGGCAATTGTTAAGCCTAAAATATTCAGGTAAGCTCTATTTTCTCAAATAGTGTGATGTTATGGGGATTTCAGCAGCCACTCGTCTTTTTAAATATCATTGTAGTGCACTGTTTTCCAGAACAAAGCAATCTATGTTAGCAGGATATTTGCATAGCACACAGAGGTGCAAGGCCACACTGGGAAGGACAAGGCAGGAGCTGTGTGCTGTGTGCACTCAGAGGGCGGAGTAACTCGCTCTGCTCCAGAGGGAGCCAGGAGTTCAGATGGAGGGTTCTCCTTTGACGTGGGTTGTACTACTTCCACCTGAATCCTGACCGGGAACAGCCTTGCCAGGGAAGCAAGAGTGAAGTGAGACTCTCGTTGGTCTGGTGAGATCCACTAGCAAGACACGGAGCCCAAGCAAAGCACCCCTGTCTTTTTAAGTTTCATTTTGTTTCTCGGTAGACTGTTGGTTGATGAGAGTTCTCTTAGAAATGGTGAGGGGTACAAATAGATCAGACGTCATCTGGTGTCATATCATAAGGCGTAATGTGCTTCGAGCTTTCAATTTTGCTCACTGCCTAGATTTTTAAAGTGCGTGTGTGTGTGCGCAGGGTGGGTGTCTTTTAAATAAAACCCAAGATCCAAATATGCTGAGTTATTGAATGAAATATGCATAAAGAGAGATTTAATCGCCACTTCCTGCTGGTGTCCTTTATCCTTGGAAACGTATGTCCAACATAGGTACCTGTGTGCATGGTTAGCCAGGCACAATGTGAGTGGCAGGAACGGGCGTGTCCCCGTTCGGCAAGTCTGTAAACTCAGTCACTGTGAACAAGAACTAAATCTGAGTTTCGCCACAGACGCTCGTCTCTTCGTCATTCGTGTTGGCTGTCTGTGATTTTCTCCATCCTCATGCCTCTAACGGATTTCTGGATGCTGATTACTTCACAATGTATAGTTTCAATTTACATCTCTTGCACTCTAGACACATTTATCAAATCGCCTAATTTGCATGTCCATCTGGATGTCCCAGAAGCACCTCAAACTCAGCATGTCCCGGAGTGAAATGCTCACTGCCCTCCAAGCCAGCCCCTCCCCCACTCCACCCGCCCCTCCCTGATTTCCCCTTATTGCTGAATGCCACACACTTGACACCTCCTCTGCCGCCAGTCTTGTAAGTTCTGTTCATCTTCAGCTCCACTGCCTACAATTTTGCCTAACTTTTATTTTGGAATACATTTAAGGAATCTTTCTATCTTTTACCTGATTACGCCTTGTGTCAATAGCCTTCATAGGATAATGATCAGAACTAAGGAACTGACCTGGATATTATCCTATTAACTAATCTACAGAAGGTTCTGAGATGTCACCAGCTTTTTTTTTAAGATTTATTTTTACTTGAAAGTCACAGTTACATACAGAAGAAAGGCAGAGCAAGAGAAAGAGAGAGAGAGAGGTCTTCCATCCACTGGTTCACTCCCCAATTGGCAGCAACAGCCTGAGCTGAGCCGATCTGAAGCCAGGAGCCAGGAGTTTCCTACGGGTCTCCCCCACAGGTGCAGGGTCCCAAGGACTTAGGCCATCTTCTACTGCTTTCCCAGGCCATAGCAGAGAGCTGGATCGGAAATGGAGCAGTCAGGACTAGAACTGGTGCCCATATGGCATGCCAGCACTGCAGGCAACGGCTTTATCCGCTACACCACAGCGCCGGCCCCATGTCACCAGTTTTTACATTCATGTCGGTTTTCTGTTCTTTTTTCCCATCCCAGGATCCATTGGTTCAGTGCTTCGTGCAGTATCCCACAATCTGGGTTTGATTGACTGCTGTAGTCTCATGACTAATATTACATAAAAATGACTGGACAAGACACCACATGAGTGCTGTGCCCTTAACAGAGCATGACAGCACCTGGCGCACATTGTGTGTCCTGCACTGGAGAAGCAGTCCCAATGCATTGCTTAATATATCTGCTGGAATTCTCCCTTGGTACTTTTTGCCTTTGTAGATCTTTGGGAGGAAAACGTTCTGACCCTGCTTAAATGTATGCCTGTTATTTTTAGCATTAATCAAATGGGTCTTGCCTGAACTAATTATTACCATAGAAGTCTTCTTTTTTTTTTTCTTTATTTGAAGGCTGAGTTACAGAGAGAGAGAAAGAGAGACACGGAGATAGAGAAAGACAGAGAAAGAGAGAAAGAGAGAAAGAGAGAGATTAGCAGACTAGATGGAAGCGTCTGCTAATTCACTCTCCAAATGACCACAATGGTTGCGACTAGGCCAGACAAAAGCCAGGAGCCCAGCAACTATCCTAAGTTGTCTCCTAAGTGGATGGCAAGAGCCCAAGCAGCTGGGCCATCTGATGCTGCTTTCCCAGTTGCCTTAGCGGGGAGCTGCATCAGAAACAGAGCAGCTGAGACTCAAACCAACACTCGTGGGATGCCAGTGTCGAAGGGGGTGGCTTAACCTGCTGCATCACACCAGTGCCTTACATAGGCTTCTGAGGGTGATTTTGTTTCTGCTACTCTTTCTACATTTGTTAAGTGGAATTCTTCTTCAAGGACGAGTGGCCTTCTCTTCCATTTATCTATGTATACCTTTACTTATTTATATCAATATAGACTCATGGCTATTTATTTTCATCTTTGTTTTGGTTTTTGTTTTGCTTGTCAAGTGCCTGCAACTGTAGTCACTGGGAACTCGTTCAGGTTGGCTTTCTTTCTTTCTTTCTTTTTTTTTTTTTTTGCTAAGGATTTCCTTATTTACTTAAAAGGCAGAAAGAGTGAGAGCAACAGGGGGAGAGAGAGAGGAAGAAAAAGAAGGAGAGGAGATAGAGACAGCTTCCACTTCTGGCACACTCCCCAAATGACTGAAACATCTGGGGCCAAGCAAAGTTGAAGCCAAGAGCCAGGAACCCCATCTGGGTCTCCCACACAGGTGGCAGGGGCCCAGGGACTTTGGCCATCATCTACTGCACCCCAGGTATGTTAGCAGGGAGCTGAATCAGAGCTGCAGAAGCTGGGACTGGAACCAGCACTCCACCTTGGGTGTGCCAAGAGCCAGCTTCACCCGATGAACCACAAAGCCCACCCCTTTCATTGACTCTTCAGTATTTCCCTATATACATGTCTGTTTCTGTGGATTCTACCCCAGGGAGCCCTGCTGTCTTTATAGGAGAATGATATCTGGAAGCCAATATTCTGCTACTGGGCGTTTTCATTGGTACTGTGAGTTGACGGCACCTTAGTCCCTCTCAGTGAATGGTGGCTAGGAAACCCATGAAGGAACCTCAAAAATTTCATGGGGTGCTGGCACTGTGAGTTAAGCCATGGCTTGCAGTGCTGCCATTTTTATGGGCACTGGTTCAGATCCTGGCTGTTCCATTTCTGATCCAGCTCCCTACTAATGCTCCTGGGAAAGCAGTGGAAGATGGTCCAAGTCCTTGGGCCCCTGTACCCATGTGGGAGACCTGGAAGAAGCTCCTGGCTGCTGGCTTCGGCCTGGCACAGCCCTGGCCATTATAGCCACTTGGGGAATGAACTAACAGATGGAAGATATCTCTCTCTGTCTTTCTTTTTCTCTCTCTGTAACTCTATCTTTCAAATAAATAAATAAATCTTAAAAAGCAAAGTTCATAGAAAATGTGCATTTTTTTAAGATTCTTTTATTTACTTGAAAGGCAGAGTTATATAGACAGACAAGGAGAGGCAGAGAGACAGAGAGAGAGAGATCTTCCATATGCTAGTTCACTCTCCAGATGGCCACAATGACCAGAGCTGTGCTGATCCGAAGCCAGGGGCTAGAAGATTTTTCCAGGTCTCCCAAATGGGTGCAGGGGCCCAAGGACTTGAGCCATTTTCTACTGCTTTCCCAGGCCATAGCAGAGAGCTGGATTGGAAGAGGAGCAGCTGGGCCTTGATTTGGTGCCCATATGGGATGGCAGCATGCAGGCGGCAGCTTTACCCACTATGCCACAGCACTGGCCCAAAAATGTGCGTTATTTTAAAAAAAAATGTGCATGTATTTAAAAAATTTTTGCACCCAAATAGATTTACCTTTCAATTCCATTTTTTTCATGAAGTTTGTGAACTACACTCTTCCAAGTGGGAAATAACTCAAGCATAAGCTCAGCTCTATCACATTTCTATGCACCTCTGTGTCTACTTTAAAATCTCATAAGTCTGGAACTGGCATCGTGGCACAACGGATTAAATCACTGCCTGCTATGCAAGCCCCTGTGAGTGCCAGTTTGAGTCCTAGCTGGTCCACTTCTGATCCAGCTCCCTGCCAATGCTCCTGGGAAAGCAATGGAAGATGGCCCAAGTGCTTGGGTCCCTGCAATCGCATGTGGGATTTCTTGGGTGGAGTTCCAGGCTACTGACTTCAGCCTGATCCAACCCTGGCCCTTGCTCTTGTGATCATCTGGGGAATGAAAAAGCAAATGGAAAATCTCTCTCTCTCTCTCTCTCTCTCTCTCTCTCTCTCTAATTCTGGCTTTCAAAAAAATAAAATAAAATTCCGTGAGTCCATAGTGATGCCTCTTTTTCTTACTGAGCATCACAGCGTTTATTTTGGTCTCACTTCTTTCCTTATCTGGAAACTCTTTCTCAACAGTGAAAAATCTGGCTCTTATTATCAAGAATATATTGGCTTATTTGTTTAACCCTAACATGTAAATAAAGATATTTCAGAATTGCTAATTCATGCCTCTGTGAGAAAAAAAAATCAACCAAAGCACAAAGTTTATATGTGGTTCTTCCCCACCCTCATTCTCTTTTTTTTAAAAAAAAAAGATTTATTTATTTATTTGAAAGTCAGAGTTACACAGAGAGGAGAGGCAGAGAGAGAGAGAGAGAGAGAGAGGTCTTCCATCCACTGGTTTACTCCCCAAGTGGCTGCAACAGCCAGAGCTGTGCCCATCCAAAGCCAGGAGCTTCTTCCAGGTCTCCCAGGTGGGTACAGAGGCCCAAGGACTTGGCCATCTTCTACTGCTTTCCCAGGCCATAGCAGAGAGCTGAATTGGAAGTGGAGCAGCTGGGACTTGAACAGGCACCTATATGGGATGCTGGCACTGCAGGCAGTGGCTTTACCTCTATGCCACATCGCCAGGCCCTGCTTATTTATTTTAAAGGCAGAGTTACAGAGGAGTAGAGAGGCAGATATTTTACATGTGCTGGTTCACTTCCCAAATGGCTGTAATGGCCCAGGCTGGATCAGGCCAAAGCCATGAGCTTCGTCCAGTCTCCTATGTGTTTGGCAGGGATCCAAGTACTTGGGTCATCCTCCACTGCTTTCCCAGTTGCATTAGCAGGGAATTGGATTGGAAGTGGAACAGCCAGGACTTGAACCAATGCTTATTTGGGATGCCGGCATTGCAGGTGGTGGCTTAACCCACTCTGCCACAGGGTCAGCCAGCTCTGATCCATTCTTTGCTTTTTATTTTTTAAAAAAAATTTATTTGTTTATTGTTAGGCAGAATTTTAGACAGAGAGAGGGAGAGACAGAGAGAAAAGTCTTCCATCCACTGTTCACTTCCCAAACGGCCACAATAGCCAGAACCGGGCTGATTTGAAGCTGGGAGCCAGAAGCTTCTTCCAGGTCTTCCATAAGGCTTCAGGGGTCCAAGCACTCGAGCCATCCTCCACTGCCTTCCCAGGCCATAGTAGAGAGCTGGATCAAAAGAGGAGCAGCTAGGACTCGAACCGGCACCCACATGGGATGCTGGCACTGCAGGCTGAGACTTAACCCACTATGCCACAGCTCCGATCCCTCGAATCCATTCTTTACATGGCATTCCAATGTATTCATCTCAAATAAAACTCAGAATACACTGTTGTGCCGCTTAAATTCTGCAATTTCCCCCATTAGTCCATATAAAAAGGATTCAAGTGTTTGCAATCAGTTCCTTCGCAATCTGGTTCTTACCTCATCCATTGGTGCTTAGGTCTCTAGCATTTGCACTGAACCTAGTTCAGAACTCATTAAGTCACTGACTTAATGAATATGTGGAATCTTTTGACTAATAAACATGCTCTAAGGGTAGAGTCAGTGATCACTTTCCTGAAAGGTAGAAATTTAAAAAAGGAAACTTAGAAACAAGAGAAATAAGATTAGTTGAGAGTCTACCGTGGATCACACAGTTGATGAAGGCCATCTCCATCAACCCTCTCAGTCTCTGTGAATGTTGGCTGTTGGGGCAAACACTGGAATCAAAACAGACCGATGTTCAAATGTGTCTGTTACTCGATAATTATGTCTGAAGTTGCGGTTGGTGCTATTGCGCTTGCACCAGCCTCCTTCCCTTGGTCAAGGTAAGTATGGAAGATCAGAAGAGCTGACACGTGCCCTGAGGATGGCTGAATGAGACGCTCAGGAAATAGCAAGTGCAGTACCCAAAAACACTCTTTCCATCTTCTCTCTGGCAACTCTCTTATATGCGTCTTATGTACATGTAAACTGTGTGTCAAGAGACTCTGCAATGTGATGCTGCCGAGGGGTGTAGAAATCAACATTGGAAGTTTCATTCCAGTCTTGGCTGTGTAACTGCAACCATGCTATTCCTTCTCCTTAATCCTGAATTCTTCCTATGGGAAAGCTAAGACGCTGATTCTGACAATCACCCATACCATTTCCGTTTCCACTTTTGGGATATTCCTCAGTTTCCCAAGCATTTTTTTAAAAAAGATTTATTTATTTATTTATTTATTTATTTATTTATTTATAAGAGAGACAGATATCTTTCATCTGCTGCTTTACTCCCCACATGGCTCCAACAACTGGAGCTGAGCCAGGCTGCAACCAGGATCCAGGAAGGTCTCTCATGTGGGTTGCAGGAACTCAAGTATTTGAGCCATCACCTACCACTTCCCTGTGATAGTGGGGAGCTGGATCCGAAGTGGAGTAGCTGGGACTCCAGCTGGTACATATGGGATATGAGTGTTCCAAGTGGCAGCTTACCTTGCTGGACCACAATGCCTACCCCTTCCCCCAGCTGTAACCACCACTTCCTACCCTGTGTTGCCCTCACTTATTTTTATTTGAGAGATATGCTTATAAGAAAGTTAATGCCTTGAATTGTCAACTATATGGAAGTCTATTCTATGCCAACTGTGATATTACGGATAAATCCGGAAGAAACAAACAATACTGTAGCACAGAAAATTTTTGCTTAAACTGAAGAGAAATTCTAACCTTAGGCAAATCATTAGCCACCATCAAATTGTGTAATATCATTTCTTGTGCTATATCTGAGTTGGGGGCAGTCTTTTATCCTCTTCATAATTTTTTTAAAATTTTTAAATTTTTTTTTTATTTTTTAACAGGCAGAGTGTACAGTGAGAGAGAGAGACAGAGAGAAAGGTCTTCCTTCTGTTGGTTCACCCTCCAATGGCCGCCGCAGCCAGCACGCTGTGGCCGGCGCACCGCACTGATCCGAATCCAGGAACCAGGTGCTTCTCCTGGTCTCCCATGGGGTGCAGGACCCAAGCACTTGAGCCATCCTCCACTGCACTCCTGGGCCACAGCAGAGAGCTGGCCTGGAAGAGGGGCAACCGGGACAGAATCCGGCGCCCCAACTGGGACTAGAACCCGGTGTGCCGGTGCCGCTAGGTGGAGGATTAGCCTAGTGAGCCGTGGCGCTGGCCCCTCTTCATAATTTTTATAAGATTTATTTTGAAAAGCAGAATGACGAGGGCAGAGGAGAAAGAAAAAGAGAGAGAGAGAGAGAGAGAGAGAGAGAGAGAGAGAGAGAAATATCTAGATCTTCTAGTTAAGTCCCCCAACAGCCACAACATCTGGGGCAGGGCCAGACCAAAGCCAGGAGCCTAGAAATCCATCCAGGTCTCCCTTGTGGGTGGCAGGGGCCTAAGTACTTGAGCCATCACCTGCTGCCTTCCCGGGTGCATTAACAGGAAGCTGGAATGGGGCCAGGCACTTCAGTATCGGATGCAGTCCTTGACCTGTATACTGCAGCGTGCACCGTTATCCCTTTATCATATACCTGGGTTGCTAAGAGGTAAGATGGACTAGATCACTTTCTTAAGACCTGTATCAGTTTTCTCTACTACATCTACATTTGTGTCATTGTGTATTGCAGTGTGACTTTCACTGAAAAGGGGGACAACAGCTCACATGTATATACCACTGTCTCTGCTAGTCGCTCCATATGTTCAAAAGATTTTTAACAATGCTAAGGCAAGAATTTCCCTTGTAAATCAAAGCCGACGCCAACTTTGAACTGATTGAATCAAATCATTGTTCAAAATTAAGTACCATAGTCACTGTCTTAAAATAATGTGTTTAGTTACGAAGTTGTCATTGGTTTTGATATTTTGCATCCTTTCTGTTTCATGCAGTTCAATGAAGCCTCTGAATTGTCCTTCCATGATATTCAGAGCTTTTCTAGGGCACTCAGAAATACAGGCACCTGTTTTATTTTCTTGTAATGCAACCTGTGAAAAGATAGGCAGCGCTGGGCTGCACTCACGATTCCAGGAGCCAACGCAGTGCCCCTGGAGGTGTTTTTCTGCTATGTGCCTGTTAGGCCTGTGAATGGTTACACTGTTATGCCATCAATTCAGGTGTGTTGCAATATTGAAGAGAAGAGAAAAGTACTGCTGATGTTTATATGCCTTAGAGCACATATCCAACTCTCCAAGCCTCTCAGGCAACGCGCTGTGACGCTCTTGCAGTTGAAATGACGACACAAAGGTCCGTATTACTTAAGACTTCAAAGTCAGCCAGGTATACTGATGTCAAATTAATGGTGAGACATTTGACCCCATATTTATCTCTAATTTCCACAAGCTGTTGGTAAGAGCTGCCTTTAATCAGGTTGCCACTGATCTTGGCTCACGCTTGTGTAATTCTACGATGAGCAGCCTGTGAGCAACAGTGAAAGCCTGCTACTGTGAGAGTGTGCCTGTGGAAGGAGTGCCCAGGAAGCCTGGGACACACGCAGGGGTGATAATTATTCAGGGAAGAGGAGCAACAGACACACCTGTGTGAACATGTGGGCTGGAGGAGACCCGATATCCATCTATGCATCGGGAAATTTGAGTGCAGAGTGCAGTGAAATTTGGCCTTAGAGGAAAGATTAGGGAAAATGATAAGCATGGCTGTAATTGCCAATCACTTAAAACTATTGATTTAATTAAAGCTGAGTGCATGGCCACGATACTCACAGCAGCCCTCCTATACTTCACACTATTTTTATTTGAGTTTTCTGCGTTCTTAGTCAAAGAGAAGACTCTTCAGCCTCCTGCAGGGCTCTGCCTATTTCCACAGTCATGTTTTCGAGAGTTGTCATCCTTGTGCTCTTGTGGTCGTCCTTGGGATGGAGTTCAGGGAGAAGCCTGAGGATTTAGATGGCAGTGTGATAGGCAGTGTTCCTGATTCTCTTAAAGACGGTGTGCTTTCCGCTTCATGTCTGCTATCTTAGTTCATCATCACAACATCTCTGGGAGATACATATTAAAGGAAGGAGGATTTTTCGCTTTGGATGGGAACAGGAGACAGAGAGAATGATTATAATAAGAGAGACAGAGCTGGGAATCAGACTCTGCATGCAAAGGGCTTGCTGTGTCCAAATGGGCCACAGTCTTGAAGCTGGGTCTGCTCAGCTATGTGCACTCCAAATCTTGAGGCAGGTGCTTCTCCGTACCCTTGAGCTGGAGTTCAAGGGATTGTGTTACAAAGCACATTTCCATGAATGAGTCATACTTGTCTGTCACTTTCTAGCATATCATTCACGATTCGGTTTTATTAGGAAAATTTCCTCGAAAGTATTTTTGGAGAGGAAGGGGCAGGTGGTAGTTCAGGTGGATGTTTCAGGACACAGGCATTAGTTACCGGTTCCTTTTCTGCAGCATCATCCGTGTCCCTTAATCAGTGCCACTGCTGGATTCAGGGATTTTAGGTTCCCTTCCTTCACCTCAGCTCAATGCTTGGGGGACTCCGGGTTTTCACACTTTGCTTTCCGGAAAGCCTTGGCATAGAATGGCTACATGGATGGTTCTAGCCCCAGGTGCACCCTGTGCTCTGGGTAGTGCTCCTTAACTCTCTCCGGGCATTGTTACCACCTCTGTAAAATGGAAATCACACCAGGAGCCAGCCACAGGTGTGTTGTGCAGAGCTTAGCATCATGTCTGCTGTTTACTGAGGCTGATTCTGTTAATTTCCTAGGCCTGTCGGGTCTTTGGTATGCTTCCAAGGAAAGGGGCCAAGAAACTGAGCTCCATCAATATTACTTGTTATTATTCAAATACTTTGCGTCCTCTTCTTGTTATCTTAATGATTAAGGAGCTAGACCGCGGTGAGTGTACGCTTCATTTCACAACAGACATTTGCTGTGTTGTGAGGATATGCCTGTTATACCTGTGGGCTGTAGGCTCTTACTTCCCCTCTGGATACAGCTGTTCTCTGCACTGCGTTCCCTAAATTTCAAAGAGCTTTGTAAAATGGAAATGAGAGCACCCACATTTACTGATCCTATCAGTGAGCAATCTGACAAATACATTTGACTTAGGAAGAGTAATTTTCACACTGAATTCCTCTGGTATTTGTTAAAGTTTAAATCTAGGACCAAGAACCCAGGGCGATAAAAGTAGAGTTTTTAGCCTCCTTTTCTTCACTTTGCTTGCATGGGTAGTACAAAGAAACATACTTTATGTGAATAATTCGTCGTTGGAGACCCTAGCCTGCAACTTTTCTTCTATTTAGTAGTTTCTTCTGGGGCTGGGGTTGTGGTGTAGCAGGTAAAGCTGCTGCCTGCGAAGTTGGCATCCCATGTGGGTACCAGTTTAAGTCCCAGCTGCACCACTTCTGAGCAAGCTCCCTGTTAATGGCCTGGGAAAACAATAGCAGGTGGCCCAAGTGTTTGGGCCCCTGCCACTCATGTGGGAGACCTGGAAAAACTCCTGACTTCTGGCTTTGGCCTGGCCCAGCCTTGACCATTGCACCCATCTGGGGAGTGAATCAGCAGATGGAAGATCTCTGTTTCTCTCTGCAACGCTGTCTTTCAAATACGTAAATAAATCTTTTTAAAAATGTTTCTTCTGCCTTTTAGTATTTCTGCATACTTTGCTAGAGTTCCTCTCTTTTCCACATTGCAAACTGCTTGTTGATCACTGATTTATGCTAACTTGTAAATGACTAATACAATAACCTACCATCAATAATAGGTCTAGGTCACTATTAGAACCTATATGGTGGTTTGGCTGGTGCCATGGCTCACTAGGCTAATCCTCCGCCTGCAGCGCCGGCACCCCGGGTTCTAGTCCCAGTTGGGGCATCAGATTTTGTCCCGGTTGCTCCTCTTCCAGTCCAGCTCTCTGCTGTGGCCCGGGAAGGCAGTGGAGGATGGCCCAAGTACTTGGGCCCTGGACCCGCATGGGAGACCAGGAGGAAGCACCTGGCTCCTGGCTTCGGGTTGGCGCAGCGCACTGGCCACAGCGCGCAACCATAGCGGCCATTTGGGGGGTGAACCAACGGAAGACCTTTCTCTCTGTCTCTCTCTCTCACTGTCCACTCTGCCTGTCAAAAAAAAAAAAAAAAGAACCTATATGGTCTCATAGTGTCTTTTCAACATCAGGCAAGATTTAAATATTCATTGTGATACAAATTATTAATAAGATCCAGGGGTTCTTTGTTTTCTTGCTAGTCTTCCTGGCTCTATTATTTAGTGAAACACTAAAGAACCAACAAGCCAACTGCAATGAGTAGCAGACTCAGCAATCAGCAATCATGAAGCCATCCAGCTTATCATTTGCATTCTTTCCTGCTGTAGGTAGATGTAGGTGGAGAGCATGAGATAGGCAGGTTTTTGTTAACGTTTTCTCTTCGTGTGCCATATGTGTGATTGCCTCCTGGTAAGGAAATCGGTCCTACATGCTTAAATACTTTCCAAGTGCCACTTTTCCCTTATGCCAGCTCCTGTTTGCATTGCTTAATCATCTTTCCTGTGCACCGGAGGGCCTCACATTTTCCCTCTTTTGTTCCAACTTCATTATCCAAAGGCAGACATCAGTGTATTTACTTTTGGGTTGCATTTTCTTCTGAAGATTTTTTTTTCTTTTGCTTACTTCCTGATGTTTATTTGTTTGAGAAGATTTCATAACCAGGATCAGCCCAGGTCATCCAAGGTTCAAGTATCTTTTTTTTTTAAACTTTTATTTAATGAATATAAATTTCCAATGTACAGCTTATGGGTTACAATGGCTTCCCTCTCCCATAACTTCCCTCCCACCCACAACCCTCCCCTCTCCCGCTCCCTCTCCCCTTCCATTCACATCAAGATTCATTTTCAATTCTCTTTATATACAGAAAATCGATTTAGTATATATTAAGTAAAGATTTCAGTAGTTTGCACCCACATAGAAACACAAAGTGAAATATACTGTTTGAGTACTAGTTATAGCATTAAATCACAATGTACAGCACTTTAAGGACAGAGATCCCACATGAGGAACAAGTACACAGTGACTCCTGTTGTTGACCCAACAAATTGACACTCTAGTTTATGGTGCCAGTAACCACCCTAGGCTCTCGTCATGAGTTGCCAAGGCTATGGAAGCCTTCCAAGTTTGCTGACTCTGATCATATTTAGACAAGGTCATAAAAGACAGGGTGAGGATAGTAACCAATGATCCTAAGAGTGGCATTAACCAGGTCTGAACAATTATACAGCATTAAGTGGGGAAGAGGACCATCAGTACACACAGGTTGAGAGTAGAGCCATTGGAGGTAGAGTAGAGGTTATGATTACAAAGGAATGAGGCCCAAGTGCGTTAGACAGGGTCTAGAACAAAGGACAGAGTCATTATTAGAGAGCTAAGAAAGGTGCTGTCTAAGCTACAATTAAGTTTTCTGATTGAGAGGCAAATAGAACCTGACAGAAGGGGCTTGATAATAATCTGTTGGGCTTTAGGCCTTGTAAGTTAAGTGACCCAGACCTATCTATCTCTTCACATGGGGTACATCCTAAGGGAGGTGTGAACCTCCTAGGGGAAGGCACTCTGTTGACTTTCATTACTTAGCTGGCCTGGGAGGAGAGCTGGCTAGGTAAAGGCAGGTGGCATCTCTAACAAGAAATTTACAGTTCTGCCTGCAATGCTGCTGACCCTACTTGGCCATCCCCCCAACTGCAGTGGTCACTTTGGAAGTTGGGCTGAGTGAAGGGCTTTTTAGCTTAGAGCCAATAAGATCTGTGGCTCTGACCTGGGCATCCTTCGACTCCAGGGCAGGTCCACTTCCAGTGATCCAACTCTTGGCAGAGCTGCCAGGGCTCTTCACAAGCTGAATTCTGCTGAAGCCCAGGCTTACCACATTGAAAGCCACTGCAGTAGACTGGCCTGTTGTGTCTCCTTGAGGGCAGATCACTGTACAGATCAGCCATTAATAGGCCTGCCACCCATTGCTTCTGATGCCGAGCTTTCTTTTCCTCCTGGTTTGTGTTAAAGCAGACCAGAGGATGCAAGTCAAGGGAGTGCCCAAGTCCCATCTCTAATCTTCGGTGGCCTGAACTACAAGTCTATAGTCACAGGCATGTTCTGTAGTAGTTTTTCTAAGGTAGACAATGCCCATGAGGAAAATTATATTCTCACTTAAAAACTTTCTTTCCCTTTGGTCTGAAAGGGAGGTTTTGTCTACTTACTGTTTACTTCGCTGATGGCGAAGAAAATCTAGCTATGAGATTATTATTTAAGCTCTTATTTTGGCTATGCTATTACAGAAAAATGTTAGCCATCTCTTTTATAAGGTCTAAAGATTTAATTGTGCGTCCTACAGATTCCTTCATAATAGAATTAGTTTCCTACCTTGAGGAGAATAGAGAAATGAAAGAACAAGTTGGGCTTAGAATAGAGAAATGAGGGAGCAAGTCCTAGATCGCTTGCTGACAATAGCAATATTACATGAATACTTTGCAAATAGTTTCAACCATTAGATAACAACTTAAGAAAACATTTACCAGAAGGTCCAACGCCTTCTATAAATTTTAAGAATCATGTATTTGAAAACACCTGTTAAATATCTAATATGGTGTAGTTTGTTTAACCAGTAAATTTAAGCACAACCATATAAAATGTTTTTAGTTTCTTTCTACCAACAAGTATAAAATATATGATGCAGAGATTCAGGTCACACAAATTAAAATGTATCTTTGATTAATTTTAGCAGCTTAAATTTATGGACAGTCTTATCTATAAGCCAATTAAAATAAAACTCTTTAATAAAATTTTCCCATGTAGACGTACAATATGAACAATAACATAACATAATAGACCAAAATAGCAGATTTAAATAATAGATTTTAAAATCTTTAACTCTTTTTGTAGATTGCCAATTGATTTGAATTGCTTTTTCTTTTTAGTAACCTCAGCTAACCATACTTTCTCTCAATCGGTACTGTTAATACATTATTGGCTTCATCTGTTTACAGAGCCACCCTAAAGTACTGAATACAATAGAAGTGGCTGGAAAAAGTCCATAGGAACCTATAGGAGGACAGCTAAACACAGAACCAACAACGATTTAGTTTTATGAGCAGCAAATCATATATAACTATGGATGACAAAAGACTTTAAGTCGCCATGTTTAAAATTATAAACTCATCAACCAACAAGAGGCACTTGCTTACTTCACAGTATTTTTGAAAGCACCTGCAGGATTTTACAAGTATTTAACCCTTTAGGCCTCTGGGGCTTTCTCATTAAGATAACTATCATGTCTAGTAACACAAGATCATTAGACTTTTTAATTCTGAAACATTTGTATTAATAGCATTTTCCATTATAGAAACTTAAAATTTAGTAACACGTCACATCTTGACAGTACTTCTAATACAATCCAAATAGCCTGATTAGTTGGTGTCTCTATAAGATGAGAGACATAGGTCCTTTGATTTTTTCAGTTGGGCCCAAACTGGAAAAACCAAAGTCCAAGATTTACTGGAAATTTTAGAGTCCAGATTGTTTGGAACTTTGACTTTTTGAATGCCTGTCAAGAACACCAAGAAGGCTCAAAATCCAAAATATCTGGTTGAAATAAGATTCCTTAAAATCATAACATAACATTGACCAAATTTGATCATTGTTACAAGGTGATTATTCAAATCTTTGAAAATAAGCACATATTTAAATAACCCATAGCTCTTAATAAAAATTCAGCTATTTTTGAACAATTAGAATTTAACAGACATCAAGAGAACATAGTAGATTACTTTAACATATTGCTTTTACAGAGAATCAGATTTTAATTCTATATCAAAGAGAAATTGAGCTTCCTGTGATCTTTTGCTGTGAGGTTTCCTTCCTTTACCTTCTTTCATATTGGTGACCATGTTTCTGTGTTTCTGTGTGTAACACATCTTTAAGCATCTTTTGCAGGGCAGGACGAGTGGCAACAAATTCTTTCAGTTTCTGTTTGCTATGAAAAGTCTTTATTTCACCTTCATTCACAAATGAGAGCTTTGCAGGATATAATATTGTGGGCTGGCAGTTTTTCTCTCTTAGTACCTGGGCTATGTCTCGCCATTCCCTTCTAGCTTGTAGGGTTTCTGATGAGAAGTCTGCTGTGAGTTTAATTGGAGATGCCCTGAGAGTAATCTGATGTTTCCCTCTTGCACCTCTTAGAATCTTTTCTTTATGTTTCACTGTGGTGAGTTTGATTACAACATGTCGTGGTGAGGATCTCTTTTGGTCATGTTTATTAGGGGTTCTATGAGCTTCCTGTACTAAGATGCCTCTGTCCTTCTCCAAACCTGGGAAATTTTCTGCTAGTATCTCACTAAAAAGGCCTTCTACTCCTTTCTCCCTCTCCATGCCTTCAGGAACTCCTAGAACCCGAATGTTAGGTTTTTTAATAGTATCCTGTAGATTCCCGACAATATTTTTTAGATTTCTAATTTCCTCTTCTTTTCTTTGGTTTGCCTGTTTCCTTTCCTGTTCTCTGTCTTCTAAGTCTGATATTCTCTCTTCTGCTTCACCCATTCTGTTTTTAAAGCTCTCTAATGTGTTTGTCATTTGATCTATTGAATTCTTCATTTCATTATGGTTTCTCATCACTATCACAGTTTCTAGTTCTACTAGTTGTTTAATTTCATTTTGATTCTTCCTTAATGTTTCATTTTCACGAGAGAGATTTTCTATCTTGTCCATTAAGGATTTCTGTAGTTCAAGAATTTGTTTTTTGAGAACTTCTTAATGTTCTTATCAATTTTTTGAGATCCGCTTCTTGCATTTCTTCTATCTCATCATCTTCATAATCTTGAATTGTGGTGTCTTTTTCATTTGGGGGAGTCATAGTGTCTTCCTTGTTCTTGTTACCTCTGTTTTTGCGTTTGTTGTTTGTCATGTTGGAGATATTTGGTTTCTTCACTGTGGTGTTTTTTCTTGTTATACTGTGGCTCTAGGTTAAGTGGACTGTCTGCTTTCGATGGAGCCTTAGAGGCTTGAGATGAGTGTGGCCTGAAAGCTCTTTGATTCCTCAGGTTTGAGGGTATGCCAAAGGTGACACTCCCAGGTTAGGCATGGTAAATCTCTCTTTCTTTCATTCTTTCATTCTTTTTTTTTATTCAAAAGGGAAGTAATTCCGCACAGCTGAACGTAATTGGAGGTAGTTAGCAGGCGAATGATATACCCACAGGAGCCAGAGATTGGAAGCTCTTTCCCAAGGACCATACAGGGAATCTGTGCTGCCCTCAGTGTGGGCTCCAATTCTCCTGCAGTCTCCCACTGCTTTGCCAAGTTAGATGCTAATCTCCTGTTATTTCATTCCCCCCCCCCCCAGAGTCAGGTTTTTCTGCTAGGCTCAGGGCCGACGCAGACCTGAGTTCGCCCTGCTTATGACGTATGTCCAAAATGGTGCCTGCTCTTTGTCTTGCTCGCTTTTGAGAGGTGAGCAGAAAGAAACTCGTGTCTGTATTGGTCACTTTTTTTTTTCTCTCTCTTCTAGTTAGCCTGGTGAAATTTTCCCCACGGGGTTTCAAGCCTCTTTCCCTCTAGTCTCCTCTTTCTGCTTTCCCGCTGGTGTCTCGGCCTATTGAGCTTCAGCTCACCTCACGTTCCAGCGCTGGTGTGTTGATTCTGCCGCTGGTGTCCCAAACTTGGGCTCCCACGCTCTCCACGCAGGTCCACTGTGAATCACTAGTTCTGGAAGAGTTTCCTCCCCTACTCTTTCTTGACCCTGCAGTATCTCCACTTTTATTAAACTGTCTCTCCCCCAGACTAATAGTGTGCTCCCTTCCTATTCCGCCATCTTGCCCCCTAGGTTCAAGTATCTTGATCATTAATCAATACCCAAATAGTTCCATTTCATGAGGACTGTTATTCAGTGCAAAAGCTACTAGGAAACCCTAGTACACTGGCAAATTACCTAATCATTCCTAAGCTGCTTTAGTGCTGTAGTATTAGAGAAAGGAAGGCTTTGAGTGATCCTTCTTAATTAAATTTAAATGAATTTTTATCACTGTATCCCGATGTGTAACATCACTTCCCTTTAACTTGCGAGAATCTCACCTAATCAGCTCAATTCACAAGAATTTAGATTCAGAGGACAAGCGCAAAATTTCATATTGGCTCAAGAAATAGGAAGAAAGGAGTTCCAAGTTCCATGGGACTTCAGAAATCTTATAAGACATCTTTTAAAGCAAATGCAGCAGCTAAGGCTGATTATGACAAAGGTCATATGTGCTGAGCCTGACATGTGCCACAGGAACATACCTGCCACACCCCAATTCCGTGGCCTGGAAAAGCCTTGCACGGTGTCCCCTTTCATACCAATGTGAATCCTGTTCTATGTTCATATTCCAGCTTATGCTGATTCTCCATCAGAAGCTTTTAACAGTGATCCTGGCTTATGAGGGACTATCCCTTCTCTTAATTTTTTCTGATACCTATAGTCAATATCCCATAGCTTAACACAATGAAGTCTTTCATTGGTTGGCATTTTCAACTCCTTTCTAAGACTCCCATTGTGCTCAACAAAATTATGCCATGTGGACAAAGTTCTCCTTTTTACATTCTTCCAGTGCCTGGTAGATAGTGATGTACACTCAGATCTATTTGTCACTCCTTACATGCTGTGTACTCAGTGCCCAGGTTAAGGTGCTTCCAGATTGATTGATTCAATATGCACAAGCAGATACAACGGTGTTCCACAAGCTCAAGCTAAGTGCATATTATGAAAAAAAAAAAGCTCTGCATGGACTTCAATGTTTTGCACCACAATAAACCTATTTTTAAATTTCATTTTCTGCAAACTTTTTGGAGTTCTCTCACATTTACTGTAAAGCCCCTGGGTGCTATTGAAGCTGCATGACAAGGGAGCTTTTTAAATGGGTTTTCTGCTTCACCTCTTAGGACGTCATCAAAGAAGTTTACATAGATACTTCCTCTGAAATAAGTTCAAGACATACTTAAAATCAGATTGAACTGGACCAGCGCTGTGGCTCACTGAGTTAATCCTCCGCCTGCTGGGCCCGCATTCCATATGGGTGCCGGGTTCTAGTCCTGGTTGCTCCTCTTCCAGTCCAGCTCTCTGCTGTGGCCCAGAAGGCAGTGGAGGATAGCCCAAGTGCTTGGGCCCTGCACCCACATGGGAGACGAGGAGGAAGCACCTGGCTCCTGGCTTTGGATCGGCATAGCTCCGGCAGTAGCAGCCATTTTGGGGGGGTGAACCAACGGAAGGAAGACCTTTCTCTCTGTCTCTCTCTCACTGTCTAACTCTATCTGTCAAATTAAAAAAAAAATCAGATTGACCTAAGCATGTGAAACTTGTCCTCATACCCACCAAGAGCTCTCAATGTTGTCAATGTAAATAAACCGATCTGGGACTGAGGTCTTTATTCATTGTGAAACAAACTGATCATTTGGGGGGCAGGGTGAGACCAAATGAAAACCCCATCTTCCAACAGCAAATATCTTGGAGCTTTGAAATTCCTTATTTCCAGAATTTGTAGTCAGCCTTGTGAGAAAATCATTTGCACAGTGTCAGACATTCTTCTTTACTTCAAAAACTCTATCTCGGATAACTACCACAGGCTGGCGTTGTGTTGATGGCACCGTGGGTGATGTAACCAAAACTAAAACCCCATTCCTTGTCTCAAGTGATGAAGCAATTTATCATCAAAACTAGTATCAACTCGGGAAGGAAAGGGAGCCACTCTGATTACAGCAGGTGACAGGCATCAAAGGACTGTCCAGGGAACCTCTGCAGGAGTGGTTACTCTATGCATCTCTATCAGTTTCTGTGAATGTTATAACAAATTACCAAACATGTGTGGTGTCTCAAGAAGACAGAAATTTATTCTGTCATAGTTCCAAAGGCCAGAGGAATAAAACCAGTGCCACTGAACTGCGTTCTAGGTGTGGACATAGCTACACTCTCCAGAGACCCTAGGAGCCTGTTTTGTTATTTCTCCCAGCCTCGGGGACTGCGCATATTCCTTGGTTTGTGCCCACACCTCTCCACTGTCCCTGTAGTCTATCTACATTGCACCTCATCTTCTACCTTTGTGAGGTCCCTCTTATAAAGACACTTATGGTGGAATGTGGGTGCCACTCATACAATCCCACTTGATGTCTCCATCTCAAGACCCTCCATTTAATCCCATGTGCACAGACTCTGTTTCCTTATAGAAGATGACATTTGTATGTTCCGAGGATTAAGGCCTTATATTTTTGGATGTCTACCACATCATCCCTGCTGCTTACAGAACAGTATGATATCCCTACAAGTATCCATTTAAGGAGTCAGAAACTATGCAGAAGCATGTGATTCGATGACTCTTGAGTGATACGATCAGTATGTGCCATAGGAGGAAAATCTTACTCTTACAAAACAGGTGGAATTTGGAAAGATCCAGAGGAACACATTCCAGACAAGCACAGCAACAACAAAGGTGTGAAGAAGGGGATGCACAGGGGTGTTTGAGAGACAAAAAAGTAGCCATGGGGGACGCGTGGGGAGCTCAGCTCACATCTGAGTGGCTATGTTTCCCCGTGACAAACTCTGCCCAGTCCCCCTCTTTAGTCCAGAGCCTCTCGCTCACCACAGTCTCCGAGTCAGTTCGTTTTCTTTACATATCCATGACTCACACTTTCTCTTCCCCTTTAATCATCTCTGGAACTCTGTTCTGCCCCCTTTCTGAGTCCCAGCGCACCCGTCCTGCCACGCTGATTGCTGTGCTCCTGTAAGACAGTTCCTATCACTTTGCCTGGCAGATCTTTTGTATTCCACTGTGAGCTAACGCTCTGAAATGAGGGGCCATCCACAGCATAATGCCTTTGTGTCTTGGTATTCAATCAAGGGAGGAATGCCTAGAAGGTACACAATGAATGAATGTACCAATGTACCCAAGGATCCCCCGGCGCCCCGAAGGTCTTTATTGGTAGTAGTAGTGGTGGTGACCGTGCTGGCTGTGTTAGTAGTTCTTTATTTTCTGTCTGGCAGTTAGCCCCTTCCCTTTCTTCTCCCCATTACCTTGCTCTTCCATCCTACATGAGTGTGGAGCTCCTCAGGCATCATCTAGATCATTCCAATATTATCACCCTTTCATCCTCATAGGGGCAAAGACCAAAAACCACCCCGACTGGAAAGCTGTATGTAAACTTCTTTCCAAAGATAGTCAAAGAGGACAGAAGTGACTGTCCTCTCTCTCAGTTTCCGGTATGTTTTGTCTCACTTCCTCCACCTTAATCCACTTTTCGTAACCTGCACACTTTCTTTTGTTGTGCCTTCAGGCAGCTGGGAAATCAGTGACTGTGGGCACTTGTTCTGGATGGCCCATAGATGATATTGGTTTCTGGTGGCTGTAATTAAAGGTGACTTAAGTAGAAGAAATTAGGTAACTGCCCATTAATAAGAAAGGTAATGTTCATAAGTTGCTTTGTCACCATCAAACTCCCAACTTCAACCCCAACAGCTTTCCATTAAAGCAGGGGATTAACTATTAGTGCAGCCCAGTGGAAGGAACTGAAGGAACAATTCCTCAGGTCCCAACAACAAATTACTTCTGAATCAAACCTCTGATTAATAGCTCCAGAGTTTCCTCTCTGCTTTGCATAATTAAGTTTCATGGAGTGTTACAATTAACAGCCTTGCCGTCACCCAGGTAGAAACAGCCACCATTTATTTGGCCAGCTGCGTCAGAAAATGCTGGGTGGTGAATAGGAAGCATTTATGAGGGGATTAGGTGCATTCTGGGTCATAAATTGAATAAGACTATAATTACCTTCCAATAAAAAGCTATAAACATGATGATCCCATGATACTGCCCTAAGTCCCTTTTCATTTTTTTTTGTGCTGATGCGGGTCTACGAACTCCCTTCCCTAGTCAAATAATAGCTTTGGCACTGAGAAGCTTGTAGATATGCATGGAAGTTGACAGCTCCCTCTTTCTAATATTTCATGGCCTTTCTGAACCTCTAGTGCATAGCTCGTTTTATACTATTTATTATGGCTACATTTGCTATCGTGCAAGTAATCACACAAGCAATGCAGATGTCAGGTAAGCTTCAGACTCTTGGAATTACCCGGGAAGAAAGCCAAGATATCATTAGAACTACTGAGATAACCAAAAAACCCTGGGCACACTGCAGGCCAGGAATTAGCCATTCACCAATGCCAAGGGATTAAAACATGACTAGAAAAATCTTTTTAGGGTTTTTTTCCCCTGGCAGGATGATATTTCTCTGACATAGTTACTCCTTCTTCTCAATATTATTTAGATGTTAAGGCAAATGCAGGTGGTCATTATAGGGAATGAACCTCTGTTCTGGTCAAATTTTCTTTAGATCAGAGCTAAACGAGTGAATAATGGCGTCTCCTATGTGTCCAGTGTGTATTATGCTCTGTACTATATAAACTTATTTAATAAAGGCCATTTGGTGATCTTTACCCTTTTCTGCCTTTCTTACCTCCTTATTCCTCTTCAATGCCCCTCATCCTCAACTCAGTCAATTTTTTCCCTTCTCCCTTCTCGCATTTCCTTTCGTTATCTTCCTTCTTTGCCATTTTATGCTGTGTCTAAGAGCAAGAGAGAACAGTGGGGACTGGAACTACCTTTCTCCGTGTGTGTGATTTGGGTCAAGCTGACCAATCAAATAGGGCCCCAGATAGAAGGAAGAGGAGGAAGTGGACAAAGAAGGAATAATAATGTCTGCTCCACCCATAGCAAATATTGTCATGAAAATCAAAGATAGCAGCGCCTAGGAGAGTGGATAGGATCGCACAATTTAAATAGTTTGTCACTGATCTCCTAATGAATGCTTTCAGGAATGTTGCTAGAATTTAGAGCCAGGCCTATTTGAACAAAAAAAGAGAGACCATGCTCTAGACAAATTGGGTGCCTCGTTATGCACTTACCAGGAGGAAAATGCTTCCATTCCTGGCTAAAAAGCCATTTGTCTTGCAAATTTCTATAATGAACAGATTTTGGAATAAATACCATGTAATCTGGGATGACAGTTCTCTCATTTCTTTTTTATTAGTTCAATCTTCTCAGCATCTGAACCACATAGCGACAGAACCTCCATAATCATTAAGGCATCTGGGTCATATGCATTTTCCCCCTTTCCTTGGCACTGAACTAAGTCCCCAGCCAGTCTCCTGTTGCAAGGGCCATGTTCTAGTAGTGAGCTATACATGCATAAGAATGCCAGCACAGAAAAGAACAAGAGCAGCAGGCCACATGCCTTTGCAACAGTGTGCCATTCTTACAACTGACTTTTGCCTGGGTGTATCAACCACCCGGGTTTTGTTTGGAGCTTGTGGAGAATCTGAATTGTCCTGAATATCCCTTTACTTAAATTAGATTATCTCAATGGAACAAAATGTGGTTGTAGTAAATCCTAACTCTCCTTTTTCTCTACCCCCCTCTCTTTCTGTCTCTCCCTAGGTAAGTGATATTTGATTATTGTTTTGGGCTTCTTCAGGAGAGAGATCCGAGGTCTACCCAGTTCTTAGTCCCATTGGAAAGAATCTTTGACCATTTACTCTGATCCTGTCCAAGTGCTTCTATTTCACCTGTTGGCTCCTGCAGCATGGTGGGGCCTATGAAGGTATGACTTGCTCACTGTTAACGGATTTGCATCTGTTTGTGGTAAAAGAATGTGAGTGTTGGGTCAGCATTAGTGATACATTACAAGAAATGACTGGAAACTGAGTGTCAAATGACAATCATTTTGTTTTGTGCGTCAACTCATGGTGTGGATTTTCCTAAATTCTATGTTAACCTATTACCTATAAGTGAGTGTCATAAAATACCTAATCGAATTATGTTAAGTTCTACTAATATTATGATGGATAAGTAATTTGTGCCTTTAAGAAATGAAGAAAACAGACTTGAGTGTATTTTGTTTGGCTACGAGTTGAGTGCATGGTGTATCTGAGAAAGGCTTATCAATACCTCATTCCTCAATTATGGAGATAAGTGGGCTTCATGCACATAATTGAAACATCGTGTCAAACATCATGGAGGGACAATGGAGGGTGCAGTTCTGATGACTGAAATCGTACATTTTTTTTTTTTTTTTTGGTACCTCTAGCTTTTGGCACATTGAGGCACTGCCCCATAAAAGTTACAACAGGACTGTTCCATTCAATCTAGGCTCAGTCTCTAACCAAATTGACTAGGATTACAGAACCATGAACTTCACTCTGGAGCACCTGCAGGGAGCTCCTATTTCGGGTGCTTGTGAGGGCCAAACGTGTGCTAGCTGGCCACACTCAAACCTCTACTAGGAGGAAACCAGAATGATAAACAGGTAACTGTACACCTCAAATTAGGTAAAATGCACAAATGGCGACAGTGAACTTTGAGTATTTCTACCAGAAATCCTCCCCGAATGCCAAACTGATGGAATGACTAACCAGACGTGGCTGAAAGAAATGTCTCCCTGATGTGGACAGGCATGTCCTTTCTTCGTGTTCCTAGCTACAAATCATTCACCAGCACGTTTTCTACATTCGAGGACAGATGTGTCTATTTTATTTCCTTTATTAGGCTAAATATATGGAACAGCTCTGCTTACTTTACTTGTTAAAGGGTAATTTTCAGGAAAAGTAAAATCATGATTCTTGTACAGATAGAAAATGATCAAGTGTTAAATATTTTGTTTAACTCATTCTCACCGAGGACATCATGCAGGTGTTACATATGTTTCAAAATGTGAGTCAAATAAGTGTAAATGTATGTGGAATAGAGGAAAAATTGACATTAATTTGCAAGTGGACACAGAACGTACTTTTTCCATGAGAGAAAAAGAAGTCAACTGAAGCTGTATCAGACAGAATTTATTTCCACGTAGATAGACAAGAACTATTTTGCATTGCTATAAATTATCTATAATTTACAGAGTTGTAAAATAGCCCCAAGGCGATGAAAGGCTGGAATGAAATAACCCAGTAGGTGTGCTCCAAAAATGTGTTGTGTTCCATTGAAATCTTTTTTTTTTTTTTTTTTTGGTGCTCGGTAATCTGTTTTGCTTATTTCTAATTTTCTCACACACTTTAGGGTGTCAATTTTAAAAATAGGAAGTCATCACTTATCATATTTTCACATCCAACTGTCTACATTCCCATTTATTAAATGTCAGGATGTGCAGAGCCTAGAACTTTGGGATTCTTTTAACTTTGTAAACAATCCTATCCTAGCCACTCATGACTTTCTCTCCTGAAATTAACAACCCCTGTAAAGGAAGAAATATTTAGTGTTTCTTTGGAAAAGTATAGATTCTTGAGAAATGGTCGTGCAATGAATGGAGAGACCTTGAAAGCTATGCACTAACGAGGTGTTCAAGGAAAAGTTTCTCTCTTTTTTCATACTATTTGTTGAGTTCTTTACTTAGTATAGAGTTAATCTCATGTGTATAATTGTAATTAAAATCTATCAATACAAAATAAGAATGGGAATAAGAGAGGGAGGAGTAAGAAGGGTGGCTGTGCAGGTGGGAGGGTAGGTAGGGTGGGAAGAATCACTATGTTCCTAAAGTTGTATTTATGAAATGCATGAAGTTTTTATACCTTAAACACAAGCTTTCTGGGGAAAAAAATAAAAAAAAAAACTTCTCAGTTGTGTAAAAAAAAAGTGATTATTTTCTGAGTAGCATTATGAAAATACACCATCTGCATAAGAAGTTGGGTTTGAAAGTTTTTGTTTGCAAAACCTTTGCCTTTGCCATGTGTTTTGTCCATATTACAGCGGCATCACCCTATTCAGAGTGGCATCCCGTGGTGTATGCTGTGATGTGGTCCTAGGGTATTACATTAGTTACAGCCACAGGGTTTGGGCTTCTCATTGTGCACCAGGGTGTCCCACTCAGCACTATGGAGCCCACTTCCCTAAGAAATAAGAGGACTGCTACAGGGAAGGAAAAGGCAGACGCTGCCCGCGCCTCCTGGGACGGCTCTTGGTGTAGCATCGTGATTTCAGCCCCGCTATCAAGCCCCTGGGCTGGCTCCAGTGCATGGTTATGATTGCCTCTGAGCAGACGTGTTGGGGTTGTGTCTGCCTGGGTCCATTTGCCTCTGCAGCGCGCTGCTTCACACTGCTGTCACTGATTAAAATCGCTCTCGGCGGTCTGAAGCTCTGGTCCAGAGTGATGACTTTCTCAGGGAGGTCTGCATCTCCCTCCCACACCCCAGAAAAATCATATCATTTTCCCTGTTAGCAGCTCTCACCCAGATTTCCCTAACTCCTCTCACACACAAAACCAGCTGTGCGACTGGGTAAGTTTGAAAGTGAAAGACCCATCCCAGATTTTTTCTTCCTTATAAACCATCTGGGTATTTTGTTTTTCCTTTCTGAGTTAGGTTTTTTTTTTTCTTTTTAAGGATGTGGGAGGAAGCTCCCAAAAAAAATGACTCTCAGCTAAGACTCCCACCTTGCTCTAACTCGAATGGGCCCGTAGGAGCTGCTGGGTGTACCGTGTGGGCTTCTCTTACAGAACAGATCCCAGGATTGCTGTCACATAGCACTTGGTAGGTGGAGTAAATTGGGAACATGCAGTTAGTTAACCTGACCAAGAAGGAAGGGGGAAGGGAGGGATTGGCGAAATGAGTCCAGAACTCAGATCTCCTCACCCGTTGTCTTTCATTTGTTTGCTGTTCCATGGCACATCTAGGGCTGAGATGCGCAGGGCAGACCCCAGCATTTGCTGATTTATTGTTCAGTAGCCAACATTCACTGCCCGTGACAAGGAGGCCTCCCAGGACCCGAGGAATTACCTGCAAGGCGCACACTCCACACTCGGGACAAGCCCCTTCCAGTCTGAAATCCATTCACCTATTCTCAGGGCTAAAGGAGTTCTGAGATGACCAATTTTCTAGCTTTAAATTCTGCAGAACAAATGTGTTCTATAAATATACAAAACAAGGACAGGTGCCATTTTCTTCCTCTCCCACTACCTGGCCTCGGATACACCCTGGCTCTCTGCTCCCCGGTCAGACCTGGAAACAAGCGAGATGGCATAGACTTTCTCCACAGTGAGGAGCAGGTTACCAGGTTCGCTGTGCCTGGCTAAGCTCTGCCTGTCTGTGTTCCCAATCTCCTTTATAGAGCAAAGAGATATGGGAGTGCAGCTCTGCATGGACCAGTTGCCCCCTGCCGCCCCTGTTTTCTTCTTCTGCCCTCTGTGACTCACGCTGAGCCCCTCCTCCTCTCACCCACAGTCCAGAGCAGAGCATCCCAGGGTGTGGATTTTCGTGGCAGATTGATTCCTAGAATCATGACAAGAAGCCACAAGCAGTACGCCAGGTGGTGGGGAGTGAGATTTAGCTCCCTTATATAACTGTCTGCAGCTCATTCACCGAATGTCACTTTTCCTGGACTCCACATATTATCTCACGCTAGCAGATGCAATAAGGTAGAAATACAAGGGGGTCTGGACTGCCGTCTATTAAGACATGTTTCCGCGCCAGTTGGAGGGCGCCGGCTGGAAATGTTAATCACAGCAAGCACCAGCGTGCTGACCGGGCTACCTGTCCTCCTCAGCCTCGGGGAACTGGAGCACAGCACTGGGCCGATGGCATGCAGGATCTGGTCCTTATTACCGTCATCACTTCTCTTCTGGAATATGGAGCACACTGTTCCTCTTTATTTTTATTGGGAACTTTTGGACTATCACACCACAGTCACTCCTGTGTACGTGGAGAGAAAAGAGATTCCTGGGGGGGGGGGGAGGAAAGGGGAGATTTTGAGGCATTAGATTTTCTGGATGTTGGAAAGAAACCAAGAAGTCACAGTGAAAAAAGCAATATTGCATCTCTATCGCAACGAGCTTTTCCAGGAGCTAGAAAGGGCATTATTACTCTCAGAGAAAAAGGCTCTCTCTTTATTTTGCCCTCCTTTTTGATTTGGACTTCTGTGAGCCAAAGTGCTCTGGTGTTTTAATGGTCTGTTTGAAAGACGGAAAGGCCCTTCTGTGTCAGAACACAAGCCTGTCCCAGCCAGCACGGGGCTTTGTTTGATTACGGTGCTTGTTTGGGATAGATGATATTTTTATAGCTTCTGCTTTGCTTCACCAACGGCCATATTGATGTAGCTCTCCAGGACGGGCCTAATAAATAGTTTATAAAACTGTAAGGCCATTCTCTTGGGTAATCTACCACTGTGCCTTCACGGACTGCAGAATCGCACATCCAGAACAAGCGGCTTCTCACGCGCCCGCCGCCACAGGCCATGGTGGGAGGGTCTGTGTGTGTGCGTGTGTGTGCATGTGTGTGTATACCTTCAAAAGAACTGCATGAACTTTCCCGTGCACATTTTAGAGGAGCAGTGGAGAATGGAATGCTGAGATTGGGCTTTCAGAAATGTTGCTCAATTTGGGCTCGGATGTCGTGCTGCTGAGAAGACTGGGGCTCGGAGCCGCTGTAGAAAACGCTCCCCAAGTGGCTTAAGCCTCTGTGATCTCATTGTGTGTCAGAAAATCAAGTGGGAGCTGGGAGTAGACAGGGAGAGAGGAGGTGGGCATCCTGGCACCCCCAGGTCTGGTGGTAGGAGGTGAGGAAGAGCGTAGCAGCTTACGCAGCAGGTGCGTTTTCCAGGATAGTGCATAGGCACCTGCCTGTTCCGGAGGTCTCCAGCAGTGCCTTGCTGGCCAGGACAATCGGGTGGGGTGCCCCCAGGTCACTCAGTGCATGTGTACTAGCACGGAGGAGGCGCAGCTTGCAGATCTGCACCTCATCCTGCATTAGGACAGCCCTGGGCTGACAATCCCATGTGCATCACTGACGCCCCGTGGATCATGATTTTAGAGGTGAGGTAAGGAGAGGTTTTCAAAGCAAACAAAGCCCAAAGCACTCACAAGACCACAAGAACTTGCCCCTGGGTGGTGCTCCAGGCAGTGGCCGAGCTCGCTGGGCTCTTGTTTGTCCGCACAGCCTTGCATGTCGAACTCTACGTGGCACCTGTGATTCGGGTGCTACGCACGAGCCGAGCAGCTGCTTACGAGGTGTGCTTTGGACAATCCAGGAAGCACCCTCACTGGGAAATCCCAGCTGCTGAAAATCCTCCCCTGAGCCCCTCGGGCTGCCTTCTGAACACATACCTCTGGTTTGAAGAGTTGAGCTGTGTCATGAGTCAAGTGTCCCTGGGAGGGATAGCCACATAAGCTGCGGTTTATGCTTGAAACGCCATTCCTCTGGCCTCACCAGCACAGGGCTTAACGTCATACCAGACACAGTGCAGGCAAGCCTTCATCAAGCTCACATCCACCTATGAACTGGGGATCAACTGTACTAGATCCTTCCAGGTGGTTCTGAGAAAGCCAAAGCTCGCAGTCCATGTCCTCCATGAAGGAGGCTTTTTGACTCTCTGGGGTTGTCTGCTGCTTCCTGTTCACCTTCTTCTGTTTGTCCATCATGGCTTCTTCCGGCACAATCCCAAGAGAGCCACAGGTACCGACCGGAGATCTCTGATGTTGTGTCTGGTGACCAGTGTGAAAGGGCGCCTAGCTTGCTCCAGGGAGCTGAGTTTGTTTCCTGCCACCACACTGCCTGCACCTCCCATCACCGTGTCCTGAAGGTGCTGGCCT